>NC_133755.1:148996655-149621655 GCF_036562045.2 Rhinolophus sinicus | reverse complement strand
CAGGCCTACAATGACTGACAAATATAGGCTAGACCTCCTAGTGGAACACAAAGGAAATTCCTAACACTGGTTGTCAGTATGCCGGTATTATGGCTCCAGGTTCCTTTCATAAAAATGGTTGAGGAAACATTAGGTAAAGATCTTCAAGATGGTCAGGATGGGTGAAAGCCTTCTGGCATGATGAAAGGCACCACTGACTGCACTAGAACCGGGAAGGCTGGGACAGCACTTGTGTGAATGGTATGTAGAAGAAACTGTTGCCAGAGGAATCCTGACTGGAGGAACCGAAGAGAAAATACCAAAGTTGGATATTAAGAATGAATCATCCTGGGAGCCAAGCCAGACTTTTCAAACTATAGGTCCAGACCTATTAGTGGCTCATGAAATCAGTTTTGTGGATCAAGAGCTTTTTTTATTTTCTTTTTCATGTAGTAACAGGATAAAATTGAATAAAATGAAAATACCACAGTGCGTCCATCATTCACAGTAAAGTTAACTACCGGCCATCCAATTTTTGCTCCATTTCTAATTTATGCCCACTTATGTCACATAATGTCTAGCCATGGGTCACATTTTAAAATGCATGAAAGCCAATAGCTTAAACATAAATTACCACAAGTAGTGCTGATTTAGCATCTCTATTTCATGACATGCACTCCCCATGGCAAAAGGGACTGAGGATACAGCAATGGCCCTGACAAGTAATCTCAGCTTGAGAAGCATGCACAGTAAGGAATTTGTCTCCGTGGGCTAACATCGTTCATGCTTTGCTAAACACTGGGCAAAGGGCCACCCACACCATCACCACCACTCCCCTCATGACTGGGTTTTTGGGCTCTGCTTCAGTGTCCTGATTGGCACTCCATGACTTCATCAAGATTGGAGACTGATCGAGATCCCAAACTCTCTTGGTCCAAGCCTTAACATTTTGCCTAGAACCTTCTAGACTCTTCCTCCCGCTACACAGACCCTTTTAAGTCAGTCAGCCTGGTGATCTGCTCGGAAAATAAATTACAGCTACAATGTCACCTGACATTCTAGAACCACTGCTTGCTTCTTAGACCCTCCTTTTGCCTTTTCCTAGCCACCAAAACTTAATTTCCTGGAAGACAAGGCTGGACTTTACTACGTTCTTTGGATAGTCTCGGCAGATCGATGACTTCCCTCTAAGAACTAACAACCCTCCGTAAAGGTCAGTTCGGCATAGCAAAGGCTCACACTTTCTCCACTAACTTTACTAACTAGTATAATTCCTAATATATCCGCAGAGCCTGAGATAAAACAACTTCCACCCTAACTTTGCATGATTCCATAAACGGGCTTTCTCCCAGCTTTTTGGTGTCAGGTAGGTATGCAATACTCAGTAAACGCAGGCCATCCTCTGAGTCTGTCTTAGAAAATAAGCTACATTTTTTAAGAGCTGCCCTTGGAAATGAGGTCTGGTTTCATGGCAACTTCAGATTGTTCCATCTCTGGCCACCTGACTGAGGAATTGTAAAGGCAATCACAGTGGAACACAAAGTGCTCAAATGAATGTCTAAGAAAGCAAAACAATTTTTGGAGTGTGTTTTCTTGGCATTTATCCTTTCCCTTTTATTTCTTCCCCTAATGTTAGAAATGAGCTTATTCAGTTCTAAGCCATGTGATTTTAGTCCCTTCTATCATGTGAGGATGCAGTGAAAAGGTGCTGGCTGTGAACCAGGAAGAGGGTCCTCACCACAAGGCGACCGTGCTGGCACTCTGATCTTGGACTTCTCAGCTTCTACAACTGGGAGAAATAATCTGTGTTGTTTATAAACTACCTAGTCTATGGCATTTTGTTATAGCAGCTCCAACAGACTAAGACACTGCAAATACTGTATTCTTTTAAATATCTAATAAAGTATCTTTATATTATTACCTCCCTTCATTTTCTAAGTTCTTGAAATGACAGCAATTTGTAGATACATAACTTTTATTGTGTCTCTGTCAGCATTTTATTTTAGGACTCCTTTCTTCCTGTGACTCTTTTCATCACCACTGCAGATATCTTAATACGGAAATTGTGCTTTCCTTTAGATTTCTGTTCTTAAAATGTTTTATGTAGTTATTTGGTCCCACATCTCAATATCTAAAAGCAATAATAGAAGTAATTAATGTTTTAGTATTTTACTCCTAGTTTATGCAGAGTAGTCATTGGATTATCAAATCCATCCAAGATCAGCAATTAGAGGCAGTTCTGCAGCTGCTCTCTTCTCTTTCCCTATAATGCACGTTCCTTTCTTTGGAACTGTTGTTTTCCAATGTGTGTGATGTACAATACTCAGAATGCATCTTCAAAAGAAATGTGGCTTCTCTTTCTGTCTTCAAGGCCAAAATAGGAAGACACTGTATTGAGCTTTTCAGAATTAAAGTGGTGCTTTTAGTATATGTGAGTATGTGTGTAGATACAAACATCATACACTTACTTACATAGAATCATAAAATAACTTTTAAAAAAATTAGATACACTGATAGTTTATCAAAAAAATAATGATTTTAATTAATCATAAGTATTTCACATGCATGTGTGTGTGTTTATGTGGGAGGAACATACTTTACTATTCAAGTTCACTTTATAAAATACTAGCTTTGCCAATAATTGCAAAAGTTGTAAGCCAATCACTTGAATACAGCCTCACAATTTCACACTTCTTCCTCAGGAAAGACATCACTGCATAAGACTCCTGTATATTGCCAATGATTTCCACCAAAAAAAAAAAAAAAAAAAAAGGATAAAAGAAAACTATTCCAATTATATATCTTTCTTTCTGGCTCCAAATCAAGTTTACAGAAACAAGCCTGATACAGTTACCTTTTTCATTCATTAAAAAGAGCTTCTTAATTTTGTTTGAAAATTATTTTAAGAAAACTGCTCAAATGTCATTCGGAGGGAGGAAAAAAACATTATAGAAAATAAATTTAACAACTCTTGTAGAGACTTGTGACAGCATAGCTAAGGCATCACATTTCAGATGAATTCTAATGATTTTATTTACATTTCAGAAAATAAGTGCTGTCATGGTGACTGACAAAAATAAATTCTGAATAGAAATTCCATTCGGAAAAGCACTATGGTCCAATCAAATTTAGAAACAGAAACCAGCTTATTTATTACAGTTATGTATTCTTTAAGATTTTCTAGGAACAATCATAATTCTTAGACCTTATCATGGTCATTTTAAACAGCAATAGAAAAACAGGTGCTCAGGATACATTGAATCTTGTGAGGAAAAAAGAACATGTACATAAAAAGGGTAAGTAATGGCACGCTATAGAATATTGCACATTAAATAAATGGCCTAGAACATAAGGCCTATAAAAACTGAGGAACTGGAAGGTTCACCATGGGCTATAGTAGTGGAGAAAGATTTTATAGAGAAGTTAGGCTTTGATATGAGTTTGAGAAAAAGGATGATACAATTCCTATGAGCAGAGTGAGCACTGAAATCGGGGATAATGATGTGAGCAATACAGAGTAAACCAAAACAGGAATATAACCAGAAACATCAAATAGTCCTACTAGGTCACAGACAAGGGCTCAAAATAGGAAGCAGTATGATAAAATTAAACAAGTAGTTAAGGAATTGATTACAAAGATCTTTCAACACTAGCCTAAGGGAATATGGACCTTCATATAAACTCACAAAATTCCTAGTGAAGTTGTTTTTGTTGCTAGTTTCAAATACACATGTCTAGGGACCACTCTAGAGGTTCTCATTTCCAGAAGGTAGGATTTGAGACTATTTTTTAAATGATCCACAGATACAGTGCAACCTGTGTGGTCGCACAGGGCCCCAATGGTAATAAGGGCCCCAAACGTAGTTGAATATTCTGCTGTAGCCATCATAAAATTCTGAATAATTTTATCAGCTGCCATTTTGTCTGCTGCCATTCCTTGTTACTCTATTCATATATAGTGTTCTCAATGGCCCATGGGCACAAAATAACAATGGACCCAAAATGGGGGGGAGGGGAAAAATTCAGCAAGACTCAAAGTGAATATAAGATAAACTTACTATATTTATGGCTGAGTAAATGGAGCTGATGATAGCCCCCAAGAGGCCATGCATTCTGCTCCAACCAAAATTTGCATTGAAAGCAGAAAGAAAGCAATGGCACTCTAAGCAACAGAAATGACCAAGGTACCCTGTCATACCTTTTCTTGCTCACACTGCTTCTCTGTATTAGCCAACCATTTACACTGAAAATGATGACATAGAAGGAAAAATAAAGATAGGGTAACACATAGTTTATTTTACTTTCAGTTCTTCCTTCTTCATTTGTAAGCCAAATGAGAATATTACTAAAACGTAAATGTATCAAAAAGTTAAATAAAAGCATTTGAATTAGTTGCATGCAGCATTTCCATTGACCTGGTAAGAAAGAAATATATATGCATGTACAAACTACAAAATACAAATTGTGCAATATCAATGTTTCTGCATATAAATTAAATGGTTTTATATTTGCATTGAAACAATATAAAGATGAACAGTAAATATAAAGATGAACAGTAAAACCATGCTGGTAACTTAAATTATTAATTTTTCCTTACTAAGAACATTGAATTGAAATTTAAAAAAAAGGAAGAAAACATGACAAGTTGAGAGACCATGGAAGAGCAGAAAAAATTAGTTAAATTGATATTTTCTTTCTTTTTTTTTTTTTTTGTCTCTGTTCTTTATTTCCTTCCTTCTACTAATTTTGGGTTAATTAATTAATTAATTAATTAATTAATTTATAGTTCCTATAGCTATGATATTACATTATTTTGAAATTTTTCTTGTTTCTTAAGGTAGGATAGCTATTAACTTCCCTCTTACAACTGCTTTTGATGCATCATGCAGATTTTGGATAGTTGTGTCTCCATATTCATTTATCTCAAGATATAGGTTTTTTTTTTCTCCTTTAATTTCTTCTTTAACTCATTGGTTGTTTACTAGCATGTTGCTTAGACTCCTTGATTTTGTGGGGTTCTTTACAGTTTTCTTCTTGTAATTGATTTCTAGTTTTATATTGTTGTGGTTGGAAAAGATACTTGACATGACTTCAATCTTCTTGAATTTATTGAGATTTGTTTTGTGATCTAGCATGTTATCTACCCTGGAGAATGTTCCATGTGTACTTGAAAAAAAATGTATATTATACAGTTTTTTGATGAAGTGTTGTATTACTTTCTCTATCTGCTTGAATGTGTTGTTTACAGGCAATATTTCTTTACTCATTTTCTGTCTGGATAATCTATCCTTTGATGTAAATCAGATATTCCAGTTCCCTAACATTATGCATTAATATTTTATCTCTTTCTTTTTGTCTGTATTTTCTTAACATATTTAGGTGTTCAAATGTTGGGTGTATAATTATTTAAGGCTGTTATATCCCTTTCTGGAATTGACCCCTTTATCATTACGTAATGCCCTTCTTTTATTCTTTTTACAGTCTATTTTAAATTCCAGTTTGTCTGATATAAGTATTGCTACCTCAGCTTTCTTTTCACTCCCATTTACAAGAAATATCTTTTTCCATCCTGTCACTTTCAATCTCTGTGTTTCTTTTGATCTGAAGTGTGTCTCTTGTAGGCAGCATATAGATGGGTGTTGTTTTCATTTTCTGTTTGTTTGTTTGCTTTTATCCAATCAGCCACCCTATTTATATTTTTATTGGAGTATTAAATCCATTTACATTTTAATTTGTTAATTGGTTCTCAGTTCTTTTTCTACTTCTTCTCTTTTCCTTTCTTCTCTTTCTCTCTTCCCTTGTGGTTTGCTAGTTTTCTTTAGTGTTATGTTTGGATTCCTTCCTCTTTACTTTTTGTGTATTTTTTGTATTTTTGTAGTTTGCAATTACCATGAGGTATATATATATATCCAAAAAATGTATACAAATTTTAAGAGATGTTAGCTATGCTCAAGCAGTACTTCACCATAATCAGAAGTCTGGAAATTGATAGTAACCACTTTGAGCACCTCTTGTAATTACAGAAGTCAAACGTGACTTGATTTATGTTTTGTTATTGGTATATATTGAGTATTACAATTAATAGTTTTTTCCTTTCATAAAAATGTGTATACATTTTTTTGCATCATATATATGTGTATATATATATATATATATATATATATATATATATGTCTATTTTAAGCTGAGATGCATATAAATCTGAATGTATTCTAAAAAAAGCTATATTTTACTTTCCCCTCCACATTTTATGTTATTGACATCATATTTTAGATTTTTTTAATTTTCTGTATCCCTTAACTACTTATTGTATATATATTTGATTTTGCTACTTTTTAAAGATCCACTGCCTTTATTATACCGGGGGTGGGTGCCAAAAAATGTATACACAGTTTAAAAGATGTTAACACTTTGGTCAACATTGCTCAAGAAGTAGTTTGCTGTAGTCAAAATCGTCTGGATGCTGACGGTAACCACTTTGAGCACCTTTGTAATTGCAGAAGTCAAATGTGACTTGTATTCATCTTTTATTATTGGTATATATTAATACAGTTTTTTTCCTTTCTGAAAATGTGTACACGTTTTTTATCACCCTCTGCACATTTGCCTTTGTTTGTGAGATTTTTGTCTTTTATATGTATATATATATACATATATAATCTAGTTGTGGCCTTTTAAAATTATTTTCCACTTCAAGAAGACTCTAGGGGATCAAATATATGGTGATCGAGGGAGAACTGACTCTGAGTGGTGAACACAAAATGGGATTTATAGATGATGTAATACAGAATTGTACACCTGAAATCTATGTAATTTTACTAACAATTGTCACCCCAATAAATTAAAAAAAAAAAGACTAACATTTCTTGTAAAGCTGCTGTAGTGGTGATGAACTTCTTTAGCTGTTGCTTATCTGGGAAACCATCTGTTTCAATTCTGAATGATAACCTTGTCGAGTAGAGTATTCTAGGTTGTATGTTCTTTCCTTTTAGCACTTTAAATGTACACTGCCACTTCCTTCTACCCTGCAAATTTTCTGCTGAGAAATCATCTGATAGCCTTATGGGGTTTCCCTTGTATATTACTAATTTTTTTCCTCGTACTATCCTCAAGACTCTCTCTTTGTTTTTAACTTTTACCATTTTAATTACAGTGTCTTGGTGAGAGTCTTTTGGGTTTATTTTGTTTGGACTCACAGTACTTCGTGGACCTGGATATCTGTTTCTTTTCCCAGGTTAGGAAAATTTTCCGTTATTGTTTCTTCAAAAAAAAAAAAATATCTGCCCCTTTCTCTCCAATTTCTCCTTCTGATATCCCAATCATGCAAATGTTAATATGCCTGATGTTCTCCCCGACGTCCCTTAAACCATTCTTGCTTATTTTTTCAATTATTTCTTTTTTCCTTTTGTTGTTCTGATTTCCAATACTCTGTGTTCCAGGTTTCTCACCAGTTCTTTTGTATTATCTAATCTATTGTTTATTCCCTAGTCTTCATTTTAGTTATTGTAGTTTTCAGCTCTGATTGGTCCTTTATTATATTTTCTAATTCTTTGTTAAACTTATCACTGAGTTCCTCTATTCTCCCAAGTTCATGGAGAATCCTTCTGATTGTTACTTTGAGTTCTTCATCAGGCAAATTCCTTTTCTCTATTTCATTAGGGTTTTGTTGGTTTATTTGTTTGTTTTTGTTTTGTCTTGTTTTGTTTTTCTCAGTATCTCATTTGGAACATGTTCCTCAGCCTTTTCTCTCTTTTTTTCTTTCTGTGTTTATTTCTATGAATCCAAGAAAATAGCTACCGTGTTTTCCCCCAAATAAGACCTAGCCAGACAATCAGCTCTCATGCATCTTTTGGAACAAAAATTAATATAAGACCTGGTATATATTATATTATTATATTATTTTATTTTATATTATTTTATATTATGTTATATACCTGGTCTCATAGTAAAATAAGACCGGGTCTTATATTAATGTTTGCTCCAAAAGACGCATTAGAGCTGATTGTCCAGCTAGGTCTTATTTTTGGGGAAACATGGTATCTCTCCCGACCTTGAAGTATGAACTCGTGTAGCAGTGACCTCTGTGTATCAGGGGTGTCCAAACTTTTTTCAACGTTTTTCACCAAGGGCCATATGCGGTAAAATACACAAACAGCCGGGCCACTCACTCAAGGTGAAGTACGTATTGCCTCACCTGGTTTATTTAAGTAAAGTAAATATATTTTTGGAATTTGCTGCGGGCCAATTAACAATGGATCATGGGTCGCAGTTGGCCCGCGGGCCGCAGTTTGGACACCCCTGGTGTAGATTGTATGTGCTGGGTGGTTTCAGCAAGTCACTGGAGCTGAAGCAGGTGCATATCGTTCCTTGGCTGCCCTAGTGGGCCAGCTGGCCAGGAATGCAGTGGGCAGTAACAATGTGGTCCAGGACGTGCAGCTCTAGGGGTGCCCAGCAGACCAGCTGGCTGAGGCTGTAGCAGGTGCTGACCGAAGAGGCCTGGGACACAGGACTCCAGGGGTGGCCCGGGGTGCCTGGGGCTGCAGTGAGCTTTAGCTGAGGTGGCCCAGGGCACACTGTGGAGGTCTTTTAAGGCAGCTAGAGTATTTGGACTGAGCTCCTACCCATGCTATGTAGGTGGAGGGGTAACGTAAGCAACGGTGCTCCCCAGCATCTCTGATACTGGAGAATTTAAACAGATCCCAGAGAGTCCCTGCAGTTCCTCACCTATTTGTCAGATGCCTTGGGGTTAATAAATGGATTTTTTCATGTATTATCTAGGAGCCTTTTAAGTTGCTGTGTTATCACTGTGCCCGAGAGCAGGCAAGTCTGTCCCTGTGGGCCCTCAATGGTACCCTCCCTATTGTAGGTCACCCCATCAGGTTAAGTTTCCCACTGTTACCACGTCTCCAGATCTTCTCACCTTCTCTATGTGGTCCCTCTCTTATTTGCTATGCTGAGGCTGTTCATTCCTCTGAAAAATGATCTCTCAGTCATTTTTCAGAGGAATTGCTCTATCTGTACATGTATATTCAGCGTGTCCATGCAAAGGTGAATTCAGGGACACCACCATGTTGGACCTTCCCCTGCACTGCTCATTTTTAAGTCATGCTTTGTAAGTCAATTTAAATAGAAGAGAGTTGAGTAGGGTTAGCAGAATCAAGTAAAATATTTTTTCAAGGTAAATGAGCAATCGTTTTAAATATGTTTATGTTTTTGTCATTAACTTAATGTTTTATATTATTTTATAGACTACCTACAATCCTTTGAATAATCAAGAGAAAGAGAGCTTAACAGAAGAAAATATAAAAGAAAAGAAAAAGATGAAGGATGAACAAATGTGTAGTCTTTTATTTATCCAACAATATGTATCTACTATATGCAAGATACCATGAGGGAAAACAAGAATGAAAATATATGTGAAAACTTACAGTGATGGCCATATGTACAATTCCACTGTTAACTAAATATCAAAGCAGAATCTAGTAAAGGTCCTAATGAAATGAACAAATAAATAAGCCCAATTATTTTTTTTAAATACCAAAGTGTGATGTACATATTTTAGTAGAGAGTGAGAAATGGAAGAATCTGAAAAAGTTACTCAAGGGTGGTGTTAGAATGGGAAGGAAAGGGACCAAGAATTAAAATGCTAGTATCTCTTCCACAAAGACCGGTAGGAAAGAGAGAAGAACATGTGAAACTATAGAGCAATGTAAATGAAATGATGCTACACTGAACTGTTTTAGATGAGAGAATTCAGGCCAGAGCTTTGATGGTCTCCGTGAGTTAAGAGGTCATCTCACCTGCTGAGAGAGAAGGTAAGAACTTCTGTGAGAGCCTCTGTAAAGAAAAGAACAACAGGACTTCTGACTCTGTCCTGTCACACTGCCTGGAACACTCACAACCCTCCTCTCAGGCAGAATACACCTTATTATTTTTAAGAGCTTGTTTTTCTCTTGAAATCACCTAAGATTGCAACCATACACAATAATCATCCTCCTTCCTGAATTTCTATTATCCTTATAGTGCGTTCCATGTGTAATGATACACACTTCTGATCAGTTCTCTAGTTTTTTCTTTTGTTTTGTTTTTGTAATTCTGAGTCTCAATATGCCTAACTAGAGTCTCAAACAGACAGAGGCACATACCTTATTCTGAATCTGTGTCCTTCCAAGAGTCTGCAGAATAGATGTGCAATAAATATTTTCTAATTGATTGAATGACGAGAGAGACATATTATAAACACATTTAAAGGGGAAATTCCTCTCTCCTCTATTATTCCAGGGGATTTATTATACTAAATCATGTATCTAATAAATGACTGATAAAAACAGGATACCACAGAAGCAATGTTTGTAGAATTCAAAATATAGACTTCATAGTTAAAAAGTAATGTTTCACCTCACCAGCTTTCAAGAATTTTAAAGAACATTTTCTTTCAAGACATAGTCTGGATTGTTGGAGCAGAGACAGGTCTGATCATTGCATGTACAGCATAAACAAAAAAGCAGGGTTATTACACATTCTATCCCCAATTCGACCATAAGAATAAAGGATGAAGAAAGTTGAAAAAGAGTAGATTAAATACCTATGTATTCTGGATAATTAAATCAAAATATACTCTGGATAAATCTACACTTACCAAATGTTATGAGTAAAAAAATAAATAATTCTGTCCAAAACCGGATTTTTCTAAAATATCCAATATGTGAAAATTTATTCTTGATTATTTTTTTCGATTTGCATTTTATTTTAAAGTAATTATTTAAGTAGGTTCATTGTCATCATTACCCAGATGCGAAGGACAATTATTTCCCTTTTGCTGGCATTTTGAAGAGTTGTACATTGGTCTTGGTTTTAAATGTTGAATAGACTGAAGGCTGATGATTCTTATTCATAGTAGATTTCCATTATACAATCCCCCACAGACAACCACTTGTAAATTATTAGTGATAAAGATCTACATAATATGTACTCTACATGCTATAGTGAGGGGCATGCACATCTTTCCCAGTGCCAACTGGGAAATTTATTTGCTCTGCATTGTAATCAAAGTAATAGCAGTGCAAATACTTGTATTGTTTAGGTTGCTTATCATCAAAGTACCTCAGAACTTTGATTGACTTAAGCATGAACATAGCAAAAAGTTGGATTTTTTTCTTTTAATTTGACCTGAGATAATCCATAAGGCAGTATCAAAAAAGAAATGCAATAGAAGACTTTCATCTCTAATTTCTGCATAGAATACCAGAACTCGAATGAACATTGGGGACCTTGGGTTAATATTTTTTATCCTCTGTGAGAGAAGGTGAAGCACTGAGGGAGTGTCCTAGGACACCCATCCAAAAAGCGATGACAACAAATTATATCTGACCCATTTTGGGTCCTTTTTCATGCTAGCATACCATTCAGTCATTCATTTTTCAGCTTTTGTGCTGAAGTATGAAACATGCAGCTCAATGAATTACCACAAAGTGAACATGCAACCAACTACCATCTCAGGTTACACAACATTGTCAGTAAACCAAAACAACATCTTCATGTTCCTTCCTGGTCACTTCCCTCTCCTTTATCTCCCAAAGAAATTACTATCCTGATTCTAACACTGTGGTGTCTATTTTATAATTTTATACAAATTGAATGTACATTGCAGCCTTTTTTGTTTGTTTCTGCTTTGATCTTTGCTTTCAGAAAGGCACCCGAGTTATTGCACATATTTGTAGTGGATTCATTTCCTTTGCTATATAAAACTCTATTGTATGACTATACTACAACTTCTCTATCCATTATAATATTGATAGAGATAGACATGTGGGCTTTATTCCCCATTTCTCTGCTATTAGAAACAATGTTGCTCTTGATATTTTTTGTCCATGTCTCTTGGCACACATGTTCGAGCATTTATGTTAGAAATATGACTAGAAATGAAATTACTGGGTCATATAGTAGATTGCATTCTGCTTTAGTAAACATTGCCAGACTGTTTTACAAATTGGTACTAATTCACTTTTTTACCATTAGCATTTAAGCATATATTCTTAGATTTTTAAGAAGCATTTATTGCATACCTACCTAGCATATTCCATGTCAAATCCTGAGACTGCAAATATGACTAAGGGACAGAATCTTCTCTTGAGGACTTTTCAGTCAAATAGAGATAACAGATACATATTTTTTTTTAATGCAAAAAAAAAAAAATCTAAAACTATGATAATACAAGTAGCTGTATAATCTTAATCTTGTTTCTGCCTCCATGACATGCACGTGATCAACACTCATCCTGGTTGTGAATAACTATATAGGAGACAACACAGGTATTGATGAGTGAGTTGTTAAACCTACATGAACACAGGAATAAAGAGAGTCTTCATGAAAATAATAATATTAAGATTGGCCTTAAAAGATGGTTTTCCACCAGGGACACCAAGGAGGAAAGAATTATCCTAGAAAGGAAAATTTGTAAGCAAAGCCATCAAAGATCTTATCAGCAATCCAGTTAGAAAACTGGGACAGGATGGCTAAAGTGTAAATTAAAGGGATGAGTATGAAAATATTCCAAAATAAAAGGTAAAACCATGGAGTGCCTTAAGTGTTCTGCTAAGGATTTTGAACTTTATTTCCTAGACAATGAGAAACCATCAGAGGGATTTTAGCAGAGGAGTAAATGATCATATTTGAATTTCAGAAAGATCATTATGGCTTTGGAGGATGGATTAGAGGGACAAAATATTAAAAGCCCAACACCATTTAAAGATCTACTGTTAATAGTTACAGAGCAAGATGACAATGATGGCTTATTGTAATCTTTGCAAAAGGGAGGAAAGGAAAAGACTGAACACAATGTTAATGAGACAGAATCAACAAGATGTGCCATGGATAAAAGGAATATAAGGAATAAGAAAGTATTGTGGGGATTTTTATTTTTGACTAGGTAGATGTTGGTGCTGCCTGACAAGAACACAGACCATAGGAAAGGAATATTTAGAAGAAAAACAAAAAAACAAAAAAATGAATTTCAGAACAATCTAGCAGGTAATTTTACAGATTTTATATAGGCATGCACTATGTCATATATCACTAGTTTTCCCCCAATACTCATCATCCCTTTTTTCCTTTTAAGTATGGAATAAACCAAGTTTTAACTGGGCTCCTGGTCTTGCAATTAAAGATTGTATCCCTGAACCTCCCTTGCAGGTAGGTGTGGCCATGTGGTTAAGTTCTGAACAATGGGATTTGGATGGAAGTTATTCTATAAGTTATAGGTCATGGCCTTGGTAACAATGGTTAGGCTTCTGTTTCCTCCTCACCACTTATTAACTAAAAAGGGGAGGTGATGACACAATTTGGCTATGTGAACGAGGGCAATGTAGTCAAGAATAACAGAACCACAAGACTAAAGAAGTCTCTTATAGAACAGAGTTGCTTTAGTCTCCAGTATATTGTTTTAGACTTTTACTCTAGAAATAAGCATCTTTCTTGGCTAAACCACACTCTTATTTGGTTTGCTAAAACACTTTAAATGATATCCGCACATGCTTGCTTCGATAACATACATACTAAATGATATCCTAACACATGGAAGCTAGCGATGGAAATTTTTAAAATAGTTCAGTGATCTAGGGGCCAAGTTAAAGTTTCAATTCCCCCCCCCATGGATACAGGTAATTCCTTATATTGGAATATAAAATAAGCATATCTACAAAAAGATATTTGCTATTCTTAGCAATAGTTCCACTGACTAATAAGAGGCTTTCTGATTATCTCCATTCTGCAAAGATTTGGAATTCCCAGGAGCAAAACAGATTGTTCATATAAAAAATGAAGAAATACTGTATAGAAACCTTAAACTACAAAGAACTTAGTGGTTTAAAGAAAAGGAGTTCATTTCATTTCCATATAATCATCCCAAGGAAGAGAGTCAGATTGGTGGTGGCAGTCCCAATAAAGCACTGAGGTTATTAGGTTCCTTCCATTGTCATCTTCTCCATGGTCAAAATGGTTGCCTCTAGCCAGTAGAAAGGGAAAAGGGAAAAGAGACTGTACTAATATCTTAGGGTATACACCCAGAAGTGTTATATGTCACTCTTGCTCTCATTTCATTATCAGGAACTTAATCACATTTTCACATCTTAACTGCAAAAAATACTGCGAGTGTTCCCTTGTTTCTAGGAAGAATACATTGGATTTTGGTAGACCACTAGAAGCTTCTTCCACATTAGGATAAATGAGAAATCATAGAGAAGGTGACAAATGCACATTAAAAATGAATTTAGGTCAGATTATGAAGGACTTAAAGACGAAGATTATGAATGACCTGAAAGACTAAGTGACAAAACAGACTTGTTAAATAATGAGGTAATAGCTGATGTGACTGTGTGTCCAAAGTTTGACTGGAGAAAACTGGTGGTAAGGAGAGCTTTTGAGAGGCCACGAATTTAGATAAGGAAGGCATGTATATAGCCTGGAGCAAAGTAATATCCTTTAAAATAAAGACAGGGCCAAAATTTGGGCATTATCTCCAAAGAGAATGTGAAAAGAGTGTTGGTGGAGGGTAAGGAAAAAGGGAAGTGGTGAAGCTTACTCAAGGTTTTAGCTTAGAAAACAAAGATAGTAAGCACTGCAGTAGGAATCCGGGGGAGTGAAGAGAGTTAGGTTCAAGACAGGCTGCTTATTTGTTTTTCTTCTCTCATTGCTGTGGCTAGAACTTCCAGAGCTATGTTGAATAAAAGTGTCTTGTTCCTGATCTTAATGGGAATGCTTTTAGCTTTTCCCATTAAGTATGATGTTAGCTGTGGGTTTATCATATTATGTTCCCTCTATTCCCATTTGCTCAGAGTTTTTATCCTGGGTATCTATCCAAAGAAATCCAAAACACTAAAAAAATATATATGCACCTCTATGTGTATTGCAGCGTTATTCACAATAGCCAAGATATGGAAACAACCGAAATGCCCAACGATAGACGAATAGATTAAAAAAAAACCATGGTACATGTATACAATGGAGTATTACTCGGCCATAAAGAAGAGTGAAATCTTATCATTTGCAATGACATGTATGGACCTACAGAACATTACGCTAAGTGAAATAACTCAGATGGAGAAAGACAAATACCATATGATCTCACTTATATGTGGTATCTAAAGAACAGAATAAATGAACAAATAAAACAGAAATAGACTCAGAGATATGGGGGGGGAGGGAAATGGTGGTTGCTAGATGGGGGGTGGGTAGGTATAAGGGAAAACAGGGATTAGAAAGTACAAATTAGTAGTCACAATATAGCCACAGGGATACGAAATACAGAAGGGGGAATATAATCAATAATATTGTAAAGATTATGTAGGGTGCCAGATGGGCACTGGACTTATTAGGGAGAACATTTCTTAGACTGTGCAGATTCCGGACCACTGTGCATACACGTGAAGCTGAAATTGAATAATATTGAATGCCAACTATAATACACACACACACGCACACACACAGTGTATACACATATATAGTCATGAGAGGTGGAGTACAATATGGGGAATATAGTCAATGGTGTTGTAATTGACTATATACGATGTCAGAGGGATAGTAGACTGGGGGGGATTTCACTCTGTGAGGGGTGTAAATGTTTAACTATTACATTGTTTTATACACCTGAAACTAACTAACTAACTAAATAAATAAATAAATAAGTGATCATGGCTTTTTGGTGGGGCGGGGGGTGAGGGGGGAGGACAGACTGCTTAAAGATAATTGTGGATCATTTAAGTAGAAATATCCCAAAGAAAGCTGTAAATATTTTTCTGGATATCCAGAAAGGGGCTAGTATTTATACAGCTGTGGCTACAACCATGAGCAGAATAGAGCAAGAAGCAAAGAGAATGAATGATAAATAGCACGTAAAATGCGAGTGTTTGGAGGTGAGCAGAAAAGAAGAATTAATGAACAAAACTAAGAGATCTGTTGGATAGTTTTGAAGAGAACATAAAAATGCTATGCACAGAAAGAAATGCATCAAAAAAATGGCTCCTAAATCCTCAATAATGCAGTCAGAATGATTTCAGAACTATTTCATATGCAAACCTAACCAAAGCAACAAACATCAGTTTGCATTTTATCTTTATAACTTTTTTTTTTTAATTTACAGAGGGCAACTTGCAGTGTAATATATAACCAAACAAGAAATATACAAGAATGCGGCTTATACAAGAATGCTTCACATTGTTCCGAAACAAAAACCAAACCCCCTTCACAAATCAATCTGAGTCTATTCATAAGCAGGTCTGAACAGATACCCAGGAGGCAAGTGCAAATTGAAAATAGTTCTAGTCAAATCCACTTTGTTGTATAGCTTTTGGACATTTCTAAAATATTGCTACTGTTTCTGGATCCAGTGCCTTTTTATTTGGGTCTTGATCCTGAGGTCCTTTTCTTGAATACAAATTATTTATAACACAATGTTTTATAATCAAAATTTGCATTATGTGTAAAAACATGAGCCATTGACCTCTTTTCTTTTTTCTGTGCATCAAATAATTGTCTCAGTTAAAAAATATACATTATATTTATAAGGAAAGTTAGTACTTTAAATAAACATACCCACTCTAGCACCTATAATAGAAAAGAAATCATGGTAATTTAGACAAGTAATTAGAAAATGAGAAAACCCATACTGAATGAAATATACTTACAATTTTATGTTATCCTCATAAACATGTTTTCTTTTAGCTCTAATTACACTTTTTTCAACTCAAAAATATATAATTATAATGCTTATTTATCAATAAAACATAATTAAAGTGCTTATTTATATATAAAAATACATACACACCACACACACACACACACACACACACACACAGGTATATATATACAGAGGGTGCCAGAAAAATGTATACACATTTTAAGAAAGGAAAAAAACTGTACTAAAATGTAATACTTAATATACACCAATAACAAAAGATGAATACAAGTTACATTTGACTTCTGCAATTACAAGAGGTGCTCGAACTGGTTACCATCAGAATAATTTTAATGCAGTTTTTTCTTTTCTTAAAATGTGTATACATTTCTTGGCACCTTCTATATATAGAGATATAGCTCTATATCTCTATATTTATATAGAGATATATATGAGAAGCAATCTCTAAGTATAACACAATCTCCTAGTTTCATTCTTTTGTGAATTATGTACAAACAGCAAAAGCATTTCCTTCATTTAGTGATGTTACACAAGGAACAATTCCTGAAGAAAATTAAGAAGATACCATTAAATTATATTATAGCTAAAATTTAGAGCTAGATAGAACCGTTAGACATCATAAAGTCCAATCAATTCATTCAGACACAAAGCTTAATTAAATGATCCAGGCCTATATAACCCCAGTCCTATTCTCTTTCTACTGTATGCTAAATCTCCATTACAGCAAAAAGTAAGTCCTTGAGCAATAAATAAATTCTGCAGAAGATTACAAGTTTCATAGAATAACATTCTTTTATAAACATATCACTCCTTATAAACTATAAAGCTCTGATCCCTACTATAAAATCTATGAGGTGTGATATATAGAAAGATTATTTACTTTTTATAGATAAGGAAACAGGCTCAGAATGGTTAAGTGATTTACTCAAAGTCACACAGGTAGTGAATTTAGCATTATCTCTGATATTCTACACATATATACAATATTAAATATAAAATGGCTGTTTATATGAACAAACTGGGAAAGTCAAGTCAGGGCAGAGTACAGACTTAACAATACCACCTCCCTGATGGAATGTTATAAGGTAAGTTTGGCTATCAGATAGCTAGCTTACTTTCAGACTGTCCTCACAGGTAATGCCTTCGTCTACCCAACGTCCTAAATCACTGTCAAATGCATTTCTCCAATATCAATGGATAGAATGGTGCTTGACAAGAAAATTTTCAATTGTCAAAACTACAATTAATCTTAACCATTTATATATTTGAAACCATTAAAACAAGGTTCACATTTGAAAAGACTTTTGATATTGAAAAATCAACATGTTACCTGCTTTGGCAAATTCTTTCTCTCATATATAGTCAAGTTTATATCGACATGTCCACCTGCCATGAATGGGAATTAAATATCTAATCTATCTGTTAAATGTGTCAAAGGCTTTCTTTAGAGTCAGTAATAAATGAATACCAAACACAAAAACAAAACTTATTTCCTACAAAGCAAGCAAATGGCATCTTTAGAATCATTTAGAAAAAAAAAAATTTTAAATAATAAAATAGCTATAGTGAAGTTACCATTGTCACTTGTAACACAAACCAAAACTTTCACAGGCTTTATTTGTTTAACTGCCAGAATTATTTACTTTGTTTATCTTTCCCATAACCAAAATTAAATGGGTGAACTCAGTAAGCGGTTTCCTCAAAGTAACAATGGTAGTAACATTAACATGGCTATTTACATGTATTACTTCAGTTAATCCCTTCAATAACATTTTCAGGTCATAAATTACTCTTTTGGACACCATTAACACAATGGGAAAATGAAATTCAAAGGCATTAAACTTGACTGGATTAGCCAGCCATGAAGACCCTCAAATAGTCTGCCTCCAGAGCCCATGTATTCAGCCATAATGCTATCCTTTCCCTCTAGTTAGATGCTACCTACAGAAAGAAGCTAAGCATATTCTCAAAATGTACCCAAAGTAGTACAAAAACTATGTAATATTTTATCAGAAATGTATGCTGAAAGAGCTGAGTTCTAACTGCAGCACAGTCAATTTCTTCAATATGAAAAGCCAAAATACCAAAAGTAAAATGCGGTTTATACGTCAATAAAGTAAAAAGAGGCCAATTCAGTAAAATATTAGTTTTCTAATTACCTCCTAACCACCACTTCTATCCAATACATACTTTCAGAACAAGGGAATAAATGAAATATATTACTGAACAAATAGCATAAATTATATTCCTATGCACTCTAATCCATATTTATTGAGAAAAGTGAGCCTCATCACCCTGATAAATAGTCAGACACTATTTATTGTGACTATAGCACATTATTCTAAATCTGGGTTCCTCTTTCCCTGCGCCAAAAGCTATATATAGGGAAACGCTAGAACAAGGCAACCATTAAGGAAAGCACTGAAAATATTATAAGGAGTTCACAATATTAATCTAACAGTTTACTATCTATGGGGGCTTTCAAGTCTGAACAGAGTTCTACAAAATCAATAAGTACCAAGAAGGGATTAAAGCCCAACAGAACTGTCATATGTAAAACAGTCACTCCCCAAGAATTTCCAACACATACACGTGAGCCTTAGTCCAAGTAATGATTGATTTTCATAGCTTGATTATAAATTCTCCCTTTCTCATTTCCATAGATATTTTTTCTTAGACTCTAAGTAGCATGGATTTAAAATAAAGTAATATTCAATAGCTGAGAAGTTTGGAAACTTGTTTAACTATTTAAACAAGTTGCCTACCAACTAAGAATATTTAAAAGTTTCAAAGAGGCAATCCATTGAGAAATGAAATAATTAAGTTGCTTGACAAGTTCATTCTGATTTTACTTAAAAAAAACAACAACATTTAGACAGATGTCTCTTTAATGAAGATTGAAGGTCAGAAACCCTAAGATAAACTAATGGCCACTGCATAATGGCAGTCATACACCTTGAAATAAAAGCACCCAATAATTTATAAACTACTATAATTCCTCAAATTAAGCATTTGAAAAAAAGAAAGAAAAAAAAACAAGAACAATGCAATAATGGCCACAAACTGACAATACTAGAATTCCAGTCTCTGGTAAATGATACACAGTATGTGATGCACATACTAAGAAAATGTACTGTAGTTTTATGAACTAAAAAAAAAAAAATCCTCTTAATTAGATATATCCAGTGGTCATCTTCCCCTTTCTATTTGAGAAACTGGATGCAAACAGAAGAGACAAAAACAGTGAATGACATCGAATGATGTCATCTGAGAAATAAAATACATATTTTCCGGGTTACAGGACTTCAACTATTCGATAGATTGTTTTTTACAGAAGAGCTATTAGGTTGGTATAAAAGTAATTGCAGTTTAAAAGGTTAAAAATAGTTGCAAAATCCACAATTACGTTTGCACCAAACTAATAGATACATCCAGCACCTGGCACAGTGCCTAACATGTTATAGGTATGTTAAATATTGACTCTACGACTGAGAGGGTGAATCAATTAAAACACATCATTTGCTGATTATTTCCAGAGCCATAAAATTACTCTAGAAACACAGAATTAGGTATAAGTTATAGGAAGGCAGAGTTTTACTTGAATATATGAAAAAAATGATAAATTATAGCTGTCTAACAATAAATGAGCTATCTCTAAGGTTGAGTGTGTCCCAAAGCCACATCCACTTCCCCTTGGCTGCTACCGAAGGGAGTGCTTACAGATGGGCATTTGGACTGGCTGACTTTTTAAAAACCTATGATGCTGTGATTTCCTCTTTGAGTTTCTCTGTTTTAGGCTCTCATTTCTCATTTGAGCTGATTAATTTCTGGTTTTTCCCTCTGCCCTGAAAATCCATTCTTATTTCCATCCCCACGTATGAGCAAGTACTATTACAGCAGAACAAGTCTTCAGCTGCTCATTCATTTATTCATCCCACTGCGGACCACACAGTCACGTTCCAGGTCCTGGTGAACAGGAGTAGAAAAGAACCAACATGCTCTTAGACTACAAACACCGTGTGTGTGTGTGTGTGTGTGTGTGTGTGTGTGTGTGTGTGTTTCCTTCTTTTCTGGTTTGTTTTACAATGACATTGGCACATTTTCTATGACTTCTAAAGATGATGATTCAAGTAATGATATAGATGTGGCTAATTTCCTACTGTTATTCATTATAGTCATCTTGATAGACTGAGGAGATTAATGAAGCTAAATAATTTGGTCCTATCTGAATCTGTCACAATTGAATAATAGATGCAGCCAAAATGTGAATGTGGGTATTACATGAAGATTTAAGGAATCCAAATTGTTTTCCTTATTGTTGGTTGGGATGTAGTAGAGCAAACGATGATGCTGATTGGATAAGGCAGAGGATAAAGAAGCCTTAGTTTCATACCTTATACTTCAATCTACGCCATATTCTCACATGTAAAATAGAAAAAGATGGCATCTATTTATCCTCTCCTGCATCCTGGGTTTTTGTGCATCTAAAATGAAATAATAGCAATGGAAACATTTTGTTCATAACACTACATACAGATATCAAGTAACACTGGCTCTAAATATGGAGTTCAGGTCCATGGGTAGTTTAAAAAATATGGAACCCAAATCAGCCCAATTTAAAACCTCAGTGCTATGAAGTAGTAATTATAAATTATAAAGCAGGGTTCTGTTACCACCATTCTCCAAATAAAGTACTTTTTTCTGTCACATGGTTATTGCCACTGAATTCATATACTTCTTTTTAAACTGCTTTGCAAAGACAAACTTACATACTCTGGAAATGTATAAACTCTGTATCCCACAGTAAACGGCCCTTATGTAAATTTCATTTCACATTGATGGTGTCTTTCTGTCGCAGTCATTGCAGAGTCAAGTCACGCAAAGGAAATCAATGACTGAACATTAAGGAAGCTCTGTTCATGCAAAGGGCTTACTACTGTTCTGCATGTCTGTTCTTTTAATTTTATTTTCTATATTATGCAATGCTGCAGGTTGAAAAAAAATAAGCAACCAAAGAAGTGAAAGTTAATATTTGCCTACCATCTGAAGGAGCAAAAACATTAAATCCAAGCTGGATGTTTCTTTCTTCCCACCCCCGCCCCCCATGCTCTGCAGGTTCTTTATCAATATCAGTGGCTTGAGAACATATTATCCCGTGGCTGTTAGAACAGTACTATTGTAGAGGATTGTGTTATGAAAGGGCATTTGATGATTTGGCAGGTGGGAGATTATTAAATCTTGAATTTGAAATGCTGGGGCATTATGAAACTACATATTTCAAACAACTGTGGGATCCACTGAAACTATGAATCTCTTCAAGAAATAAAATACCATGTAGGTTTCAATGTTGAAGTGTTTTAAGAGGTTTTGAAAACAGACCACCTGCAGTTGTTCACACATGAACTTTGCCTTTGCAGAAGTATCCCATCCCAACAGCACTGTTTGTGAAAATATATTTATTAAACCATAATTCCTTTTGGATTTCCATTAAAGAGATAATACAGTTAATGCTAGCTGTTCCCCATTTGGAAAACAACACATTCACATCTTTCAGTTAATGTTCATAATGGACAAGAATGGCTCTTCGTTACCTATATCAAATATGTTTGATAAACATGTGGGTACACATAAAAAAAACTTGTAGCTATGGCACACTTTTAAGGTTAATCTTCACTATTAACATTTTCTTCAGGATTTTGTTAGGTCTAGACAATCAGCAAAACAGTAAACCAAACTCTGATTTAAAGTATTTGCTAATTTCCATAATGGAAATATGCCTATCATGGCCAATTTCAAGCTACCAATATATCGCTTACCCAAAGTTGGCACAAGATGTGCAGTTACACAACCCACTGACCCAATACAGGAAATACCCTCAAGAGCACAGATGAAATGTAGTAGTATTGAAATGTAGTAGTATAATTAGGACACGACAGCATTAAGTAAGATCTTGGATGGTAATAATATTTACTTAATTGACAATTTACATAATTTAATTTTTAATAATAGCTATATTAACAGCCAGCTCCCAATTCCTAAAAAATTAACGATCTGTTTTTGTGAGATAATACAAGCTGGCTCCAATAAGCTACTGTATCCTTACCTTTCCTAATCATTGCTGGTGGATGAAATTTTACAAAGAGAACTTTAATTCACTTGGAATCAAGGATTAACATTAGTAAAATATAATGAACTCTTCCTGTAATGTGTTCAACCTTATCAGTTATTAATACTCATTATGAACTCGCCTATCAGCTCCTTTCCTGAGGGCAGGCTTTGATGAACAGTGATAGTGCAGAGACATGTGAAGGGGTGTGGAAAAAAAAAATACAAGTGGAAAAGGAAATAGACTGAAGAAGAGTCTCTCACAGAAATGAAATGTGCCAAAATGACAATTTAGGTTAGGATTGGCCTTTCACATATAGTTATGCATTGCTCTGACATAAATGCAAATACTGAAAAATTTTAATTGCTCAGTTTAACTAAGCTTTTAGCTAGAATTCAGATATAGAGTTTTTGCCTAAAAGTACACAGTCTATGAATGGTTTGTGATTTCAAGCTAAAATTCAAGAAACATGTTCTTAGGATATATACTTTTACATCCACTTCAAGAGAAAAACTGTATTATGCTACAGAGGATGCAAGCATGACAGTCACAACCTAAGGCACACATGAATTTTGCTAATCTATTATATTCATGCTAAAGGAAAATGAAAAGAAATGAAATCCAAGCTCACTTGCTTTCGCTGAATTTATTAAAGAGTTTTTCTCTTAAAAAACTTTACAGAAAGTTTCAAAGTCTGTCTTCAGAGAAAGAAATTCTAAGAACACTAATAAAAATGGCAGACTTGAAAGTAAAAATGAAAATGCGACATTTTCTAATTTATGACAGTGATCTTGTCTCCATATACATCAGGGTATTAGGTCTTCTCTTGTTCAGCAACTTCTCAATTTTAAAAAAGTCTTAGAGAAGACTGACTATGACATCAATATTATATCTTAAGTTTAGAGCCCGAGACAATTAGTTTCAGTAATGTGAAGATAGATAGATAGATAGATGATAGATAGACAGACAGACAGACAGACAGACAGACAGACAGATAGACAGATGGATATGTGCAAGTATGTGTTCATTAGAGATTAGAGCAATTTCACAAATCCTACTAGTAGGACGTCTGAATCTTCTAAGTCCCTTTTCTCATCTCTTATTCATATCACAAAATATGTCTACTCTATTCATCTTTTCTATATGATCTCAGGCTAACACAGAGGACAGTGTTATGGTTGAGAGCATGAGGCTCAAGTGAAATAGCCTGGGTTCGAATCTTAGTTCTGACACTTGCTACTGTGTGGCACTTGGCAAATCACCAAATTCTCTGTGTTTTAATCGCCTCTTCTGTAAACTGGGGATGATTATCACAGAGCCTGCTTTGGATGCTGCTGTGGAATGAATGTTTGTGCCCTCCCCACCCAAAAAAAAAGTCATGTTGAAGCCTAACACCAATGGAGCTGTATTTACAGATAGGGATTATAAGGAAGTGCTTAAAGGTAAATGAGGTTGTAGGTGTGGGGCCCTGGTCCAATAAGATGAGTGGCCTTATAAGAAGAGACACCACAGAACTTGCTCTCTCCATGAAGACACAATGAGAACACAGCCATGTGCAAGCCAGGAAGGGAGTCCTCACCAGAAACAGGTCATGCTGGCACTCTGATCTTGGACTTCCAGCCTCCAGAATTGTGAGAAAATCAACTTCTATTCTTTAAGTCACCCAGTCTGTGGTATTTTGTCATGGCAGCCAGAGCAGAGGGTTATTGTAAACATGAAATAAAATAATATACTCGTATGTAAAAGCATTTAGAATGGTCTCAGGCACACAGGAATGAGTAAGTGCTGACTAATACTATTGTCTTACAAAATCTTCATTTTGGAGATGGGAAGAATTGTGATGGTAATATTTCATGAAAATTAATTATAATCACAGGAAAATTTCAGTATTAGAAGAGAAATAAAACTACTTTCTCTTCTCTTTTAGTAACTCCAAACGCTTATAAAAGAACAAAGTGTTCCGTGAATAATTTCCAGTTTGGTCAATAAAAATATGGCTATCTGATTACTTCTGAATTAAATGGTTGATTTTCGGCACTATTAGTTTTTATGTTTCATCATGTTTCATTGGTCTTAATCAATTCCTATTAACATACACATTTTCAACCACCTTTGGCATGTGAGAAAGTTACGTTGGTGAGTTGGGAAGCAATTTAATCTGGGTGAAAATGTGAAGTTCCCTCAAACCCTAGCTTCTGCCACAGTATTTCCACAAATATTTTAATACAATTAGCCATGATGCTTGAAAATGGAAATATGCACATTGGCCTGCACTAGCGGGTGTTATAATATTGAATTAAGTACTTAGAGAGCCTTGATTTAGATGTCAAAGAAGCCTCAAGTTTCAACTTAGGGATAATACAAAAAAATAAAAGCATAGCCTCTTTAATAAGTAGTCTTAAGCTAAAGCTCAGTAGTTAATAGATACTTTACTAGATTTTTACAAGAGGAAATGTCCAACAGTCACACAGTATTAGTGAAAAGAGACAAATTTGAACTCAACACCTTAACAAAAACAAAAATACATCCTATTTGGAATAAAGCAAATGAATTTCAAATACAATTTAAGTTGGACAGCTGCTGGTAATTCGACTCAAATTAAAATGGACTCAATATTAAATGCTATGATTTACTAAAGTATGTCATAAATTATATTACATGCAAATTTCAAAATATGTAAACTATCATGTATTACAAATTATATCTGAATTCTAATCATTAGGACTATATTTCATTCAAGAATATTTTTGAAACAGGAAAAAGATTATTAATTTCAGCAATAAAAATCCCTTTAATCACTTTAATTATCCTAATTAGAAGTAAAATATGGGAGTTGGTTTACTAAGCAAGAAAATATCTATCTCCCTATATTTTGCTGAAGGGTGTCTTTGAGCTCTAATGATTCCAGACTATCCAGGAGGTAAGAAGCATGGTTAATCTTATTAATACCTAATTTACTATTAAATAACTTAAGCTATAAACATAAACATTAATCCAAACTGCAGAATGAATTCAGTGAAAAATGCCGGTCAAATGTTTGATGCTCTGTTCGAAAAATATACTGTTGGGGATATACATACACACATATATATGTGTATGTATATGTATATTTATACATATGCATGCATTATATATTTATATGTGTACACATATATAACATATATATGTTATATAACAAACGTATGTATATATGTTATATACATATCCATATATAAACTATTTTACTGCAATACAGATGTAATACAGGGCTTCTTGCTGTAAACTATCATTGTAAAACACTAAAAATAAAGATTAATCAAATAGGATTTGACAATTGCACTCTAAATATTTATTTTACAAATTTGTATATAAGATAATGGCATGACATGGAATGGGCAGAATCCCCATTTTCTGCCCATCAAAGGAGGTTTTCAAAAGCGTTTAAGGTTTTAAGAGAAAGGTATACACATACCTTTGTGCTGAAATGTATATTTATAAAAATGTGTATGATATGGTACATTTGTATATAAAATGCAAACATGGCAATCTAGATAAAAGCCTAATCAATATTTGGGCTGAATACATATATATTATTAAAACAGTCACTGCATTAACTTCAATAATGTCTTCTGTAATTTACATGACTACCCATTAGCTTAAAAAAAGAGCTAAAAGCTTAATAAGGATTTTTCTGTGTTTCCCCGAAAATAAGACCTAGCTAGACAATCAGCTCTAATGTGTCTTTTGGAGCAAAAATTAATATAAGACCTGGTTTTATTTTACTATAAGACTGGGTTAATATAATATAATATAATATAATATAATATAATATAATATAATATAATATAAAACACTGGGTCTTATATAAGACCGGGTCTTATATTAATTTTTGCTCCATAAGACGCAGTAAAGCTGATTGTGCAGCTAAGTCTTATTTTCAGGGAAACACAGTATACACGGCAGAAAAAAGCCTTCACATAAAGTTATTTTATACTCATTATGAGCTCTTCTTCAGGTGAGTTGAAATTTCTAGATTTAAAAGCATGCATTTTAATGTATTGTCTTCAAAACAAATGATGTTTAATTAAACAAATATTTATAATATTTTAAAGTACGTAAGAATTTAGACTACTCTCAAAAAAGTAAGTTTTAATTAGTGGAAAATCTGAAGTGCAGATAATTTTATAGGTATTTTAAAAATTATATTCAAGGGCATTGTAAAAATCAAATCAATGGCTGCCAGTGAATCTGCTTGGTATGTAAATTATGTCCCCTTATAAATCCCACTCCCACCTGCTTTGTCTTTACAAGCCAGAGATTTATTTAGAGCAGGTAGAGCTGGAAGCAGATTCAGAAAGGTAATTATAAGTGCTCATTTTCACACAGCCAGGAAGTGGCAATGCCCCACCAAATATATAAGGTGTGTGACTCACAGATGATAAGACACATTTTCTTAATTAAGAGCATTTCCAAATGTAGTGTTAAACACCTCAAAGGCCATTTAAAAAGGACCACAGTATTGGTCATGTTATTTTTCATGGCAAACATGTGTTTAAAAAAGTCAACTTTGGTTCAGATTTAATAACCACCCCTGCCATTGTAGTAAAGTCATTACATTTTTTTTAACAAGCAAATATTGCACACTTATTATCTGCCAACTGCTGTGACAATGCCTGGGAATATTGTGGTAGATAGAATCCCTACCTTTGTGAAACTCACTATAGTCCAGCACAGACACCCTGTTAAAATATACACACACATATATGTTCACACTCTGTGATGAGAAGGGTATAGGATGAGTTCAAGTTTCTACTGGAACACATAAAGAAGACCTAATCTAGTCTGGGTGGTCATGAGAAGGTAGTATTCGAAGTGACGTGATGTGCAAACTGTGCAAGCTGACCAAGAAGATCTAGATAGGGTGAAAAGAATAACCTAGGCAGGAGAAACAAATGCATGTGCAAGGGCCTTGTGAAGGAGGAAGCATGGGTCCACCTTTAAGGTACTGAATGCAGGTCAATGTGGCCAGTGGGTATTAGATAGAGGCTCACAGTGAAACTCAGAGAGGGGAATGGAATTAATTGTGCACAGCCCTGTAGCCTCTCTTAAGGATATTAGTCTTCTCCTACGCAAAAACCCCTCCCAAATCATTTCGAGGAAATAAATATGACAAGGTATGACTCACATTTATAAACATTCCTCTACTTGCAAGGTGGAGAATGAATTGGAGGGGGCAAGAGTGGGTGTGTGGAGACAACAGGTTACAAGCAGACCTCAGATGAGAGCTAATGTTAAGATAACATGAGGGTAATGATGGTGGAGATAAAAGAGGACAGGTCCAAAACATATTTAGGAAAGAAACCAAGAAGACTTAGTCATCGGTTTGAAATACGGGGTAAGGAAAGAGAGTCAGGATTAGTAAGAATTTTACTTAAATTAAAAAGGAAAAAAAAAAAAAAAAACTAAAGTGTATTCATAGGACATCTGTATTCACAAAAGCTAATTGATGATTCAGGTTAATTACTGTTCTCCACATGTTGAATTTCTGACATAGTTTCTGTAAGCATAATTCGGCAACACAACAATGGCAAAGACTGTCATGCCAAAATGAATTGCTAACATATGCAATTAAAATAAATGTCTATGAGACATAACTGTCAAAATAGTAATTATGACTTGGTGAGCTAGAAAGAGTCTGAAAACTTATTTGAAATTAAATTCCTGTCATGTACATAGACGCAGTACATTCCAAACCAAGGTATCAAAAAAAAAAAAAAAAAAAAAACAACTAATCAAACTCTTTATTACTGAATATTCAACAACATGATTCAGATAAACAGTTTATAACTGGGAAATGCTTTGAGTGGTTTAATGATTTTGAAATCATGTTCACTTGAAATAAATTTCAATTTTTAAAAATAATGAAGAATAAACCTCTCTCAATTTTAAAAATCCATGGTCATTTATGACATTCATTGCATGTAAATAAGTGTTCTAAAATAAGAGCACCCTACCAAATACAAAATTAGAACTTTGAACATGTGGATCAGGGAACATTTACTAAGAAACCTATTAGATTTGGCAAAGTATAGAAATATATGATATGTGTATGAAATCAAAAGCCCCAGATGTACTTTTCTGTTTGCATGTGTTAACAAGAAATAAAGAGCCTTTATAGGTAAATAACCATAGGATTCTGCAAAAATACTAGTCCAAGAAGAAATATTCAGAAGCATACTTCTAGCAAATCTTCAGGAGGTATCATATTTCACCAATTCTGAGACTCAGACTTTATTATTATTATTATACAATTTAACATTTCTGAAATCAAGAGGCCTCTTACAGTCGATATTGTCTTTCAAATGCTGGGAAGACAAGCATAGGGATAGTCATTACATAGTTACTATTACCTGCTTTTGGTCATAGCTAAGCAAACTGTCTTTCTCCTGACCTAGCTACATGCATTGTTGGTACAATATATGCTATGTTTATCTGCTGTTTAAAACATCTTCAAAATGTTAACACTTCGATTCATCACTAAAACAAATTTACTGTTTACCCTGAAATGCACGGCAACAAAGTACAGGACATAAATTTGGTCTTACTTAAAATATTCTTCATTGGAGGGATGAATACAATTTCTGATTTTCTGCAAAGTAACAAAGACGTGCTCTATGAAACATGAGAAAGATAACCACAGTTCCATGAAGCTGTGTTATATTTTGCTACTGATATTCATGCAAAAGAACTGTGTCACATGCCACTCAGTGCGGTTGAAAAAAAGGCAAATTTGCCCAATCTCTCAGAATAGACAGAAAAATGTTTCAAAGCAATGATGGACAGATGTGATGGATTCGTGGGTTGGGTGGAACTATCATTAATGAAACTGTGATAATTTTATTATTGAAAGTATTTTTTTCTTACTTAGTGATATGTAAAATTAACTGGCAGGTAGGAGAGTTCTAGTTTCAGCTCTTTAAATAATAATCCTGGAAACCGGTAGTCAGTCTATTAATTATTTGGACCCTAAACTGCTCACTTGTAAAAAGAAGATATTGAGCTAGATCATTGCTAAGGTCTCTTCTAGTTCTGTGACATTATACATTTTTATTAATTTTAAATACTTGCAACAAATCTATCTTAAAATATGTACCGAAAAACTTGGTTCACTAAAATTCCCATTAATTTGAAATGCTAATAAACATAAAATAGAAGTAACGAGTATTTTTTCCTATGAATTTTGTACTCAGGCTCTTAAATATAAAACGTAAAAGTAACCATACTAATAGAAGAAAGGAAGGAGCAAATAGAAAATGAAATACCAGGTATATAAAGATGGGGTCAAATATTTTAAATCTTCAAAACTATTTAGAAATCACAATTTTTCATAATAAGATACTAGATACAATGGAAGGGAAAGATCAAATCACAAACTTACTTTAATACATACTTGGCTTTTAGTCCTTTAAGAACTTGTTATGGTATTATAAATGCTGTGCTATATATGTGTCAATAATTTTCAGTTCACCAGAATGCTTATTTAACCTAAATACTATATTATACAATACTTTTGAGTAAATAAGAAATTGTTATAAAATAGCTCAATGGAAAACTTTATCATCAGATAAAAAATTTCCATAAAACCTACCAAAAGGCAGATATCAAATTTGACTGCAAATCTTCATTTATCATAGCCACTTAATATAAGAGATGATAAAAGTCAGATGAGGTTAAAAGAACGTGACAATGGAGATGTTTTCACCAAAAGGTAAGCTTTTTAGTTTGTGCTTAGAAAGTGGTGATAATAAATGTGGGTAGTTTCACTAAAATAAAATTTATCAAAGTCTCTGAAGGATCATGCAAGGGTATAACAGGCCAAACAATTTTTTTTCCAAAATAATCTGGAAAAATGAGATCAAGGGAAATTTTACACATATCTATTATCACTATATAATTCAAGAAATAGTTTAGACCGATTCTTTTCTCAAAATGGGTTGTGAATTTCAGTACTTAGTTTTAAAACAAACTGTTAAAAGAAAATCAAAACTATGTGTAGCAGATATTTGTAATATATATACATATACATATTTGTTTTTCTAACACGTTGCGTACGATCAGGAGAATCTTCATGAGGGATCTAAACCCTGCCGTACACAACGTGTTAAAAGTCAGAACACAATTCCAAAACCAATCTTAAATTGGTACATATGAGATACAATGTTAAACTAACAACATGAGAACAAAATATATATTCAAATACATATCAAAGATCAATAGCACTCAAACTTGATGTATGACGGTGCATATTCATTCAACCTGAGGTTAAAAATATTGTTGTCTTAGGTATACTCTTTAGACAATTTTATTGGTAAAACTGGTTCACATTCATCTCCATATATTTATTCCCTTTATTTTATCTGAGTCAGAAATATATGCTATATGCAAGCTCATCAAGAGCCTTGTCAGTCCTGGACATGATTGTACCATAAACTAGCACAATCTCTACAGCATAGGAGGTATGTTAGAAGCTAGATCTCCATGGGTCTCTCATATTTCTGCACATATTGAGAGCAGAAGATACTAGCTGTCCAGAGTAAACTGTTTTGGCAGACAGAGATAGTGTTTCCCATGGTAACCGAGGGCACGTTTGTTTACTGTCCAGTATAATCAAGATAATGGCTCTCTCTCCAGAATGAAGTTCAGGCATATTCGCTTAGTGCCCATTATAAAAGATTCAGATTTCTGAAACTCAAGATTCCTCAGCTGTGACCCTAACCCACTGTGTAAACAGTGTCCTCCTGGTCCCTTCCATGTCATCCCCGAAGCACTTGGGGGAATAATGGAGTTCACGCTACTTGCTGTGCTGTAATAAAGTCTTTCTCTCTGACCCGCAAGTATCATGTCTCCTGCCAAAATCTGCCATGAAACTTGCAGACTACATTGTTGGCCTGAAAGTAAGATAAATTCTCAGACCCTTTACATTCTTCAAAGGACACTAAACATTTCTCATAAAAAATAATGAATTTTCCTAGCAGATTTTTCCATTTTATAGTTTTTGTGTTTGTTTTGGTTTTAAGATTATAGAATAGTAATTTGCCCCTTCAGGAACTATCTGTAAAAATACAAATAATAGGAGTAATTTCATGACTATTGATTTCTGAAAAAATATAATTACTGGCCATTTGAGCTCTGATGGATTAAGATTTATAGGACACCCCCAAAATAGGTCAAACCCAGTTGCCACCGCCAACCCATTCTCTCCTTTTCATCTGCAATTCAGCTAATTAGGCTTACATCCAAATAAGCAGGAGAAAAATTTAACTGAAAATTTTAGATGGAGTCTTGCTAATCAACAACCAAAAGAAGTAATTTAGCATATCATTTCTGAGATGTCAAAACAAATGCATGTCAGGTTCATGGATATGTTCACTGAGTGAAAAGCCTATTAACTACTCAATTACAGACTCTTCCCCCATATACTCCCATACATAACCCTTCTGGAGAAAAACACTCAGTGAGATATTTAAGACATATTTATACATTATGAGAAATCATTAAAGCAAAGCTGAACATTGCACAAGTGTGACGAGAGTAACCTGAGAAACAACCAATTGGACCTATTCCAGTAAGTCTACTCTATTATGCTTACGATAATAGTCAAGTTCTGTGCACAAAACAAGCAGATAGTAAACATTTGATCAATTTGAAGATGACAGGAACACACGTATAATAACCTGCCTCTGCATTTTGATAACCTTTTGATATTTTGATAAACTTCCATGATGGACCAAATCTATAGAAAAACAAAACTTGTCAGTATTCTCTTCCTCAAATAGACACATATAACTGATTGTTTCTTGTCTTTATAGAAAATTCCATATAATGGACAGAAATAGCTTTGTACAGTTTAATGGTAAAAATAATCAGTTGATAATTTTCAAAGTATGTGTTTTTATCACATTGATAGCATGCAACTAAATTAGTGTTTATTAACCAGGTTAAAATTAAATAAATGACATTAGTACACTTTGATGATATCTTCTGCGTATTTCCAATATCTGCTATATCAAGATAATTGGGTCTGTCCTACGAATTCTATCCTGAAATCTTACTGTATTCCTGACAGCTCATGGTGAGCAATACAAATTCAAGAAAAATCCAGCCAATTGCTACAAAGTGAGAGGGCTAAGTTTGAAAGAGAAATAAAATAATGATAATGATAGCTGCCAGAGTCAACCTTCTCCCTTTTTATACATGGTTGATAGCAATATCACGGAGCACTCTTGAAGAGCCTGTGCTAACCTTTGATGTTGGGTGTTACAAAGTATATCCTGAGATGGAGGAACCTTGATATTCTTCATCATTTAATATTTAATATTTCTTCAAGTAACTAAATAAATTCTATTCCCTATTATCTTGGCAGGCATATAAAACTGAAAAGCACTTTCTCCATCAGGGGAAAAAAAAATTTAGATTCATGAGTCTTCCATCTAATTTTCATTTTCAGCTGCAAGGAATAAAAGCAACAATTAGGAAAGAGCTAATATGGCATGGGTTTCATGATCGACATCAGTTGCATTGTTTCACATTAGCTGTTCGAACAGCCATCAAAGGATAATGACTTTCAGTCACTATCAATCAATAATTTTTTCAGTTGCAATTTCCCATAAGTCATTGCTATTACTACCAGTAATCAAGTCTCCTCCTTTGTTTCTTGAAATTAAACTTGAACAAAGCAAAATGACTAATTATCAGTTGATCTTCAATAGTTTCTACCAATAATTTCCACTTTGGACATTAGATTATATTAGTAATAGATGAAGGCTCTGAGTATTTTTAAGTCATGGTGAATTGCTAAATAATTGCACACATATTATTCACCCTACTATCAGTAAAGACCATTATGCTGCCTAGATGAAGCTAGATTAAAATCAATTAAAAAGATGAGTTGGTTTTGTTTATCATGTATTTTTATAATTTATCTGACAGCTGTTTCCTGAATACCACTGAAGAATGCATATGAAGCAGATACAACCCCTTTGAACAAATTGATGCTTCTTCAAATCTCTTTTTGGAATGTATTATCACCAAACAGGGTTGTTAAATCAATTCTGCAATCGTAAGATTCAAAACAGCACTAAAAACTTCCTGATCATCCAGATTTTGTAGTAATGTTTCATTAGAATTAATTGCATGACTGCAAATAGTGCCATGTCAATATCGATATTAGGGAGGTCATACTTTTATAGAATGACATTTAATATAAAAATAGTAATGTAACATATAAATATCAAAAATGTATATATTAAAGTAGTTGAACCATCTAACTCACACTAGATGCAGGAAATCCTGTTTTAAAAATAAAACATTTTTGGTGGCCTTTTTCATTTGGTTTTGTTGGGTAAGATCACCTTCTGATGCACAGAGGCCATATAAACACAAAACTTCCATTCTTAAGGACCACTCATGTCCATTAACAAGTCCATCTAGTCCCAGGTCAGGTTGTTTTACGTAGATTTGTCTCTTTCCACCTGTGTGTATCCTCAGTGGCTTTACTAAATAGCTTACTTCCTCCTTTAATAGAGTCATCTTTTTACAAGACCGTTTTTGCACCTGACTTACCATTTGATAAATTGTGTCCATCAGTATTTAAATTACCTACCACCCTTTTACATTTCCAGACTACAAACTAAGGCTATGCTTCTACAGAGACAAAGACTATTCTGTACAGTTTTATTTTCCTAAAATTTGTCTAACAGTCCACTAAAATAAAAGTTATTTAACATAACTAAGAACATAGCAAGAAAACTAACATCAGCTTATTTAAAGTTCTTCCAGTAAAAGAGCAAAGAAAGGATTGTATCCAAGATCAATTTATCCTCACTTTTTTCTCAATTCTCTAAAATTATCAATTAATTGTATCTTGGAAACTCTTGCTTTAAGCCAGTTTTAATAACAGTTCATTGTTCATAATATGAGAATGAACAAGTCTCCATTCAAAGACATGAAGTATGCCCACAACACAGAAATAGAATTGTAATGTTTCAAAGTTTCCCAACCAATAAATTTTCACTTTCTTTGCAGAAAAATGACTGATATATAAAGGCAGCAGGAAGGGAAATGTCTACTGTAAATTTACTTCTGACCCATAAGGAAATATTATTTGTAGCAATGACAGAATCTCAAAAGAACATCTCTATTGAAATTAGTTTGTATCTGAGAGGAGACAGAAGCAAAGGAGGTCATATCAGTGAGCCCTTTTGGAACTCAGGAGAGAGCCTGCACCATGCAGATCCTGGAGTGAATGGGAACTTAATCTAAGTTACAAATCACTCTGAGATGTAGGACTGGGGCCCAGCTAACAACTAAGACTGGCCTTTACATATGAAAATTGATTTCAAAAGATACATGATGATGATGATGATGATATGATAACAATGATGATGATGATGGTGATGCTTTTCCAATAAGGGCAAGTAATTGATAGATTAAGTAAATTTTCAGACATGGTGCTCATTAATCTAAGCAAGGCATTTCATTAAGCCTCTAATTACATCTTGTGAACCAGTTAGAGAAATAAGACAAGGGGAAATTTAAAAAATTAAAATTAAAAACAAAACCCAAGAATCAGGAATCTATATCCACCCATTTTGCACAAATGATGATTATCTAATCCATCTGATGTTGGAGGAAGAGTGGTATTACATAGCTCTGGGATTTACTCTGCTGTTTATGTACTTTTATCAGTGATTTGTAAGGAAGATATAGAAAACAATCTTGCCACATTGCAGATAATACCAAACTAGGATAGAGAGCACAGGTGTATGCAGGGTGAGGTCGTCAGAAATACAAATTTATTTTTTAAAGGGAGCAGGGTCACAATTAAAACCTTGCATTTAGATTTCAAGAATCAATTGCACAAGTATAGAAGTAGAATAATCTGATTTGATAGTCGTTCATATGTAAAAATAAATAAATACAATCCTGGGCTTTACGTGATCCCAAGTTCCATGCCATATAGTTGTGAAGGGGCCAGTATCACCAAGGCTGCATCAGAATTAGTCAATGCTTTTCCTTGTCATGGGAGTCAACCATCTTACTTTGTGCATTACTCCGTGATGCATTCTCTCTCCGTGATGCAACTAAGATTTACTATTCTTAGTTCTCATTCTTGTGCTGTAAGTACAAACTTAAATGATTAGAGCACAATCTATGGGGAGTATGAGGTCTTAAAACTATCTGAGAAATAAATGAGGGAAGTGAGTACTATTAGTTTAAAAAGAAAGCCTTAATGAGACATGCAGACATTCCTCAAATAAGTGAAAGCTTGTCATAAAACACATTTGTTTATAGCTTTGCTAAAGAACAGAACTAACCCTGGTGGATGTGAACCCCATCTGGTTCGACGCAGTACAGCCAGAGGCACTGCTAAGAGGAAGAGCATGTGATGGGGGCCATAACGCAAGCATCCAATCATACACAATTCAAGAATCAACATTTATTTTGGGTCACCCTCTTTAGGCCACACACTGCTTGATATTAAGATGAAATTGATATTCATAATACTTAACAGCTGTACGGCATGAGTACCAACTAATCAGAACAGATACCTGATCAATCACAAGAGATGCCTGCCACAAACAGCAGTATGACCACTGCAGTACATATCGCATCTCAATTCAGTATTCAGTGGAGGGGGCAAAGGTCCATGTGTAATTACAGCATAGTAAGACACGTGCTATATGAAAATTGCAATGAAGAGTAGTAGCAGCCCTGAAAAAGAAATGGAACGGCTTGAAAATCCAATAGCATTTCTCGGAATCACTAATCATTAGAGAAATGCAAATAAAAATCACAACGAGATACCACCACACCCCAGTCAGAATAGCTATCATAAATAAATCAACAAATAACAAGTGCTGGCAATGATGTGGAGAAAAGGGAAACCTGGTGCACTGTTGGTGGGATTGCAGATTGGTGCAGTCACTACGGAAAACAGTAGGCAGGTACCTCGAAAAATTGAAAATGAAACTACCTTATGACCCAACAATTCCACTCCTGGATATCTGCCCAAAGAAATCCAAAACACTAATTCGAAAAAACATATGCATTCCTATGTTTATTGCAGTGCTATTCACAATAGCCAAGACATGGAAACGACCGAAATATCCATCAATACATGATTGGATAAAGAAACTGTGATACATTTATACAATGAAGTATTACTTGGCCACAAAGAAGAGTGAAATCGTACCATTTGCAATGACATGGATGGACCTAGAGATTATTATGCTAAGTGAAATAACAGATGGAGAAAGACAAATATCATATGATGTCACTTATGTGGAATCTAAAGATCAGCATAAATGAACAAACAAAACAGAAACAGACTCAGAGACACAGGGGGAAAAAGAACCTCATGGCTGCCAGATTGGAGGGGGGTAGGGAGGGGGGAGAAGGTAAAGACATTACAAAGTACAAATTAATAATCACAGTATATCCACAGGGATAAGAAATACAATTTGGGGACTATGATCAACAATGTTGTAAAGATTACGTAGGGTGCCAGATGGGCACTGGACTTAGTAGGGAGACCACTTCAGAGACTGTGTAGAGGCCTGACCACTGTGCTATACATCTGAAGTTGAATAATATCGAATATCAACTATAACTAAATATATATATATATAAATATAAATTTAATTATGTATATTAATTTAATTATATATATTTAATTAAATATATATTAATTTAAAATATATATATACAAGTTCTGACAATTAAGTTCACAAACTTGCAACAGTGAGCTTACATTGGCAGCACTGTACAAACAGCTCGGTAAGGTTTCATAACCTTGGTATATCAATGTCTCACAGCTGTGTTTGTGTTGACGTGTGGCAGTGTCTTGCTGAGTAGTGTTCATTATTGTTGTTGCATGTTTTTGTGTGTCATTGCGAGAACATCTGAGCTTGAATTGGAACAATGAACAACATTAAATTTCTTGTTAAACTTAGCAAGAGTGGAAGTGAAATTGGGGACATGTTAGTCCAAGTTTATGGGGATAATGTCATGCAGAAAATGTCAGTGTACAAATGAATTTAATGTTTTTATGAGGGGAGAGAACGCATCATGGAGAAAGAGAGGTCAGGGCAGCCAGTAACAAGCAGAACTGATGAAAACATTGCAAAAATCTATCAAATTATCAAATTGTGAATCAAAATTGTGGGCTGACTGTAAGAAACATAACAGACCAAGTAAACATCGATAGAGAAACAGGAAAATCTTAACTGAAAATCTTGGCATGAGAAAGGTGTGTGCAAAGATGGTGCTGAAGGAGCTCACAAAGGAACAAAAGCAGAGAAGAGTCAAAGTTTGCCAAAACCCTTTGGAAAGGCAAGACGATGTTTACGGCGGTGTTATTACTGGTGATGAAACATGAGTGTGCCAATGCGACCCTGAAACAAAGTGTCAACTTGCACAATGGAAGTTACCCAATTCTCCAAGACCAAGAAAGGTCTATCAGCCCAAATCAAGAGTCCAAATGATGTTGCTAACCTTTTGTGATATCAGAGGGACTCTTCATTATGAATTTGTACCACTTGAATCAACAGTTAACTGAGTTTACTATTTTGAAGTGCTGAAAAGGCTGTGGGAAAAGTTAGACAAACTGAACTTTTCGCCAACAATTCATGGCTCTTGCATCATGACAATGCACCGGCTCACACGGCACTGTCTGTGAGGGAGTTTTTAGCCAGTAAACACATAACTGTATTAGAACAGTCTCTCTACTCACCTGATCTGGCCCCCAATGACTTCTTTCCTTACCCGAAGATAAAGGAAGTATTGAACGGAAGACATTTTGATGACATTCAGGACATCAAGGGTAACACGACGACAGCTCTGATGGCCATTCGAAAGAGTTCCAAAATTGCTTTGAAGGGTGGACCAGGCATTGGCATCAGTGCATAGCTTCTCAAGGAGAGTGCTTTGAAGGTGATCGTAGTGATATTCAGCAATGAGGTGTATGTAACACTTTTGCTAGGATTAGTTTGCAAACCTAATTTTCAGACCTCGTATATATACACATTGAGTCACGGGAGGTAAAGTACAACATAGGGAATATAGTCAATATAATTGTAACACTTATATTCGATGTCAGAGGGGTAGTAGATTGGTGGGGGGGGTTATCACTTTGGGAGGGGTGTAAATGTCTAATTATTACATTGTTTTGTACACCTGAAACTAAAAAAAATAAAATAAAATAAATAATAATCAAATAGCATTTAAGGTGAAGCTTGACAACAGCAGGTGAACCAGCAGGTGAAGGGAACAACATTAAAAGTCAGAAAACTGCAACAATATTTGATACATCTGGGGAACTGTAAGTATCTTAAAATTACTATATTATCATGATGGTTGAAGTGAGTGGCAGGTGGTCAGATTAGAAAGGCATACAGAGGCCAGGTCATGAAGGGTTTTATGTACTATGCAAAGAAGTATGGATGCTATCCTTTGGACTTTGGGGACCCACTGAAGAACTGTAAGCAAGAAAGTGACATGATCAAAATTATTCAATAGAATCAATGGTATTGAGAAAGACAGACTAATAAGGCTACTGCAACTGTGTAGGATTAGCCTAAACTAGAGAAGTAGCATAAGAAGAGAAAGGAGATGATGACCCTCAAAGATACCAGATGGTAATTGGTTAATATTTATTAACACAACCAGGATAATACAGAGATAACTTGGTCACTTAGGGCTATTCACTAAGACAAAGAATGTGGGGTAGGTACAAGGCACCTTTGGAGACTAACAAAAACAACAGATTCCATATTTTGAATTTGAGCATCTCATAGGATATGAAGAAGGAAGTATCTAAGTTAGGTAGGGAACTTGAGAGAGAGGTGAAGTCTAAAGTTATAAATGTTGGACTTACTACTTTGCTACTCCCTTTAAAAAAGTATTTTGAAAGAGAAGGAAAAAGTCCTGAGGTCAGAACTCACTTACGTAAATTAGGATTTAAGCAGTGGATTGAGAATGAGAAGCCTTCAACAGAGACTAAAGCCACCGCTTTCTAAGTGTGCGCCCTCAGGCAAGTCACTGTGCCTCAATGAACTTCAATTTCCTCAACTCATAACTTGGGGATAATAATACCTGGCTCATAGAATAATAAACCATCATTACACACGATCATGTATCCAAACATTAGTTCTCCCCTTTTTTGTGGATTATTTCAGGTCTAAGATATCAACTAGCTGACATTGACTCGTGAACAGTAACTCACATAAATTCTGATTTGAAATTTTCTTGTGAAAAAAATTGAACAACTTTGTGGTATAATGGGGACAGCGCAAGTTCTAGAGTAAGATGGAGTTGGATTCCTGTCCTGACTCTGGACATCTTACTTAACCTATCTGAACATGTTTTATCAGTTGTAAAGTGGATGTAACTGTACCTGCCTCATAGGGGAACAGCATAAGCACCCCATCTCTCTCTGTGTCTGCAATTCGGCAGGTATTCAGTAGGTCTTTGTTCTTTCTTCATTATATCTTTTTACTTCTCAATTGTACTGTACCGGACGTAATACAACATTTCCTTGATGACTCAGGGTTATCATTATGAACATCACTTAAAGTTTCATGTCTGAGATGTAGATGAAGCTGCAAATGTAACAGAACATCAAGCAAAATGAGCCACTCATGTAGCACACAGTTGCCTTCCCTCATTTTGTCATATACATGATACTGATTCCACAGCAGCTTAAGATAATTTACCAGGCACAGAAAAAACAAAAGTGAACAGCTGCTTTTCTAAGATTTGATATCATAGAGAGGAGATGAACAAGTGTTACAGTGATTCATCAACCTCTCAACAACAGCGTTTGTTTGTTCTTTTACAGCTAACACAACTTTCTTATGTGTCTGGCCTTGTCTTTTATAAATTAAGTCAGGTATCCATGTTGTACCACACAGTATTCTACAATACCACAACACAGCTCTGTTCGATTGCATTTGAATTCATTATCTTGCAATATATTTGAGCTTAAACCTACACTAGTGATGTCAAAGGACCTCTCCTGGCTAACTCTGCATCCTAACCCCAGTCTCTTTTGCATAAGCACCTACATTTCATAGGGCTGTGACACAACCCTGGCCCTGCCCCCAGGTGGGTGGCCCAAGAATCAGCACTAGAGGTATGGACAGGTCATTCATACTCTAGTATATGGCATAGCCTATGGATAGGTGTGAAAGGGTGTTAAGCCAGTCAGATTCTTTGTTTTCAAAATGTACAAAGGGAAACACCAAGAAACGGTGCCAGCCAGCTGTGAGGTAATGGTGAAATAATTCAAAGTTTGGAAGGAGCAGAAAAGATACAGAGAGGAGGATGAATCAGATGTGCAGAGAGGCAGAGTTCAGAAAGAGAAAGAGGAGGGAGGGAGAGAGAGAGAGAGAATGTGTAGGGAGCAGAAGAGGAGACACATTAATCTCTAAAGATACCCTGCACCCTAAGGACTTTAAAGCTCTACTTCTATGCTATGTTTTTCTTCGAAATGCACTACCTTTGCCTTTTTTTTTTTCCCTGAGGTAACTTAAGAGGCTCTTTTTTCCTTCAATCAATTTAGCCTGTCTGATACATTACAGTGGTGTCAAAACACAACTTACAATGCCTCGGTGAGGTTCATCCTGTAAAATGTGCTGAACCTCAATGGCTGCCATAAGTTTAGATTGACCTTAGAGTTCAGCTACACCTCTTCCTCCGTTCCTGCTCCTCTCCCCCATCCATATATCACATTGTAGAGACACAATATTCCTTTACAAAACCCTGGAGTACAAATGACTCATTGTCTGTAGTTCTGAGTTTCAGCTCCTCAGAAAGCCCACTCTTTGCTGTTCCTCTCACTGGTTCTCTTTCTACACTGCTGATGCTCGTCCTCACCCACTCTCCTCCTCTTTTCTCCTCTGCTTTTCCTTTCTTGGTAGCTTCTGCTTTTCCCCTTCCTTGAATGCGTCTCAGGTTTCAAAGGTCCTTTAAAAACACTGACAGCCAATCTGTGCACCATCCAGAGAACCCTCTCTAATCTTCACAACCTGTGCTCTTTTCTGCCATTTCAGATTCTCTTTCACTACCAAAGGTAATGGTTTCTAGATTTTCTTCAGTTATGCTTGAGTCCTGAGAAATTCTGAAAGCCTGTTAAGATTCAGAAGGCTAGGGTCTGAACAGCTGGAAATTCTGACAGTGAGAGCTATCAAACAGCAGCACTTGTTCCCCCACAGGGAGCAACACAGGCCTGGCCATGTGGGCTATGTCGCCAACAGCCACGGACAGGGCTGCTCAAGGCTCCAAGAGACTCCACAAATGCCCATTTTTTTGAGATACCTGGGACATGAAAATTGGGGGAAAATGCAAAAACAGACTTTTAAAAATTTAAATATATTTTATATATTAAAATATTAACACTTTTAACCTAAAAACATCAGGCCATATCCTTACGCTACCCAGAGAAAGTAAGGTGAAACATCTAAATTTACGATTCTAGGCCTTCTCTGAATTAAGGCCCTGGGTAAATGGAGAAACTTCTTCTGGGATAATCTCTGCCAGAAATCTTATAGAGAAGACACCCAAGGGGTGGATATGATCTTATGTTGGTTTGCAGCTTCTTCAGGAGCTCCCTGCATATAATCTGAAACCAGTCCCGTACACTAAGGACCGGGAAATACCTAAGGAAGAGGCAGACCACACCAGATTGATAGGTGGTAGTTTTAATAAACAGTAGAACTCACCAGGCTTGTCTCTATAACAAGCCACAAAACAAGTAGATTTCTGCCAAGTCTTAAAAGTGCATTTAGAGGTTTTACTGGGTTCAGTCACATATACAATTCGTATAGTCCCAATACCACATTTCTTTCCGATGACCGTGTCCTTGAGGCAGCTTCTAGGAATGTGGAAGGCAAGCAGAACGCACATTCAAGGACAGGGAAGGTGGTGGGGAGCCTCTCACTGCCTGGGTCCAGCTAAGAGGCCAAGTGGCAGTCACGTCTCCTTGATGATCACCCCCAAGAGCTGAATACATTACAGCTCTATATTTGTAAGGTTTTCGTTGTGACCTTTTCTTTAAATATGTGAATAACTCTTAACTAAAAGGGACAAAAAACCCACATTCCAGACTTTACCCTACCACCAACTAGTTACGTAACACTGGACTCTCGTAAATAACTTACAAGCTATAGGCATCAATTGCATAGTCCTTTAAAATGAGTGGATCAACCAGATATTTGCCATCTCTTACAGCGGTTAAGATTTAATAATATACTTTCTTTGGTTTTCAATACAATAAGAAAAATAAGTCTGAGCTGAGAGAACCCTTTAAGAGAAGTTACTGACCTATATTAATAAGCTTCAGTGAGAGAGCTATAAGAGCTAGACATTTTTGCATACAATATGTTTGAAAGAGAGGCAGGTAAGGATGTCCTGTACCCAATATAAAGAACCAAAATTCATTTAATTGTTTCCTTTTTAGCATCATAGAATTTAAGTTTGTTTTGCCTTCCGTTTGTTTCCTAACTTTGTTTCAGAAACAATACTAAAGATTGAGTTCAATCAAAGTCAAAGAGATTAATTTGAAGTAAATGACATTTGGAACGCTTGCTCTTAGGATAGTCCTGTATAAGAATTAAGATTGGGATAGAAAGCCCACTAGCCAGATCCACCTGGAAGGTTTGCACATGCTCGTCTGTATGACCCCACTAAAGAGCAAGTTTTATCTGTTAGATAAAAATCTAGACCTGTTTCTACACCCATTCCATAAGTATAAAAATAGCATGTCCCCCCCGCCCCCCCGCCCCAAGGAAGGAGTAGCAGCTAATCTCATTGGGGAAAGCCTGAAAGTCATTGAATCATATTCTGTTAGTAGAGGGGAGCCATGTGTTTAGGTCATTACTCACATGTAGCTACAGTCAAGTGCTACATAATGTATCTTGACTGGCCTGTGTTCAGCTGTAAGAGGACACTCATTATTTATTTATTTTTTTTCTTCACCATTTAGGCACACCTGGGCAGGACCTCCCCGTTGAAAAAAAAGAAACACATTCTCTCTCTCTTCCAGGTTTTCTGAGGTTGGTTGGGTGAGATAGGTCAACCCTGGCCTGAAAAGCTAGTCTTGCTCACAGATCTGTTCCAAAGCAGCCAGAGGGCTGCCTGGGTTGTGGGTAGAAGCCTCACTGTATCATACAGACTACCAGTCCTGCTTTAAGAGAGAAAGTGGGGTCTTGACAACCAATAATAATGCTCTCACTTTCATCTCCACTTTATTTTTGTATCCAGTCTTTATTTCATTTGGAAAATAAAACAAGAAATAGAGATTGGGCATTTTCTTCTATGATTCAACTGCTAACTTATCAGTCAGTATGTTGAGCAAAAAAATTGAGAATCAATACTAAGACTAGAAATTCATGGAAAGTTGTAGCTTAAACCCTGTGTTTGTTGCTGAAGATTATCATTGTGTTACATTTGTTTTATAGGAATGACTGAAGCTAGTTTATCAGAACTTTACATGACAAAAGAAGCCAAGTTTCTTCTGGAGGAACAAACACTAATGCTTGAGAGCTGATCTTTGGGAATTAGAAAAAAGTATCGGTGAATGATATTAGATCAATACACCAAAATCAGTTCCTCTTTATGTTGGTACGCTGGTATCAGAAAATCATTTCAGGCAGACGGGAGCTGCAGCCTCTGGAGAGAGAAGAATCCAGGCTCCAGGTGCACCCCTTGTGACCCACAGGCCTGCCTGGGGGGTCAGCATACAAAAAGGCTGAATTTAGCATTCCAGGTAGAGACCTCTCAGGTGAGAGGGTGGTTTGAGGCCACACAGCCAGGCAGAAATCAGAAGACAAAGACACAGCCTGGCTGCCTCTCCCCCACCATCCCAGAGCTTGCCTGCCCCACCCTTCAGTGTTAGAAGTGGGCTCCAGAAGAAACAGGCAGCAGTGTCTCGGATTAAAGAACAAAATATCTACAACCCCGAACTGCACCAACAGTCCCAAGCACTCCAGCAACAGGGAAAGAGCTGGGGAGGGAAGATGGGACGAGACGGCTCAGGGCTGGTCCGAGCCACAAGCACCAGTCACCTTTCCACATCCCACCCCACTCCCACCTTTCTGGGAGGATCCCTGTGGGGTAATCAGAGCAGCAGAGACACAAAGACTCAGCATCGGGCTGCAGGGGAAGTTTTGGGGTTTCAGAAGTTCTGGCCCTGGTGTTCCCAGTGCATTTTCGCTGGCTGGGGCAGACACGACAGAGATTCTGTGGAAACAACCAAACACACCCCATAGCATGTTGGAAGCCTGCCCTGCCCAGGGAGAGCTGCACTGCTAGGGCTCTCTGGGCACCTAGTGGCTGGCCCCACCTCTGCAATCTGAGCAAAGGAGTATTTTTACAGCACAGGACAACCCGCAGAGGCCTGGGGAAACTGCTGGAGGGCTTTAAGTCAAGACCTGCTCTGCAATGTAGACAGCAGTGGCTGAACTTAGCGTATTTTTTTTCTTTCTTCTCTTTTTCTTTTTGTCTTTTTATTTATCTCTCTTTTCTTTTCTTTCTTTCTTTTTCTCTCTTTTTCTTTTTTCTATTCTTTCTGTTGTTTTTCTTTGGTTTGGTTTGGGTCATTTTTCCTGTTTTTTGTTTGTTTGCTTGTTTGTTTTGTTTTCTTGTTTTTGTATTTCAGTTTGTTTTGATTTTTTGTTGTGTGTGGTTTTTGAGTGTGTGTGTATTTTTGTTTGGTGGTTGCTTTGTTTTGTTTTGTTGGGGAATATTGTTACTGATGTATCCCCTCAGGCAAGGGAAGCAAAAGAAAAAATAAACATGTGGGATTACATTAAACTAAAAAGCTTTTTCACAGCAAAGGAAACCATCAATAAAACAAAAAGGCATCCTACTGAATGGGAGAAGATATTTACCAATGGTACATCTGATAAGTGGTTAATATCCAAAATTTATAAAAAACTCATACAACTCAACACCAAAAAAAAAAACCCAATTAAAAAATGGGCAGAAGACATGAAGAGATATTTCTCTAACAAGGATGTACAGATGGCCAACAGACATAAAAAAATGCTCAAAGTCACTAATCATTAGAGAAATGCAAATAAAAACCACAATGAGATACTACCTAACCCCAGTCAGAATGGCTATCATCAATAAATCAACAAACAACAAACATCCTCAAGTGCTGGTGAGGATGTGGAGAAAAGGGATCACTCTTGCACTGTTGGTGGGATTGCAGACTGGTGCAGCCACTATAGAAAGCAGTATGGAGCTACCTCAAAAAATTAAAAATGGAACTACCTTATGACCCAGCAATTCCACTCCTGAGTATCTATCCAAAGAAATCCAAAACACTAATTCAAAAAAATATGTGCACCCCTATGTTTATTGCAATGCTATTCATAATAGCCAAGATACGGAAACAACTGAAATGCCCATTGGTAGAGGACTGGATAAGAAATGTGGTACATTTATACATTGGAGTATTTCTCAGTCATAAAGAAGAACGAAATCTTATCATTTGCAATGACATGGATGGACCTAGAGAACTTTATGCTAAGTGAAATAAGTCAGACGGACAATGACAAATAACATGTGACCTCACTTATATGTGGATTCTAAATAACAGAATAAATGAACACACAAAACACAAATAGACTCAGAGATATAGGGAAAAAAACTGATGGTTGCTACATGGGATGGGGGAGGTGATGGGAGAGAAGGTAAAGTGATTAGAAAGTATAAATTACACTCACAATATAGCCCCATGAATATGAAATACAGTTTGGGGAATATAATCAATAATGTTGCAAAGATTATACAGAGTGCCAGACGGGCACTGGATTGATCAGGGGGATCACTTCATAGACTCTGTAGATACTTGACCATGATGCTATACACCTGAAGTTGAATAATATTGAATGTCAACTATAACTATATATATTGTCACAGGATGTGGAATACAACATAGGGCATATAGCCAACAGAATTGTAACAGCTATATTCGATGTCAGAGGGGTAGTAGATTGGGGGGTTATCACTTTGTGAGGGGTGTAGATGTCTAACTATTACATTGTTTTGTACACCTGAAACTAAAAAAAATTGTTTAAATTTAAAAAACTGAGTAAAGTAAATGGTTCTTATGTCAAAAACAAAAACAAACAAAAGAAATCAAAAGATGAGATTGGGCACATTCAGGGTGGTACGGCCATAGACGGGGGGGCATGGTAGAAGAGGGTAGTCAAATATATGGTGATGGAAGGAGAACTGACTCTGGGGTGGTGAGCACAAAATGTGACATATAGATGACGTATTGCTGAATAGTATACTTGAAACCTATGTAGTTTTACTAACCATTCTCACCCCAATAAATTTAATTTAAAAAAGAAAAAGAAAAACAGTGAAGAAACTAATTTCTTGATTCTTGAAGCTTATTCACAATCTCTTGATGTGAGCAATATGTGATCTCAAGTTTGTTCTGTATAGATTTCTTGTGTGATCCATTACACATAAAATTTACCATTTTAACCAATTATACATGTATAATTTCAGTGGCATTAGACACATTCACAATGCTATGTAATCATCACCACTATTTCCAGAATTTTTCCATCATTCCAACCAGAAACTCTACACCCATAAAAACTCTACATTTTTCCTTCCCCTGTTCCTGATAACCTCTATTCTACTTTCTGCTCCATGAATTTGACTATTTTAGGTACTTTATAAAAGTAGAATCACACAACATTTGCCCTTTTGTGTCTGGTGTATTTCATTTAGCATATTTTTTTTCAAGTTTCAACTATGTTACAGTATGTATCTGAACTTCATTCCTTTTCATGGCTGAATAATAATAATATAATAATAATATACATAATAATAACTGCATTATATACAACATTTTGTCCATCTGTGTTGACGGACATTTATGTTATTTCTATCTTACAGCTGTGAATAACGCTGCTATGAAGAACATGGGTATACAAGTATCTGTTTAAGTCTCTGCTTTCAGTTATCTTAGGAATATACCTAGGAGTGGTATTATTAGATCATATGGTAATTCTATGTTTAACTTTTTTTGAGAAACTGCCAAACTGTTCCACACTGGCTTCACAACATTACCATCAGTCATGCATGAGGGTTTCAATACCTCCAAATCCTGTGAACACTCATGTTGTTCTTTTGTTTGTTGTTTGTTTTAATAATAGCCATTCTAATGGGTATGAAGTGGTTATATTGTTTCTTCCATAAGACTCTGATTAACATGGATACTGAAGATTACTTACCCAACATCTGTTTCTTCTTTTCCCCTTTCTAAAGTATTCCATTTTACTCAAGTATCAACTGTATTGCCAGCTCTAGATGGTGATGTTGATCAGCCCGCCACTTGGCTCATGCTGTTCCCCATGACTGATTTTGGTCCAGGATGGATGCAGTCACACAAAACAAGACTCCAAAAGAGCTTGAAAGATGCTCCGTGATCTATCTCTATACCTCACCATGCCGCCCCAACACTAGAAACAAAGAACACATTGTTCTAGCCATCTTATAAAGTACAAGAGGAACCAGTCTGAGGACAAGACTGAAACTCCAAAGATGACGGACCAGAAAGAAAAGAAAAAAAAATCTGAATCCTTGATGATATACTCAAGCCAAAATCACTGAATCAAAGAATGCACTCTACCTGTGGACATCCTTTTAATGTAACAAACTGCTGTTATTTTTTAAGCCATTGTGAGATGGGGTTTCTAGTATCTGAGGCCAAAATAATCCAAATAGATGAGCTGTAATCATAGCAGGGGACTTTAAATATGGACAGAAAAATGAAATAGAGGAATGGCACATTTTTATCAATGAATAGATACAGATGAATGGCAGCCATACAGATATGACATTTAAAAAAGTCATCTTTGTGGCTTACAAATGAGAAGAAAAATAGCAGGAATCAACCCCCAAATTAAAAAGGAACTAAAATATCTAAAACATTAATTCTATGCCCTGAGTTTGTTAAAAATTCAAGGATGAAACAAAATTCATTTTAAAACAGACAAAATCATGGAGGTTAGCGGCATGAATTACAGGCCCCCTAACCTTTAATACGTTCCTAGCATTCAAGAGTTGATTTAATTTTATTTTAAACTTAATGACTCAATCAGTGTTTTATTTAACCAATCCTCCTTTGTGCAAACTATTATTACAAAAAGAAGCTTGAAATAAGCCTTTCCTTTGAGTCCTTTTTACTTGAAGTATATAGGATATTCATTTAATAAGAGTGTTTCCTCACTCGCTGCCACCCAAAATTCTTTTTTTTATTTCCCTCTTCTTTTTCCTTGCCTTCTCTCATTCTTTCATTCACACAGAGACAGCCTGCTCCTGTCACTGTTAGCAAATGAACTATACGGTTGATTCTTCTATCCTCTCTTCTGGTACTTGGAATAAATGCCAAGAAACCTAAATTTGTACAGAATAAAAGGTTCACTCTCAGCAGAATGAAACCAGTTGTCTTCTATTTCAGGTCATTCTGGGGTAGAAAAGGGCAAAATATAATGGTCACCCTGAAACCATTCTTAGTCACTTAAGCAATACACCTCATTTAGAATATTCCATTCAGGTCAACTAGCTCCATATATGTCAACTCATAATGCCCCCTAAGAAGCACTTAGTCTAACTAATAATATGATGATATGCACTATCAGGGGATGCAATGAAAGCATGAAAAGCTGAGATATAAATGACTCTTCTAAAATGTTCTGGCTTGGATTTATGATATACAGGTCAAGTATCACTTTTAAGGCACTCAGAAAGCATTAAAATAGAGAAAATAATATCTCTTCTGGGTCTTATCCTTTCAATACTATTCGGCAGATAGTTCTTTAAGGCCAGGTCTACACTTGAAAGTGCACGATCCAGCTTAGCTTCTGTAGCTGCTGTTTCACTCTTCACTCTGTTTTAAAAGCAGCTGAAAATAGCTCAAGAATGTGAAGCCTGCATGATGGTAGAGTTACCATTTCAAACATGCACAGAATATGTTAAGCCTGAGGCTATTTTTCTCAAGTTTGGACAGTCCCTAAGAGATATAGTTAAAACGTCCCTCTAAAATATTCTCTGCAAATAGAGGTCATTAAAAAAGGAGCTAATATAGAGGGATCATTTGGCATCTAATTAAGCAGAAAGATAGTCCTCAAACTAAGGAGAAAAAAAGAAAAAAAGACCATCTTTTTTTTTTTTTTTTTAATTTGAACAAAGAAAATTATTCTTAGTTAAATTTAAGGTATTGTATAAGAACTTTAATATTGATCACATATTGTTAACAGAAGACGTCAATAATATTTCTCAGGGATCATTGAATGGATATACAAAAGATGAAAACTGTCAAAAGATGAAAACTGTCAAATATTGTCAAATGATGCTTTATAAAGGAACAAAACTTAAGCATTATCAAGTTTTAGATGTAACTCAGCATTTTTCCCCACTATGGTCCCTTTGTTCACTTTCTGGTAAGACTTAATGTTTTATTTTTGTTATCAAAAAGTGTATATTAAAAACTATCAATTCAAAAAGGCCCAATTGAACAGCATTTCTAAACAACAGCTAAATAAAGGGTCTGTTTGAAAAATGTACAGGCTGAAGATATTAAGGAAAGCTATCATACATGACCTCCGTTAATCTTTATAACTCATGTTATATGGTGCCTATATTTCCTTTACATTAAATTAGTATTATTATAACAAACATTAGCTACACTATTAAAAGTGACATATATGCATATGGGACGATGTGTCTTCTTTGTCTAGATTGCTTTTCCTCTTGGTATTTATATTAAGAAACATTTATAGAGCACTTAATTATCCTAGGCACTATTTTATACACCTTACAAATATTAGCTCATTTAATCTTCATAATTACCCCATGAAATGAGTCATACTCTTATTCTCATTGTACAAATAAAGAAACTGATAGACAGCAAGGTTAATTTTCCCAAAGTCACAAAGCTAGTAATGAATAGGGCCAGAATTTAAATCAAGAAATCTAGCTCTAGATTACATGGTCTTAATCACCATGCTATTGAGAGGCTTCATTTGCAGCTCTCAAAGAAGAAAGAAATGATAGATAATTGGACAACAGAACAAAGGTATAATTCTGATTTTGTCACTAACTACATCAGACCTTTGGCAATTTCTCTGGACCTCTCATTCTTCATTAAGGTAATGGAAGGTTTTTATTAAGATCTCTTCTTCTAAACTTCTATAATTCTGATTTACTGTCCTTCATTATATTCAGGATAGTTAAGAATATCAGCAACAGAGTTCCAAAAACCTGGGCATGTAAAGGATGAAGACACCAAGAGCTGAAGATACATAGACAAGGATACAGCATGACCTGCTTTAAAACTAATGTCCTTTTTATAGCTTTCCACTAATTATTCCTGATTGTTCCATCTTGTTTTAATGTTCAAAATGGCTTCTCAGTGTAAAGATAAGTGTAAAATGGTGTCACTGTAAAAAACAAACAACAACAAAAACTATGTGAATTATCCAAACACTTAAGCTACAACAGACAAGAGTGAGCTTCTTCTTAACCATGAAGAACTATAGCATGCCACATGTGAGTGCAGACCTTGTGAATGAATAATGCATTTACACTAAACGTCACAAATACAGAATCATCTTTTCAAGTAGCTTAGAAGACCAGTACTGAATTGTCCATTTTTCTGTGTGCTGAGTAGTGAGAGAAAATAGAAAATGTAATTAGTTAATGAATTCCTGTGTAATGCTAGAAAGAAATCTAAAGATGAACCAATAACTACACAATAATCTAGATTGGTTGTTCGTTAAAAAAAATATCAGACAAATTTGCATGCTTTTACAATATACAGATTTTAACATATAGGCTCACTTTAAGGGAACACCAGTTTCACACAGATATTTGCTGTAAATCAATACAATCTGCATTACAATATATTGCCTCAATAAAGAAAGAGGATTCATTTTAATGATCTCCTCCTGTGTCCTGTTATTAAATTTCACTGACTAAGTATTTTTCAGCAATACTTTTTCTCCAAAAACATGTCTACACAAGTGCAAAACAGCTAGTCAATACAGTCAATTGAGGAATAATTTCATTGGAGCAACTGACAAAATGTTTTACTGTTCTGAAAGAAGTGACCAGCTGATTGATTTTCCTTTTTACTAAATTGATTGGCTACTTTTGTGGACAATTCCATCAAAAATTAACTTTATATACTTCCACCTTTCTATTCAATATATCCTAGGTGGAAAAATAGGTATTTATTGGCATGAGTTTAGTTTTCAATTTTCTCTTTATATGCAATTTTCATGATTACACTCTAATTAACACTTTTGTTGTAGGAAATTCATAATCCCAGACACAACACAGGCCTGGCAGCATTCTCTATATTCCTTCCACATTTTTTCCTGATGTACATATATTTTAACAGGCTTTAGATACTAAGGTATGTATATTTGGTGTCTTTGTTTCATGTTTAACATTATATACTGAGCATATTCCAATTCTTTACTACTCTTCCAAAATATTCTAATGACTACAAACTACGCTGTCGTGTGAAAGTTACATAATTCTCCTCTCTCTCTCTCTCTCTCCATATATATACATATACATATACATATACATATACATATACATATACATATACATATACATATACATATACATATATGACAATAAAGTTTGTTAGGCTTCCTCCCTGGCCATCTGGTGGCCCTGACCCGGTGACCTGCAGGCCACATGAGGTGGAATGTTGTAGGCGCCGTCCATCCTGAAGATGTCGCTGTTTATATACGCTTATGTAAGCACCCTGGCTGTGAGCCACTTTTGTCCCAGTACAGTATAAGAGGGTCCAACCATTCTACAAGGCTGGCTGCTGAGAAATGGGGCTGCTGCTTGACTATGCCCAGGGGCTTCTGCTTGTAGCCTGACAAGGCTGGCTGCACCCAGCAATGAGCCTGGCTGCATCCAGAAACTCAATGAATAAAGTATGTCTACTCTGCCTTCGGCTCCATGCATCTTCTTCCAGCTCCCAGAGTTGCAGACACCTTACCCCCGGGGCCACAAGTCAGACATCATACATATATACAAATCGTCATCTGTATTTATTCCTTTAGTTTTGATTTCTGCAAGTAAAATATTTTTACCGAAAAGTACGAAAAATTTTAAAGATTCCATTAATTGTTGCCAAACTGTCACTGTGAAGGTTGTGTGGACATCACCAGCTGATATATACGTTCTTCACCATCACAACTGAAGTTCATCCTGACTAATTTAATACATAAAATGAATTAACCTGCCTGTCTTATTATGAGTGAATTTAAACTTTTTCATCTGTTTACTAGCCATTTGTACTGTCTCTTCTTTGAATTGACTATATCCTTGCCATTTTTTTAACTGGGTGTCTTACTTTTTTTCTTTTCTTTTGATCATTGCTCTAGCTCAGCTGGATTTCTCACTCTTCATTGGCTGATGTGGAAACAAAACCATAAAGTTCAAGTCTAGGAAAGTACTCTGCCCTTAAAAATAAAAATACCATTTTTTGGTTGCTTTTCTTGTCTTTGTGTGCAAAATGCAACATTTGTACAAAAATAAGAGGCAATGATGAACGAAACAAACCTCAGACTGGAAGCGCAACAAAGTCTATAAAACTAATACAAGGCAATATTATATAGCTCAGCAATTCAAACATCTTTCTTGTACTTCCTTAGAATAGTGGTTGCTTTTTTTTATCACAGAAAATATATTGGCCTCAAATTTAGAATGAAGAGATTCATTGATAGCTGTTCTTAAAACTCAGTGGTCACGATTATTTTCCTATCATGTTAATTATTTATACTTGAGCATTTTCAAGCTAAATGTTAACTATTTTCAATCAAAAATTTTCTGAGAAAATTAAAGCATACAAAATCTGATCAACAACAAAAATTTCAATCAAAACATCTTTTTTCCCCTTTTCAATACTAATGTATCAGAATTTATTAAACTCTAGCTACTATAGAAGTGACTATCAGAATAACCGATATGAGATAAACACCAAAGGTGTAGGAGGCCAAGCTGTGTAGCTGCTACTCAAAAGCAAATTTGTTACAAGGCTACCCTGAAATCTTAGAGGCCAAATGTCCCTGAAGCCTGATTAAAAAGTGAATTCACGTGGAAATTTTTGACAATGTTCAGAAGGAAAGGCACCCAGAATACAGGACACGGAGGTAAATATGTGTTAAGAAAAATGCCATCATATTATTATGGAAACAAATCTATTAAAAGGCACAATATCAAATAAGGTACTTAAAAATACTATATGTGAATATATTATCACTTCTTTCTGTCACTTAAAACTGGACCAAACCTTATGAACTGAGTAGGTTAAAATTACTTCCTATTTTTACCTGAGATAATGAGAAATCTAATAGGCATATAGAACAGGGATGGATAATCAAAAGAATGAGATGTATGTTTAATACAATCAATGATATAGAAATATGAATACAGACACTTAAAACAACTGAAATAATCAGTGTATAATCAAGATACTGCCTGTTGCTTACTGTAATAGTAATCTGAGGTACAGTAGTGTACGATGTTAATTTTGTCACATATTCACCAATCTCCACATTGAGTTGAATGCATACTTTATCTAATATGATGACAAATGAGCATGCATTTTTTGTAATAAATTACTTTTACTGTCTGTTAATTGTAAACCTAGGAAGTATCTGGATAGATGATCACAATGACAGAAATGTAGGACTAGTAACCAACTGATTCTGTCATTACCTCCTGTCATGAGGGGAGGCCTGCAGGGTCCCTGGTCCCGCTCCCCACATAAGAACGCAGGACATGGTGAGGCCAAAAAGGAACACCCATGGAGCCATAGATGGGGGAGTCATACCACTATATTCTCGCTGGTGGCTGGGTTGGAGAAACAGGAAACAGGAGCCATACAATTCTCAACCCTCATTGCTCCGCTTGCAGGCTCAGCCACCATCTTCTTGCTAGCCCCCATTTTTCTGCTAGCCTAGCCACAGCAGTTATATTAGTGGCCAATGGCTCACTGGTTATAGCTGACGGCCAACTAGCCACAGCTGATGCAATGGCCAATCACAGTTGATGGCCATTTACTACCTGAGCCAGCACCTGTCTGTGTGAGGCCGAGAGCCTGGAAACTACTTTCTGGGGCTCTGCCCCACACCTCCTCACTGGTAAATTTCTCTTCCTCAAGCCAAATCATTAGCGTATTAATTAAACTAAAATCAAAAGTGTAAGCATTCCTTCAGAAAAGTTGTTTGCCCATACTACACAGAACACACACACACACACACACACACACACACACACACAGGACTGGTTTGAAAAATCTGTTCACTATGTGCATTCAGTCCTTCCAATTACTTTTGAATTCCTGTTTGCTTCCTTAAAAGGAAGGAATATATACGGTGTGTTTAGACACACACACACACACACACACACACACACACACACACACAGAGTCTGAATATTGAGTAAAAGATAAATTCCATTTAAATAAGGACTATAATATTCCTAAAGTCAGTTCAAACAATATACAAATATTTTGCAATCAAGTTCATTGACAGCACCTGTAAATTATTTACTTCTACTCATTTTACATAAAGTCTTACAGATGATCCTTGAAAACCAAAATGAAATCACTACCCCTGTTGTCCAGTAGTGTCAGATAACATTTTTTTTCAGAATGGAAATGACACACATGTCATCTATTTCAACATTATATCCAAAGCAGTGATTTTTCCATAATTAATTACCTAAGTTCTAGAATGCCTGTACCAGAGTTTACCCAAATAACAACAGTATATACATGTAAACTTATTTTAAACAGATATAATTGATATATTTTACTATGCAAAAACTTAAACCAAGAGTTAACATTAAATAAGAAGAAGACATTAGTCTTTATAGATGGTGGCAATTATCAATTATATATTTCAGCAATATGAAAAATTTCAACAATCTCTTTAAGTTCCATAAAAACTGCATAGATATTTTAGTCTATACATTCTGTATGTGAATTCCAATATAATTCATCACATAATATGGTAGCTTCTATTTTAGTAATATGGCCTACTGAATTTTAATAACATCATGAATAATAACAGTAATAGTAATATTGAATTTAAGCACAAAATTTTACTAAAGATCTGCAGAATATTGTCTAAAAGTGTCCTGCTCACTCACTTGTGTATGATAGGTCTACATATAATTTAATATGTCTATGTTTTTCTTTTACATATGTCTGATGTATATGAAAGAAATATATGTCATATACGTATGTGTTACGATAGCGGTTTATAGAACAAAATATCAGTCTCATATTTCTGTCATATTAGTCACTAGGGAACTATCCTAATATGATTTCATGCTTTGAACTGCACTTTTTTTATTACCACAAGTGAAGCATTATATATGAAATGCACAAATAGGAAACATTTTTAAATGGGCATACACACAAAACAGACTCTAGAAACAGTTCCTTAAGAAAGATAATGCATTTTTCTATGCAGTCACTGGCTAATATCTCTTCATACAGTTAAAGCCATGCTAGTTCCCTACTGAGCAATCCAAATTATGACACCAGATACACTACATCAGGTTTTGCTGTAAACAGCTTCATTTCATTTCACATACTCTATTGCTTTTCCTTCTGCCCTCCTTGGGATCCCATTCAGTGGTAACAAGAGATGAAACCGTTCTTCATACATGCAGACTTGTTTCCATTTTTCTGACTCATTCTCTGGAATGACATCCCTGGCCACAGCCTACTCAGCATACTATTAGTAGTCCCTGGTGGGCTTTTTTCTTGCTTACAGCTCTGTCATCGCTTAATGTGACTTTGATGAAAATCTACAGAATCATACTTGGTAATTCTTGTCATTCTCACTAAAACTGACTCAAGTACAGCTTTGAATTAGATCTTTTTTCAAGAAATATTTACCATTCTGTCAGAAATAACTTTTTACATTAAAATAAGTATTGAAGACACAAAATTACATGAAACAAATAATATCTTTATGTTCTACTTTCTGAAAACCACACCTAAACCTTTGATTATACCCAACTGGCTCCACAAAATCATACCAAGATACATTATGTAAGCATTATTTTTACTACTGAAAGTTCCAACTAACTGGTTGTTCTAAAATAAAGGTAGTGATCAACTTTCTGCACTTCTATCTTTTTAGGTTTCTTTTCAATACATTGGTGTCTACACTGTCTTTGTCAAATATGAAGTCTTTGAGTAGAGACGTGTTAAGGGAAGGGGGTGTTAGGGGTCCATTAAATTCCATTCTCTCCCCAATCAGTAAAGATGCTACAGCTGCCCAGCTATATTGTCAAATCTCCCTTGCAGGTGGTTCCCATGTTGCTACGATCTCTTCAAATAAATGTAAGAAGTGATGTGTGTCATTTCGAGGCCATGAATGTTCTCCCTTTTCTGTATTTCCTATTCTTCCAAGAATACTGAAATGCTCATGCTCCAGTTGTTACCATGCCATCAGGCGACGGTAGACCGACAAAGCAGAAGGAATCTGATTCCCCGAATGACCACAAGCAGACCTGTGCCAATAACCCAAACCACTCCCTTCAAGAATAGTACATGATCAATACAAATTTTTATGTTCTTAAAGCACTGTATTTCAGGGTATCTTTATTATAGCAACTCATCCTTCACTCTAATGAGATGGAGTGGAATAAAGCATGAAAGATAAAACATGAAATTCTGCAATTTGGATTAACTAAGGCCATTGTTTTTATGTACTTGTTAAAAGATAATCATGCTTCATAAGTAGACAAAGTGTCTGAGCAACATTTGATCTTGAACTGATGGCAGAACTCATGACTTTCTAGCACCAATAGCTCAACTTAGTTCCCAAGAAGCAAGGCAATGCCTAGAACAGGAATATATTTAATCTGATTTCTCAATTAAATTACATGTACATACTATTGCTTTTTTTAAGCTTCAAGGATAAAAGATGAAAAGAACAGCGCCTTCTAGAAAAAGCCACTCAAACAAACAATTTCAGCAGTGAAACAGAAAAAAAGGTGGGAGGCATAATAGAAGGTAGAAAAAAGCATTATCCCTGCTATTCAGGTCAAGAAGAGATTCAATGGAGTAATCGTTTTTGAATAAAGTCTGGCGTAATGGTTTTCTAGTATAGCAAGGTTATGTATGTGTGCTGGGGACCAGGGATAGGGAAGAAGGATGGAGGAGGGCATTAGAGGTCCACAATAAGGAAGAAAAAGAAGGAGAAAGAGGAGGGTAAGACGTGAAGGAGAAAAACGAGGAAAATGCAGATGTCATGTTACAAAGTATTTTGTCACAACCTACCACCATGCCACCACTATCTACAGAGTCCATGGAACCAAACCAGCAACCTCATAACATTTGTCAACATAGTAATGATTGTTGCTACTAAGAATGGATTGTAGTTGGCCTGGAATCTATTTATATCTAAATTCTGATTATAGATGAATATGTGTCTTATAAAACACAGGCAATCCAAATTCAATAATATATTAAAATGAACAGTGACCGGGACCTAGTAAGGAATATCCTAGTAACACAAGGATGATTTAACATTTAGAAATTTACTAATCAAATATAACACAGTAACTGGTAAAAGAAAAAGTGATAAATTCAATAGGATCTAAATAAAACATTCAATAAATCTTAATACACATTCTTGATTTTAAACACACTTGTTAGGAAAGGAGAAAAATATGAAATAATATATTATACAGGCATACCTCATATATATTACAGATTCATTTCCTGACCAGCACAATAAAGAAAATATCACAATAAAGCAAGTCCCACAATTTTTTTCCCAGTACATACAAAAGTTATGTTTACATTATACTGTAGTGTATTTAGTGTGCAGTTTATTGCTAAAAATACCATCACCTGAGTCTTCAGTGAGTCATACTTTTTGCTGGTAGAGGGTCTTGACTTGATGTTGATGGCTGCTGATGGATCAGGGTGGTAGCTGCTGAAGTTTGGGGTTGCTGTGGAAGTTTCTTAAAATGAAACAACGAAGTTTGCCTCGATTGACTCCTTTTCACTGTTTCTCTGTAGCACACCATGCTGTTGGATAGTATTTTATCCACAGCACAACTGCATTCAAAACTGGACTCAATTCTCTCAAACCCTTCTCCTGCTTTATCAAGTAAGTTTATGTAATATTCTAAGCCTTTGTTGTCATTTCAACAATTTTCACAGCATCTTCACCAGGAGTAGATTCCATCTCAAGCAAAAACTTTCTTTGCTCATCTTTAAGAAGAAACTACTCATCTGTTAAACTTTTATCATGAGAATGCTGCAATTCAGTCACAACTTCAGGCTCCACTTCTAAGTCATTTTGTTATTTCCATCATATTTGCAGTTACTTTCTCCACTAAAGTCTTGAACCCCTCAAAGTCGGCAATGAGTGTTGGAATCATGGTGTTCCAAACTCCTGTTAATGTTGATCTTTTTATGTCTTCCTATGAATCACAAATATTCTTAATGGCATCTATAATGGTGACTCCTTTTCTGAAGATTTTCAGTTTACTTGGCCCACATCCATTAGAGGAATCACTATCTATGACAGCAATAGCCTTACCGAATGTATTTCTTAAATAATAAGACTTGAAAGTTGAAATTACTCCTTGATCCAAGGGCTGCACAATGAATGTTGTATTAACAGGCATGAAAACAACATTAATCTCACTATACATCTCCATCAGAGCTCTTAGTGACCAAGTGTATTATCAATGAGCAGAATATTTTGAAAAATCTTTTTTTCTGAGCAGTAGGTCTCAACTTAAATATTCAGTAAATCATGCTGTAAACAGATGTGCTGTCATCAGGCTTTATTGTTCTATTTCTAGAGCACAAGCAGACTAGATTTTGTATAACTCGTAAGGACCCTAGTATTTGGGGAATAGTAAATGACCACTGGCTTCAACTTCAAGTCATCAGCTGCATTAGTCCCTAACAAGAGATTCAACCTGTCCCTCGATTCTTTGTAGTCAGACATTGACTTCTCCTCTCTATGAAAGTCCCAGATGGCATCTTCTTCCAATGCAAGGCTGTTTTGTTTGCATTGAAAATTGGTTTCCTAGTGTAGCCACGTTCATGAATTATTTTAACTAGATCTTCTGGATACCTTGCTGCAGCTTCTACATCAGCACTTGCTGCTTCACTTTGTACTTGTATGTTATAGACGTAGTTTCTTCCCTTAAACCTCATGAACCAACCTCTGCTACCTTCAAACTTTTCTGCAGCTTCCACATCTCCCTCTCTCAGCCTTAAAAGAATTGAAGAGAGCCATGGTCTGGATTAGGCTTTGGCTTATGGGAATGTTGTGGCTGGTATGATCTTCTATGTTGACCACTAAAACTTTCTCCATATTAGCAATAAGACTGTTTCACTTTCTTGTCGTCCATGTTTTCACTGGAGTAGCACTTTTAATTTCCTTCAAAACTTTCCTTTCCTTTTAATTTCCTTCAAAACAACATGGTTAACTGTTTGGAAAAAAGACCTAGCTTTCAGCCTATCTCTTTTGACATGCCTTCTTCTCTAAGCTTGATTATTTCTAGCTTTTGACTTAAAGTAAGAGAAATGAGACTCTTCCTCTCACTTTGAACACTCTCAGGCCATTGTAAGATTATTAATTGGCCTAATTTCAATACTACTGGGTCAAGGAATAGGAGATGGAGAGAAATGAGGGAACAGCTGGTCAGTGGAGCAATCAGAACACACACAACATATACCCATTAAGTTAGCCACCTTATATGGGACCATTTCATGGTGCCCCAAAGTAATTATAATTGCAACACCAAAATTCACTGATCACAGATAACCACAACAAATATAATAATAATGAGAAAGTTTGAAATATGCAAAAATTACTAACATATGACAAAAAACACAAAGTGAGCAAATGCTATTGGAAAAATGGCACTGATAGAGGATTGCTACAAACCTTAAATTTGTAAAAAAAAAAAAAGTATCTGTAGAGTATGATAAAGCAGAGCACAATAAGCAATAAAATGAGGTGAGCCTATATTTTTAAATAATATTATATGCATGGCATACTAAAATAAAAAAACAAAATACACATTTGTGATAAAATCAGGAATAAAACAAAAATACTTTTCTTGTTATTTGGTAACTTTATAGAAATTTTAGCCAATGCTATCAGGCTATCAGACATGAAACAGAAATAAGAAGTATTGAAAATGTGAGAAAAACTACTGATATTTTCAGATAATTTTTATGCCTGGAAATATAAAAAAAAACTTTATACCTTTAAATCATTAAGAAAATATGATAAGATAAAATTACAAACATTAATGTTCATATGCAAAATTGTTAAAGAAAAGAAAAACAAATTATTCCCAATACAAATAACCTAAAATCATTAAGTGACCTAAAATTTTCTAGCAAAAAATAATAAGATATATATACAAAGTCTGACAATTAAGTTTGCAAACTCATCCTACAAAAAGTGCTACATAGCTCATTGCTGAGTATCACTATGGTCACCTTAGAAGTACTCCCCTTCAGTGCCTAGTCCACCCTTCAAAGCAATTTGGGAACTCTTTTTCTGGAATGACCATCAGAACTGTCATTGTATTACCCTTAATGTCCTGAATGTCACCAAAATATCTTTCAATATTTCCTTTATGTTTGGTTCAGGAAACAAACATGATTGGGGGCCAGGTCAGGTGAGTTGGGAGGGTGTTCCAATACAGTTATTTGTTTACTGGCTAAAAACTCCCTCACAGACAGACACACCACTGTGTGTGCTGGTGCATTGTTGTGATGCAAGCAATTGTTGGTGAAAGGTTCAGGTCGTCTAACTTTTTTACACAGCTTTTTCAGCACTTCCAAATAGTAAACTTGGTTAACTGTTTGTCCAGTTGGTACAAATTCATAATGAACAATCCCACTGATATCAAAAACGGTTAGCAACATCGTTGCAACAAGTTTGTCCGACTATATATATACATACATATACACACACACAAAATATGATTTTATAAAGCAATCTAAAAATAATTTTGCAAAAATGGAAAAATATCACACATTTGGGGTGGAAAATATATATGAGCAGGCAGACTTCTGGAGCAGTAGTTTTCAGTAAAATCTAGTGAGGAAAATAATTAGGGATTCAGCAGTATTTATCTGACTAAATTAACAAATGAAGCTAAACATATTATTAAAATGACTGGAGGGTGTATATACACACACTGAAACAATTAAAACAATATTATTACACATAGGAATTAACATAATAGTAGAACTATTGAGATTGCCCTGAAATTCTTGGGGGTATATATGAACTTGGTATGTAATAATAGTAATAATAATAATAACAACAAAAATAAAAACAATTAGTAATAATAATAACAACAATAAAAACAAAGGGTTAAATTGTTCATTAAATGATACTGGGAAAGTTTACTAGATAAATAATAAAGTCCTTATTTTTTTCCTCCGAAATTATAAGTCAAATGAATTCTAGGTGGATTAAAATTTTAAATAAAACTATAGAAGACAAGTAAGTACTTCTAATACCTTAAAGTCTCCTAAGCATAAAAATATGGAATAAAATGACAAAGGAAAAGGCAAATAGATTTAATTATATATACCTTAATATGTGTATATATATCAAGAATGTTTCAGACAAAATTTAAAGCAAAGTTCAATTAAGAAAAAAAATTAAAATAAAGATGAGAAAGATGTACTTATCTGACAAATCAGTAATTAAAATATTAATATCCCAATAAAAACACCAATAAGGAACATGGATAAAAACATGGATGTGAAATTCACAAAAGAAATGAATATGTTTACATGATAAAATGTTCAACCTCACCAATAATCAAAATAAGGCAAACTGAAACACGCGAACTACATTTAAAAATATAACAAATTGGCGAAAATTAACAAAATATATTATTTTTTATGCATATAGGAAGTTATACAAAAATAACTTTTAACATGTTTATACATTTTAACCAAATAAGTGTGGTTTAGAAATTTATGCTAAGGAAAAACTCAGAAATGGTGTTAAATATGTATTTATCAAATTATTTCATTTCAGCATCATTTATTATGTAGGACAGTCTGAGTGTCTAAAACTAACAGAAACAACATAAAAGGTCCCCAAATAGAGGAACAGGTAAAGTATATTATGGTATATAAAATATAATACAATCATCAAATTTTCCAATGTACGTATCATTATATGGAAGAGTGGGATACAAAATAGTGTCAACACTATGACCTCATGTTTTAAAACTCTATATACATAGCAATAAATATCTTTCATATATTTTATGTAGATGTGTGTATACACACACATATATATAGAGAGAGAAAAGATAAAAGAATTACCCAATAATGGCAATAGTAGCTGTCTTCTGGCAGTGGATTGCAAGCTGTTTTATTTTTCACAACTTCATATATTTTTGCCAATTTTCTACAGTAGACATATTTTTATAATCACAAGAAACAATAAAAATATTTTAGTACACCCACTCAATTTTTATGAACCTTTTTCAGTGTAATGTATCTCATTGTAATAAGAATCAATTCTGGAAAAATACATTTCTAGACCCATGAGTTACATTTTAAAATTACATTAATATTTTTGTTTCTAAGAAATTATTTCATGTAGTACCAAAATTAATGTCTTCAGGTTCTGTATTAGGAACTATGCTAATTCACACAGCAGCTGAAATGCATTCAGTAATGTTGGTGTACAATCTGTTTTTCCTTAATCTTGCCTTTTACCTGTCAGGTCTGTAAACAGGTAGACATGCTTCTGAAGTCAAGGTCCGGCATTCAAAGGCCAAAAATTCCTTAGATAAACCAGATAATCTGGAATGCTTGTAATGGGATTTTTAAATCAGATATAGTTTACAAATTTACTGACATACAAACACAAGGCAATAGTGTCACAAACTAGGACTTAGGAATTCGGCCCAAGTTTTAATCACATCAGAAGAGGGAAGGAAAGCATGTCTCTCCTCAAAGCCTAGCAGGATGCCTCCATGGTGGAAAGGAAGTGTCCTCCATGGTGGAAAGGAAGTGTCCAGTAAACCAGTACTGGTGGCTACACGCCCAGTCAGTGTTAAAACTTGAGATGAAATAGTCTCTCTGACAAAATTGGCATCAAAAAGATAATGCATTCCCTTGGAGGATTTTCTTGAAAGGAATTAAAAAGGAGCTAGTGGCATGATGTGAGCAAATTTTTTCTTGCTCTTCCTGTATGTCAAAAAAATTTTGAACCAAACAAAATTTAAAACCAGAAAAAAGGCTAAAATCATCAGTCATGAACTGCAAAGAAGATTTGGATGGATAGTGCACATTTACCTACTATTTAAGCCTGTGAACAAAGAGTAACATTACTTATAACCACTTCTACTTGATAAGTACAGACATAAAGGTCAGAAAACAGTCCTACCGTCCACTCAGTCTCTCCTGCCAAACACCTAGGAGTCATAATTTACTCCACCCATTCTTCAGCACCTTATCTGTTCCACATCAAAATGCTTATCAACTGTACTCCAAAATAATTTTCAGAAGTTGCCTATTTCTCTCCAACTGCACTGTCATCTTTCAGTCTAAAGAGATGCCCTCCTACACATTCTCCCTCTCTACACTTGCTCCCATTTTCCATAAAATTTTCAATGGGAACTTCACAAATAGAGAGCAGATCATGTCACTGTCCTGCTTTAAAACTTTCCAGTGGCTTCCCATGACTCTTGAAACAAAGTGATAAAAACACAAAATCCATTCCCAGGGCTGTCATGATTTGGCCCTGCATACCTTTGAACCTCATCCCCTACTTGCTCTGACACGCCAATCTTTTTTTTTTTTTTTTTCATAAATCTCTGCCGTTACTTTGTATTATATGAGTATAACAAAAAGGGAAAGGTTGATTACAAACCAAGATACCCCACTGGTTTCTTCACTTAAGATCTTTCACAGTTTATGTAGACATAGTTACTTCACCATATATCCCACTACACCTTGTACTCAGAAGTCTGAGTAATAGTAGGCAATAACATTAATGACAGGGTAATGATCTTTCAGATCCTTTAACACACCAAGCCCACTCCTCCCTTTGCACCTGAGTTCCCTATTCCTGGAGATAATTTTCCCGTTTCACATGCTTGATGCATTCTTATCATTCATTATTTAGCTTAAATAGTACCTCTTCAGAGAGGTCTTTCTTGAACATTCAGTTTATTCTCTGGTACTCTGTAATCAATTCACTTCATTTTATTTTCTTCACAGTTATTATCATTATTTGGTATTTTCATTTTACTCATTATTTATTTATTGTCTCTTCCCACTAGAATGTACTCACCCTGAGTCAAGACCTTCCCCGTATATTGTTCAAAATGTTGACTCCAGTACCAAAAATAGTGCCTAACACAAGATAAGTCAACAAATACTTGTGAGAGTAAGATGTTCCTGCAAACATATATGATAGAAGAATATATGACTGTCCAGTAATAGTCTTAGGTGCCACAATAAGGATTCACTTCCTGGAGAGATAAAAATATTATAGAGTCCCATAATTAATTACACTAGCCTTTTAGAAAATTTGATAATGTTGCCAGCACTTACAAACATCTTTTAGTTTGTTTTATTCCTCCATAATTGAATACAGGAGTCATGTGATTTAAGGGCAATGCATGTCTGATTGAAACTAAAGTAATCTCACTTTCAGCATGCTTATTGAGTAGCTTCTGTGTGTCAGATGCTACTCAGTACTGGGATCACATCTATGTTGCTGAGCAGCTATTTTTTGTGAACTAATGCAGCAGATACAATCAGTGGTCTGCCCACGTCCCCTCGGATCTCTAGACTATGTTTTGCGAACATCAGTTCCTGGCATGCTTTCAGTCCCAACATCACGACTTGTGTCTTTTTCATAGGAAAGTTACTTCAGGCTGCTGTAGCTCACCTTGCATCAGCCTACTGAGAGCCTACGAACTTATGTCCTCCTGGGGCTTCCCTGAAGCACTGACTAAAGGGCGCATGGGTGTCAACACTCTGGTCCCTGGATCCTGGTGAGGAGGACTATAAGGTACATGCTACACTCTCACTAAAGCTTCTTCAGTAGGACTACACTCAATATCACACCCTTGTGTGGACGCTTTTCCTTCCCAGTCCTACTTCTTCACTTCTCTACCAGTTTTTCCTGAGAATACTTCCTAAGAACTTGCTTCCACATGAGTCCTCATCTTAGGGTCTGCTTCTAGGGAGTGAAACATAACAAAATTATATGTGTGTGTATGTGTGTGTGTGTGTGTGTGTGTGTGTGTGTATGTATATATATATATATATATATATATATATATACTAAATATATGTATATATGTACATATATGTGTATATGTGTGTGTATATACTGTATATACACACACAAACACATATATTATATACATATCTAATGAACAATGAAAAACCATAATTTTAAACTGTCTGGAAATGCTGATGCTACCAAAACTGCATAGCACTGTGTGCATGTAAGAGATAATAACATAAGTAGCTTAAAGAGATGTAAAATTGAGAATAGACATGTCAATGGTAAACGTAAAAATCTAGGATTCACTCCACTTTAAAGAGATGGAAGCATAAATTATAGATGCTGCATTATGGGTGTGTTTAATGAGACTATGACAAGGAAATTCAATCAGGGAGGCATATTCAAAGAAAAGACCCTGCTTTCCTAAAAAAAATACTGGCAAATGGACATTTACATGTTTTACATTAAATGAATTATTTAATTTTAAAAAATGGCATCAGGCATTTAACAGCAATACTAGAAGCAAGAAGTCAGAAAAGTAACAGCTTCAAAATCCTAAGAAATTATTTTCACAATATAATTTTATACTCAGGCAACTATTAGTTGTGAGTGAAGCAGACATTCAGACATGAAAAGTGTCAAAACATATCTCTCATGCACCTTTTCCCAGGAAGCTCTTAGATGTGCACTCCATTAAAAGAAGAGGATAAACCAAAAAGGAGGAATATGTGATTTTCCAGAAAGAGGATCCAATTGAAGAGAGAAGGCAAAAAGCGTCTCCATCAGGTGAGGGGGACAAAAATTGGCGCTGAAGCTGATTTAGAGAGTAGCCTGGCCAAACTACGGCAGGTTGTAATGTAGCTCTAAGGAATGTATCTCCAAAAATAAATAAATAAGCTGAGAGGATACCCGAAGTGTTGAAACAATTGCAAGGAAATTCGTATTTCTAAGGGAGTATTTGGGGTCAAAGTGGTAAACAAAGGAAAGAAATCAGTAGCAAAGAAAATAAAGTTATTAACAAGGCAATGAAAAGCATAAAAGAAAGGAAAATATTCATTGTGAATCTGTGAAGAGCACTCTATAGTCATAATCACATAATCACTGAATACTTCTCTAACCTGAAGTATGACATAACTATATTAGAAAGTTGGAGGAATCAAAAGTGTACATGTATGATAGTATAAAGGAGCCAAATCCTCATTAATTATAGTGGAAAATTAATAGGGAATATCTGAAACTGCAAAATCAAGAAGCAGCAACAAACACATGGTTCTTTAAATATATGGAGGCAAACATTGAAAGGAATAGCAAAAAAAGTGTTGAAAGTAGCTGCTTCTAAAGATTGGGAAATGGGATTATAGAGGTAAGAAAAAAGACTTGTATTTATGTACATATATAACTAGTAATGTGAAACACTACAAAAAGAGAAAAAAGGGACAGCTGGGTGTCTCTGGTGGTTGTAGTGCTGTGCTCCTAACACCGAGGTCGCTGGTTCGATTCCCACATGGGCCAGTGAGCTGCGCCCTCTACAGCTAAGATTGTGAACAACAGCTCTCCCTGGAGCTGGGCTGCTGGGTAAGCTGCTGTGAATCTGCTTACCAACACGGAGTGGCTGAGCTGGGTAGAGCACAATGCCCATAATACCAATGTGGGCCAGTGAGCTGCGTCCTCCATAACGAGACTGAGAACAATGGCTTGACTCGGAGTTTGGGGGGATCAAGGGGTGGGGGGATGAAGGGGGTAGGAAGGGTGAGGGGGGTGAGAGGGTGAGAGGGGGGAGGGAAATAAATAAATAAATAAAATTTTAAAAGAGAAGAAAGAGCTTTGAGCAATTTTCTCCCATCTAATACTTGAGCATTTAATATTATTTATATCCACTGGAAGGAATAGAATATTTTCTATCATAGCTGATTAGTTCAATCAATAGACAAAGGACATAAAGTGATTTGAAAGAGAAACTCTAGATTTCCAAATAGCAATATAATAATCCCTGACATTTTCTAGTGTTTAGTATGTATCTGTAATGCACACATCATTTATTCTCACAGTATCCCTTTGAGGCAGGTATTACAGTTGTCCCCACATTATGGAGGAGGAAACTAAGTTTTAGAAAATGTCAATCGGGATTGAATATATGGTGATGGAAGGAGAACTGACTCTGGGTAGGGAACACACAATGTGATATATAGATGATGTAATACAGAATTGTACACTTGAAACCTATGTAACTTTACTAACCATCATCACTCAAATGAATTTTAATTAAAAACAGAAAGAAAATGTCAATCTTTGCCTAAATCTCACACCCAGAAAGTGACAGCGGTGGGATTTCTGTTCTGTCTGGTGGGAATGCTTGTTCCCCAGAAATCCACATGGCTCACTGTTCTGCTTCCTTCAGGTCTGTGTACAAATATCACAATCTTAGAAGGATTTCCCTGACCACCCTACTTGAAATGGAAACCAATTCTCTTCCTACACACACACACACACACACACACACACACAGCATTTCCTAATCTCTCTCCAGAACACTTCTCCATCTGATGTACCACACAGTTCACTTATTTATATTATTTATTGTCTGTTTCATCAATTAAATGTAATCTTCATAAGAAGAAGGATTTTGTCTCTTTATCTGTCACGTCCTCAGTGCTCAGATGAGCATGTAGCATATAACAGTGACAAAACGAATTGTTGGATTTGCTTGAAAATTCATGAATCTATGAATGTAGAATCTGAGCTCTTTACCACCACCATACAATATCGTCAACTCGAGTTACTCACTGTAAAATGTTGTACAGATTATCGAGTTTTGTCAAAACACTTTCAACGTATCATAAAAAAAACAGCATGGGTGAAAACATTTTTATGGAAAATCAGGCCCTACTGATTAGTCCATAAAGACTGCACCTCTTCTTCCTATGTAAAAGAATGGCTTATAGTACTGTCTTAAAAGTTATTTTATTTACTTTTGTCTTTACAAGGGTTGTTTTTCCAAGTATTGACTTTTCCTGGTAACCAACCATAAGCAAATGCCTTGTGCAAAGTGGATGCCACGAGTGGAGAACAAGTCCCTCACAGGGGGGAAGTTTCTGTAGGAAAACTAAATAGAAAACCATGTGTTTCCTCAAAGTCTCCCAAGCAGAAGAAAGCACCTGAAATTGCACAATCACTGAAGAAATGGCTATTAATCGAATTGAGTGACTTAAAATATGTCCCTGTAGATGCTGAACTATGCAATTTGTTCAGCTCCCTCTTAATGACAGGAAGATCATTATGTTCTTCCTATTCCTTCGGTGTACTCAGGATTGATGCAAGTTTTACGAGGTAATAATTTAGATTTCAAATCAATTCATAAATGCATGAACTTAGCATTCTGGAAGAGGATGTAAGAAGGGTTGAAGATGAGAACTTATTCTATTGCTGGTTAGACTAAAAGATGAAAAGGCTACTCGTATTATCTTTTCCAGATTTCACAGCTGTAACTAGCTAATGGTCAACGCAATATCCTCAGTATATTACCTGTTCATACCTGAACATACTGAGCACTTTCTGATAAGAGGTTAATTAACAGCTAGGAATGGGCACATTTGGACCATTTTAATGGATGCAGTCACTGAGTTTAATGACAAATAAAGCCACTGCAAGCAAGTTTCATTTCCCAAGGTGTTTTGTTTCCCGTTTGTTGAAAGCACATATGCCTGGTTTTTTATTTGTCTTTACAGTTCTTTGGATTTAGAAGTAAATGTACTAACTCTTCAAGATCTGCTAGTTCTTTGGACATTTAGGATGTAACTATCAATAACAGACTTTATTTGGGACAGGACAATTTCTCCTGATAAACTGTTCTTTTTGATTAGTAACTAGTTTTCTTTCTTTCCTTTTCAATTGTTTTATCCTTTGCTTTTTAAAAAACTATTCACTATCTTCAAAATACAAACAAGAACTCACCAGATGTTTTCTATCATTACCCTATTATTATTATTTCCTAATATTACTCAGAGTTCTGAGTACAAGATATAACAGGACATATGGTGAAGTAACTCTGTCTATATAAAATGTGAAAGATCCTCAATGAGGAAACCAATGTAGTGATTTGGTTTGTAATTACCTTTTCTTTATTTACTTATACCCATGTAACACAAAGTAAAGACAGAGATTTATAAATAATTTTTATAAATAATTTTGAAATTGATTAATTTCTAATCCATTCTTCTTGTCTATTCATATTAATCACATCATGATATTACCAGTAAACTATGCATGTTTTACTGGAAAATCTCACCTTGAGTCTACATCTTATTTATAGCCAGAAATGGATTTACTTTCTTTTTAATCATTTAGAAAAATAAAACAAGCAGTTTGAAAAAAAATAAATTATTAAGTACTAAAACACTTCCAATGACAAAACAAAAAGGACAAGATGTTCCCGCTAAACTTAATATATATAGGCACACACGCATATATATATAAATATTATCTTCTAGACTTTCATTAATGTATTCCATCAACCAGTCATTTTTTTCTTCAAATCTTGACTGAGAACTCACTTGGTACCAGCCAACTCTGAGCAATGCTGGAGAGTTAGAGATGCATGTGACATAACCCTGTCCCCAAGGAGCCCGCCACCTCAAGAAGACTGAAGTAAGCCAACAATTAGAACCCAGTATATCGATGAATAACAAAAGGATGCTCACACTCCACAAAGCTCTCATTTGAACTACAGTGTATGTCAGGGGGAAGGAGCTTGGATGGGGTGTGCTTAGGGAAAGATAGAGAAGAGAAATGCTTCAGCTAAATCTTGAATAAAGTGAAGAAAGTACATTCTTAAATGGGGAATGGTTTATACAAAGGCACATATATTTGATATAGTACAAAACAACCTGGAAACCACAAATAATTAACAATAGCTAACATTTCTGAGTACCTATTTATGTATCAGGCATACTAATAAGCATTCATTTAACAACAACATTATGAAGTATTTTATTCTCATATTTTTAATAAGGAAACAAAGCTCAAAGGGGCTACATAACTTGTGCAGTTCACATAAAAATTAGACTTGAACTCAAGTAATCAGATTTCACAGCTTTTGCTCTTAACTGATCAACCAATGTACACTGGACTTTAAGGTTAGCTAACAGTAAAATGACTAAAGAAAAGAATATAGACATAATCAAATAATGCTGTAATACTCTGCATGGACTTATCCCTAACAGAGTAAGTAGCCATTAATAGGTTTTAAGATGGGGAATTATATATATTGAAAAAAAGTTACTCTAATGTTCCAAGTGAGTGTAAATAAGATCCAAGGGTAACAGTGGAGATGAAAAATGAGAAATACCTAATGTCCAGAGATCTCCAGGAGGTAGGATCAAGAAGATTTCACGACTGATTAGGTGTGGATGGTGAGAGAGACAGCTGAAATGTCTCCCTGGGTTCTGGCCTGGGCAATAGGTAGATGACACTCTGGAGCTCAGAAGACAGGTATAGAGAGAAACGTGTATGTATACAGTACTAGGGGATGTATAGTCATGAAAAAAATCACCATGGAAAAGAATGACAATTTTATAAATAGAAAAGGTGAGGTGCTAAAAGTGGAAACTGAAGGAATACCAAATTTATGGGTTAGACAAGGAATTAATTTTTTAAAAAAAGCTAAAAGGAGCAGCCCAGAACGGCTGGGGCAAACAGGATAAAGAACATAATGCTATAATAATCATGGAAGAAAATAAACTTTTAACATGAGAAGTCCATTGTCAATTGCTGCCCAAACAATTAAGAGAGGCAAGAAGGAAAAGTGCATGCAACATAACTGCTAATTAAGATCCTAGTTGTTTCCTTAGAACCTTTCTTTGGAGAGTCCGGGATGAAGGCGATTATAAGAGGTTGAAGAAGAAAAGGGACTTCAAGAAGTAGAACAGTGAATGTAAATTATTCTTTTAAGAAACTTGGCTGCTAAGGGTTAGAGAGAGACAGGGTGTACCTGTCAGGTGAGGACAGAGGTTGAGGGGAGAGAGAAAAGTGTCAGTATGAAGGAGAAATTGAGGGCACAGGAGAGAGGGGAAATTGAGTGAGCAAAGGCCTTGAGTGAAATGATCAAGAGAAATTTATCTCTAAGCTACATCTACCAGGGGGAAAGTCAGTTTTGCCCATGTAATAAACCACACCGTTGGTTTATTCTAGGGAGAACAGACTCCAAAAGCCATCTACAGAATCCTTCTTAGGTACCCTTGGGAGTATTCAAATAGTTTGCCAAGAGAGCTAGATTATTTGTCTAATAAAATATAACTGAAAGATAAAACATTTTGGTACATTGTGTAATTAAAAATTTTGAAAATCTTATCACAATGCTTATGTTTTTTAAGTGATTTGCACCCTTTATATCTTCCCTCACTATTACTTATTTATGCATTTTTGTTTTGTTAGTATTCAAAAAAGCCGATTTTATCTTTGATTGTCCCAAGGACTGCTGACCTTTGCAGTATGTTAATGGCTTGACACAGAATCATGAAACCACATGGTTCCAGAGATGTTAAGCCATTTGAAATTCAAAAGTTTATTCCTAAGAATATTACTATCACAAAAGTAAACTACGGAATTATTATATTAAAGATTTGTAAATATTTTATTCTATATGTAGAATATAATATATAGCAAAAATAAGTGAAATACAATACATCTATCATTACTCTAACTCTTGTTTTGAATCAACCATAAAAATTAAAGAATGGTTATAAGAAAGAGTTAGAAGAAGTTAGAGATTTCCATACAGCTTAATACATAGTGTAAAAAAGTTTATTCCTAGAATAAATATCATTCTAGAGTTGTCTTTCCATCAGGACTCTTTAGGAATCCACTGAAATTAAAGACATCTTATGCTGATATAGTACCAGGTATAGCTTTTTATTAACATTTAATGGCTTTTGGCAATATTTTGCAATATTTACTACTTTGAAAAAAATTCAAATATTACGATTAAATTACCAAAATTTCCAAGAGACTGATTTCATAAATGGTACAATAGACATTTTATATTAACTTGTCAATAGCCATGCATTGTTCACATCAAAAGAAGCTGTGATTGGACTATTGACAATTTTAAGAAATTCTTAAGAATATTTTTCTTGTTTTGATTAAAAGGGTCACAAAGATATTTGGTCTTTTCTAGGATAGTCCATTTAATTTAATTAAAAGGAACAGAGAAAAATGTAAAAGTATTCTTGGAGCCCAGATGACCAAAAAAATGCAATAAAGCCCCAACAAAAGCAAATATAATTAAGCAGGATATTGCTGTACGAAAGTTTAATTATTAAAGGTTGATATAATGTTATTACTAATTGTTCTATGGAACCAATTAATTATTAGGAGATCAATGGAGATTCAGCTAGCACATTTTTTGGTTTCAGGGGCAAATATTGCCCCTTCCACCGTGTGAGAACACAGCAAAAAGATGGCCACTAGGAAGCAGGCCCTTACCAGGTATCTAATCTGCTGGCCTTGAACTTGGAGTTCCTAGCATCCAGAATTATGAGAAATAAATTTCTGTTGTTTAGAAGCCACCCAGTCTATGGTATTTTGTCACAGCAACCCAAATGGACTAAGTTTCATAAGAGTAGACTTAGTTTTGTTGACTACTAAATCTCGAGCTCCTCTAACAGACTAGGTACGTGGAAGACAATTGATAAAGAATCCAGAGATGAAAAGATGATTTATTTCATTTTGAAACAGAAGAGTCTGAATCATTGAAATCCACTCTGTAACTTACCCATATTTTCCTGTCTATTTACAATACAAAGCTCATGACACTGAAGCCAACTATAATCTCACCAGTTCTTATAATATTTAAAACAGGCTATAGCAATCTGAGAGACACTGGCCAACAGATAGATTCCAAAACTTTATTTTATGTCTTCTTCATGCTTTCACCAACAGGAACAGAAGAAAAACAAAACAAACCACCAACAACAAAAAAGAAAACACAAACTCAGGATGGAGGAGGTAATATCTGTCTTCAAAAGATTATTGTATGTTCTATGATAATTTGATCTTCATAGTTCAAAGAAGGGAAAATATGTATAAAAATATTATTATGAATTGCCTCTTCTTCATTTTATACCCTTCATGATAACAATATGATTTGACTTATGACATAGCTTTATTGTTATGGTAGAAATAATTGGGTTTTGGTACATTAGCCTCATTTTCCCTCGTTGAGACAGAAAAAAGGTGAGCATGGGAGGAAGATGAGGCCTACATTCTTTAAAAAAGTTTATTCCTAGAATAAATGTCATTCTAGAGTTGTCTTTCCATCAGGACTCTTTAGGAATCCGCTGAAGTTAAAGACATCTTATGCTGATATAGTACCAGATATAGCTTTTTATTAACATTTAATGGCTTTCGGCAATATTTTGCAATATTTACTACTTTAGGGGAGAGAGCTGTTGCCCTTAACACAGAGCATGCGCACAGGCACTGGTGTTCTTCTAGGCCCAGGAGGAATATCTGGCTAGGTGCCAAGCAATGTACCAACTCTGCTACAAGCATTCATTGCCCCCAGGCCAAGAGGGTCTGAACACACATCACCTTTCTGTCAGTTAATGCTATAGTTCCAAACAATCTGCTCAGGAGTGAGATCATTTGATCGTTAACTAAGGACACACTGGAAACTCCAAGAAAAGTGTCAGGAGACTTTTTCATCCCTCTATACCTTAATTCTCCAATTGGCTCATACAAATGGAAAGTTCACAGATGTCTATAAAAATAAGGTGGTAAAAACAGAGCTTCACTTGGAAGTAAAAATAAAAATCGATGGGGGATAAGTAAGTAAATTTGAAGTCCAGGCTATGATATTAATTACTAGTTACCTGTAAACCTAATGAGGACGAACATTGATCACTGCAGACAGCCTGCAGACTATTATAATTAAGTTAGAAAATTAGAGAGAAAAAAAAAAAGAAACCCTCAATTTTAATATATACTTCCACCCTAGAGGCTCTTTCAACATAACTATTTCCCCCTCCATCTCCACAGAACTCTGTCTGTCTACCTTTGCCCCTTGTTGATTCCTGCAGAAGCCAGCTGGTATTAGAGAATGACAAGTTTTAAAGCTTTGTATTATGTTGATGACTTCTATACCTACAAAACCCCACAGAACCAATAACAGGAAAAGGGACCGCTTTGAGATGTAGCTTATTCCATTCAGTGATTAGTCACTGGCCGCCTGTGATGGGTATTGCGCTGGATGCTCCCAGGAACTCAATAGTAAATAAGATTATCTTTATGCAACAAAGTTTTTACAGTACAGTAGGAGGGAAAAGACAGATATATGGTGGATTGTAATGCATGCCATAAAAAGATGAAATACATGCTGTAACAGAAGGAAAGTCAAAGTCTCTGAGGGTTTAAAAAGATGATACTGCATGTATTTGTGAGATCCAATACTGAAATAGGTCATGAGAAGTGGATTGTAAGAAAAGTTATTACAGGCAGAAAGAACTGCAGAGGCACACATAAGGAATAAGGAAGAATATGTAGGAACAGAAAGTTCAGTTTATTTGATCACAGGGTATATGCAGTGGAGCAGTAGGGAACAGACTGGGAGGCCATATTGTAGAAGACCACGGCTGTTAAGATGCTACATTGAACTCAGTAGCCCAAAGTCAGTAATAAAAAGAATCTAAACAAGGTAAGGGTATTCCTGTGTTTATTTATTATGAATGATAATCTAACTGCAATGAGGATGAACTGAGATGGGGGAGTGAGGAGATATAATGGCTCATTAGGAAGCAATCACAAAAGTCCAGGTGAGCTGTGATAAGGATCTGGAATAAAGTGCTGATAATCAAAACAGGCAACAACAATATAATTAAAATAGAACTGAAAACTGGATTTGCAAAGGATTGGCTACCAGAGACCAACATGTCAATAACAATTCTGAGATGTTGAACTTCAGTGATGTGAGGGAGTACTACATACTCTCCTAGCACTTTGTATGTCATTCACGCCTCACTACAATAAATTAATAAACAGCCCTCCCATTTTACACACAAGAAAATTGAGGCTTGGGAAGGATGGACAACTTGCACTGTAGTAATTGACAAAGTTGGAATCTAGATTGAAAACTGCTTGATTATAATTTCTAGGCTATGTGTGGTTATACTACTACTACTAATAAAACCATAGTTTTCATGCCAAGATTGTTCCCAGATATACAGATTTATAATTGATATCAAATTATCAAATGCATATATGTTTTAATCTACTAGACTTATTTCTTTCTCTTCTGTAATATCCAATTAATTGGTAATGTTACAATACAAACAAGATTTTGATGCAAATCAGTTATCAAAACAAATTAAAGGAAAATAAAGTCAGAGGGGAAATTTAAAGAGAAATATGTGATATAACAATATTCAAAGTCCAGACAGGAGGACAATTTGGGGGGGGGGGGGAACAACGTGGAAGTTACATTTAATCTCTGGTATTTTCTACATAAATGAAAACAATGTAATTAATTACCTATTAGATTACTTGATGTATTTTCTAGATTTCCCCCCTAAAATGATAGAATTAGAGAGAGAGAGAGAAAAAAAAAATACTTGTTTTAATGTTACCTAGGGATAGAATCCCAGCAAAATTCAGGGTGACCTTTGGCTTATTTCTATAAGGAAATGACAAAGTTTGCCTTTATTTTTTCACTTCCAAATGTCTTTCAATAGTGTGTCACCAGGGCTATAAACTAATGAGACATCATGATAGGGCACATCATAAATTTTAACCTGAAACACATGGATACATTTTACATGGTTGCCCTTTATAGACTGATTTCATTTGGACACACAGACAATAAAATATTAGACCCTCAACAGATATTCAGAAAACTATGTTCCTGAGCTCTAAAAATGCTACTGAAATACAAGGCACTTCTTCTCATTTGTTTCTTGCTCTGTTTACATTTACTTTCCTTCTCTACTTCTAACACATCTTTATTAGAAGTACCGGTATTTATTAAAAGAAGACGAGATTTAGAGGCTTTGGTGGTAAGTTTGAACTGACCATTACATAGCAATGATCCTCTGTCCCAAGTCCTTTAATAGGCACAGGAGGTGACATGATGTGGAAAGAACAAAGGTTTGGGAGCTGGTCAGTGTGGATCCATCTAGCAGCCTCTCCACGTCTCCAATCCCCCACCAGACATCTGTGAAGCACAGCCGCTTGGCAGCGCTGGGTGAGGACTAGAGCTTTGGGGAGGCACCTGGCAATGTGCCTGGAACACTGCAGGCATTCCAAAAATGCTAACTATTATTTCCGTTAGCTTCCTCAAGGAGGCAAAGACCAAGCTGGATTGAAGAGGCAAAGAGACATTACATGAGAAGAGAAATACAAAAGAGAGAGGAGAGAGAGAGCAAGACAGGAGAGAAAGATCATTTTTCATATATGGAAAGCTCTAGGAAGTTTACTACAGATAATTATGTATAGCACTATTTAAAATTCTTGGAACACATTGGTACAGTTGATTGTCAAGCAAAAACATACCATCAACCTTATGTTTACTTTTTCTGACGGTTATATATATTTTTGGATACCTCCTAGCACATTTTTCATTTCTGAGAAACAGTTGCAGAGGAAGATGGATGCATCTTCTGGACCACATGGATCTCTCTCCAGCCTCTGCTTGTGGGCACAGAAATGCTCTGCTGACATCGGGTGAGATCCTCAGGACTAGACACCAGGTCCTCCTAGGGCGTCCAGTGCAGCACTACGAATAAATCAGTTCACTAACTAAATAGAAGGGGCCATTTGGGCCAGTAAACTTTCTTCTCAAAAGCAGACAGGCAAACATACAGCTGACTACTGTTCTCACAGCACGACAACTGTGAGAATGCTGATGATGGATAGGGGGTAGACAACAACACAAATGGGGAGCTACTTGCTGAAATGTTCCTTCTCAACATGCTCTTGAAATTGGTGCTGGACAACAGATTTGGAGAAATCTATCAAGTCCTGAATTGGGTTGTCTCTTTAAAACGAGGTCCTGTAACTTACATGTCCAGGGGAAATGTGCTTCATGTGTCTTTGAACCCAGTGGGCCCAATGGAGTATTTCTATCATGACCAGTCCCATTGATTCATCCAATTCATCACATACCTTTTAAATTATAATTTGATTTCCCATGTAGGTCTATCTATACAGAAAGAATGTACTGATCTACATCAGTACTGCTAGAAAGGACAAATTAGTACATAACACGTGAAAACACATTTAAATTCCTTTCTCCCCACGAGTGGATACTTTTCATTGATCAGTTTCATATCTCCATAATACACTCTCAAAATGACAAAAGAAACAACATATCCACACTATCTTTCCAAGTCATCAGATAAACATGATATGTGTTTGTTTAAGCAAGTTAGCCTTGTAAAGCCAATAATCTGTGTCATTCTCAGTCTTCAGATACAATTGCATGGTTACATGGGGCAGCTGACTACATTTTGGAGAGGTTAAATGAAATTATGAAAGGGGAAACTTTGATCTTCCGGTCTGCAGTGTGTCTGATGAATGCAACTGATAGCTCTGTGCTTCATTCAATAAGCGTGGTCTTTCTTCCTAAGAAACAGTTCTCTTGAACCTTCAGAAGAGTTATCCTAAATAAGTATGTTTTTTCCTGTGTTAAATAAATGTCTGAATATAAAATGTCTTTTTTTCAGAGAAGAATCCTATTATAACCTTTAAAGCAGAAAATTACAAAATTATTTAAAGTATCTAGACCACAGAAAAACACAAAAATAAAAAAAAAATCCTTAAATTAATTTTAAGGTAAATATCATACCAAAACCTAATAATCAATCTCATATGAAGAATCAGGGAATATACAGGAAGATTTTTTTTTTCATTATCAAATAGAATCCAATAATGTACCAAAAAACACTTCTAGACACTTCAAGACAAATTGGAACTCTTGCTCACTATTGGTGGGAATGTGAAATGCGTCAGCTGCTACGGAAAACAGTAAGAAAATTCCTCAAGAAATTAACAATAGAACTACCATATAATGCAGCAATCCCACTTCTGGGACTATATCTAAAAGAACTGAAAAAAAAAAGTCCTCTCATAAGGACTTTTGAAATGTATCATAAGGTCTTATAAGGTACATCCATGTTAATTTGACGCTGTGCTCTGGCTGCTTTAATATAATGTTTTCTCTGAGTTTAGTCTTTCCAAAAACGTAAAAAATAAGTTTATGAAATTTCCATGACCTATTGAGTAAATGTATCCTTAAAAACAACATAATTGCATGTTTACACATTGCTGCTATTAGGAACTACCTGAAGAACTGTATAGACTTTTTAAATGCCATAATTATAACTTTACATCCTTAGGACCCATTATACACTGTAAGTAAATCATATACACATTAAAAAGCTCTTGGTTATACTGTCCAACAATTATCACAGATGCAAAAAAAAAAAACACAAAATCTCTAAATCATAGGCTTGTTTTATATTAATAATAAGGTCCTACTGGTATGGGGATTGTTAATTTAGGGATCAAAGTGAGCTTCAAGTGTTCCATAAACCCCTGATATTGTATGCAAAAATGTGATACGCATTTTTCTGGACAGAGGTTCCACCCTTTTTCGAGACTGCTAAAGCAATTCATCACGCTCCCCGTCAAAAACATAAATAAATAAAAGATTAAGAATATTATACTTCAACTAGGAGAAATAAAAATAGTACAAAGAAGATGAAAAAATTAAATCTAGATCTAATTATGTGGTCAAAAAGAGAAAATGAGGAATCTCAATATCTCTCGCTCTGGCTCTTGCTCTGAATCCCAAAGTTAGGTGCCATAAATCACACAGTTATTTATGTTGCCAGTGTGACAAAACATACTCCATTAGAGGAGGGTATTGAAAGGCATCAGCTATTCTCAGTCTTAAGTGTGCTCAATCACCTGGGGCTTGTACACTCAGGAGGTTCAGTAGGACTGTGATGGAGCAAGGAATCGGCCTGCTTAACAAGCACAGGGGGTGATACAGATATAAGCAGTCAACAGAACCCCTGGTGAGAAGCACTGCATTCCTTCCAATCCATTAACAACGTCTCCTTAAATGGTCTGTGCTTTGCTGTAATTTGTAAACCAGGTAGCCTGAGGCAAGATTCTGTTTATTAGCATTTTTTCCAAAAAGCAACCTATGTCCTTATAGCTGCTATAATGTAGAGTAAATCTATAGAAAAATAAATACCTTTATGCCAATGCTACTTTCAGAAACTTTCATGATATCAAATGATAATCGCCAAGGTCATCTTATCAGCTATCATTTACTAAAACAGGAATAAATGAAAACCAGATAATCAAAAGTGTAGATTACAGGTACTACGAGATTGAAGGTAAAAACATAAATAAAATTTATTTTATATTCCAGACTGTGCCTCAGTTTAACAAGAACATTTTTTACATCCCTATAATGCTGGAGTTATAAGATCAAAGTTTTCATAACAATTATGAGATTTCTAGTTAATTCTCAAACATTCAATTAGTTTTACATGTCAAAAAAAGAGTTATTTTATTTTAAGTTCTAAACTAAACAAGCCATGTAATTTGACAGCTCATTATGATTAGTGAAAAAGGAGAAATAAAAAAGAATCAAGGATATGAGAAAGATTTAATCAATTTGGTGTCTTTAAATAAGATTTAATTTCCAATTTGGTGTCTTTAAATAATAGGTCATTGGAAACATAAAATCTTGAAACATATTGTGGAAAGGTAAAACACACTTAACTGTAAAACTTCAAAACAATATAACCCGGAGAATTGCTAAAAATGCAGCAGGGTATAACCAATAAAGCCAACCTAAAATTCCTCAAACTGTAGCTATTATTTTAATCATTTCACCATAAGTGTAAGCAATGCAATTAATTCTCTGGCATTTATGCAAGTTTTCTACAGTGAATTCATGTGAATTCAGACATCAATGGGCAATATGTAGTACGTGATACACAAATAGCCTTGTCACTCAGGAACTGCCTCCTTAATTTAAAAACACCAGCATATCTGTCTCATTTCCATCATCCTCAGACATGGCACATACAACACAGTAAGGGTGGCTGACAGGAAACTGTAGGTATCTTGGAAAGTCTACAGTAGTCTGACAAGGGTGGGTGGCCAATATGGTAGGTAGTCTGAGGGTATAGAGACTCCTAATCACAAAGAATGAGTGCTAGATAATATTATTTTTCACACATCACTTCTGGGTCAATTTGCAATAGTCAAAGACCTCTTAAATAACATTCATATACAAATATAAATGTAAATGTTTGCTATTTGAATTTGTTTTCACATTCAGTAGGAAACATGATGTCACCTTGGCAGTATTTTGTATTTGACACCCAGTTTCTAAATGTCAAACTTAAAACATCCAAGAACATTTTTCACTGTTTGCCTCAGCCATATGTACTGTGATAGAAGGGCAATAATATTTGTTCACAATATTTTAATTCATCAAAATTAGAGATGATATGCTCTTAGGAAAACTCACAAATGCAGTAAGCTGAAAACCTACAGCAATGAAGTGATTAATAAGGATTTCAGACCGCAAACTTCATGTAAGATGTTAAATTTGCTTATGTAAAGGGATACATTCATACTATTTCCTAGTACAGTATTTCATTTGATCACTTCCCAAGCTCATCTCTACCTAATTGACTTTGATTTTGGACTACAAGGACATCCTGGACAAAACAAAGGTATGAATGCTGCTCCAAGGACAACAAAGAGAATGATTCTGTTTCAGATGAAAACAGGGATAGTCACTGATGTCCTGTCCCAGTCAAGGAAACATCCAGAAGACAAAAGCTACTTTAGATCTGCCTCAGTATGAATCATCCTTCTTGGAAAGGCCTGAAGATCTAATTAAATGAATGACCTTAACATTCTATTCCAGAAAAGTTCAGAAAAGCCACACACCCTCTCCAGACAATGGAGCTTTCCCCCACCCAAGTGCTGGACCTTCTCCTGTCATCCTTTAAGATCATGGACCTCACACAAGTTCCTCTTGCATTCTAAGTCTCACCTTTCTGGTCTATAAAATGTGGACATGGATGATTATTTTGAAAGGCTTCTTTGAAAATAAAGTGTGACAATGTAAAGCATTTGTCACAGTGCCTGGCATATAAAGAGTACTTAATTGTAGCAATAATCGTTAACTAATAATGCTAATTCTTAGTATTTTTAATACCCACAATAAGTTTGATCCATGGGAAAAAAAATCTCCATTTCCATCAACCAGTCAAGCATTGCTGTGGTGACATTTTTCCTCTACAGAGAAGATAAAGCCACACAACTTGGCATGCAGCATATGTTCTAAAATTACATAAGCTACCAAAGGCAATAGAAAAGCAGATGAGAGCATTTTAAAAATTAAAATGTCTTTTGATTGCTCTGTGTTATGTCCTGTGTGGCAGATAGGCACTGTCAGATCAGTAGCTTTATAAATGATGGATTTTGTACAGCATAAAAAGGCATGGCAAAGTATATTTCAAATTTTGTTTTGAAAGCATTGATTCCCATACATCTTTGAAATTAAATTTCCCTCACGGTTCACCTTTAAACCCCTTACCCTGCTCTAAGAGAAAAATAACAAAAGAAAAATTCTTCTTTACAATTCCATCCAAAGGTAAACTGCAGATAAACATTACAATTCACACGAATGAGTGATTTTACCAGTCTGATTTTTCTCTACTGAATATTCTCCTTTTTTGTCATTATTCCAAGTACTTGAGTGTCATCTGTATTTATTTTTTTCCTTATGTTTTCATAAACATAATGAAAAGGCTAGTGTTCGTAACATAGCTCTTTGTTTCTGCTTATCTGATAATGCAATAACTAAGATTTTATTATAGCATAATCAATGTTTGTGGAATGAATGAATGGAATGTCAGATCTAATTATCTGCTTTCTTTTTGATTAATATTAAATTTCCTATAGGTTTTCTCTTCTTTGTGACCACTTCACTTGAGAATATTGAGCAACTCTTCCTCAGAAATTTTTTTTATTATGTACTTTGCCTGCAGGCTGAAGATACCATTGAGTTTTTCTATTGTAGGTTGTGAATTATGTATAAAAAGGGCACTGTATTTTACTAAGCTTCAGCACATGTCCATTCAAGTTGAGTAAGCTTAAAGTGAGTAACATGTTTTGTTCATTGGGTTAATTACTAAATTCCCACTGTCACAATAGAAATCTTTGTGTGTGTTTTTTTTTTTTCCAAAGTAAACCTAACCATTTGTAGAAAACGGATCAAAAAATGTTTCACATCCACATTAAAATACGTAATTTTATTTATTATACAGTATGGTGTGTAGTATAAAAAATATGGGTTATAAGTGAATCATGGCACTTATTTAGGATACACCAATGACGATTCTCAATAGTATCTTGATTCCAAAGTTTTATTAGGAACACCATATCTACTCTACACACTCAATATTCCTTAAGGGTCTTTCCATGACATGTGTATGGAAGAGACTAGAAATGTTTGAACTCTTGGGAAGAGAAGGTTCTACCAAAATACAATGGGAGTGTTTCATGCAAATAACAGTTAAAGCGACTAAACAATGAAAAGATGCCCATAAGGAGCATGAGTACAATTTCCTTTCACTACTTATTGTCTCAATTCAAAATACTTGTCTCTGTTGGGTGACATTAACTTGTAGGCCCCTCATTGGCTCTTAGCTCAAAAAATAGTTATCATTTTGGCAACTTGCAAGTGCTATTATCTTCAGTTTTCTTCTGGTCCTTCCCAGTTATGTAGGGGAATGCGATTTTGTTCTTTTTAACTCTGAAGCTCTTAAATCATCTCCCTAAATAACAGCTAATATGGATTCCTGCCATCCTTGCTGTTTGAGCCCAGGAGGGTGTTCTATAACGAATACCATGAGGGAATTCTGATCACATCCAACAGCATTCCCAAGTGCACATGTTCTGCAGCTTGATGCTCAGGACCAGCAGATACAAAGAAGCATTTGGAGAAAGGAAAAAATAAACCCTAACTCATCCATTAAATCACTGAATAAACATTTACGAAGGCACATTTTTTCAGTATTATGGATAAAGTGTTGTAGGAGTTAGTGATAGAAAAGAAATGACATAACATATTTGCTTTCAAGGAGCTTCCAATCCAAGAAGTAATTGAACACAAGTTAAAAGAATATGGCATCCCTGCCTCTAACCCTTTGAATCCCTCTACCAGCTTCCTGCACACCAGCTTCACATGCACTCTCAGCCCAACACCAGCGTCTGCAGCTTCTCATTCGAAGGCTGCCCGAAAGACTGGCGGCACTGCTCTGCCTACGTGCACAGAAAGTGGCAAGCACCAGGGAGTTCCTGTCACCTTTCTACTCTGACCCCTGAGCCAAGGACTACAGGTGTAAAGACCTATAAATACTGAAGTCCCCTAGCTTCCTAAGTGGGACAGCTCTGTTGTGTGCCTCACACTCGCCAGAGCTACTCTGCAAGACTGAGTCTTATTACTCCCACCCCTTGTGGGATTTTCCTGGAAAACTTACCCTCCTTCTCTTCCTTCCAGTCCATGTTCTAGTTTCCTACCTTGCTACTGGAGTTTCTTCCAGGAACACATCCTGATATATCACCTTCACAGGAATCCCATCTCAGGGACAGCTTCTGGGGACAGGTAATCGTTAATACTGTTATATCTGCTATTACTAAGGGTGATTGAAAATAATAGAAAGATGAATGAGATAGTTTTCCTAAAAGTTATACAAAATGACAGGGATCAGTGAGCAAGCACAGTAAGTCCTCATTTAATGGAACTGTGGCAAAATGACATATAATGTAACCAATATTACCACAGGCTAATTGATAAAAACAAGAGTCAAGTTCCTATGGCATCTTATTAACATTCTAACGAAAGAATCACAGAACAAAACAACATTATCCAAGGACCTGCTGTACAGCAAAGTAAAGAGAAATCAAGTTGCCAAATTCCCAAAAGGTATTGCGTGTCAAGAAAATGGGACTGCAACTTATTTGATAGAAAATGGGAAATTAATGAAGGTTTTAAGTAGGAGAGGCCATGTCATGATTTTAAAAGTTTAACTTGAATAACTCAGTAAAAATATCACTACGTCCTAGGGCTTTTCTGCTTTTTATGGATGTAATATAAGCAGGACCTCTTTAGAATTAGCAGAGATGCTGTGCTTTTTAGTCCTTTCTCTCGAAATATGAATGCTGGTATGAAGTATATTCTAGAAATACCTCCAACTATCCAGAATCCTGTCTATTCCGAAATGCAGGAGCACTGTGAAAGTGAGCACACCCCCCACTCCCCATCACCAATCCTTAAATGGACTGTGGCAGTGTGTAAACATTCACACTTTAAAAGTCATATGTAAGTTGGCATTAGTCTGTAGTGGCCTTGTATTTTCTTCCTTAGTATCCCATTGTTGTGTAGGGCTATTTATCAATCCAAGCTATATGCTCCAGTATAGGTTTCTAAAGCACCTTTCATCTTTAGGCCACAAGATAATAGCAAAATATCTCCAGGCACTGAGGCATGTAGTTTTATGACCACAGTACCATACACTCTGAGGCAGTATTTCCACCTTCATCTAACAGTACCCACCATTATGATGGCTTTCTGATAAAGAAAATTTGCCGTTTATTTCTTGGCTACAGATGGAGTTCACTGCTCTATGAGCTAGAAGGCTGCTGCTTGACCATTTATGAAGGTCTTCATATTTGAAGGACTTGACATTGAAACCAGTAATTCTCATCCTGACTGCACAGTGGAATCACACAGGGTTAAAAAAAAAAAAAAATGTATGACTGCCAGGCTCCATCCCACCCTATCATCTAGGCAATGGTATTTTTTTAATAGCTCTTGAGGTGGTTCTCAATGCAACTAACGCTTTAGACTGATAGGTCTGAATCTGAGATACATCAATATTAATATTAAATTGAGTGCTGGGTGACAGGTGATCCAAAAGTGAAAAACAATGATATTATTAATATTTGTATAAGTCCTGTCAGTTTACAAATTATGCTCATATATATCTTCCCTGAGATTAAAACAGTATTGAATGATTTTAAAGAAGAGGAAACAAATCCTAAGAAAATGAATGTGTTATATGCAAGGTGGTAGAATAATAAATAGTAGAATCAGGACACAGCTGCTAATTCCAGGCACAGAGTTCCAACAGTCAAGGAATATGCCACTTGTTTTAATGCTCCAAAACATAACACCCTGGGGGGAGGAAAGGATAAATAGTTGGAGCAGAAGATTTTTAGAGTAGGGCAACTATTCTGTATGACAGACACTACGGTGGATACATGTCATTATACATATGTGCAAATCCATAGAATGTACAACACCCAGAGTGAACCCTAGTGCAAACTCCTGACTTTATGTTTTATGATGTGTCAATGTAGGTTCATCAATTGTAACAAATGTATCACTATGGTGGGGGATATTAATACGCAAGGTATATATGGGAAATCTCTATACTTTCCTCTCAATTTTGCTATGAATCCAAAACAGCTCTAAAAGTTGTCTATTACAAAAAATAACATCCTTTAGACCCCTTTGCTGAATAGTGCAACTATCTGTGTACATTTTCTTTTTCTTCTTGGCTGACAGGTTTTAATGCGAGCTAAGAAGAAGGAGATCATTACCATTGTGAGATTTAACCCCTTTCCACCATCTTTCAGCAAACTGACATCTATAAATTGAGAATTCTCCCAAGTCATCTTGTGATGAAATGCCTTTATAGACTGTAGACTATGTTTCCCCTTGTATGTGCTCATTATGTGGGTACACTTGTTCACTATCATGTATACAAATGCATGGATAATAGTAACCTAGGATGATTTAGAAAAGATGCCAGCACATTTGGGAATTATCAGCCTTTTAGCCAAGGTATGGAACTCTGAGGTAGAGAATTTGTGCCTCGTCAACTACGTCTCTCAGTTCTGAACCACCCTACACAGTGCTAGACTGAAGGACCCATTAAGAGCATGTTCAACCATGTATCCCCCTCCTCCCTACAGTGCCTGGTAGACTGGCAGCTCACTTGATATTTGTGAACGAAAGAATAATCAAGAGAGGTGTGTGTGTGTGTGTGTGTGTATGAATGGAATGGGAATGTCTCTAGGAAAGAGATTTCCAAGATTATTTTCCATTAACACCTTCAGCCAGAAGTTTGGGTTTGAGAAATACTGAAGTGAGGAGTCCATAGGCAAATGCTGCTTGTTACCTTTTTATCGGAGGAATTTACTGCTCTCACATCCTGTTTTACTGCTCTCACAACCTAATTTTCCTTGATGCAATGTTGCTATAAAAATCACTTTTTTATTCCTAACATCTCACTTATTTCATCACAATTAAGATAATAGTACCTCTAAATGGCAAAAAAATAGATCACAAAGTATTAGAAGTTTATGCAACAGATGTCTACAAGTTAGATGAGATAATATCAAGAAAAGCCCATGGAGTAGAGATTTTAAATAAAAACAGTGCATAGCTGCATACCTCTCTCCATTACTTGTCCCCGTGTTCTGATAAGAATAGAAGCAAGTATCGGGCTCACTTTTTAAGCAACGAGGCAAAAGCACTACCCTGGCTAGGATGGCAGGAGGAGGGCAATAGTTTTAGCCTACGAGGGATTAAGTAAGCAAGGAAAACCATTCATTCAAGCCAGTTTTGCCTCCTTTTCTACCATCTCTAGGTTTACATATACCTAGAAATGACAGGGCTAAAAGCCTAATTCCAACTCAGCATATACACATTGAGTTCTGCTCCAAATTTAGCACATTAATAGTTAGGGAAACAGGATGCATTTAAAACATTCAAGTAAAAATACAAGCTTCCAAAAGCACAGTTATAAAATTAGAGTGGGAAGAATTGAAAGAGAGAGATTAGCATGAGTCAGAGAGAGTTGGTAAAGTTTTCAGGGAAGAACAGAGAGTATTCAAAGAGACTCAAGAAACAAAAATAAAACTGGTTTATATATGAATTGAACAATAGAAACCAAAATTTTACATAACTTTGTCAAATAGTATTTTAATTTAGAATATTTTATCATTACTGATATGGCCACTTCTCTATAACTATCAGAAGTATGAGGTATATAATAAAAATCAAGAAAATGAAGAGAAAAACAAAATGCACAATTCACTTGCGATAAATAATACAGTGTCTGGCATAAGCATCAAAGGAAAACATATCACATAAGACAAAAATTGTTAAATCTCCACTTCTCATGTCATTTTTATATTATTCTTTTTGATGACTGCATGTCTACTTATGAAATGTTTAAAAATGATTACGTTTTATTTCTGTCAAAAGACTTTTAAGGTATTTGAGTCCCATGCCTTTTTTTAAACTATCACAGATGACTGGATTCTTTATATTACTGAATTGTTGCATGTTATAGAAGATATCACATTTGATAGTATTTGTGTTCAGAATAATTCAGAAATGTAGCAAGCTATCAGCAAAGAAAAAAATGTACATGTATTGATTGTACTCCAAGCATATAAACCTATACAGTTGACCCTTGAACAATACAAGTTTAAAGTGTGCAGGTCCACTTATATGTAGATTTTTTTTCAGTAAATACTATAAATTTATTTTTTTCTTCCTTACGATTTTTCTTAATAACATTTTCTTTTCCCTAGCTGACTTTATTATAAGAATATAGTATGTAATACATATAACATACAAAATATTTGTTAATTGACTATTTATGTTATCAGTAAGGTGGAATTCTTAAGTCAACAATGGTTATTAGTAGTTAAGTTTTTGAGGAGTCAAAAGTTATATGTAGGTTTTCTATTGCACTGGAGGTTGGTACCGTAACCCCTACGTTATTCAAGGGTCAACTATAACCAGAATATTCAACATTTAGTCTCAAGTCTGAAAAGGCCCCTCAAAAATCAAAGGCTATCCATTCAATTGGGATCTAAAGCTTTTTTCAAATAAACATGTTAATGCATATTTCTTCTTGGGTAATGTTTGTTTGCTTGCTTATTTATTTATTTATTTGATATTTGCTCTGTCACTCACACTAAGTAATCTAGTTCAGCTTCACTTACTGAGAGTTAGACATAAGTCTGCCTACAATAGTAGCAATTATCTCCTCAAATGATTCCAAATTGGAGGTAATTCTTGAGGAAGAGTGTATCTCTACCATTGTATAAATATGAAAGCCATATGGTGATATAGAAAGAACTCAAATTGTACCTCAGAAAGTATCACATCTGTTAGACTTGCACAGCAAGGTCGGGTCAGATGATCTCTTAGCTCCCTCCTAGCACTAAAATTCTATGCCACCAGTGTGGTATGAATAAATAAGCTTTGCCATCAAATCTAGATTGGTTACTTTTTCAAACAATGCCAGTCATGATCAAACACATATGTGTCCATGTGGTATGATTAGGACCTGACCCCTCCCCTCCCATATGTTGTCCTGGTGTGAATCTAAGCCTACATGGCCTGACAGTTATTTCATTTATTCAGAAAACACGTATATACTCGTATGTTAGCTATCTAGGAATGATTCAGGGGAGGCAAGTAATAGAGTTTTGGTAGAGACCAGCAGTTAAAGGGGCAGCCGATGCAGAGTGGAGAGAAATAAACCTACAAAAATGGTGATTCAAACTCAGAATTCCAATATCTGGAAGATATTAGTGAAAACCAGATAGAACTAATTCCTTCCTCATAACCCATGCTTGAGCCAAACATTTAGTTCCTTATTATGCCCTGTATACCTAGTTCCTTCTGCCAGAATGACTCTCCTTCCAACTCTTTAGCTAACTCTTCTTCATCTTCAAGACTTAAAATAAATGTCAGTTTGTTCAAGAAACTTTCTCCAACTCTCCAAGTCACGTTTGGCTATCCTATCATTGTGTTGTAGCATCCTATAATCCCTCCTTATTTTAACATTTAGCATACTATATTGAAATTGCCTATTTATTTAGGTCTATTCCACAGCAGATAGTGACTACAAAAATAAAATACATACTTAGCCATCAGTTCAGGAAGGTAAGACATTAACGTTTCATCAATAGAGATATACTGAGGATGGAAACCTGATTCCCAAGAAACCAGTAAACCAAGACATTGATTGTGGCACTGAATACACAAGACCAGGACCTGGTTACCAGGTCTAGGATATAGAATCAGACCAGACAAGAGGAAGGAGGCTCATTGCTGGGGCCCAAGTAGAAATTCAGAACAAAAACACCAAACACACAGACATAAGGATTCACTAAACTCCTAGCATAAAGCCCTCTAATATCCCTAGTTTCTGAAGAGGGAAAAAATGACCCTCCAGCATGGAGCAGAGTTAATGCTCCAAATGGGGGTTAAATTTCGAGGACAACTGTAGAAGAGAATTCATTGCCAAGAACATTCAAATTCTGTAGTGGTGAAGTTCCCAACAAGGTCAAAAGAATATATTTAACCTAACTATGTATACACTGTTATGGAGTAAAAGTCTGTGGCCTCCCAAAATTCATATCTTGAAGCCCTAACTCCCAAAGTGACTGTATTTGGAGAAAGGGCATGTTAGGAGGTAATAAAAGTTAAATCAGGTCATAGGGTGGGGCGCTAATCTGATAGGGCTGGTGCCTCTATAGAAAGAGAAAGAGACACCAGAGCTCTCTTTCTCCAAGATGTGAGTTCATAAGGAGAAGGAAGAATTTGCAAATCAGGAAGAGAACCCTTACTAGGAACTGAATCCATTGGCACCTTCATCTTGGACTTTCCAGCCTTCAAAACGAGACAAATACTGTTGTTTAAGCCACCCAGTCTGGTTTTTGTTATGACAGCCCAAACAGAGTAATACAAGCACCAAAATTAACTTTTGTGTATAATGTCTCAAAATGAATTGAATAAAGTATTTATTTTGTTTTTTTGTTTTTTGTTGTTGTGTTGCCAGCATTATTCTACCACCTTAGAAAAAGGGGGAATAAAGCAAAATTGGACAGATACTGATGTCTGTAAACAGAGCCACCTAAAATCACAATGGGCTAATTAACACTTCCATTTCATCTACTATGGAATTTGCCCATTATCTGCTAACAGTATCCAACAGTTTAGTGGCCAGTAAAATTGAGCTCTCAATGAGGCTTTCTGAACCCATCTAGCATCTGTCATTCTGTAAAAGTCATACTATGCTGCTTCCAAACATACATGACTGACAAGGTTACACAATAACTGATCCAAGAAAGCTCAAGCCAAAGTCTTAACAATGATAGAGGATCCCTTGACTATTGCTACTGTGAGCTCTGCCGGTTTTCCTTTTGCTGATGAAAATGACTGAAATGTTCTAAAAATCCTCAGCAGCCTGGGCATTGAGGGTTCTTTAGGACTGTCTCAGCGGCTGAAGGGAAATGGTTCCCCTGGCTCTTGGTTGCATTACTGTCTTCGGGAGATGGGAGCACTACTCAGAATGCCACATCCGGAAACCTCCTTCCACTCTGTACAACCTTGCTGTTGATGATGGATGGATGCCGTAAGAGAAAGTTATTGAGGTGTGAATTACCATCATAACGGGATTCTTCTTCCCTGCAGTGATAAGGGCAGAGGCCTGCTCGGTTTCCAAAGGAGCTGTATTATACAGTGTTATAAAGGAGGTCACTCCCTTCGGACTTATCTGTCCATATATAATTACTGTGTCTTAAAAAATAGACACTCTACTCTGACATCTCACTATCACAACATTCACTACAGGGCAGAGTTTGGTATTAGGCCAGTCTATTTTGGACTCCATCCAGGAGAATTTAATTAAGAATATCTAAAGTACCTTGTTATAAGATGATCTTACCTGCAAATTGGTCCCAATGAGAGTACTTTTTTAAAGTTCCCAAAGATATGGCCCAAAAAGAAAAACAAGAAGTTTATGCTTCTTCTTCTTCTATTTGTGCACATAAACTGCTCTATTCACGCCTCTCAAACTAGGCAACTTTCTTAATGGAGGTACAAAAGAGTAGTTGTGCTAAGGTTCAAAAGTACCTGAGTTTCATGATTTTTACTGGATTTGCCATTACACTTAAAAAACACAAAGGGAAGAAAAGTCCCACTAGTTTGCTAATGCAGCCAATTGTGAAGTGAAAAGAATAGTAATAATTCTAATGATTTAAAAGAAATAAGTCATTTTCCTTTTTCATAATGATATAAAATCTTATCTAGAATATACTTTAAATATTTTTTTAACAGTCTTAAAGGAAACATTCAAAAGTGGTGCATAAATTATTAAAGTACCAAACAAAAGTAATGAAGGGACCTTATCACATACAAATCCCAGGATGATGAAATGAAGTCCTACTGCACACTTTTCCCCCCTTTTCATCCCTGCAACCAGAGTATATTTTAGATATTAAAAAAAAATCTGTATAATGCATTTATGTTTTTCTAAATACAGTAAAAGTTTAATAATGCATATTTCAAAACTGGGAAAACTACCTCAAATACATTTTAGATCTTTGACATCCATGATTCCTCTTTATTTTCTTTATTTTGATATTGACAGTAACTGTGTAAGCAATTACTTGGAATTATAAAAATAAAACCAGGTAGAAACAATTAACAAGCTTACCCTCAATCTAACATAACTTTTTGGCATAAATATAGGAGTTTTACAAGCTTGAATATCCATCTCTAAGTGAAAGAAAAAACTGTGTGTTTCATTCCTATGTGTTGTATAATTTCTTGGCACAAGAGATATAATTTATATGCAAATGTTATGAGTACAACTTTCATAGTTGGAAAAAGTAAATATTTTTAGAAACATCATATAATCATATAAAGAATACAGCATTTGCTTAAGTACTCTTTGGATAATAGTAGTAATTAAACATACATAAACATACATTCTTAGACGCGCACATACACAGAAAGTATTTGTCAATTATACTTCGTGCCATATATATGAAATTATAAAGAAACTAAGGGAGAAACAAGTTTTGGAGGTGATTATGTTATCCCGAATTTTATGTCAAAAATAACATCTATTTAATTAAAAACATGGAAAACAAAAAATATAACAAACCAATATATCTTTAATCATGGCCAGTAATAAGGACAGTTTTCGAATAGCTGATTCATTTTTAAGGGGATTATGCTTGTATATTTGTTTCTTGACATCTGAAACATTTTTCCAAGTACATGTGCTTGTATCCTTTAAGAGGCTTCTTATTTTAAAAAGTGATATTTTGAGCACAGAACATCTTCTTTCATAATCATTGCTATATTCTCTGTGTGATTAAGCTCTGAATAAATACCTTGTGAATAAAAAAGAGACTGTAAATACTTTTAACAGTTCAGTTATTAAAGCCAGAAATATTAGCTAACAGCAATGCTAAGAAAAAAAAAAAAGCAGGATGGGGGGAGGTTTAACAGGCAACATGAAAATAAATCTTGAAAGCTGGAAAAAGAATAGACTATCCATAGTAACTATGAACTCTAAAAACTTTAAAAATATAAAACAAAGAGATATATACTCGTTTTGTATTGTTTAGGTGTAACCCTACAGAGAGATTAAGACTATAAAGCACACACTCTCTCGAGACATTTTTAAGCATCTAAAGATTATCTATCAACATTTTCATAAACGAAAAAAATGTCTAAATCAAGTCAAAATAGAAATTTCCATATGAGGAGCCTATAAAGCATTTAAAACAATTTCATGGTATTTTCAAATCACTAAAAAGAAAATTATATTAATTATACATTTCACAACTTGGAAAAATTATTTTGAAATAGGCTTTTTGTTTCATGTGTGTTTTTTTCGAGGATTCCAGTTTTGAAGTATTATTATGACCTTTTATTCATGACCTTTTTGCCCTCTGAAAGTTTACCATGTGAGGGTGTGCTCTGTCCCGCCAGCTTCCTGAGCTGACCAAACAGGACATTCAGAGGGGAAACCTAAGCAGAACAAGATGGTTGCTGTCCTCAGTTCCCAAGCTGCGTTGCTCTCTGGACTTGAAACACTACAAGACTGGCTACAGTGCAGATGGAGCTGAAAGCCATGTATGAGTAGCAATTCTGCAGGTTAAATTGTGAGAGAGGCTCTTCATTCACATCCAAGAAAGCACACTGCGAGCAGCATCTTTATGCATGCAAAGGAAGAAAGAATGAATTCTCTAGATTAACCTTGGGAGGCAAATTGCTTTTTTCTGGAACATAGGGCGAAATCTCACACTCTGAAAGACACTTGATTTCAAATGTACAGTTAAAAGGCAATTACCCCTTTAAAAAAGATCCCCAGATTCTCAGCTTCCTTCCGTAGAACAGTAAAAAAAAAACACAAAAAACACTGCTTTAACATAATGATCCCTCCATGTGCTATGTTTGCTTACTGTGTCTCTGTTGATAGACCGTTTTGCCTAACGCACATTTATTTTTACACTGTATGGAAAATAAGATAAATGTACTAGTTATTAACAGATAGAATTTTACAGTGTATTTTTTTAAATATGCAATTAAAAACCTTCCTAAGAGTAGAAATTTGACATAACTCAAATAAGAAATTACTACATTCAGGTGGCAGCATAATGAATAAGATTATAACTTTTATATCAAAGAGTGGATTGGTTCTTTCTTGATCAACAATGGAAGGACAAGGACACTGTTAAATTATATATATCATCCCTTAAAATTCATGAGGCAATAATAGGCAAAAAGTACAGATTCATAAAGTAGAGTTTATAATGTAGGGTTTAAACTCATTTCAGTTAATTTCTCATATATATTAGAAACAAACAGGTTGACTTCAGGACTTGAGCTTCTATTTATCACTTTTTAAACTATATTTACCTCAATTCAGTTTTATTTAACTCAGAGATCAAAAGGAAAAGTAAAAATCCCTTAATCACTTCTGCATTCATGAAACAAACTTTAGGCATTTCATTTCTTAGAATATTGCCTTAGTTACTGTGTCAATCTTTTTTGGAAAATACTGTTTAGCGTAAAATTTTCTTCCTCCTATCTTCCATTGCTTCTTTCTCAAGACCAGGTGTAGTTGCATAACTTTTTTTATAAACATGTCTTCTTTGTCAAGTTAAAACAGTCTACAAAACTGCGCACAATCAGTGCCACTATTTCCACACACAAGGACTTCTTAGAAATAATAAAAAGGAAGTTTCTACTTCCCGTTGCACAGAACAGAATGTTCCACAGTGGAACCGTAATGAAAACTATCTCAGATTTCCTCTAAGTAAGAAATAATCCAACACTAAAATTAATAATAAAATGGCGGTAGGGGATTTCAGAAAAAAAAAAAATAGCAGAGTGCAATAAGAACGTTGGTGCTATCCTGAGTAATAAGGGAGGCCAATGAAGGATTTTGCATGGAGGAAAAGACATGAGTTTTTGTTAACACAATCACTCAGATTTCTGTATTGAGAACAGACTGTGTCACATGTATTAATCACATATATTTACATATCTTCCAAACTACAATACAAACTTGCTTAATATAAAACTATCTGTTGCCTTAGAACTTTACCTCAGTTCATGCCATGTCTTAAGTAAATGATACAGGATTGGGCCCAGCTTACTACGAGCACAGTGAGCAGGATGGTTTCCTAACATTATAGAGACACTGAACAGCATCAGGTCACAGAGACCAGCAAGCAACAGCAACACTCCATGATCTTAGTTCAGAATGCAGGAATCAGATGACAAAGGGAATTCTATGCTGGGTAGACACTCTGATTGTGTGTCTACCCAGCATAGAATTTCCTTTTAAGGAAAGACCTTTACAATTCTAAAAAGCAAAGCATGAGTTCACAAGTGCTTAGGTTCATTCTGAATCCCTAAACTCTGCTGGAAAGTTTTTTTGTGTTTGTTTGTTTTTAATGAAAAAGGCTATCCAGACTTTCTTGTACCATACTGTTTCCTTTGGAACCAAAGAATGGCAGCATAAAGTCAATTCTGGGGACAGGGAAAAGGTAAGTGATCACCTTCCACATGTCTTTATTTACTTTGTGTATCAAAAAAAAAAGAATGGATGAAACAAAAGTGTATACAGATGTGAAATATATTATTACTATAGAAAACCTCCATTTTCTAAATACCACATTGGTTCAACAGTCTAAAACAAGATTTGTTTTGTTTTGTTTTGCTATGGGGTCCAAGAGGCAGCATGGAAATGTAATGTAAAGGCCAAGATACTAGAAATATACACTTTAATGAATACCTCAAATATTTGATCAGAGGACTTGAGAAGAAAATCTAACACCTATAATTACCAACAATAAAAAAGGAGAAGGAGGGGAAGGAGGAGGAGAAGGGGACGGGGAAGAAGAAGAAAAAGTAAAGGAAGAGGAGAGGAAGAAGTAAAATCTAAGTATTTACCCACTGGGATAAATTTTCCCAGAAATTTAAAAATAAATGCAAGGAAATTTAGGGGAACCATAACGACAAAATATTTAAATTTTGTACAATATGCGTATATAACACTATTTTCAAATATCATACATATACATATGTATAATACATATAGATATATTTAGGAAATGCAATTGCAAAGTATATTATTTTGGGATAAATGTAATACTTCAGAATGACACCAAGGATATCACTATCTGTAGAATGTACTACCATAATGGCAACACATGTTGTTAGGAAACTCAGTGAAAAAAAGGAAGTTGCAACCACGTAAAGATCTGATGTAAATCACTAAGCAGAACAAATTCATTTCTGGTCTTTATGCGCTAACTTTTGCAAGACATGCATTGTTCCACAAAGAATCTTAACCGTGAAACTTACAAAACCGTGCAGCTATAAAAATATTAGGGGTTGTCTAAATTCTTAAATCAATACACCTGTGGAGATAATGGCCATTCATTCTTCAGTTGATAACACCACCTGGTATACAAAATCATTCATTCATTTATCATTTACTGATTCGTGCATTCAAAAAGTTTTTTATTAAACATCAATCACTTGTCAGGCACTACGATATAGGCACTGGAAAGAGAAAACTGAGCAAATCACACTCCCTGGCCACTGGGAAAATATATCCGTGACAGACACAGATATTAAGCCAATAATCACACAAAGAAATGTGAAATTTTCATTGTCATACATAAAAAAAAGACAAAGAAATATAAATTGCTTTAAAATTTTTAAATGGGTGAAGTTGACATGATTAGGGCAACCAGGGAAAGCTTTCTGGAGGAAGTGATACTTCGCAGTGATAACTAGTTGAGAAAAAAAGGAAAGAAGTTCCAAGGTGAGGCTCTCAGGGAGAAGGCAGCATGGAGAATACCAGAAGACAGCGTGTTTAGAAAAGACAGAAAACAGTGAAAGAGGGTTATGGAGGTATGAGCCAGGCTATGTGTGTGTTGTAAATCATGTTAAGGAGTTTTGCCTCTATGCCAAGAGCAATAGGATGGCTTTGAAGTGTTAAAAGCAGGGGGATAATACGATTATATCTGCATTTTAAACGCTCACTTTGGCTGCTGTGTAAAGAAGACAAGAGGGGAGACAGAGGATAGTGGAAGAGCAGTTAGGCTATTTCGTGGTACAGGAAAGGGTGGCTGCAGGAGAAACAGGAACCCAGTAGATACACATAGTTAGGAGACAAAATCAACAGGACCAGGTAATGACTGCACATTGGGGTGGGAAGAGTCAGAGGCTTTTGACTCCCATTTCCCTAACCTTTAAAGTTTTGTTTGTCTGTTTGCTTTTTTGTTTTTAATTTTTCCAGATTTTTGGTCATTAATTAAAGCAGCAGGCAAATTACAGACCTCTTTGATAAAAGAGCTAAAGAAAAGAGGGTGGCAAAAGTGATATCTATGTCTCCAGCTAATGCAGTAATAAGGCATTATCTGAAATGAGGAACACTGGAAGAAGACCAGGGTGTATCTGTTTGCTTAGTTGGTTGGTTACTTTGGTTACTTCAGGAAATTAGCTGAATTTTGGTCCTGCTGAATTTGTCAGATATGACTAGCTGTCACCTACAGATCTGCACTTGACATTTCATAGTGGGGAATTACTTTGGAAAATAGCTGTATTTCTCAAACATCTCCACTCCTGTGCATCTAGCTGAGGCCAAGTGGTTGGTTCTCACAAATGGAGTGCAAACAATAGTACTGAGCCACAAAACTTAAAAAGTGGGTAGTGTTTTTTCGATCTCCTCATTACCCATCTACTGATCTCATGCAAAAGTCTACAACCTCAAAATAGAGTAAAGCTACAAGGATGGAGTCTATTTCCCTAAATGACTATGTAGGAGACTGCTCACCAACCAGAAACCCTGAACTGGGCTGTTATATGAGGAAGAAATCAAGTTTTATTAGGCTACACCACTGGGATGTTGGACTATGTTTGTTACAACGGCTAGCAATATCCTAACTAATGCATAGAGGTTGATGTGCCTTTCAGACACGCATGGGAAGCTGTCAGGTAGATTAGATAAATAGATCCAGAGCTCAAGGGAGAACTCTGAAGACTTTAATTTCAGAGTCAATTGGGTAATGATGACAAATAAAGCTGCTGGTATGGATGAGACGGCTTAAGGAAAAAATATAGTTCAAAGGGGAGAGACTCTTAGATAGTTTAACAGCAGGGAAGACTTCACTTATGTAGGTACAGAAATATGAAGTTATTTTCTTCTTACAGACGTAGAGGTATAGCAGATGGTTACTGGCGTGGATCTCATAGGGGGCACATTCTAAACCTGACAAGCTTCGGGGAGGCCTGCAAACTCAGAGACTGAAAGAAACCACATAGGATGGTCTGAACATAAAGATTCCTAATTAAACGCAGGTCGTAGTCAGTAGTCCTAGGCCGGTAGCTTCCTTGACAAAGGTCAATCTTTACCTTAAATGAGCCTGTCTATTGTCTTTTTGCATCTAAGACAACAGACCTTTGAAATATCAATAATCTTTTCCAGCTCCCTCAAGGCATATCTGGCACCAGAACAGAAGAGGACAAAACCCCTCATTGTTCTCTTGTCCCCCCAAATACCATCTCTGTGTGCTGTAAATGTTAATCATTAATATCTTGTAGACACCAATGTAAAAGAAGTATATATTTCTCTATTTTGCCTTTTTATCTGATCCCAGAAGTTTCCCGCTTTGCTTTTTCCCACCCCCTTAATCTACCATCAATGATTTCATCTAACCCTCCGTATATCTCCTCCTTTTAATGTATAAAATAAGATGCAAAACTGCCATTCTCCAGAGCATTTTTTTCAATTTGTTGAGATTTTGCTTCCCAGCAATTGTCAACAATTTGGCTGAAAAAAACTCATAAAAAACAGGTTTGAATGTTTAAGTCAACACTGGTATCCAGAAGTATTATCTATTCAATGATGGTTCAGCAGCCTGTCTACACTCCTGTTTTTACTCCATGAATATTTATTGAGCATCTACTATATGCCAGGCACTGTTTGGGGCACACAGATGCAATGTTTATCACGTTCTCAGAAAGATCACTATCATAGCTGATAACAGTGAATCCTACTGGACCTGAAAGTCAGAGAGTTTTGTAAAGGATCTTTTAAGCTGAGGCCTGAAAGTTTAGTAGGCGTTAGACTGGCTGGGGTGAAGGTGGGTGGGTAGATCATTCCTGGGCTTGGCACAGCATGAACTCCTGAGCACAGAATAGTAACACCAGAATTTTGTTGCGTGTTTGTGATTTTAGGTAGGCTTTTATGAGCTGTTTAACAATCTAAGCACCATATTTTATTTCCAAGGGAAAACTCTGTTCCAGTATATGAAACACTTTCTTATAAGCTATTGTTAACTCAAATTCTTTGTTATTTGAGTATTACTGCTGTGATACTGTAGTTTAAAAGATATTCAGTCTTCATCCACAGTTCTGGGCTCACAGCTCCCAAAACCCTTGTAATTCTTGTTGAGTATGATAAAAGTGTCTTTTGTTCTGTCCATGAGGTGACTTTTAGACCCCATCCCCGGGAGGGGTTCAGTTGCCAGGAGAATCAACCATGTAATTAGAGGTTTGGAATTTTCAAAACTCTCTCTCTCTCTCTCGCTCTCTCTCTCTCTCTCTCTCACACACACACAGACACACAGACACACACACACACACAGACCTCTAGGGAGGGGCTGGAGATTGAGTTCAACTGCCATTGGCCAATGACTTAGTCAATCATGAATGAATAAGTAACCCAGCCTCCATAATATCCCAGGAGGACAGCTCATCGGTCCTTTATCCAAAAGATTCCGCACCGAGGAAACAAAGTGCTTCCAAGTGCCACCACACCAGGCCCCAAGCTCCACAAAGACAGCAGCTCCCTGGTTCAGGACCTCAGCCTATGTATCTCAGTGGATGTAGATCCCTATCCTTTAATGGCCTTTGTAGTAAATTGGTAATCTACTGAGTAAATGGGTTTTCTTCAGTTCTTGGAGCAAATTAACTAAGGAGGTGGTTCTGGGAACCTCTGATTTATAGCCTGTCGGTCAGAAGTATAGGTAACAACCTGGGCTTGTGACCTGTGTGAAGTGGAGGGCAGTCATGTGGAACTGAGCCCTTACTTGTAGAATCTGATTAGATACTCTGGGTAGATAGTGCCAGAACTGAGTTGAATTCTCAGACACCCTGCTGGTGTCTGAGAATTGCATGTTGATGTGGGGAAACTTGCACACACATATTGGAGTTGGGTCTGAGACCCCTTTTTAACTGTACTGTATAAATTAACCATACAAATACTCTTCAGTTAGCAACTTAGTGTCACTATAGCTTCTATAGAACTTCACCAACACAATTTTGGAGACCTATTTAAGTTTTGGAGCCCCAATTAAGTTTAACCAGTGCATTGTGCATTCAACAAATACTGAATAGATGAGGTAATACAAAGGCAAGTAAGACTTGTTATTTGCCCTCAAGAAGCTTACTATTTAGAGGTAGAGAGAGAAAAACCTAATGATAAGCCAGTATTACGAGTCCTGAGTACTCGGTATATGCAGAGGGGAGATGGAGGCCTCAGGAAGGCTTCAAGGAGGAGATGATATTTGAGCAGGACCACAAAGGTTAAACAAAAGTTTAACAGAGAGTGCTTGAGAGAGTGACATTCCAAACAGAGGGAAAAGCAAAATCAAATGAGAAATAAAATTTCATGACAAACATAAATAAGTACATATTGAATACGTAGGTCAATTGCAGGATGGTTCTTTAGGCCAGGCAAAGAAGTTTACATATTGATAACCCTTCATAAAATGGCACACACAGCAAACTTCACCTGCCATACCTTGCTCTGCTTTATTCTAACATAGCACTTAACTTATCTCATAATATGTACTTTACATAAGTATTATGTTCTTTTTTATTCCCTGTTCTGCCATCAGAATATGCCATCACCAGAGCAGTCAATAATCCTTGTCTGTTCTGTTCACTGAAGTAACTAAAACACTGGATTTAAATAAATATATATATATATATATATATATATATATATATATATATATACATATATATATTAAATATATATATATTTAAATCCCTGGCTTAGAGTTCCATGACAAAGTTCAGAAGATAGAAGGAAAAAACAGGATATTTTGTTCCCCTAATCAAATATCTTGATTTGACTTTAAATTGTTTTCAAAGCCTAACGGTTTTACCACTATTCCTCTATACTTCAGAAGTCAATGAAAACAGGGTATCTATGGGCCATTAGTGACATTTGCTTTTCAGATTCCTTTCAGTTTTACAGGTACAAGAGAAAGCTCCCAATGGTTACTTAAAACAGGAGGTTAGCTGCATTAGTATTACCTAAGCAGCATTTCTTACAAAAGGAAGCAGGCTCTTCTAAATACAAATTAGAAAAGAGGGTTGCAAGTTTGTTTGTTTGCTTAGTTTATACCATTATAGGTCATAACAGCGTATTACAATTATCTCTTCACCGTTACCCTAGGTGCCCTATCTGGCCTATCATATTTTTAGTTCAATGTTCAACTTCACAGAAGATTAAAGTTTTTCCTTTTAGGTACAAAAGGAGAAATGCAGTAGATTTCATTTAGCAAAATGTTGGGCTTCTTCTATTGATAATTTTTAAATTAGCTGAGGTAAAAGTGAGAACCCTCATGCAATCATTTTTCCTTTTGTCCACTAAAGAGAATTTTTTGTTTAATAGTTTAAAGAGTCATACTCATACATAATTTTTGGACATTTCTACAGAAATATCCTTAATGACATCTCCGTCATAAAACAGAACACAAGTATACCACATGTTGGCTAGATCGTTTTTTTTCTACTGTGACAGTATTACTGAACAGATTTGAATGCAATCAATTTTGAAATAAAGGAGGAAATGACTTAAGCTCTAGTAAAGTACTTACAACTTTACTTTTTCTTATAATTGCAGATTCTTGATGCAAACAGCCATTAGTAAAATTACACTTTAAAGGGTTTTCACAATCTGCTCAGAGTAAAAAGGAAAACCCACACATAATTAAATAATATTTGTAATTTAAAAATGGAGAGTACTTTTTTAATTGCTTCTAAATCCAAACCTCTAATGTAGGAAAGAGAGGCTGGTCCATCAAGCATCAAGTTGAAAAAGAAACATCCCTCTTCCGGTCCGGTTTTCCAAAGGAGGAGCATCAGGCCCCAGTGCCCTAAGTTAGTTTGCACCTCACAGTGACTAGAGCAAGATGCCCCATAAAGAGGCTGTGGGAAAATGCTTTTCAGTGTTTCAGTCTTTCATTAAATTAACCTCCATCATTGTAATCAATTTCAGTAGCTATGTTTGGTTTATTAATAAGGTAATAAGGAACAAGAAGGCTCTTGACCCCTCTGCGCCCTCATAATCTCAACAGTAAAATGAGAGTTGGTCTGAATGATCTTCTATGTAGAGTCAGGATACAACATCATATTAATTAGTGAACGAAAGATTGAATCATTTTCCAAACAGGTATTTAGAGGGGAAGAAAGGATACAGGACTGACTCAGAGTTTATCAAATTACTGACGTTAACTATATCTACTCCATATACTTATCATGAAGCTCCAAGTAAATAGTTGGGGTGCGGTGCCGGACACAGAGTGGGCACCCCATTCATGTCAGTTCTCCTGCATTCCCAAGCCTTTCCCACAGGCATTTCTATAGACGAGACGCTACTAAATTAAGTGAATATTTGACTTCTTCAGGGATGTTGTATTGCCTTAGATTTCCCCATATCTTGCAAATTACCAAGCATACTGCTGAGGAATCAATATATGTTCAGAATATAACGCTGATGAAGGGACCCTTGGAATATGGTGACCCTTACTGCCAGGCCCCAGAGATAGTTGATGGAACATGTCCAGCTCATCTTCTAGATTACCAGTTTTATGCCCCACAACACCTCTTCCACTGCCTTGCCAGAAAGACAAAAGAATTTAGGAGCTGTCAGGTAAACACCAGTGGACTGGGAGGGTGAGCCCTCCCATTCTGCCACAGTGTCTTATTATCAGCAATTTCTCCCAAAGTTTAGAGATAATACATATGGAATTAATTTAACCCCTCCCTGCGTGTTACCTATCAATATTTTAAAACATGAGAAAAATCCTTAAAATGATCAGCAATGTAATCCTTTTTTTTACTTAAACTTCATTTCTAGTAACAATTCCAATAGATACCTACAATTCAAATGCATGAAGCTGCCATCCTGTGATGTTTTGAAAACTTAACTCTACAGCCCCCGATTTTTAATAGACAACAATGGTGTTTTTTTTTCTTCTCTTCTTTATTTTCATCTTCTTGATCTAGATTTTTAACCTTTGCCCTTTCAAAATATGAAAAACCTTGGGAAATATCTTTAAATATTTCCAGATTTTACTATGTTAATCGTAACACCACCTCATAAAAAACTGCTCAAATACAAAGGATACTTTTGTTTAAAGGGTACATATAAGTTAATAAGTTCACATATTCCACATTCTTCTAAATCAGATTTGTTGAAAACATTTGATACATAAAACAATAATACACAGTTACTAATCTACTAGGAAGTTTGATAATTCTGACTGACAGACACTAACTTCACTAAAAAACAGAATCCATCAAGTAATTGAATTTTACTGTTTTCTGTTTTGTTTTGCTTTTATAACCTGGTACATACATATGCAAGAAATGTCCCAGAAAAAGCCTAAATGGAGCCAATGAGTAAAAGCTGCAAAGTCATTCCAGAGTTGTTCTGGAGCAAAGCAGGCATCTGGGATAGGAAGTCCATTTTTTAATCAGTTTGCCTGATCTAGTGCCAAGAATTAACATTCTTAAAGACCAAGCATCTAACCAGTTCTGTTCAAAATGACATTCTGGGGGTGCTCAACTATACATTTTGAGTTACACTTTTAGTCTTCAACTTTCTCCTGGCCAATCTGGAGGCAAAATATGACAAATCTCTCCTTTCCCTGCTGTCTTTGCAGTGGATCTGTTGATGCTGAGAGAGTGGCCTTTCCAGGATGTCCTCTACCCACACTGTTCTTCTTTTCAAGCTAAAGATACCATGTAATCGGATCACCCAACTAAATCCATGCGTTTCAGGGGATACTGAATGTTCCCCTAAAGCACTAAAAGCAGTGATCTACTTTTAAATAAGGAAATTAATGTAATATAAAATAATGTCTATTGGCAAACCACAGCAGTTCTTAATCACTTTTAATCTAAATCTTCCAGAAAAGTGTTTTGACTGATTTGAGTTACCATTTTAATGATACTTATTCCATCTCTTGAAATAAGACAGGCTGCTGTTTGAAAACACATATCATTCCAAATGCTGCATAAGAGTTTTTATCATGGTTTTTAAAGCAAAGGAAATCTTTAAACACGGTGGGAGATTTCAATAGATGGCAAAATAAGGTGGTCTGAAATGACCAAAGTAACTGAATTATACAAAGCCAGTTTAAGTGATTTTCAAAACAAACTTCAACTTGAAATTTTGCTTTAGGGCAGTCGAATATGCCCATTTTGACCTATCCTGAATACTTTAATGATCCCTTTAATGGTATGTGAGGGGGAAAAAGAATTATCCAATGAGACTGGTATGCAATAGTTAGCTGATTTGGGGCTGGGTGATACAGCATTCTTTCAGGATTAGGATATTATACTGGCACTTATTTTTGTGTCAAAAAAAGGTGCCAATATGTTAGTGTACTTTGAAAATAAGATTTTAGATAATTCACTAGTATCGAAAATATATTGCATTAGTTTGGTGCAAAAGTAATTGCAGTTTTTTCATTTATTTACTTATCTTTTATTTATTTTTTTCCATTTTTTATTAGTTTCAGGTGTACAATGCAACGTAATACTTAGACATTTAAACCCCTCATAAATTGATAATCCACCCCCCAAGCTACTACCCCTCTGATATATAGCTATTACAATACCATTGACTATCTTCCCTATGCTGTACTCCACATCCTATAACTATATAAATACCTATATATTTAGTTATAGTTGACATTCAATATTATTCTACTTCAGCTTCAGGTGTCTAGTGCATTGGGCAGGCATCTACACAGTCTACGACATGATCCCCCTGATAAGTCCAGTGCCCATCTGGCACCTTACGTGATCTTTACAACATTGTTGATTATATTCCCCATACTGTATTAACTATCAATTTGTATTTCTTAATGCCTTCACCTTTTTCATCCTGCCCTCAACCCCATTCCCAACTATCACCCCGATTAATCTAGTACCTATTTGGCACTACACCAAGTTATTACATTATTGAGTATATTCTTTATGCTACACCCTACATCCCCATGACTACTGTATAAAAACCAATTTGTACTTCTTAATCCCTTCCCCTTTCACCCATCCTTAACCCCCCTATCTTAAAGAAGTCCCTCTAAGATTCCTTGTAATACTGGTTTGGTGGTGATGAACTCCTTCAGCTTTTTCTTGTCTGGGACGCTCCTTATCTGTCCTTCAGTTCTAAATGACAGACTTGCTGGGTAGAGCAATCTTGGTTGTATGTCATTGCTTTTCATCACTTGGAACATTTCCTGCCACTCCCTTCTTGCCTGCAAAGTTTCTGTTGAGAAATCAGCTGACAGTCTGTGGATGCTCCCTTGTAGGTAACTAATTGCTTTTCTCTTGCTGCTTTTAAGATTCTCTTTTTGTATTTAACATTTGGCATTTTAATTATGATGTGTGTTGGTGTTGGGCTCATCTTGTTTGAGACTCTATGTGCTTCCTGGACTTGAATGTCTATTTCCTTCACCAGGCTAGGGAAGTTTTCTGTCATTATTTTTTCAAATAGTTTTCAATTCCTTGCTTCCTGTCTTCTCCTTCTGGTACCCTTATAATACAAATGTTGGTATGCTTGATATTGTCCCAAAGGCCCCTTAAACTCTCATTTGTTGGATTTTTTTTTTTTTTTTTTTTTTTTTTTTTGCTGTACTGGTTGGGTGTTTTCTACTACCTTATCTTCTGTGTTGCTAATCAGATCCTCTGCTTCATCTAATCTACTGTTGATTCCCTGTAATATATTCTTCATTTCCATTACTGTATCCTTTATTCCTGACTCGTTCTTTTTTATGGTTTCCATCTCCATTTTTATGCTTCCTGTCTCTCTGTTGAAGTTCTCCCTGAGATCACTGAACATTCTTATAACCAGTGTTTGGAACTCTGTGTCTGATAGATTGCTTATTTCCGTTTCGCTTAGTTCTTTTTCTGGAGCTTTGTTCTGTTCTTTTATTTGGGACATGTTTCTTTGTCTCCTTATTTTGGCTGCCTCCCTGTGTTTGTTTCTATGTAGTAGGTCAGCTGCTATGTCTCCTGGTCAGAGTAGAATGGCCTTGTGTAGTAGGTGTGCTGTGGGGTTCAATGGTGCAGTCTTTCTGGTCACCTGAGCCACATACTCCAAGTGTGTCCCTTGTGTGGGTTGTGTGTGCCCTCCTCTTATAGTTGAGTCTTGGTTGATAATTGCACATCAATGTGAGGGAGGGACTGACCCTTGGGCTTACTGGTTGCGAGGACTGGCTTTGACTACAGTGGAAGAGTTGTTGTGCAGGGGCTGACCCTATGGCTCCAGCTCGTTTTGAAGCTGACCATCTTGGAGGGGATCTGCTGTATGTCTACTTCAGCCACAGCCTGTGCCCCACCGAGGGACACCCAGCAGGAGCCAGAAAGAAATCCACAGATATAGCTGCTGCCTCTGCTGTGTTAGGAAGCACCTTGAGAGGCAAAGCTGCAAACCTAAGCCGGCTTCTGCTAATGCCAAGCTTAGGGCTGCTCAGCCAGAGGCACAGGACATGTTGAGGCTGGATGCTGCTTGTCTGGGTTCTGCAAACCTTTGAGAGCCTAGGAAAGTCTGCAGCTTGAGCCAACACAAGCGGTCTGCATGAAAAAGCCCTGGAAGCAACCTGGTGTGCCTGAAAGTTGGGCAGGACCAGGTCTCAAATCAGTAGGGTGGGGCGAACCAATGGCAGAGACTCAGAAATGGCGGCTGCCTGTGTTCGCTTGCCAGGAAGGGGGAGGGCTCAACAAAGAAACAATGGCCTCTGCCAGCTCCCCCCATCCAGGAGAAAGCCGCCTCTCCAGCCCCCATCCCAAGTCAGACAACTCAATTCCCCACCATAAGCCCCTGCCTCCTCTCCAGTTGCTACCCGAAAGCTGGAGCTCAGAGCGAGTGATTCTGTTGGTGGGTAAGTCCACATGTAGTCCCTTTAAGAGGAGCACCTGGAAGTGCAGCTACCTTCCATCTCACTCAGTTACAATCTCTGCTGGTTTTCACAGCCAGAAATTATGGGGACTTCTCTCCCCGGCACTGGAACCCTGGGCTGGAGTGGGGCTAGGATCTCTTGCCCTTCTAGGGAATGGGGAGGGACCCCCACAGAGAAAATAGCCCTCCCGATCTTTAATGGTCAATCAGGTGTGGGGCCAGCTCGTTCTTCATCTCTGACCTTCCTACCAGTCTGGAGATGGCTTCTTCTGCACATCCTTAGTTGAAAGACTCCAGTTCCGCTTGATTTTAGGCAATTCTCAATAGCTGTTTTATAGATTAGTTGCAATTTTGATGTGTTGTGAGAGAAGGCAAACACAGTGTTTACTCACTGTACCATCTTGATTCCTCTCCTTTGCATTTATTTTTAACCTTTTAAACCACAATTACTTCTGCACCAAACTAATACGACACATACACCTTTTGAAGACAACTGCTATTTGCCAGATAATGAAAGATAATCTCTTTAAAAATCAATTATGTTCAGTCTTAATGACTAGAAATCTTTCAAAAATATTTGTACTTTCTCCAATCTGAAACAGAATATACTGAGCCCAACTTTTCCTTTAGGCAAAAAAGCAGATAGCAGCCAGCCTGCTGTCTCAACCCCAAAGCAGGAGACCCAGCCCCGAAAAGCAAGCCCTTCACTTGCTAACTGGGTAATGGGACAGTAACTTTTAAAGTGTAAACTAATTAAGCTCCTACAATAATGCTTTAAAAAGGCAAGTCAGGTGAATAGGAGCTGATTGTACTTTCCCCCAAAATGTCACCATACTGCTATACGTTTTAATTCTTACATTTGCTAAACTTATCTTTTGTCCCTGTAGGATTTTACTAGATAATGTAATTGTGATTTCCATCAGTGTACCTGCCACAAAGCTCTTTCTTTTTCTTGCCCCTAAAAGTGGTCTGCTGTGGGGTACAATACCAGATAATCATGCTCACATATATTAGTTTCAACCCAAGCACAGGCAGTTCAATGAGGGCCTGTGGTTCCCGCTTATTTATAGGGTGCATAGGCTTCTAAGTATGGACTTAGTGACATCGGTCAGCCTGGATGCTCAGGGGCCTTGTTCAATTCTTATCAGGATCCTACGTGTTATATTAGTATATACAATGGGATTATCAAAAAGGTCAAAAGTGCTTCCTAAATGTGAAAATAAGTACTTTCAGTTATGTGCAGATAAATTCTGTTAGTAACTGATAAATTGTCCAAGGTCATGCAGGTAATGGCAAATCTAGAACTAAACCCCAAGAAGCCTGCCTCACAGTTCAGCATTTTTAACTCCTTAAAGAAATGTTCTATATATATTTTGCCCTCTTTTCCTAACTACTTATTTCTTCCTAAACCCGCCAAGTTGATTTTCTCCATTCTAATGAAATTGTTTTATCAAAAATTCCCCGAGCTTTGAATCCAAGTGTTCGCTAGCCCAGCCCTCCTCCTTGCCTTTGTCTTCAGTGGTTTTTCCCTTCTGGAACGCCTTCTCCCTACTCGATGTCTTCCCTTGATACACGATGGATCCTTGTCTCGCTACTCCAAGTAACGGACTTTTTCTTCCCCTCCAATAATTCATTTTTCTCTTGAAATCCCATGAGGAGCATTTCTAAAAACACAGTCTCCGGTCCTTTTCTTGCTTCCCACTACTCAGAAAAGATCCAAGTCTGAGTTACAATGTTTGACATCTAAATAAATTCTGTGACTGCCTGAAGGACATTGTCATCAGTTTACTACTGTCACTAAGTGCAAAAGAATTCAAAACAAGCTCTTTCTCATTCTCACTTAACCAGTTTCTTCTCCCAACTTGGTTATCTCCCAACAAGGTCACTCCTCCCTCTCTCTCCCTGAGAATTTTGACCTAGCAACCTGTCAACCCCTCTCCCCAACTACCTTGCCATTCCATACCAACCATTACTTCTCTAAAGATCCTCTGATACCAGTTTTTTACTCTGTTTACTCTTACCACATGATGGAAGCCAGAACCAAGTTTCCATTTCTTCATAACTGAACTGGAGATATTGTATCAGTAGAGGTACTGTTATGTCAAAAGTGTTTTGTAAAGAAAACATAGCTTTTGTTTTTGTCATCATGATTTGTGTTGCAGCTATTACCTAGGCTCTCATTACCTTACAACTAGATATTTCCTGCTGTAGCTTAACAGGTGGTCTCCCTGGCTGGAGCCTTCCTCCATGTGACTTGGTCCTGTATTTTCTACCTATTTTTCCTTAAATGTCACTTTGAACATGTCACTATATAATAAAGAAACTATCCTGGCTGTATGTTACTTGTCACATAAAATTTAAACTCTTTGTCAGATTTCAAGACTCTCCATCATGGCAAAAGTTGCATTTATTGAGTGCTTAACAAGTGCTAGTGTCTGTTCTAACCATTTTATGTGTATTAATTATTTTAATTCTTTCCACAGCTATATGAGATAAATGCTGTGATCACAGTCACTGTGCAGTAAGAAAGTGAGGCACAAAGAGGTTCAGTAATTTGTGTGCGGTGACACAAATCATCGAGTCAGCACTTGAGAGTCTGATTCCAGTGGCTAAGCCCTTAAAAACTACATTATACTCTAAAATCCATAATCTTACCTAACTAACTATGCATCCATAATCCCCACTACACCGACATAAATGTTTCAATCTAAACTGGGGAGGGAGTCATGGTTCAGATCAACCCAGCCTCACGCCTCCCTTTATTCTCTGATGTTAAATCATCTAACTTTTACCCACGCTTCAACACTGAATTAAATTGACCACATCAATGAACCTTCCCTAATACAGCCTAATAATTCTAGTATTGCTGACCAGGTGGAAAGCTCCATCTCCTCTTCTTCCTCCCTTGTATTTGATGGGGCTCAGGACATGCTACACCCAAATACACAACCTTGACATGCTGAATATTTTAAACCAAAGGAGTTTGAGAAAACAGCAGAAGCAGAGTCATTCTAACCTTCCCCTCACCTTTCTCCCCTGAAACAGGTCATATAACCCTCATGTGGAAGGTGCCCTCCCTATCCCTGCAGGAAAGCAGCATCCTTATCTCTGAAGACAAGGAGATGCCAAGAAAAATCCTAACAAACAGGCCTTGCCAAGTTTCTCCCAGCTTACTATATAATTACCTCCTACTGCTTAATCTATCATATTTCTACATGACAGTCCACTCTTCCTCAAACCTAGCATAAATAGACACAGGTCTAATTGTTTCTTCAGGGCTTAATTTCCTTATGAAGGATCCTGTCACATGAAACTTTATAGTAAACAAATTTGTATGCTTTTCTCCTATTCTTCTGTATTTGTCAGTTTAATTTTCAAACCCAGCCAGGGATCCTAAGAGGGTGGAGGAAATCTTTTTTCCTCCCCTTCATATTCCACAACATCAAGCTCAGTACAACTCCCACGGTATATATTCAATCAATATTTATTGACCAACCGATTTATCAAGTCCAGAATGTATCATTCCAATGGCAAAACTTAAAGAACAGCAAAGAGAGAACTAGGCCATCAGAAATGCCCAAGTTAGGAAGTAAGAAGAAATCAGGAGACAACAGAGGCATAAAAATAAGTGATCAGAAACCTGGGAGTAATTTTTTTTTCATAGCTATCCTACGGCAAAGAATTATGGCATTTGTGTAAATCACTATCTGGGTATGGTAAATTATTTCATTAAATGTGGTAACGAGGGCAAAGTGATATTTGCAAGCAACAGTTTTGTTTTGTCTTGTTTGTAATTCCATGTAAGATTTTGAAACAAGTTATCTAGTAAATGGTTATTTACTAGATGACTTCCAAAAAAGAAGATTACTAAATTGAAAAAAAAAAAAAAAGGTATGGAAGGAAAAAGAAGCATTCAAATTCAATTAACTCCAACTGGCTTCTCTTTTCCCTAGTTTTCACACAGTTCAACCCCTTTACTCTTACCAGCTTGAAAAACAAGATTAAAACTGATTCAGATTCTAAAATCATTTTATCCATAGATACATTCAAAGATCAAGGAGACAGCATAAGGAAACAGTAGTTTTTAATGGGCTGGCTCTAGAATCTTCCGATAGCCCCACCTCTTGCCCCAGTTCTCTACCCAATATCCCCCCTCACACACCCACAATGAGTTCAAACTATAGGCCTCTCTTTCAGTTACAAGAAAACTAACCAGCTTTTGTTACACAACAGAATCTTCCATTTAAACACTGTTAATAGTGAGTGCTAGGTATGTTAGGTAATGTTACAGGGTCTATATCTAAACTGTTTCCCTGAAAATAAGACATAGCCGGTCAATCAGCTCTAATGCGTCTTTTGGAGCAAAAATTAATAGAAGACCCAGTCTTACATTATATTGTAAGACTGGGTCTTCTATTAAGGTTTATATGTGTGTGTGTGTGTGTGAGTGTGTGTGCGCGCACACACACACACACATATATTATATAAACCTGGGCTTATATTATAGCAAAATAAGCCCGGGTCTTATATTAATCTTATATTAATTTTTGCTCCAAAAGACGCATTAGAACTGATTGTCCAACTAGGTCTTATTTTCAAGGAAAAACAGTATATATATTCTGCAGCTGCACAGCTTTGTGATTTCCAACTCTCTGAGCATAACATAAAGTCAAATACCAGTTCAAAAAATAAATTTTAGTGCCAGCATGACCAAATCAAAGGACAATGATTCCCTTTGCACTATCCACCTAAGCAGCATCTTACATCAACATTAGCACTATGAGCACCTGGCCTGAACCAGCTGCTCTCATCTTGCAAACTGAAAATAAAATGCCTGATCTAAAATAGTGAGGAACAATATGAAGGAGCCATGTTTCATTAAAGTGTTATTGCAACTTCTCAATTGAAAATTGATTTTACATATCTGTGTCTGTATCTATAGCGCTATCCATTGGCTTATATAAATGCCTCACTTCTACCTTTTCAGGTTAGTGGTCTTTATTTTTTTCTAAATTGTCAATTTATAGAATGATCTAGTGATATATGATTGGCTGGCATGCAATATTAGTCATTAAAAAACAGTAGCAACAGCCCTAGTGAATCCTGAGCAATGTTGTTGGTATAAACCATCAGCTTTATTTTTGAGGCCAAATCACTGTGAAACAACTCGATTGTTTATAGTTATCCTATAAGGTTTGTGACATATCCATTCTAATTGCTTCTTGAGTAAGGCCTAAAGCTGTAATTTTAATTTAACATGTATTATTTAAAAATCTCTTATAAAACAATGGGCACAATATTTTAACTTTTAAATATGAAGTTAGTTAGCATATTCCTCTAGGCTTTAAAAAAACATAAAAATTGTTGGGAGGGTATTACTAAATAGCAAAGGGTTGGCAACAACATCCCAACTAATTTCAAAGCAAGTATCAATTTTTTTCAAATCAGTTCAGTTGAATTTAAGGTGACCAGTAAATAAATATACCTCTGATCAACCCATGATCTTCACCCATCATCTACAAAATGGCTGTTAAGGAGAGATTCTGGTTTGGTACAGCCACCTGGGGGTGCTGGCATGATGTGTTCAGTGGTAAAGCATCTAGATGGCCATCGTGGAAAAGTGTTCATGTCCCACAATGCTGTCCTCTGCTGCTGCCACGTAAATGGCAAATGCATCTACAAACACGTGTTTAGATAACTGATCAAGACAACTTAGAATACGGGCAGCTTATTTTAAAATTTCCAACCAAAATTAAAAGTTCCTGTTTATCTTTTTTGTTCAATTGTGAAGACGTAACTTCTTTATTAAAAACCTTTTTGAACCAATAGTTCATCCTCTAGTGCCTGTAGAGAAATAGTGAGTCAATTTTGGCTACTGAAGTAGGAGAATGAAAAACTATGATTACTCAGTTGACAGACACAGACTGACCCATGTATGTTTCATTGGCCACATCGGTTATGTCCTTCTTTTAAAACCTTCTGGTTAGTCCAACAGGTGGCACATAAGAGATGTTTAAATAAAATGTTTTACAAGTTTTTGTTTCTGTTTTTTTGGTGTGTGTGTGTGTGTGTGTGTGTGTGTGTGTGTGTTACAGCACTGTTCTCAGTCTGGTGTGAATATAAAGAAACTGATGACAACTAAACTCCAGGCTATTAAGGTCTTAAACATGACATCTTAGTTACAGAAGCTTACCTTTAGAAAACACAGAATATTTATTTACTTTTTTTTTTCTGAGAGATGATTTTTTTAAGTGTCAGGTAATCATCTAAAATTGTATCAGACTTTTCCTTCTCTTTTTGCCATTTTGACAAAGTACTATTTGAGCTGAAAATATAAGTCATAGTGTCAACGAGCAAATTGCTTATTTTAAATCAGTAATGTTAGTCATGCCTTCCAGCTTTCCATTGTGCACTCACATTCCAGTCCAAGAGTTAATTTGGGGGCTGGCACAGGTTTCTATGTTTAAAAGCTAACTGGTGTCCCTTTAATGTCGCTACTGAAAGTCATCCTAAATAATTATCCCACTGATATGGGGCACCTCTGAAGGCACGTCCAGAAACTAGCTTTCCATTGCAGTGCTTTAACTGAATGCTCTTGCTTTTCATTTCCACTTTTCTTTAACCCTTTCAACGTGACAGTAGAACATAGTCGAATGAAGAGTTCCATCAGCTGACTGTGGCGTTTGAATTTACCCCACAACCTCAAAAAAAATTTTCCCTCTACTGTGAAGTTTAAGTATATTCTCAGGCACTTGAATCCAGTGCCATAAGTCGGTGAGTACCACCATAAACGTGCGAGAACAGGAAACACCTAGGTTTGCGTTCCCCACGCCATCACCATCACGACCTGCCTTTCGTGCTCTGGTGTCCAGGGGCTGGCGCGGTTATTTTGCAATTCTTAAGGAAGACTGGCATTCCTTCAACATTACATTAGTTTTCTCTGATACTTATTAGGTAAATTTTTATTTTATGTGTATTTCATAGCTTGCTGAAATAATACTTCTCATTATTGAAAGATATACACGTATATATAGTTCATTGGCAGTAACAATGAAGTGTCTCATATACGAAATATTTTTTCCTCCAAGTTCAGAAATGAATGGAGTGAAGCAAAAAAGAAAAACTGGTGATGATGAAGACAGCGAAATTGCCTGTGAAGACGACGATACGGAGGAGGAAGTAGAGGACTCCATCTGCAAGCATGGCATCACATTCCTTGGCATCTTGGTGTGAGACTGGAAACGTGGAAAATAATTCTTTACCTGAATTAGACTATTCCAGACTTTAGCAGAGAACACAGTGTTCTTGGTTTCTACAATTTAGAACCATATGGATGTTTTACTAATTTTTTTCCTTCGTCTATTTTTGAGTTTGTTGCCAATGAAACAAACAGATATGCTAAAAGCATTCTATATTGGATTGAAAAACTCTCGCCTAGGTCTAGTTTAACAAGTGGCATAATTTGGTCTGTTACTGACCAAATTATGAAGGTGTTTATAGCTATTGAAATTGCCATGCGGTTGGTACACAAGCCAACATTAGAATCATACTTTCAGGATGCCTGTTAGTTGACTCGAACTCCTGGTTTCAACACTGTTTTAAAAAGGGATGAATATCAGCTAATTAGGTCCTTCCTTAATTTTTCCAATAATGATGATCAACCATGAAAGACGGATCAGCTTGCAAAAATCAGGCCCATAATAGATTTACTGAAGGATACATATATTTCTGCCTATAATAGCAATAAGGAGTTGTGTGTGGAAGAGTTCATGTTGAAATTCAAGGGGCGTCTATTTTTCAAGCAGTTATCTTCCCAGCAAACCAAGTACAAAGTGGGGCATAAAGATTTGGTCACTTTGTGATTCACGAACAGGATTTCTGTTGTGGTTTGATGTATACACAGGCAAAGATTCATCTCAAGATAGGAAGGTTGGGTTGGGAACAGAGTGGTGTCCAGCTTGCCGAATGGATTTGAAGGCAAGGGACATGTAGTTGTACAGACAAGATTTATTCAAGTGTAAAACTTTTTGAGAGTCTAAGGCTGAAAAACATTGGAGCACATGGTACAGTGTGTGCCAATAGGAAAGGACTACTTTCAGATATGATGATTTGCGAGGTGACCTCCTGGTGATGTGGGAAAATCATGATCGATCAGTGCTTGCTTGCACTTACCAGGATACAGGGAGAGTTAACATTATCTCCATTGTGGGAAATGGTGGTGTCAGTGAAGTGCATGTAAGATCAAAAAATGGAATGAGATCTGTGTTGAAACCAAATATGCAAATTCTGTACAGTGCATTTATGGGTGCAGTTGACTGTTTTGATCTACTCTGTGCTGCTTATCCTTTTGATATGAAGTCTAAGAAGTGGTATCAAACCATACGGCATTTTCTCATTGAACTGGCACTAGTAAATGGTTATATATGTTACAACATTCAAAACCCTAACAATAACTTGACCCAGGGGAAATTCACAGAAAAAGTTAAATAGAGGGCTTATTAGATGGATTTTCAAGAAAAGATGGAAATAAGAGGGGTCTGCACCAAAAGAAGTTAGGCTGACAGAGTGCCATTTTCCCAGGCAATTTGAGAAGAAAAAGCAGCCTAATTGCTGCGTGTGCAGCATTATGCCCTCACAATATGCAAAAAAGGGGAAAGGTGCTTGCAAACAAAAACAAACCATGTATTATTGTGCTATGTGTCCTGGAAATCTAGCAATGCGTGTTGTTCCTTGTTTTGAGAATTATCACTCAAAAGTAAAATATAAAGAATCCTGTCAGTGTTCCAGAAAGGAAGTTTAGGAAAGCGGATATACATCTTTCTATATTTTTTTGTGTTTTTCAAGAATGAATAACAATAAGAAATTTTTCTACATAAAAATGTCATTTATATACAAAGCAGCTCAAATTGTTATTATGCATAAAATAGTCAAAATGTCAACTTTTTGTTTTTTTGTGGATTTCTGACACATTTTGAAAACAAAACTTGAAATCAATTAATGCAGTGAAGTTAAATTAGCATGTAAGGCTGGGGGTCGTCCAGATTCAGTTCAGAATGTGATTTCTAATTAGAGGATCGGAAAACTTTAATTAATAAGATGACCCCAGCATAAAAATCAGATCGCACTGTTAAGCACTTATAACTTTCAAATTTTAGCAAGCACCGACTTCTGCAAGTCAGCCAACTTTATTAGTTCTTGACAAGCCTTTAATTAGGCTAGATTGAAAGTAGAATGCACTATGTGTCTCTTGGCTCAATTCCAGTGGGGAATCATTGCAATCTGGCCTATGTAAACTTCTACAGTAGTCGGAATACAGTAGTTTCAGCGGACTACAGTAGTCACCTCCATTCTCGGTCTCTATTTTGTTCTTCATGGATGCTGTATGAGGGCTCCTGCTTTTCCTCCTGAGCATTACAGATACCAAGTTAACAAGACCTGCTGAAAACCTACCACATACAGAAGATGAATATGTTAAGAAGTGCAGTGTGTTCTAAGGACACTCACATCCCTCTTCTCACATATATCCAGAACACCTAGGTTAATTGCTATGAACAACACCATTTTTATTCTCTCCCTTCTTTGCATCCTACACCCAATATACCCACTACACACACACACACACACACACACACACACAGACCTTCCACACATCTAAAGTTTCAGAGGACCCACATATACTTTTAGAAGGATTACCCATAACTACAAATAAGAAAAGCTTCAGAAGCATCTGAAGCATCTGGTCCTAAGTTTATTGAGGTTATTGTTTGTTTGTTTGTTTGTTTGTTTGTTTGTTTTGGCCTCTGTTACTGTTACTTTGCCCTGTAATATGTTAAAGAAAAATACATGAGGAGATATACTGATTGATGTCTACACAAATATGGAGCTGGAAAAGCACTTTGTAGCCAGGATCTTCCAGAAAAAGGCAATTATTAAATGCAAGATTTAATCATAAAATCAATCTAGAAGAATCTTCAAGAAGTCATGTAATTTACTCCCCTCCCTCCAGGCATGCAAATTAAAGTCCACCAAATGTCTGAGCTACCAAAAGAAATTAAGTTGGACCAAGAAAAATTATACAGTCTAAAATAGGACAATTTAAAAGATTAATCTCTACTGTTTTACTATACTTCCTTAACAAAACTTGGATTTCTGGTGAATCAGGATATCAAGTATTAAAATATTGTTGAATATTCTTGGATTGGGGAGATTACCTAAGAGTATTAATAGCTTAAGTATTTTTTAATTGTAAGTTCCTAAAAGGCAATGGTTATAATTTGTGTGTGTGTGTGTGTGTGTGTGTGTGCGTGCACTTCCATAAGAGTGAGGAAAGGCTTCCAAATTCCTTAGTATTAAAAAATGTTTATTTTTTTTAATTGACTGCCATATAATTAACTCTTATCCAACGGTTTTATTGAATTTAAAATTCATAATTTGACCCCAAACTTTTCACCTTTCACTCTTCATGTAAATAATTACATGTCTATCTCATAATTAATATGTATTTCTTATCTGAAATCTTTCTTAAGACATTTCATGAAGATCTGTGTGTGGTGTATGTGTGTGTATACTCATATACACATACACACTATATGTACATCTTAGCAGACTGTCGGATTTGGAAGAGGACAAATTAAAAGTGTCAAATATTCACTAACAGTCTCTGCTGGCACCAAAGGATAGCTATCATTCACCACGTCTTAGATAACAGCCTGGCTCAAACTACTGTGAGCAAAACAGCCAAGAATACAAAGGCTTGGTTGAGCATGTAATTGACAATAAAAAGGAGCTTTCAAATAAATCTAGTTCAACATTTTGTCTCCAGTCAATATTCCCACAAATGCTTACTCAGCACTCCCCTTCCCTAATGTAGGTTCAACCTACCTTCCAATCTCCTTTTCCTTTGCTCCTGCTTTTCCCTGTGCCATCACAAGGGCTAAACCACCAGACTGCTCTCCTCATTTACTACCAGCTTGGGAACAAAACAAAATCATGTAGAGAGCTTTCAAAATGTCTGGACAACTAGGTTGCCTCCCAGAAAAATGTATTTCCATAGGTCAAGGGGCTGGGGGATGAGGTGCTGGTGTTGACTTTTCAGAAAGCACCCCCCCGCCCAAGATTGTGACCCAGAGCCATGGTGAGCAGGACATCTCCCAGAGGTCCACAATGACCCAACTCAAGGCTAGTTTTCCTTTCACAATCGCCTCCACTGTCTTCTAGACAGATCAAAATCTGTTATAAAGAAAACCTGCTGTTCTAAGTGATCTTTCTAGCACCTTGCTTTAGCTCAATGGATCTCAACCAGGCGGTCTATTTTGCAATTTGGCACTGTCTAGAGACATTTCTGATTGTCACAATTGAGAGCATGCTACCCACATCTAGTGTGTAGAGGCCAGCAACACTGCTCAACATCCTGCAATAAATAGAACACACACACACACACACACACACACACACGTGTGTGAAAGAATTGTCCAGTCCAAACTGGCACTATTGCTGAAGTTGAGAAAGTGCTTTGCCTAAAGCCTGCCTTTCCCCTTCCTTAATCACTGCACTCATCTATTCATTAAATAAACATTTCCATTCCTCCCAATTCATCTTCCCTGCCTCAGCTACCTTCAGACTGTCCCTAACCATCATCATTTTCCAGCGCCAATCACCTGCTTAAACCAAACTCTCCCCAATTCTCACAATTTAAAAGCTCCACAACACTCATTTTCTCCTAGCTGTGTTCCTCTTCAGTCTCTTACTTCTGCTCATATTTAATAAAGCCACAATGCACAGTGATGGCTCTTCTATAGCTGGGCCTCACTGCCTCTCATCTTTCTGGACCACTAAACCCTCCACCCAATTCTGTAGCCAATCAAGGGTCTCAGCATCACCCAGGTAGCATGCCTCTCCAAGTTCTGAGCTGTGTTTATCATCTCACCACAACCGTCTTACCTCCCACCTTTTCTATTAGCCCCCTTCTGCTGTACTCACCTCCTTATTCTCAAATGTTTGCAATAGCATTCCAGTAATCTAACTACCCCTCCCATTCTGATAACACTCTTTCCCACCTGGCCCTACTTGCGGTCAGACATTTCATTCTCAAAGACACCTTAATGCTCTCACAGTCCCTCAGTTTGGTTCAGTCTAAGAACAAGGGAACTTCCATTTCCTGTTTCTCCATTCCAGTTTTTAGAATGTTGGGGAATCATGGAGAAGTAATTGGTTTCCCTACAAATGCATGTCACCCAGTTTCATTAAGGCCTTTGATGCAATTCAACAATCCTGTAATTTATTGCTGTTTTGCCCTCACATTTCCCACAGGACTTGTTCCAAATCTCGGCTCTCACTCTCACATCATGCTGCCTCTTATTCTACTATGAGGAATTGGGCCATTCATCTTGAGAACTAACAACTATAGAAACACACATCCTATCCTATAAAGCTTAAACTCCCTCCATAGGTGCTTAAGTCATCCACAAACTGCACCCCTTCCCCTTCCATTCCCTGCTTCACCTCCCAATTCTCCCCTACTTACCAGTAAATCTGTCTCTTCATTGTCCCACACAGATGCTCTTTCATTCTCACCATTGCGCTACTATCATTTCTTCCTCCTGAGATTCTCTTTTCCCATCTCTAGTTATAGTTATCTTAACCTATCGTATGCTAGCCCTTCATACCTTGTGTGATCAGTCTATGAGGAAGACATAACTGATATCTCCTTAGTATTTTATTCTTGCTTCTCTTACAGTTCTCATCATCCTATATTATGCTGTAAGTATCTACACGTATCATTCAATCTCCTTGACAAAATTTGTCAATTTGTTAACACTATTCGACTGCACTCTGCTTCTTATATGTTGCATGACACATAGACCGACACACATGTGTACTTATGTATGTATGTGCATATATATTTACAATATATTATAATGCATACCAAATACATATACAGAGGGTACCAAAAAATGAATACACATTTTGAGAAAGAAAAGAACTGTATTAAAATTGTAATACTCAAAATATACCAATAACAAAAGATGAATACAAGTCATGTATAGGCATTTTTTTTGGCACCCCCAGTATATAATCTCCTCAAACGATGCCAAGTTCAAAGTAACGGAATTAAAATTGTTGATAAGCGAAATATCTTGATGATGTGACAGACCAAAAAAGAAAGAAAAGAAAAGAAAAGAAATTATCGGGGTTTTCACCTAAGTTTCATGAATTAGGGTTAGAAATTTGTGAATCTCCTCAAGTTATATGAGTATTTTTGCAGTGAAAAAGTTCATAGAATTTAACAGATTCTCAAAAGAGTCTATGATACACACAAAAGTTAAAAACTCCTCTGGAGATATGAAACATAAAGACAAAATTCATTTTGTTATTTATTTGGATCTAAAATAACTTTTGGAATATCTAAATAATAGCTAAATAACTGCATTAAACAAAGCTAGTTAATGTGAATCTAAAACAAATAAATTCAAAATTCTAAAAAATGGACCATGATGGCCCAGTTTACATCAACAATTATTTTTCACCAACACTGATCTTATTTATATTAAGCTTATGTGTGATCTTCCAGTACATAATGAACAGAACAGTAAAGCATTTTAAGCTACTATCACATTAAGCAGTATGGCTACTAAATACACAAAGAATAAGGATCAGGTTGAAATTTAAACCAATCTTCAATTATTACAACTACTAGATATTAGATCAATTTACGATAGAAACACACAGCTTGACATTCCTTTCAGTTAGATCATATCCTAATTGACAAAAGGGTAGAAACATACATTTAATTTATTCAGCATATGTCATTATGCTATTCATGTGTGGACATTTCACAAATCCTACTTGATGAAGCTGATTTAGTAATTACTTAATTTCCTCCCACTGTTCATTAATTAATTCATTCATTTTAAAACAATCATAGCTGGAACACAGCATTGCAGCATCACAGCTTAGGAACCGAGTCCAGATTGATTCCTGGAGTTTTTCTGGGTCTTTTCCATCTCCCAACACCCAGGGCAGGGCCCTGTGCACACCTAATTCTCAGCACATGACTGGTAATGGGCCCACCCACTGCTGCATCCAAACTACATCAGAAAGCCCTTCAGAGAGATATGTCTGTAAAAGAGACATTTTAATCTCACGGAATGATTTTTAGCCTGTAAACTGAGATCACTGCCTCTGTCAATAAATTTGCTAATATTTCCTATGCAAGTATTCCTGTTAAAGTTCAATGTTTTTATTCATATTATGAAAGATAAAATTAAAAGAGGGACCTATCAGCAGCAAACATTCAACAAAATTCTTTTGTGTGTACAGTCTATACCAAATCGGGCTATAAATCTCAACAAACAAACAAACAAAACTCACTGAGGTTTATTTCTTTCAATTTTAGGGACAAGCTAACATTTTAGGCCATTTTAGTACCTAACAAAACCTAAGAATCAAAGGAGGTACATACAGTAACAGAATATCATCACTACCTCATTCTTATGAAAAGAAAGCAAAAAACCAACAGGTTTCCCTTAAAGATTATAATAAAAAACAAATAATTAAACGTTACCAAAAAACGTTGTTACAAGATTTATATTGAGTAAGTGTAGACTGAACTTACACTATTTGACTGAATTTTCGAGCAGCTTTTTTGAACAAAAACAAATCTAATCCAAGACACTATAAAATAGTAAACTGGGAAAGCACCATCCCACATCTCTAAGAGCCTGTGGAACTTCCCAGGAATGTTTTACATAAAACAATAAATATGTTCTTATAAAACTATTAATGAATTCACAGTCAACTTCCCAGACTTCACCAGAATGTCCTTTAAAAATTATCCATCATTTTAAGTAGATTAGTATTCCTTGCTTTTGAATTGACAGACATGCAGGAGCCAGCCACCTGCTCTCAACCCCCAGTCCTATAGAAAAGAGAAATTTTAATACCAGGCCAAAAGAAAAGCAAAACTTAGGTTCATAAATGCTACTGAACAGCCATGATCTAACTATCATCCTTTGATTGAATAAAATGGAATTGAATAAAATAAAGAAAATGGAAATATTTTATGAAAAATGGACAAAAATGAAAATCTTGTTTAAAAATTAATTCCCGTTGATAAGGGTAAGAAATACATAACCCTACACATAGCTCCAATATTTTAGAAACTCACAAGTTATAGGTTCACAATCATCAAATTTGTGAGCAAGCTTTATTAAAAAAAAAAAAAAAGAAGAAGAAGAAGGAACAAAGAGATACAGGGCTCTTTATGTACCACCTGTGTAATGTCAAACTCACAATAGCTTCTAAAGCTTTCAAATATGTAGCTCGCTCACTGCTCCCAATAACTGGAGTTAAACACATCCACAGACCCAAATCTCATCTCTGCACCTCAGTGTAATCAAGTGGAACAAATAGGTAGCACCTGAATACACCATATCCTACAGGGTACTGATCCTTATCTTATAAAGAGAATGAGGTCAGAATCCCTGTGTCTACAGGGATGAATTGTGACCTCCAGGAGCAAACTGCCTCCCACTACTAAAGGTGCCAAAACAAAAAAGGTGCTCAATGCCAAGGCCAGTCAGCAGACCCCTTCCCAAGGGGCCAAAAGCATAGAAGGCAGCATACCACCAGGCTGCAGTATTCTCTTCCTACTGGGGCCTGCAGAAGTCCTCCCCAATTTGTGTTTCCCAGTGCCATCAGAGCCTGTCATTTATAAAAATAATACTCTTGAGAGATCTGCCTTGTATATTTCCTATGGCTAGAAGCCTTATAGAGTAGGCTCATATGAATTCCCTACCACTAAACATTTCAGACATAACATTGACCCGTCCATCATTGGACACACAGCTGTCAGTTAAAGGATTTAAAACACCTCCTTATTCTGTTCTGTAATTAGCATCATACAAATGCATACAAAGACTTCTGTTAACAGGAGAGATTTGATCCCTCCATTCCAAACTAAGACCCATTTGTTTTCAAAGAATGAAACATTGTTGGGTTTTTTAAATGTGCCACAGTTTTAGAGTGCATGCATTGATTAGAAAACAAAAGTCAGTATGAGCACTTACTCCTCACCACCCTGCCTGCAAAGGCAAACATTTAGGGTATGATGCTGGATGAGTGAGTTTGGTTTTATACAGACATTGCTCCTCACCACTGCTTTTAAAACAAAGTGCTTCTGCAGATGCCCTTTGCCAGGTGTGCTGAAGTTCTAAATATCCCTGGAAACCTATTGCAACATGTCATCTTCTTTTTTACAACATCTGCAATTGGACTTGACTGAGTTTCAACATTAAGGTTTGTGATTTTAGTGGCTGCAACATAATTTCAAGAAACTCAGGTACACATATAAAAATAATATAATAGCCAAGTATCTGTAAACAAGGTTCCCTTCATTTATTTTAATTATGTGATAATATTAGATGTGCTTACACATATTTATGTCTTATTTGTTAGATACCTGTTTAATAGGCTAAGTTTCCATACTGAATTCTTGGCCTTTACATAGTTTAAATAATAATTTAATATTATTAAGACTGCATCTTTAGCCTAGAGTAAAATGTCACTGAAAATTGTTTCTGAAAATACTCATTCCATGAAAGAGTAATAGGAGATATACCACAGAAAGAGTTTCCTTGGTTCAGAGCAAGTTCTTTGTACGTATTTGCAGAGTTAAATGGAATTAAGCAAGGGTTTCCTTAGTGTAGGGCTTCCAGGAGCTGCTAATGTACATATTGTGACCCTTAGGGGTTAAGGTAGGAGAGATGATAAAGCTTGCAGCACCAACATCTTACTAAACCTCAGAGCTCATGTTTAGTCGAGCATTTTGCAGAACTAGTTCCCATGGAACACAGTTCTAGAAATTCTGGCCAGATGACGGAGCATGCTGACTGGTTTGTAAAATCTAAGTATATTAGACACCTAAGCAAATTGTTTTATCTAGTTCAAACCATTTGCACCTCGTGTTACAATCCTTATTTATAGAGTCTCCCCAAAATGATGGTGGGTGAAGAAAAAAATGTTTCTATAAGAAACTACTTGTTGCAACTAGTGCCACTGGTCAAATGATATATAAACCCCCCTATAAATTACTACTACTCTCACTAGATGAACAGTTCTGAAAGATTAAACTATTAATAATTACAAAAAATGTTCAAGGTATCAGAAGTAACACAACACTAAAGTCTTTCATGTAAACTTTAAACATGTTTTCTACCCCCGATACTCCTAAGTGTCCTATAGTGTAAATAGGTCTGGAATTATTTGCCCCATTTTTCAAATGAGGAAGTGGCACTCAGGAATATAAATGGCCGGAGCAAAGTCACTGTTATTTACTTACCCAGTTTAAGAGCACCAGTCTGGGTACAGAAAAATCTGCCTTCTCACTTAGTCCAGTGTTTTTCCAGCATATTGCCTCCTTTCTCTCTCACTCTCCCAGGGCTGTGCTTTAGCACAGTGAGAAGCTGTTCCAGAAATTTAAACTGAGGGGCTAGGCTAGCAAATAGAGGCAGTTAAAGGAACCAATTCCACTCCAGCACCACCAGGCATAGAGGGTATAGACTAGAGGCACTGAATCACTTTCATGTGTTTTCTATATCTCTCGTCATTGCAAACACACAACAGCTGTGAAAAGACCTTCCATTTCCTTTAAACTTCTAAATAGGGACTAAGCTGGCTGTCAGAAATAGGCATACTTGGTCCTGAAGAAAAGTTTTCTTTCACATAACAGGACAAAAGAAGAAATGAGCTAATTATCTAGCCGGTGAAGAATTTCATAAACAGGTCATGCTCTCGTGAAACACCATTAAGTGAAGACCTGTGTCCTAGGCCAGTAGTTCTCAAGGTCTGGCCCCTGACCAGGGCCATTAGTGTTACCTGGGAACTGATTAGAAAAGCAAATTCTAGGTCTAGGCCATACCCTAGACCTAGTGCATCAGAAAGTCTGGGGTGAGCCCATCGATTTGTGTACTAAAAAGCCTGCACGAGACTCAGAGGTACTCTCAAGTTCCAGATGTGTTGTAGGATATTCAATGTATATTTAAAATAACATATTACTCAAAGTCATTTCCAACAACAATAATTGTAACTAATATTCTCACTAATAGTGGTCTGGATGGATTGAGGATTTTGGGCATGTTGGGGGGGGAAAAGGCAAATGACTTTACTCTGCCTTAGCCATTCATCAGGGTTTGGTTTAAAAAAAAAAAAAAAGCTGAAATTTGAGAAAAAATGAATACATTTCTTATTCCCATAGAATTTTTTTAAACACACATATCAAAGTGTCCAAGCCACTAATTACTGCATAGCTATGTCTCAGTAATCGGCTAGAAATGCATAGTAGCTGTACCTTTTTTTTTTTTCGTCCCATCCTTAATCAATGACAGAAATGCAACCTATTACCAGCAATGATTTGTCTGGAGTAGAAATACAAGAGTGTTTTGCAATGGTAGGGCAAGGGGCACTGACTGCAAGGGGGGGAGGGGGGTCTCCATTTACTCTCTAGACTGCAGACCATGTTTCCCTGAAAATAAGATCTAGCTGGACCATCAGCTCTAATGTGTCTTTTGGAGCAAAAATTAATAAAAATGATATAAGACCCAGTCTTATATTAAAATAAGACCGGGTATTACATTACATTACATTACATTATATTACATTACATTACATTAAAGAGCCAGTCTTATATTAAAATATGACTGAGTCTTATATTCATTTTTGCTCCAAAAGAATCATTAGAGCTGATGGTCTGGCTAGGTCTTATTTTCAGGGAAACACGGTACCAGCAGCTCATTGTTGTGAAGCCAAAGTCCACCTGGGCCAGTCAGGTGTGGACAGGAACCTGCCATCAGCCCCACTCTCTGAGCCTCCTTAGTCTTGTGTTGGTTACTGTGTCAACCAGCAGTTAGTAGGTATATGTTGCATTTGTTAGCAAAACAAATGGAAGCTACTGATGTTGCTTTATGTTGCATGGAAAGGATGCAATGTAGCACAGCAGCACAAACTTAGTCTGGCTTAAAATCAGGGACTACTGGGTTTGAATGTAAGCTCTCCCACTTACTAAGAGGGTGACTTAAGAAAGCTGCTTAAACATTCAGAGCCTCCATTTCCTCCTCTGTAAAATGGGGAGATTAATATCTATTACCTACCTCATAGGATTACTAGAAAGGTATAGGTGGAAAACACACACACACACGTTTATCATTTAGCCCAGAACAAGCTTCCAATAATACTAACAGTCTTTTATTAAGTATTTCACAAAGCTAGATTTTTAAAACATAGCAAGTTATAAAAACACCCAAACTTAGAGATTTTTTCAAAATGCACGTAAAAGTCAGTTTATTTGTAACTTTTCAAAAAGTGCTTTTAGAGCAATCAAAGTTAGCATGTGATCCATAAGTAATTTAAAAGGTAAAAATTATTGACATTAAATGTCACACTACTCCTTTTCCAGGTTGAGAAAAGTCTATAGCATGCATTACATTAAACATTGCAAACTGTTTCTGTCAGTTAGACCCAGTGAATGTTTTAGAGTTTAAGCAAAAAAAAAAAAAAAAAAAGGAAAATGGTGCTTTCAGGAAGATGAAGCAAATAATGCCTTTAAATAGTAAGAACTTTCTAAACACACCTGAACTATAAAAAGAAGAGAAACCAGTTTATAAATTTAATTTTCCTCCCTAACCTAGAGAAAGAAAGCAATATAACTGCCTTCATAATTTTTAAGTGTCCTTCAATTTCTTAGGGTTGGTAATAACAAATGTTTCATATGCTATTATTTCCACCTTACAGAAATGAAGTAGGTGTAAATCCAGTACTTGTTTCTATTGTTGTTGGGGGAGAGGAATCCTAGATATCACATCTTGATGGCCTATTTATTTTATTATATTGAAAATAAACAATAATCAATTTCTGGGATGGGGGGGCGGTGCTGAAAGGGAACCAAAATTGAAAGAGTTCATTATCTAGGTGAAAAAGTAGACTAGAAATATTGAGAGAGAGAGAGAGAGAGAGAGAGAGAGAGAGTGTGTGTGTGTGTGTGTGTGTGTGTGTGTGTGTGATTTGTCACATCTGTGTGTTCTAAGGCATGGAAACAGGGTAATTTCCATTATGAGCAATAGGAGTTTCAAAGCTACTTTGGAATAAATTATACTGAGTTGTTTGAAATTCTACTAAATAACTGAATATATCCTTTTAAATTTTAGCCATTAGTAGTACATACAAATATTTAATGCAATTGTTGTCATAATTTCAATACTTTTTTTCATTTCCAATATAAACATAGAAATGTTAAAATGTGCTTCTGGTTCAGATTTTATTTTTGTCAAACACACACATGCACAAAGAAGAAACAGACCAAGAAATAAAGACCTCCTATTTTAAGGAATCCATGGCTGCCGTTCTGAACTTCTTGACTGGGTAAGTAAGAGAATTTGACCCCAAAGTAAAGTAGCATCAGAGGGAAAAGGAAGTGGCAAGGCCCACTCGCATTTCTGGGCCACTGCCCACATATGGGCCCCATGCCAGAGAGGACTCTGGCATTGTACACAGGATGCCAGCCATCCAAGCCTTTATTTTATTTGAGAAAGGGGAACAGTTCTGCACAGATTGGCTGTTTGAAACCTTGGGTGTATGAGAAAAAGCTGCCACTTGGTTTATGAACCAAGAAAGAGAGCTGGACACTGGAAGAAGTTTCTACATCTTTCTTGGTAAACATTAGAGCAGAGTAGTGCTAAATTACACAGAAAGAGTAAATTAAATGATATATATGTATATATGTAGATGCATGACAAAACATAGGGTGCAAAAGTAGAAAACATCTAAAAAGAAGTAAGTTATTCTATAATTTAGCAAACTCTTAGCATAGTTTTACATCATAAGTTTCTGACATATTACATGAACATTTTTAGACTTGCCCATGAATCAGATTAGTTAACTACCTCAAGATTTTATTATCAATGATATTTGAACCTACATTTTTTTAATTCTCTGGGCAGGAAGGTTTGTGACAGGTAAAGTTCCATACTTTTGGAGAACTTTCAAACTTATCAAAGGTATCCTAGGAAAATCGTAAGATTCTACCAACCTTTTTTCAAGCCAATTCATGTAATGCTTTATTTTCTAAAAAGTAATCAAAGAGCATGTAAGTATGAACACTGCATAAATCACAACTGACACCACTGAAATACTCCATAATTATAATAAATTTGGGTTTTTTTAGTCCATCTAGGTACTCAAGGACTTCTCTAATAAATGTGTACCTCTAAAAATGTTTAGTAACTGCAGTAGAAAGCAACTGATCATTCTTAATTAAGTCTCTAACGTGCTCCTTCACACAGCTGCACACACATGTGTACTAACCTAATTGTTACTTGCACCTGCTCCAAGTTAGCAATATTTCATAGAGCACATGGCAAGAATGGCATTTTCAAGTGTTAATCGGTTGAATGTAAATCTATACTTTCTCCTGGTAGTAGTTTAGGGCTCGTGTGCTTTGTGCCATATAGGGGCCTGATGTACAAAAATGTGGGTGATTTTGAATTTCTATACTTGAAAACAAAGTTGTCTCTTCCATCTAAAATAAGTTATATTCTTCCATATTATAACTGATTAATTTTTCACTGGGAAATTGCTGAGTACTAGTTTTCAACATTTATATAAAGGACTCTTTCATTCAACCAAACATTGGGAGTGGGGAGGAGCTGAAACTCATGAACTGCTGAAAGTTGTAGATAAGAAGTTAAATTGTGCTTGTCCTGTACCCACTATATCCACCACTTCAAATTCCATGATGGTTTTGTTACTATCTGAAATCTTCAGTTTCTGAGCATTAAGGACAGCAATGATAAAAAGAAAATTACCTTCTTGAGATTATGAGCTTAAACTCTGGATTCTGCACATGCAGCAAATCGGTTTCCAGAAATCATCTGAATCTGAATTTGGAGTAGCAATATAGATCAAATATCTTAATTTATTATATACAGAGACAGACACCTTTTTCATAAAATGGAAGTTTTGTATGAAATCTCTACAGTATGAAATTCTAATTTCTTGTCTTATAAACTGATTTTGAGATTTTTAAAAGAATGTACGTTTATCCACACTTGTAGTCTGCCAAACATTAAATTGAAAGCACATTGAATATAATTAAAAGTGAAGATACAGAATCTTGACAGGTGACTTTCTCTGGAGGTTTGGTATCTGTCCATTACTTGTTGATGGATCAAAATACTGTGTCTGCTCTGATAATTAATTAATGAATGAGATTCCCATCTCCACAATACCAAAAGCTACCTCATCTTCTACTAAGATTAGTTGCAAGTTTACATAGACATAAATATACCTTTAAGTACTTACAGAATTGGAAGTAAATATTTCCAGAAACTTAGTAAAGTTACCTAAAGAAACTAAAGTTTCTATCTTAGACTATCTTTGTCTTCAATTAATTTTAATAAATTAAGATTTTTTCTGTACAGCTACAAAAAAAAAGCTACACCCAAATGTTACAGGAATGCACACTAAACACTTCAGAAGTAAACAAAACTGAGTAAACTTCTGTGTCGATCAGTAGTACATGAATCATGACTTATTCTTGAAACCTGGCTACTTATAAAACAATCTTTACTTGTAAAGCTGAAAGATACAAAAAGTTTTTAAAGATCTGTCAAGAGCAAAGGAAAATATATACACCCATCTATTTTGTTGTTGCTGTCCTTTGCAACTATTAACTTGCAAAAGAAGTGTTTTACTTAAAATTGAATACTATATTTCTAAGAACCAACAATTACCAGAAATCTCTGAGGTCCTTTAAATGTGATCAGTTCACCCTATCAAAACAATGAGATATTCTTCGTCCTTTGTTTTTTGTTCTGCATCTGCATGAACATGGCTGCTAATTATATTATCCTGGTGGTACATAAGTCTGAATGGAAAAAAATTCATAATCCTTATAGAGCATCCAATACTTTTTAGGGTTCAAATGGATACTTGCTTAGACTGAACACTCCTATATGGCAGCAGATTCTATTTTGTTAGAGAACTTAGCTTTGATTCAGAATTTCTGTTTCATAAGTGATGTAGCATATCTCTAACACACCACGGTATGTATGCATGCACATGAACACACACACACACACACACACACACGCACAAAAACCTTTAGCCTTATCCTATTCCTTGGTATATTTAGCTTCCCTATTTGTACCTTTTATGTTTTTCTAAAATCATTTAAGTTCTTGAGGAGTCTGTATTCATCACACAACATGCCATATAGATCTAATGCCTATATGTGCCATAATAAAGCCCCACTATGTAAAACGATTAAAAGTTAAATCACATTTTAAAAATGAAAACAGCATAAGAAGGCTTTTACCCACCCACTCATCTCACGGCTTCATGCTTTCACACAGTGAACAAGCAAATGTATTGTTTCCTGAACTATATATGAACATGAGATTGTTTTGAAAATGTTTATGCGATTTGATATACTTGGCCTAATGTAGTTTAACAAAGTAAGCTCTCTTATTGTTCTGATTAGTTTTATCATGAAGAGTAAACATCCTTTATTGCAAAACTTTAATACATGGTAGGAAAAAATAAAGTGGTTTATACATTAAGAAAATACTACATTCTTACAATTATATTTATGTTTTTATCTTCTTTTTCTTAAACCAAGCACCTAAGTAACTTACAGATTAAAATATACATCAGAACTTTCCTGGGAAAGAAAAACATCCTGAGATAATATACAAGAAAAAGCACTGCTTCAGCTAAATACTAAATAAAACAACAGCAGCCACCACTCATGGACCTCATGACAACTGATAAACAATGAAGAACACTTAAGGAATTCTTCTGTCATTTTCAATAGCAAACCCTTGCTCTTTTGAACACTTTACTGATTGGGATCTCAGAAATTACCTTCAGTTTTGTAGTCCTTTCAGCCTTTATGAAACAATGTTGGAAACATAGGTGGCTATTCAGATTAATTTATACTTTCCAGGGAAAGCTATTTGATAACAGGAGTGAGCAAGTACCTCCTACCTCAAATTAACCACTTACAGTGGTGTATTTGTCACCTCTAAAGTATTCTCAGCCCCTCTTTCTATTGCCCTTAGGGAATTTAAATTCAGAGACGTGACATTTTTCCATTGTTGGCTCTTTGCCTCTTTATAACTGAACAACATCCCTCAAAAAGTACATATAATTCTCCATCCTATGGGATCAAACAACAGTATCTATTTCAGGAGCAATTACACACATAATATAAGACAGAATATTTTTCCTTAGAATTGTAATAATTGTGATTTAAAGGCTACTGGGTCAGTCTATGGCAATGTGTTGCTGAGTTCACCTAAGTATTTCACTCCAACCTACATACTTTTAAAACTCAATGTGGCTTCCAGATCAGACCGCTGTAAGGATACCATCTGCCCTACATAGTGTTTTGTTAGAGTATTATACTTATAAGACAATATACTCCATGAAAAATAACACATGTCAACGAAGAAACAAAGATACTGCAAAAATTAGTACGTGGGAGAAAAGTCAAAAATTCTTTATTTCTCTGCTTTAACACCTGTATAATAAATTATATGTGACGATCACGTTGTTACATTACTAGGAATGCAAAACATAAAGGAACAAGAGCTACATCTTGCTTTGCTCAAAGAAATTAAATACAAGTTTAACCCGCACCTGCCAAACTGTCAAGAGGGATAGAAATAGGTGGGGGCAGAAAGGCTCACCTCTCCTGTACCCGATAGTGCGCCTCCCTGAAATCATTTTAAATATAGGCACTATATCTGTCACCTTCTCTCTTTTACTTTTTCTTCCATGCTAATCAATGTCAGACCCTTTCTGCAGCCCCCTGCCCACTATCTCAAAGGCACGTTACAGAATCTAAGTGTCACTTACCAGTTGCATGCCACAGATAAAGATAAGCGTGCACCTGCCATTGCAATAACCCATGGTTTCCGAGACCCCTGCCACAGCCAGACTGTCCCACGTCGGCCACCGTCGAGCCCCCACTTTATCCAATCAGATCGCGGGGAAGGACAGGCAAACCTGCCGAGGGCTCGGGGGCTCCGGGCTGCTGCTGCCAGCGTCCTGGGAAGTGACAGGCATTAGGACCTGCTGGCGCCGCGGCGGCGGCAGCTCCAGCCGCGCCCGCCACACATACCTTCACTCGCTCGTTGCACACGCCGCGCCGCGGGCAACGCCGCCCGCAAAGACGCGCCCGGGGCCCGCAGGGGCAGCAGCGGTGAGCTTGCAGCGCCGCCGCGCCCTCGGGCATCGGGCCGCGAAGTTTCGCCCCCGCCGCTCTCCGCGCCGCACGCCCCCCAGCACGGCCGCCGCCCTACGCGCGCTCGCCCCACGCTCACCGCGCGCCGGCTCCGGGGGCGACTGTCCGCCTCCCTGCGCTGCCCGCGGCTCCCGTGCGCGGAGCGCTGCGGGGCGCGGTGGGGCGCGTGCGGGGAGGGGGCGTCCGGGCTCCGCGGTCCCGGGCGGCGGCCGTGGCGGTAGCTGCGGCGCGCAGTGATGCGGGGTCTGCGCCGCGTCTTGCAGCGGCGCTGCCCCTCCCCTCGCCCAGATGTGTTAATCCTCGTACAACAAATCCTTCAACCGGCTCCCCGCCGCCCCCTCCCAAGACGTCAACTTCTTCCAGCCCGGCCTGGCCTGCCGCCGAGGGGGCTGTTGGCAGCAGGATCTAGGCGAGAAGGAGCGGCGCAGAAGCGGCGGTGGTGGCGCTGGGGACCGAGGGGCGAAGAGTCCGGGTGGCATGTCAGTGGCTTGCTGGGCTTGTGTTGGTCCTGCACCTATAGCTGAGCCTGGAGCGCTATGCGCAAGCGAGCCGTGTGTGTGTGTGTGTGTGTGTGTGAGATGAAGAGCAGGACAAGGGAAGGGGGATGGGGTGATGAAATAGGGGTGCAGCCCAGCCATCCCGACTATCTGAAAAACCTTTGTGGCGGAGGGAGGATCGGAGCAGAGGAGGAGAAGGGGCGCCCCGGCAGCCGACGCACTGCCCGCCGCCCAGCACCCGGCTCCCGAGGAACTGCAAGGGCCGCAGCGTGGAGAGTATGGAGCAGACGCTGCTCTGGAAAAGGGAGCGGGGGTTGCTCCTGGAGTTGGTGGGGAAATTGGGAACCGGAGGGAGTAGGGACACAATGAGTTTCCGTGCTGCTTCAAACTGTTGTTGGTTTTCACTCAAGAAACTAAAGGATCAGAGACAACTTTAGCACTGAAGTACTTCGGCTTTACGGACCGTCCCGGCTGGGTGAAGGTTCCTGGAGGTCGACACTGCAGACCCCGCTCGGGAGCCCCGGCCAGAAGCTGTGCAGCGAGCGGTTCCTGTAACCTGCAGAGAGCAGCTTCGGAGCCCGCTGCTGCCACCTGCGGGCCGAAAGCTGAAAAGCGAGGCAGTGCGTCCCTGGCGGCGACCCCTGGGGCCTGGTTATCAGGATCCAAGGGGTCCAGTTTCCTTTATAGCCCTGGGCAGCTAGCATTCCTAACTAACCTTTCCAGAAAGTGAAGGTGTATTGAGATCTGCAGGGATACTGAGTCATTAGAATCAGGAGCCGAGATTGATTTAAAAATAAATAAAACTCTTTAGAAAACTAAGATTAAAACAGATGAAGCCACATCAAGTCAAGAGCTTTTTGAAGCAAATAGGATTTGGCCCTACTGAGATAATGGCATTTGTGTAGGATAACGTTATGCTGGTAACCACGAATAAGGATCCCACATGACTGCTTCATTTGAATAAATGTTATGGCGTATCAGAATGACTACACATAAAGAAATTGAATAGGGCATAGGGAACCTAGTCACCAGAAGCCTGGTACTGAATTTTCAGAAATATTTTGTCAATCATAGAGACCGAAAGGGGATTTGATTTGTTAAATTTATGTAATATGGATATTTTATTGCTGTAATGAGAATGCCTACTTTTAATCGCCTCATTTGTTAATGGACTTTTCTCTGGAAAATCCCTTTCAATATTGAAATTATAAGAACCCAGTACATGCTCCTACCCACTGTGGACCTGGCAGGTAATACTTGCTCCACAACCCTTGGTGAAACTGAAGTCAGAGATGTCTAGTGGCAAATTTTTCTGTTAGTTGTTATTACTCTGTCTTTACACGTTAACCATCCACTAGCTGTTGGGGATGCAGGTATTTTGTATTGACAAACAAACAACAAAAAAGCTATAAGTAGATGCTGAATATTGAAGAAGTTGCTGCCATATTGTGAAAAACATTCCATTATTACCTTTTTAGTTTCATAATTGCAGCAATGCATTTATGTGGATCCATCAATAATCCTGCACTAGTTTCCCTGCACCAGCAAGAGCCTCAATGGTCTCTAGGCTTTATGGGCTAAAAGAAGGCATAATGCTATCTGTAGCTGAGTCTCAGTGTCTGCCCCAGTCTCTGCATGCTTGCCTTTCAGTACGTGCCCATCTTCTTTCTGCAGCCACTTGGGACTCTCTGGGGGCTTTTTCTAGCTACTGGAGTTGCTTGATTTAAGAGTCAAGTTACAGCCCTGAGAACAACTCGCACCCTATAATGGATGGGAGTTGGTGGATAAATACCCCAGCTTCTCAGCCCAGAGACAGGAACCCCTGAGACATACTTTAGTCTACACATAAACTTCCCCGCCAGGATTGAGCCAATAGTGGTAACCCGCTTATTCATGCATTCTTAAGTAGTTTCCTTCCTTTCTTGCCTTATTTCCCTTCTCTACCAGTGCTTCCTGGGGTCACCTCCCAAATAAACCACTTCACTCATTTGTGTCAGGGCTTCCTCTTGAGGAACCCAATAAAAGGCAATCTACAATAGCTTTTATTCCTGATCTGGTATCATTGGCACAGTATTCTCAGAAGAGTGAACAAGATACATGTTCATCTTTGAACATTTATTGTGTTCATCCACTACATTGTCTCCATCAGTCACAAGAAACTGATGAATTGGTGTATTGCTCATTTTAAAGATACAGAGACTATAAGGTTTAGACAAAGCAAGCATCTTGATCACAGGTTCACGAGTTCTCAGTGGCAGAATTAGAGTATAAAGTGCGACATCAAAATCTGTGTTCCAAACCACTGTTATACCCTCTTTACTTACTTACAATTTACATTAATGTACCTATGGTCTGACCTCGTATGTAGCGACAAGATGAATACGAGGTCAGACAATTAAGTTTGCGACCTCATCCTAGAAAAACTGCTACATACTTCATTGCTGAATATCACTGTGGTCACTTTCAAAGTACTCCCCTTGGGAAGCTATGCACTGACACCAGTGCCTAGTCCACCTTTCAAAGCAATTTTGGAACTTTTTTTCTGGAATGGCCATCAGAGCTTTCGTCGTATTACCCTTGATGTCTTGAATGTCATCAAAATGTCTTCCTTTGAATATTTCCTTTATCTTTGGGTAAAGAAAGAAGCCATTGGGGGCCAGAACAGGTGAGTAGGGAGGGTTTTCCAATACAGTTATTTATTTACTGGCTAAAAACTCCCTCACAGATAGTGTCGTGTGAGCTGGTACATTGTCGTGATGCAAGAGCCATGAATTGTTGGCGAAAAGCTCAGGTCATTTTCATCTTTTTCACACAGCATTTTCAGCACTTCCAAATAGTACACTTGGTTAACTGTCTGTTCAGTTGGTACAAACTCATAATGAATAATACCCCCCAATACCAAAAAAAGGTTAGCAACATCGTTGCAACAAGTTCATGAACTTAATTGTCAAACCTTCTACAAGTCATGTGTTTGCATATTTTTGGCACCCCTGAGATTATATATATATCACATACTTTATCTCTTTTTTCCCCAGCTTTATTGAGATCATATTTTGTTTTCTCTAAACTAAATTCATGTCACATCTTTTAGATACAGTGTAAGCAATGCCTGATTTATATAAAGGTGCCCTAGTTAAGAATTGAGTTCTAGGGGCCGGCCCGGTGGCTCAGGCAGTTAGAGCTTCATGCTCCTAACTCCGAAGGAAGCCGGTTCGATTCCCACATGGGCCAGTGGGCTCTCAACCACAAGGTTGCCAGTTCAATTCGAGTTCTGCAAGGGATGGTGGGCTCCGCCCCCTGCAACTAAGATTGAACATGGCACCTTGAGTTGACCTGCCTCCCGGATGGCTCAGTTGGTTGGAGCGCAGGCTCTCAACCACAACGTTGCCAGTTCAATTCCTCGAGTCCCGCAAGGGATGGTGGGCAGTGTCCCCAGCAACTAGCAACGGCAACTGGACCTGGAGCTGAGCTGTGCCCTCCACAACTAAGACTGAAAGGACAACTTGAAGCTGATCGGCACCCTCCACAACTAAGATTGAAAGGACAACAACTTGACTTGGAAAAAAAAAAAAAAAACCGTCCTGGAAGTATACACTGTTCCCCAATAAAGTCCTGTTCCCATTCCCCAATAAAATCTTAAAAAAAACAAACAAACAAACAAAAAAAAAAAACAGGACATACAAATGGCAAATAGACATATGAAAAAAAAGAAGAATTGAGTTCTAGTCCTTAAGGTGGCCATGCCCATCTTGTTCTATGTCCTATTAACCCAAGAGCCTTAGTTGAAAATATTTTGAAGAGAATCTCAACTGTCCCATGGAAGTGTGTGAAGAGAGATGTCTCAAATTGGAATGTCAACTGCACTTCCTTTTAGAAATAAAGTCATATACTATTCAACTACATAAAGCTTTTGTTGACTAGTCTATTGACATAACTATTGTTAATTATCTTGTTTCTGTGGGGAAAACGTGTTACATATTACACATCTCCATCTGGCTGACCTTAGCATCCTACTGTAAAGTACTTTTCAAGTTATTTCATACCTATTATCTCATTTATCTCTCAGAACAACTCATGGAATGCAATAGGTACACAACCACAAAGTAAGTTTCTGTCTGTTCAGTACTCAGTCACTTTAGCAAGAGCAAAAGAGCTCAAGCTGGTCTTCGTAACACCATTGATCATTTCACTCTTAGTTTTACTTCATCATAGTTTAAAAACATAAAGGCAGCAATTATTGTTACAATTGCAAAACCAACAAATTTTATTCATTGAATATTTTATACAAACTTAGATTTCTTCTTCTTGTTTGGAAAGTAATAGTATTTTCAAAATAAATTTTTAAAAAAGGATATAATCTCTCATAATCTTTCCACCCATAGATAATCTCTCTTATTTTTGTAGACCATTTTTTTTACAAGAATGGAATTATATCATACACCATATGTTTTAATCTGCTTTTCTTTTCTCCTAACAATAGATCAATAACATATATCCAACTCATTAACTATTACGTAAAGGGACTCTGAAGTCAGTTTGACTTCATATCCCAGCTCTGCCTTTTAGCAACCATGTAACCTTAGGCAAATCACTTAGCTTTCTGTGCCTTAGTTTCCTTGTGTATAAGGAGCAGTGCAAGGAGTAATAATTCACATATATCAGGGTTGTTGGGAGGATTAAGTAAATGTTAATATATGTAAAGCTTTTAGAACAGTGCCTAGCACATAGTTAACATTTTAAGATTTGTAATTACCATATTTCTGCATACAATACAGCTTTAATGACTATATTGCATGCCATTGTAAGAGTGTATCCCAATTATTTAATCCATATACTTTTCTTAGACATACAGGTTTTGTGGTAAGCAGAATAATGACCCCTCAAATATGACCACACCATAATCCTGGGAACCTGTGAATATGTTACCTCACAAGGCAGAAGAGACTTTGAATATGTGGTTAAGAACCTTGAGATGGAGAAAGTAGCCTGGAATACCCAGATGGGACCAATCTAATGATTTGAGCCCTTAAAAAGAGACTGGGGGATGAAGGGCGAGAGAATAATGGAAGAAGTGAAAGAAGGGTCAGAGCAAGGTGAGAAGAGATTCTACCTGCCATTTACAGATTTGCAAATGGAGAGAGGACGCCATGAGTCAAGGAATGTAGGTGTCCTCTAGAAGTTAGAAAGAGTACAGAAACGGAGTCTCTTTTATAGCCTTCGGAAGGAATGCATTCATTCCAACAGTTTGATTTTAGCCCACTAAATCCCATGTCAGAACTGTAATATAATGAATGTGTGCCATTTTAATCCATTAAATTTCTGATAATTTGTTATACCGTTTCCCGGAAAATAAGACCTAGCTGGATAATCAGTTCTAATGAATCTTTTGAATTAAAAATTAATATTAGATCCAGTATTATATTATATTATATTATATTATATTATATTATAGCAAAATAAGTGTGGGTCTTATATTAATTTTTGCTCCAAAAGATGCACTAGAGCTGATTGTCTGGCTAGGTCTTATTTTCAGGAAAACACGGTAGCAGAAATAGAAAACCAATACCATTTGTTTCCAATGTGTCAATATTATAAATTTTATATTTAAACTTGTAAGTATTTTTTTTTGCCTATGTTATGATTATTTCCTTATGATAAACTTCTAGAAGTGAACTTGTCAGTCAAAGAACGGAGCAAATTATAATGGTTTGGATAAATAATACCAATTTTCCTGTGAGGGGGTTCTATCAATTTATACTTACATGGAATGTGTTTGCCATTTTCCCTATGCAAGAATCAGGACTCGATATTATCATTTCTTTAAAAAAAACAAAAAACTTTCCATCTTCCATTTTAAGTTGCATTTCTTTTATACAATAATCATTTATTAAATACCTAGAAAATGTGCTAGAATGGACTGAGGTCTATAAACATATTGCATTGACTCTCACCTTTCTGTGATAATAGCTCTTGAAAGTTCAATTCCATTTCTAATAATTTTCTAATGACAAATTCTATATATAGAACTTTAGCAATAGAAGTCCATTTATGTGTTTGACCAAAATTCTGGCCTTCAGAGAAAACTTAGAAGAGATATTGGTAAGCCAAGAAGATAGATTATGCCATGATAATGGCTAGAACTATAGTTATTATCAATTCCTAACAAGTCATGTTTTTGTATTAAACACCTTTTGGGCTATATTCTTCTAAATTAAATTATTTTAACTTGCAATTCATGTAAATGTTATACAACATCAAATAAACTACCATGAACATGCTGGGATCTCAGTACTTATTTACTGGTGGTCAGTTGTATACATTAACTTGAATATTTGCAACGTTTAGTCAATGAGATATGAAATATCCTAAGACATATTAATATTATTATTTCACAAATGTAAGAGTCTTAGTTATAAATGTTATTTTAGCACATTATCTCATATAGACACAATTTTTAGAAATAAAAACATTTGATAGAGATTAGAAAAGCCATAATCATATTTTTCAATTTTCTCTAGTTTGTGCTAATTAAAAAAAAACACACACCAAAAAACAAAAAAACAAAACAAAACAAAACCATGAAGACTTGGTAAATAAATGTAGGGAGAAAACTGGTGTTCTATTTGTGATTGTTGTGTCACAACCCACTCCAATCATAATGGCTTTAAACAATGATTTATTATGCTCACAAATTCTGTGGGTCAGGAATTCGAAGAGGGTACAGTAGGGAAAGTTTGTCTCTGCTCCATGAGGCTCCAACTGAAAAGACTCCAAGACTGGAGTGGCTCTAGGGCAGGGGGCAGGGATTACCTGAAGATTCATTCACTCACATGTCTGGCACATGGGCTGCAAGAACTTGAAGACCAGGACTGCCTAGCAGATCACCTATATGCGATCATGTGATCTACTCTTCTTTGCAGCTTGGCTTCCTCACAAGGTGGCTGCATCAGAGAGGTCTGACTTCTCACACAGCGGCTGAAGATTCCAAGCATAGGATCCCAGCAAACAAGGCATACGCTATACGTACTGCCTTTTATCGCGCAGCCTAAAAAGTCACCCGGCTCCACTTCCAACACATCCTATTAGTTACAAGGTGATCAGAAGTCTACTCAAAGGGGTAAAGACCTAGATCCCCACCTATTAATGGAGGAATGCCAAAGAAGTTGAGGACCATGTTTTCAAACCGTTTTAACTATTGAAAGAAACTTACTGTTCCCTGAAAATTAAAATAAGTAAAAATTTAGACATGACGTTGTGTCACAATAAAAAAGTTACCTTTACATTAACATCTCAGAGCAACCAGCTGATTGAACATAAAAGAAAGTGTTACTCTGAATTAACCAGAATATGAATCGATTAATAATAATTTAACTTTGGGTTTCATATATTGTGAACACGGCAAATAGAGTGTATATATTCTAACCATTCAAATGACTTCACATTCTCAAGAGCAAATTAAAAGTTGGGATTCATTTCCTACAATTATGAGATGAGTAATCGAGTATTTAAACCATTCAATAGAATGCGACTAAACAAATGATTAGTCTTTAGTGAGGCAATAGTAATATGTACTCTACATTTTTTCAATGTAATTAAGATTTATTACACAGTTTCAAAGAATCTATCCAGCTAATGTAGTTACTGTAAAATTTCTTTATTTGCTGTGTTTTCCCCAGTTTATCCTTCTACAACCCTAATAAATACCAATTTAATAGAATATTAGAAAGTGACAAAGAGAAATGTTAGGAAAGTAGATGCAGTGTACTTACTTATAATAGGATTAATTCAAAATCCTTATACAGTGGTATGTTTTGAGCTTCTGGAGGGGAGAAAAATAAATCCCTAAACACAGTTGTGTCATTTTTATAGTTAAGACATTCAGTAATATAAACACAATCTTCTAATCCAATGTTTGTTTTCCCTTTTTGAAAGAGAAGGAGTGGATTCTTTTGTGGAATACTGAATTTAAATTGTCCTTTTTAAATCTGAAGGTGGGTGAAGCAGAAAGGCATTTCAGGTTTGCTTTCTTTTGCTGTGAGCTGGAGTATAGACCTGTGACTCCCTTGTAAGTCTGTTCAGCCTCCATTGCCCATCCTGAAACTATTCTGTAAAGAAACTGATTCTAACCTACTTCCAGGAAGCTTTGCCTAGGTACTTTGTGGTAAATATAGTTGTTCCTTTGATACTTTCTGATAATGGTCCTGGGAGTAGGGGCATGGCGAATGATTCCCCTCTTCCGTAGTATTTTTATCTTCAATTATGACTTTTTTGGGAAACCCACATAAGCACTAACTTCAAATCAATAAAATTTTCATTAGTCATAATGCTGTTCAATCTAACAACCAATTTTCTGGGCTTCACACCATTATCATTGTAAGTCTCCAGCTAGAACTGCCAGCCTGACTTAAGAGTCCTCTGTGGGGGCACAGAAAATTTCTGGATACTGTCCTCGTGACTTAGGAGTCCAGGAGACACTGGAGAACTCTACCCAGGTCTTCACTCTGTCCAGCCACATGGCCTTGTCAGTGTTACTCTGCTACTTCTGCCCCATGTTGGGGTTGGAGTAGGAAATGTAGCAACAATGCTTTTTTAGACTTTGCCTTCCATCTACACCCACCATGCAAGAATCTCAGCCTCAGCCCGGCGGGTGGGGAAGAGACCAGGAAACACCTTCCCCTCGTCTGCTACTTCTGCTTCTGCCACTTTCCACCATCCCTCCACTGACTGAAAATAGTGAGTTTTCCTCTCTTCTCCTTGCCTGGTCAGCCACCCCCTCTAAACGATACCATTTTCTTCCAAGAGGGGACAATAGTAAAGGGTGGAGTGCAGGGAGAGAGCAGCCAGCCGAAAGGGAACATAATTGTTGTACCTGTTAACAGCAGCGAGATGACTGAAACACAGATGTTACCTTTAGGGGCTAACATTTGAATGGTGGGGAGAGATTCTAAAAATTACCATAGCAAAACAGAAAAATTATTAAGGGCCATATATCAATGGAGGTGAGGGCTGAGGGGTATGGCAGTTCTGACAAGGGGAAGTTTCTGCCACCTGGGTGAACCAGGAACACAGTATTTAAACTGGCTCAAATCTTAGAGGTAAAAAAGGTCACAGATACAGCTGCAGCAAATAGGTCAGTTTAGCTGCAACATAAGGCGCCTGGAGGAGAATAGTGGGCCCGGCTGTTGGAATGGCAGGTCTGAATGTCAGTCTGAATAGTTTGGATTTTATTGAGTAGGCAATAAGGAGCCCATTGCAGTTCTTGAGCAGAGACATGACAAGTGCCCCAGGAAGATTAACCTAGCAACTATGCATAAAATGGATTGAAAAGAAGGGAGTGTAGCTATAGGCAGCCACGAAAAACTGGAGCCAAAAAACATTGATCTACGTTGTATACTAAAGCCAAGACATCTAGAAATGTGTTTTTAATCTAACACATTTAATATAGTTTATCTCTATTTTTTTCAACCCTTTGCCAATTTAAATGTATATGATAGATTTGATTCCAAGATCCTTTGGCAAATATTTTAATATTTGAATTCTAAGAATTAAAAAATACACTTTCCCTATCAGTTGTTGTAGTCACGTATGTATCACCATACTCAGATCCAAATATATCATTAGTTTCATTTCCAAATAAAACACGGAACACATTTTTGTCTCTCAATAGCTTCATTACGCCTCAATCTTAAATGTATTAAAACATGTGACTATACTTAGACATGTAATTTGCTGGGTTTTTAATATATTACCAATAAAATATGACTATTTGGATAAAATGATAGGAGTTAAATGTATTTATTTAAAGACAATATGTGATTAGGTATCAATGTTGAACTAAAGAATGTCATTTTAAAATAATGCTCTAGAAAATGTGTTTATGATGTGAGGGGGAAAGCAAAGCCAGGGAAATACTTATATAATTAAGACAATAAAAATTATTGGGAGTTTATAGTTCTTAGAGCTGTTTATATTCATTCTAGCAGGATTATCGTAATACTGAATTATGATAGACTGTGGTTCCTATGAAGATGAAATGCTAAGTGCTTTTTTTTTTCCCTTTCTCCTACAGGATTTCAAGATTTGATTGCTTAAATGACATTTATACTGTCACATACTTTTATGAAATGCCTTATGTTAATTACAGTTTTCACATTTTGCATGGTGACAAAATTGTCATATTGTCTTATGCTTGAAATCTTTTTAAGTAAAGAGCTAGTTTTGTAAAGAGCTCTTAAAAGAAAAACTTTATTTTAACCAAGTAAAAACAAATTTTGGAGTTTTCTTTTTTCTTTGATAAAGGGAAAAGTATCATAAGCTGTAAAACGCCTTGGATGTTCAAGAACAAGAAAAAAATCCTCCTATATTATTATAGATAAAAGCTTAATGAAGTAGAATGGTATTCATGGTCAGTAAAATTGTGTAATGGTAGTGATTAACAAATATATAGTTCTCAACAGCTTACAAAGTATCTTCAAGGTTGCCTACACAAAAATATTCACTAGTTCAAATATTTCACATATAGTTTACAATGAAATTCATACACTGAAAACACATGTTTTGATATAATTTTTATTAGTGTAAAAGATTATTGTGATTATGAACATCAGAGTCTCATTTTTCCCTGCTCATATAGAATGCAGAGCACACCCTTTTTCCTATCACCATGACTCACTCCATCTTTTACTGCTTAATATTCTATTGTAAAGTTAAACAGGATATAATACTTGTCACCATCAAAACCAGAGGGACCCAGCATCCAGACAGTGAAGCATCTTCCAGTTTTCTGCATATTCTGAGTCCAAATAATACAATGTCACACTAGGCAAAACACCATGAAAAATTATTACAGCATTCTAAAAATAAACAAAATGTGAAAATCCAGAAGTCAAAATTAGGTAGTAATAATAATTTTAGAAAAAAATATTGCTGCATATTTTCTCTAAATGATGAACTCCTTGTAGTAATCCAGTGTCAAATTATTTGATTTACATTTGATGTTATATTTCCTTCCTTTTTTCCTTCCTTCCTTCCTTCCTTCCTTCCTTCCTTCCTTCCTTCCTTCCTTCCTTCCTTCCTTCCTTCCTTCCCTCCTTGTTGTATTGAAATATAATTCACATATAGCATTGTGTAAATTTAAAGTGTACACAATGTTGTTTTGATACACTTATATATTGTGAAATGATTACCACTCTAGCATTAGTTGACACCATATTACCACATAATTACCATTTCTTTATTGTGGTGAGAATATTTAAGATGTAGTCTGTTAGCGACTTTTAAGTATTAATTCAGTATTGTTCACTATAATCACCATGCTGTACATTAGGTCCCCAAAACTTATTCATCATATAACTGAAAGTTGGTACACTTTGACCAATATCTCCCCATTTCTCCCAGCCCCCAACCGCTGGTAGCCACAATTCTACTCTGTGTTTCTATGAGTTTGGCTTTTTATGCTCTACATGTAAGTGATATCATACAGTATTTTTCTTTCTCTAATTTATATCACTTAGTATGATGCCCTCAAATTCTAAGCATGTTGCAAATGGCAGGATTTCCATTCTTCACATGGCTGAATAACATTCTACTGTAGTTATATCTATTCATCCACTGACAGACACAGGTTGTTTCCATGCCTTGGCTTTTGTGAATAATGCTGTAATGAACATGAGAGTGCAGATACCTCTTCAAGATCCAGATTTTTTTCTTTTTTGGATAAATATCTAGAAGTGAATTTGCTGGGTCATATGCTAGTTCTACTTTAAAATTTTTGAGGAACCTCCATACCACTTTCCATAATGGCTGCATCAATTTGCATCCCCACCAACAGTGCACAAGGGTTCCCTTATCTCCACATTTTCTTTACACTTGTTTTCTTGATGACAGCCATTCTAACAGGTGTGAGGTAATGTCTCACTGTGGTTCTGATTTGCATTTCCTCAATGATTAATAATGTTGAACACTTTTTCATGTACCTGTTGACTGTCTGTAGGTCATTTTTGAAAAAAATGTCTACTCAGTTTCTCTGTCCTTATTTGGTTTTTGGTTTTCTTTAGTTTTCGCTTTTGAGTTTTATGAGTTCTTTATGTATCTTTTATATTAACACCTTATCAGATGTATGATTTGCAAATATTTTCCTCCATTCAGGAGGTTGCCTTTTCATTTTGTTAATATTTCCTTTTCTGTGCAAAACCCTTTCAGTTTGATTTTTTTTTTCCTTTTGTTGCTTGTGCTTTTAGTGTCATGTCTAAGAAATCATTGTCAAGACCATGTCAAGAAGCATTTCCCTAAGTTTTCTTCTAGGTGTTTTATGGTTTCAGGTTTTATGTTTAAGTGTTTAATGTACTTACACTTAATTTTATGAGTGGTGTAAGATAGGGATCCATTTTCATTCTTATGCACATGGTTTTCCTGTTTTGGGGACATTATTTATCAAAGAGACTATCGTTCCCCCATTGAGTATTCTAGGTTTTCTTATCAAACATCAGTTGACCTTATATTCACGTGTTTACTTCTGGGCTTTCAATTTCTTTTCCACTGATCTATGTGCCTACTTTCTATGCCAGTTCTGTACTATTTTGATTACTATAACTTTGTAATATAGTTAGAAATCAAGAAGTATGATACCTCCAGCTTTGTTCTTAGGATTGCTTCAGCTGTTTGGCATCTGTTCCATACAAATTTTAGTATTGTTTTTTCTGTTTCTGTTTAAAAATGCCGTTCGAATTTTGACAAGAATTACATTGAATCTATAGGTGGCTTTGAGCAGTGTGGACATTTTAACAATATTAATTCTTATAATCCATGAACACAGGATATCCTTGAATTTACTTGTGTCATTATTTATTTCTGTCATCAAAGTCTTATAATTTTTACTGTTCTTTCTTTCTTTTTTCTTCTTTATTTCTAGTACTATTTATTGAGTACTTATCAGGTTTCAAGCATTGTGCCAATTACTTTACGTATACTCTCACTCATTTCTCACAATTGAATCTGAAATAAATACTATTATCCCCATTGTAGAGTCCAGGAAAGTGAAGCTTAAAGAGATTAAGCAATCTGACTAAGATCAAGAAGTTAGAAGAGTCAGAATGGGGCTCGAAGTCCAGTTCTCTGATTCTAGCACAAAGCTTCTAGAAAACAATGCAAATGTGAAGCTAGGCCAAATATGGAACATGGGCTTTGGAGTGAACAAGTCCTGCATTTAATATGCCCCTTTGCTATTTATAATTTATGCAACTGTAGACATCTCATATAACTTTTCTAACCCTGTATAACTTTATCTATAATATGGGAATAATAACATAATAATTACATTATATTGCCTGAAAATTTATCGTAAATAATGTATTAATGTTTAAGACTTCAGAATAGTTATTGTTTGCATATTATTATTAGGCACTATATAATTAATTATTAAAAATCACATATTTCCCTTTAAAATGTTTGAATTCCTACTTTCTCTTTTACCCTCTTATATATTTAAATTCCAATCCAAAACCTATTACTAGCTCTACCAGCGCTTGATAGTGGATTCAGTTCACTTGACCATCATATGCAAACTTACATCTAAAATGCCTGAGGCCAGGGAACCATTTTTAAACCTATGAAACCTGTACTAACTGCTCCACCCAAGAGCCCATCAAGCTGACACCTCCCTACTTGCAAGCATGCTAAGCAGATCACACCATAATATTTTCTATAGGCAAATAAACTAGCCTCATATCCTGCAAAGAATGTTCATAATATTACAATCTATGGAGAAGGTCAGATTCAAACCAACATCTACCACATACTGTGGGCTGAAGACACAATGAAGTTTTTCTGAACCCACACAAGCACCCAGGAAGGATCCTTTCTGGTGGAATTTGTGTTGCTGACAGGTGCTGGTCTTGTCCATCGTTCTGAGTCCCCACAGAGGCCATTGCATCATTTATGCTTCTGCTGCCTCAGTGCCCAAACCCAGATCCAGAAAAAAATGTGCAACCTATATTAGAGAGGTTGAACACAGGATATTCTTGAATTTAGAGAGGTCACCATACCCACCATTTAGCATTTTTATTGCAACACCTGGGATTTTTTTTTCCTGAGATAGTTGGTAGTTAACACTTTTCCTAAGTAAGTAGCCACATTAACCCACTTGACTTGAAACAATGTGGTGATTCCTAGAGCCTAGAACACCAAGCACTGGATTCATGGTGCTCTTAAACAATTCATTATTCCCTAAAAGACCTTTCATGATCTGATGACAATCACCTTATGCAAATAGAGTGTCCAGTAGCTTGGGGGAGTTCCACCGAAATCCCAGGGTGTTCAAGCTAGTATTTAGCTGACCAGGGTTTGCAGGTAATCCTGTTATACACTTCCCTCACGTGAGATATTGGATTAGGAGAAGCTAACAATGGGTATCATGTATGGCTAGAGTGAGATATTTCACCATCCTATAATAATTTTAGGAAGGGAGAGACAAGCATCTAGTTGGTAAAAAACACTGGGAAGAGTTGCTGACCTAGCTAGTAGGAATCACAGAAGTAATGACGTAATGACGAGATTTATTCAGTAAAAGCCACCTGACAGAAACATAAAGTTAAGGAGACATTTAGGAGGAACAGTAGGACACAGAAAATGGCCAGAAAGACCATGGTACTGATCCTTCCCTAGGGATGAAACTGAGGGAATGTGTCATATAGCCCTTCTATGAAAACTCTCCATTTGCTAACTTACATTGTACTGTTTTCTTCGTTAATCATACATTATGATGCTTGGCATAACTGAAAATCTCCATGTATAGATGCCAAAAACCTTTGAAAACTGAAATAACAAAATTTCAAAGACATTTTGGAACTGTTTGGTTTTAAAGTTGAAAAAATAGTGCTATTAACGTTAAGTTTGCACTGAGCTCCAAATACTTCTACATTTTTTAATGTTTAGAGGAGAAAAAATTGAAGTTAAGACTTTCTTTTAGTAATGAGCATTTGAGTGTCTGCTATAGCACTGGGTAAGTAATGCAGAACTTCCAAATGTAGGCATAATAAGCAATCATTTTTCAATAAAAATGGATATTTTCTCCATTTCAGCTTCTGCATAAGTGCCAATAGAATTAAAATGTTGACTTAAAATACATTTCAAATATTAGTCTTATTATGATAGTTCCCCAGGATCGTATCTTCAAAAGTTACTCTTGGAAATCACTTATTTTTCCTAAAGTTATGGCCATTTCATCTTTGTCTAGAATAATAAACACTATGACCTATCTCCTTTACTCTCATGATTAATTACACATTTTTTTAAAAAAGTTAAGAATGAGGAAAGGTAATGTATGAGCATTAATCTAATAAAAAATATATACACTTTTAAAAGCACAGTGTTAGTCATAGACTTGGAGGTGCTTCTTCACCAGTCTTTATGTTATGTCTATTGGTGACAGCTCCATGATTACACTACTGCAGCCTAACTCTGCCCTCTTATTCACATCTCTGCAGGGGAGAAGGAGGGGTTTAATATGACTGGTAAATTCAAAAGGAGAAAATAGGCTTATGCAGTCTAGCCATTCCTCATTCTGAGAAGCCAACATTCCCACGTGCCCATATGTAAGTTTTACATGCAACCTCCTGCATGGGGAGGCTCTGATTATTCAGCCATGCCTGTCTAATTCATATTAAGAAAATCACCTTCCTGCAGATATATTCTCTAATATCAACTTTATCAGTAATAAAGGTGTTATGTTACCTTTATATTGCCTTATTGATTGTATTCTTTCTCAGTTGACACTATTTATTAGGCCAGCGTCAACACCAAGTAACAGTGAGTCAGTTGCCTATTCCTTTAAGATTATGATTTGGTCTGTAAAGTTATAGGTGTGGGCTTGTGTTTTATTCTTCACACTGTTATAGATTGCATGTGTATGAAGAAAACCAGGAAAGCTTAGGAAACAGACTAGAGAGCAAAGATCATATACTCAGCGACTATATTTTTAGCATCCAGTATGTGCTAGCATCATTCTGGATACTGGGAATATAGTAATGGAAAAGACAAAGTTCCTGCCTTTAAGGCATGTACTTTTTATTGGGGAAACAAACAATAAACTAAGCATAATCATGCATACAACACACATACGCAGGCTAGTAGCTGGTAGTGATAAGGAAATTCACAATAAAAATGTTTCCAAAGGGTAAAGTAATCCTTCTTTAAGCAGGATGGTCAGGGAAGCCTCTCTAAGGAAATAAAAGTTGACCTGAAGGTGAATGTGAAGGTGGTAGCCATAAGAGTATATAGGAGAAAACCATTCTAGGTAGAACAAATAGAAACTTTACTGATCCTTAGAGGGAACACACTTATTAAGTCCAAAGGGCAGAAAGACAAGTAGAGTAACTGGAATGTAATAGAAAGGAACCTAGAAGCAGGAGACAATGAGCCTAGAAAGCTAGGCAGGTCCTAGATCATCAAAAGGAGAATTTGTAGGCCATGATTTTTTTTAAAAAAGAGAGAGATTTTATTCAAAAAGAAAAAATAATGTACTGGAGTGTCTACATCTGTGAATAAATGTGACCTGAATTGAGTTTTTAAATTTCACTTTGGCTGTTTTCGTTTCAAAGATTGAGGAGAGTGCAAATAAGACTCAATTACAGAGGCTCTGCTAGATAATAATCAAGGGTTTCTAACCTAGAGTCCAGAGTTTTTATCAGATTCTCTAAAAAGGTGGCCATACATCCCAGTGTGTCAAAGGAAACCTAATTTATACCTATTGTCCCAAGATAATTATTAATACTCCCCCCTTTAATTCGCAAAAGTATCCCAATTTTGACAAATTATTTGGTCACTCAAAACTTAAAAATCTTTATCAGTTATTCATAACATTTTGGATCAGAGTACAAATACCCACAAGTGTCACATTCTTCCTCTTTTAAAAAGGAAAAATCGAGGCCATTGAGGTGGCAGAGCATGCGTGTATTTACCCCACAGTGCCCCTCCACTCATCCTTCTTAGGCATATATTGAAATCCAGCCCATCCTTCAAAACTCAATTTTGAATCCATTCTTTCATTTTTGATTCAGCGTTCCTTCAGTGACTTTATGTCACCCACATGACACTTACTACAGATTATTTTCTGTTGAAGCATAAAAGTAGTTTTCCTCTTTTATATAAATGTAAACTCTATGTATCTTTAAATGTCTCACTAAGTCTTATCATTTTAGATATTCAGAGACTGTGGGATCAATGTTGACTGAAACTGAAATACTATGCAGGCATCATGGGAGACACGTTGGTGGTTATTTTTTAAAGAGCATTGATTGGACTGGATGTGAGATCTACATCTTTGTGCCTTCCTTAGTACAAAAGAGCATATCTCTGCATATGAACACAGAGAATCTTTTTCAATGATTTCAAGAGGCACAAAAGTGGTGTCACATTAGTTGAACTGGTAAAGGACTGTGGAGACATCTGGCCACAAATTCCAGAAATTAAATTGTAATTTAGGAAGATAATTACATAAAAAGTGTAATCTAACACAGTGCTTCAATTTGAGCTTATAATACTAGGTTTTAACTAACTGGGCTTTTTGAGAACTGAAAATGTGTTCTTAACAAATTTCAGAACACATAAGTGTGTTGAAAATATTTTCTTAAATAGCACTTGTTATAAGAAAGAATTGTCTCATACAAACTCAAGTCTACTACATTGATACAACATGCAAAGCATTAGTTGTACCATAGTGAGACAGTGAGGTTATAACATTGTTATAAATTAGGTTCTACACCACTCATGAAAAATGATATACTACTTTTTATATATACACCTCTTAAAGTAGTTCTTATTTGCCATGTTGTTAAAGAACAACTGAGCAAGCCTAATTAAGGAACAAAAGGAAGTTTACATACAAATGTTTGAACATTCGACTCTTTTTTTTTTTATCTGATCTCAGCTGAATGAATAGGGGGAGGTGGATCTGAAGAACTGTAAAATGTTTCTGCTTGCCTACCAGGTGCACTGCATTTTTTTTTTTACTAATAAACATTTGAAACCATAAATTATATTAATCAATCTTTTTATTATCGTGAGAATTAAGCAGAGACAGTAGAATAATACATATTTGGGTGATGGCTTACTATGCTAAAGTTATATGTACATGCATTAGTCAGCTTTCCCTAAATTATTATGTGTTAACAAATGACCTGAAAGTCTCAGGCGCTGACAACAATAAGGGTTATTTCTTACTCAGTTATGCCTCAACTGCAGGTCAGCTAGAGCCTCGCATCCCATGTCTGCAACCTGGAACCCTGGCTGAAGCATCAGACCTATCTGGATTGACCGTACTATTATTAATTGCAATAATATTTCAATTGAAATGAAGCTCACTAATGTTAAATACTCTTTGTGTGCTGGCAGGAAAAAAAAAAAAAGATCAATGGCAAAACCACACAATTGCTCTTAGAGCTTTTGCAAGGATGTGGCCACATCATTTCCAAAGCAAGTTACGTGGCCAAACCAATGTCAATAGAGCATGGAAGTATAACCCCTTACAGGGAGGGCAACATAAAACTGGGAATAATAGAATGTACTACAGCATGTATAATACATCTCACAGCAACCACAACATATGAATTTTGATTATGCACTAAAATAGAAATCAGGCAACTCTGATCTAGAAATCGTAGAGAAAAAAATAGCTCTATTAGAATAGCATCTGCGTATATCTTCTACCTGCAATGAACAAATATGGGTATGCATTAAAACACCCTAGCAAATGCACACACACACACACACACACACACACAGGTATTAGTAGTCAATAATCTCTGAAGGCTGTTTTTTCGGCCTCCCAATGTCTTTAATTGGATGTCAGTTAGGTTAGCGATAAATTCTGAAACTAATGGAAAAAAAATGCCATGAAGAACAGCTGTTATTGGTTCTATGTTCTTTCTACTTCTAATTGTTAGCAATGGTTTGAAAGGTAAGAAATGTTTCTCTTTGTAAGAGTGTATATTTATGACCGAACAGGGAAAAAATAGTTACTTTACAAATCAAAAAAAAAACAAACACAAAAACATTTATTGTATGTTATTGTTCACTCTACGTACAGGAATATTATAGGCATTAAAAAGAACACAGAATAGGTGTCAATGACGGTGTCCTTATAATTTTTAACCCTAAGAGTGTCAATCAATCTTCCAAGTATTTACACACAAAACAGTCAAGAGCCCTGATAAACTCGTATGACTTCAACGTGTGTTGCATCAAATAAAAATGTAATGCTTAGAACTTATAAATAGAAACAGGTTTAAATTGAATATTATGGAAGAGCAGCAAAAGATAAGGAGCTCGGCATTTCATAATTTGAAGTAACAGGAAGTAGAAAGTTAGTGACTAAAATAAGTCTTAAAATTAACCATCCAGAATGGACTCATTAGGTGAAAAACTTTAACAAAATGTGAAGTTAGTATATATTTCTCATTAGTCATCTCTAGTCCCATAAAAGAGACAATCAAGACTGCATAATCCTAGTTTAATAAGGACTTGCCAAAAATAGCTCTTCAAAATTAATTAGCCTACTAATCATAAAAAGAGAAATGAATAGATAGGTAGACTCTCTAACATTGAAAATACCCTGAAGAAGCACCAGGCCTATTTTATTCTGTTTAACATGTCTATTAGTTTTATCTCACATGATACTAATATTAAAATGCTGACACTCTCATCAATAAATAATTTTCCTTTATTTCTTTATCTCATCTTCACGGAGATTTTTATCATTCCTGTCTCCACTGAATCACGTTGGTGAATTTGTTTTTTAGAAAGAATCCTAAAAATAATCAGATGGCAAATATTCAATGGAAATATGTGTGATAAGAATGAAAGCATCATAATGAGGCGATCACAATATGTATCCTTTTTCTCATTTATACTTGAAAGGGCGTATGTAGAATAAAGGACCATATTTCACAGTGGAACCCTAGAAAGCAGTGGAGAAAACAGAGTTGGGAAAGGATATAAGAAAGTTTGGACAGGCACGTGAAAAAGTGACCAAGTGCAGAAAGAAACTCAATTACCAGTCCTTATGACTCTCAATATGTTATGTGATAAGATAGCATATTTTATGTGATTTACCAACAATCTTCAAAAAAATACTGTCATTGAGAAGCACTTTAGGAACTTCTTTCACATATGCTAGAATTTCATTTTATATGGTTCTGCTCATAGCCACGTAAGTGAACTAAGATAATCCCAACACAAATAACTCATACACGAGCTGCTGCTCACATGATGCATATATGCGCTCACTCGCTAATTCGCTTAAGAAATGTCCATTATGCTGCCACTATATGCCAGGAATGCGCTAGGTACGGAGGTGAAATGTCTGTGTGACACCTCCAGGGAGCTATTCACAAGGCAGTTTGGATATGCTCGTCTGGAGCTGAGAAGAAAGAACTGGGCTGCAGATATGAATTAGATAGTCATCAGAATATGGATGGTATTTTTAAATGGAAAAGGTAAGACCACTTGGGGAGGTAGGAGAGAGATAAGAGGATTCAAAGGAGACCTAAAGAAAATCAATATTTAGCGGTTGGGTATTATAGACAGAGAGCAGCTATTGAAGTAGGGGGAAAATTTAAAGAGGGTGACATTATAGAAAGCAGACCAAAAAAAAAAAAGAATTTCAAGAATGAGGGAGTGCTGAAGAGTGCTCAATTCTGTTGAATGTTCCTGAGACATACCGTAAAAGGAGAACAAAGAAGGGAAAGAAGGGTTCATTTGACTTAGTATCACAGAGGTAGTTGGTGACTTTGACAAGACCAGTTGTGGTGTCCTCTGGTAAATATACACTGTATCTAGGATGTTCCATTATTTAGAAAGCCTAGTATTTCTACAACCATTATTTAATTCATTAACTTTGAATTGTCTTAATTAAAAATGGACCTCTGACTATGAGGAAGGGACAACATCAATATCGTGGCTCAGGGATTTAAAAGATGCCACCTAAATAATAAATGATTTATTTCTTATATTTCTAAATATATTCCACAGTAATTGACTGCACATAAGACTATGAAACTTAGTGTGCTCTTTAAAAACCACCCGTGAAAACTAGACTGAAAGTCTCATAGCCAGATAATTTCAGAATGCCTCTAAGGACAAAGGCAGCTTTTGTATACATTATTAAATCTTCTTTTTTCTAAATCAAACTACTGTAAAATTTTTAAATTCTGGATTTATTGAAAATAATTGCTGATTTATCTATAAAAGAATTCCTTAAAATTTAAAAAGTATAACTAAGTTAAATGAATTGCTAAAGTCTGCTTTGCTCAATATTCTACCCACTCCTCACCACACACGCATTGTTTATTCAAGTCATAGATATCAAGACCACTCAACCAGGAGAATAAAGATTTATATTGCAGTTATAATTCATGTACGAACAACAGTGACCTCATGTGGCTAATGCTTTATGCCTGCAATTATTAGACTAAGAACAACAAAAGAATAGTCTGTGCTATATATCAAGACATATATGCCATTATGAGTGATTGGAGAGGCCCATGCCAGTGCAACATAATTTATTTTTAAGGCCTCTAATCACAAAACAATCCCTTCCAAGGACCAGTATGGATTCACTCTATGTGTGTTGATAAGTTTAGATTGTTCAAAGATTAATATTTTGGAATAAGGTGTCCTGAAGACTTGGGATTAAATCTTACTTGTTTGTGTCACCAAACCACTCAGTGCTGGTTTTTGCATATTGAACTAACATCCCAAAAGTGTTTTGAATTCCATCTTAAGGAATATTCCTTGTTCTGGGTTAAAATGTTCAAAATAAATGCCTACATGGAAATTTGGGAAATTTAAATGCCTAAATGGAACTGAGAGCACTGGAGTTTCATTACCCAGCTGTTTCTAACTTTCGAGGAATGGTTATGTTTCTTTTCTGTCCGAGCAAGTCTTTGAACCAGCTTGAACTAAGGTAATGTGTAGGACTTCTCAGGACTTGCTCCAAAGTGATTTACTGCATTGTTAGCTGTAAGAACAACAGTTTCAAATTATTACACAGCACTAAAAATAAAATAACCTTCAGCTCTCTTTTCTTTGTAATCATAGGTAATGTCCTTTATTGCCAATTTCAGAGAACTGCTGTAGTTAGATCATAGGCAAATGATCTAACTGGCCCAGTGAGATCTTAGCTAGGGAATGCCCAATTAAGTGTAAATTCCAAAGTAACATAATACACAGTAGATGACAGACTGCTGCTCCTATTAGAATACTCTGCTGTGAATTTATGCACCGTATCTCCTAGTACAATGGTAAGGAAAATGAGTCTGACATAAGAAAACCTGGCTGTACTCCTGACAATATTTATTTGGCTTTGGGCCATCCCCTATCTTCCCTTAGACTCCGAGTCCTCGTCTCTGAAGTGGAAGAGGGTGTTCGCATCCACCTCATGGAGTGATCATGAGTCCTAAATTAGAAAATATATGTGTCATGCAGGAGATCCTGCTCGCTGCGCCATTTGTCATGCAGGGAGGCCTGCGGGGTCTGTGCTCCCGCTCCCCATACAAGAACGCAGGATATGGTGAGGCCAAAAAGGAACACCCACGGAGCCATAGGTAGGGGAGTCATACCACTATATTCTCTCTGGCGGCACTAAACTCTCACTGGAGGCTGGATCCACACTGTCCGCAAACTGCCATCCGCGCTTGCCAGCCCAGCCACCATCTTCTTGCTAGCCCCCATTCTTTCTCCTCTTCTCCTAGCGTAGCCACAGCAGTTATATTAGTGGCCAATGGCTCACTGGTTACAGCTGACGGCCAACTAGCCACAGCTGATGGCCATGCAATCACAGTTGATGGCCATTTACTACCTGAGCCAGGCACCTGTCTATGTGAGGCCGAGAGCCTGGAAACTTCTTTCTGGGGCTCTGTCCCCACAATATGTCTACCATTTGGTATGATCTGAATGTTTCTGTCCCCTCAAAATTCATATTTTGAAATCCTAACCCCCAATGAGATGGTATTAGGAGTTAGTTACTTTGGGAGATGCTTACGTCACAAAGGTGGATCCCTCATGAATGGAACTGGTGCTCTTATGAAAGAGGCCCCAGAGAGCTCCTCAGCCCCTTCCTTCATGTGAAGATACAGAGAGAAGTCTACAGCTTGAAAGAAGGCCCTCATCTGGCACCCTGGTCAGACTTCCAGTCTCCAGAACTGTGAGAATTAAATTTCTGTTGTTTTTAAGCCACCCAGTCTGTGACAGTTTGTTGCAGAAGCCTGAATGAACTAAAATAGTATTTCACAGAGTTTTGGCACACAGGAAAGTGCTTAATATTCCAACTATGATTTTTAATTAAACTTATGTGTTATTTATTGTTTTTATTTCTCATCCTTTCTACTTTCTTAACTAGTATTGAGATATAGTGTATAGTTCATTATTTTCCCTCTTTTCTACCATTTTTTTAATCTAATGCTCTATGTATATTTTATTTCCTTTATTGTCTTCGTAGTCCACAGAAGCACCAGTTAAGTAGTGGAGGTAATTTTTCCTAATATATTATACTTACCTAGTTGTTCCTTGGGAAATTAAAGTACATTTTGATAATATCAATAGCTATGGAATTTCTTAGTCTGAAATTCTGATTATCTAGAAAGACTTCTTATTGTAATTAGATAAGTTTGATAACATGTTTACTGCATAAAAGGTTATATAGCAAAAAGAAATCTATCTGTGAGGGACAGTATTTAAAACTCTCATGTAATTATTATCCTAATACTTAAAAATATAAGAAATAATAAAATCAAAATATATGAAATAATCTAAAATAAAAATACACATCATAACATAATAAAATATACCTATGTGAAATTTTACACATTTCATTTGCATGCCTGAGAGGAAGTTTATGTTTAGTTCACTGTTTTAATACTCATAGAATTGTTTTCATTCATTTAGTCAACGAATATGTATTAGTATACTGTTATGTGCCAGGCACTGTTTTTGGAGCAATGATTCCATAGTAAACAGAATAGGGAAGACCAGTTCTTTTGTGGATTTCACATTCTAGAAAGGAGAAAAAATAAATAATAAATAAGGAAGGAAGGAAGTAAATAAATGTACATGAGGTGGAAGTAGTTACAATGAAGAGAAACAACTTAGGATAGCGGGGATAGAGCACGATGGGGTATTATTTTACATAATGTGGTTAGCAAAGCCACCTCTTATAAAGGAATGCTTAAAAAGACTGCAGAAGTTTTAAGGAAGAGCATTTCAGGCAGAGGGAACAGCAAGAGCAAGGCGCTGCAGTAGAAGCAGACTTGGAGTGTGTAAAAAATTCTGCGGCCCCAGGTAAGAGGGTTTGGAGATGAGTTCAGAGAAATAGTGGGACACCAAACCCTGTAAGGCTCTGTAAGCTATCGTGATGCATTTTAATTTTATTCTGATCCTAATATAAAAAGCCATTTAAGAATTTGATCTGAGAAGGAACATAATCAGGCTTATATTATAAAAGGCCCACACTGGCTTCAGGGTACATAATGGCCTGTGGGGGCTGGAGCGTGTGGGGAGGAAGATGAGAGAGCAATTAGGAAGTTATACAATCCAAGCAAGAGAGGATGGTGGCTTGGCCTGGATGTTTGTGGTAGACGTGGGAGGAAGTATTCATATATCAGGTATGATTCAAAGCAGGAATTCAAAGAAACTTCTAATGGATTGGATGTGGAATGTAAGAGAAAAGAGGGTTTAAGAATAGCCTAAATATCTTTGCCTAAAGCAGCTGGAAAAATGAAGATGCCTTTTGTGGAGATGGGTTAGACTGGGTAAGTAGATTTTTCTGGGGTGGATGATGGGGGCTACAGAGGAGGGGATTAAAGATTTTAATTTTGAACATTTTTAATTTAAGATGTCTTTCAGATATTCAAGTGGGTGTGTTAAATAGGCAATTGGATATTTCAGCCTAAGGTTTAGGGGAGAATTCCCAAAATCAATTTAAAGATTTGAGAGCTATCATATTATTGATGGTATTTAAATCTGCACAGTTAGAGAAGATCATCTGGGAATTGAGTATAGATAGAAAAGTATTTTGAGAGGTGAAACCTGGAGCTTTCCAATGTTTAGAGGTCAGGTTTATGAAAAGGAATACACCAAAGAGACTGATAAGGAGTGAACTGAAAGCTAGGAGGTGATTAAGAGTGTCTTGGAGGCCAAGTGAGGAAAAATTTTCAAGAAGGGAAATAATTAACTGTGTTTAGACTGACAACGATTGAGTTCAGTGAGGGCAAATGTAGAGAGAGAAATGGACTCGAAATAAAACTTACAAAGAATCAGAGAATTTCCACATGAGGGACATTTTTAGTAGTTAAGTGTTCTGGGGCATTCTGAGACATCCCTTTCAAAATAAAGAATGAAGTGTGGCATTTTACAATTCCCACCAGAAATAAGGAAGCAAGCCTTGTAGGCTTCTTTGGGTTTAGAGGTGGCACATTCCTCAGTTGGGAATTCTTTTCTGCCCTTATTATCAAGTGACATGAAAGACCACCAGCTTTGAGTGGGGCCCAGGCCAGAAAAGTTCTCTATAGTAGATCCAGGCAAGAGTATGACTAGGCCTGGCATTTGAGCTACGTAATACAGTAGTATCTATTGTTCCAGAGGCATCTGTGGTGGAAAAGATGTCATGTGGTGGTTCTAGAAAGTCCCAGTAAAAGTATTATAATGTAAACACCATGAGTATTTACAGTTCTGATTTAGAATTCTGAATCAAAACCATGTCATCTGCAGAAAAGAATTATATACCATTCTAAAAGAGCCCCTGGCTTGCTACTGGGTCCTATGGTGTAGCACCTGATCATGGGAGGTAAAGTAACTATGCTGCAAGAGTTGCCCATCATGAACTGGATACTGTGAGATGCATCAAGGCAAAAGTTAGGCCAGGCCAGCAGCGATCCACTGTCAAATAGAAATGGTACATCTATGATCACACATGAGCAGGGTCCAAAGGTAAAGTAAGTTACATGAACAGGTGGCCATGACTCCTGTGTCACTCACCATTGTCATACTGGACTCTCTCCTTGTATGAACATCTATAGCAACATTGCAGGGGAAGGAGAGTATCTCATAAGATCAAATGATAGGAGGAAAACTACTGAGCTCTTTTAAGGATGGGTTGGCTTGGTATATGTCTATAAGCTGAAAATGAACAGCAGCTACAGTCTAACTCTGCTCAGGGGAGGGCCAGAAAGATAGCAGTGAAGAAAAATCTTCCCAACAGACAGATCGTTGGTAATCCCTTTGCAAGGAGAGAAGTGGTTTGAGGTTAGAATATATGAAACAATGGCCATTTAAAGATAGCTTGTTTAGAAGAAGAAAGATTTGGAGATTAGGGACAAGGAGGTCTGGGAAACAGGCATGTGGATGGGCCTATGGGAGTGGACCTGAAGTATTTTGTATCACATATTCAAGCTCTACAGAGAATGTCCACATTATGGTAAATGTTAAATAACCAATGTGACAAAATTATTCAGCCAGTTGACATCAGCCAGCCTTTGTCATGAGCCACCCCAGTGCTGGCACAATGGGCACATGAAAGGCATAGCTGTGGTGGTAGGAATGGAGTTCTGAATGGGTCTTCCAGCATGAGTTTTCTCTTACCAAAAATGATCTAGCTATAGCAGCTGCCAAATGTCTAATTTTCCAGCAACAGAAACCAATGCTGAACCCTCAATATGCCATCATCCTTTTAGGAGATCTACTGGACGCTTGGGACTAAATTGATTACTTTGAACCCTTTTCTGTTGGTAGGGCCTCAGCCAGTACTGCTATTCCAGGCTTAGCAAAGACTTAATACTCGTAAGTGAAATTCTATATGCAATCACATCATTTAAAGAACATGCTTTCATGAAAATTAGGTGAGGTTGTGGTCACATGACTATGGCGTCCACTGGTCCTACCACATACTGCACCTCCCAGAAGCTGTCAGCTTGACAGAGTGATGGAAAAACCTTGGAAGGCACAGCACAGGTGCCAGCTTGGAGATTACACTTTGCAAGGATCAGGCCTCACCCTCTATGACGTAGTAAACACATAAAATCAAGAACCCTTGTATGTTTCTGTGTCCCCAGTAGATAGAATATTTGTATCTGAGTCTGGGAGCCAAGGGGTAAAAGGAGGAGAAGCCCTTCTTACCATTGCTTCTGTGATTCACTGTCACCTGCAAGTCTAAGCTTTGCAGCTCTAGATGTGCTGGTTCTACCATGGGACATAGTAAATCTCCCATTAAACACCTAGTTGTGGCTGGGGCTCAGTCACTCTGGGCTCCTTATGCAAAGAAGGAAGGAAGGAACTGAGTACCATTCTCATAGGTGGACTTAACCTTGTCCCTCAGGAGGAGGTAGAGTTCCTGTTATGTAAATCAGGCAAGGAAGGAAATGTTTAGCATTCAAGTGATCCATTAGCATGTCTCTTAGCACTTCTCTGTCCAATTGTGATAGAAAATGGAGAAATGCAGCAGCCATGACCTGACAAAGGATATGGTGACAGGAGAAAAGACACCTCAAGAAGAGGATCAGGGTTCACCCACGGGGTAAGTCATTTAGACCAGCAAAGGCACTAGGCAGAGGAAATCCAGACTGGGTAGTAGAGGAGAGAAAAGATGAGTATCAGTTGTGACCTCCAAACCCGCCACAGCATGAGGACTATAGTTTATCCTACTAGTGTTCCTCTTGCAAATCTCCTTAGGGAAAGAGACCAACAAGAAACCTGAAGGAACTGTTCCTAGATGGGAGTGAATTTATATTAGATTGATGCAAAAGTAATTGTGGTTTTCAAGGTTAAAAAGAATTGCAAAAACCGCAATTACGTTTGCACCAACCTAATATTTTTAACCTTTTAAACTACAATTATTCTTGTACCAACCTAATGCAAAGCAAGTGGATCCAAGCAGCTCACAGATGCTGCAGTGTGCCACTCAGATGTCCCCTGGGGACCATGACTTACCACCCTAGCTGCCTGGATCATTGCCTGTTGACAGCTCAGAGCTGAGTTCTTCACCACAAATTGCCCGCAGATGAGAAGTACAGCCTGGCCCAAGGTTATGATCCCCTCCATCAGTCAGCTCTCATCTAATGGCTGGACCATGTTGCGGATACAAAGACCAGGCTCTTGCCTCCATTTGAGATAATATGGCACAATTCTGAAGGTATACTTTAGATCCTGAGTTCCCTGTGGGATTGGCTGGGGCTCTGTTGTACCTGCATCTCAGTCGAATTCTCTCTCTGTCCAATCCTTCTGCCCTCAATTTTTTACAAGTGTTTTTGTGGTGCACCTTCCCCATCAACCTCCTTTATACTAATTTCAATCTCAGAGTCAGTTTTCTGGGGGACACACGGTGAAAAAGTAATCTTTATGGCATTGTGGGGGTCCAGGATGAGCCACCCCAAGATGTACTTTATTGGTAAGCAGATGACTTTGAGCTAAAGGTAATTTTAGCTTCAGGCTCCAGAGAAACTTCTCACCCACCCTTGAATTAGAGGCCTTGCTCATAAGAGATCATCCTTTGATCTATCTATAGAGCAGGGGTAAAAACTACTAATTACTGAACTGAACATCTACTTTTCTTATCATCCTGTAACAACCTTTTGAAGCGCCCAAAGCAACTTACCTCACCCCTAGCTTAGAATGCTTTATATAGCTCAATCCCCCTTTCTATCTCTGAAGCTCTCATGTATATGGGGTCTCTGACTCTCATATACGTGGGGTTCCAGTGCATATGAGATTAAATTTTATTTTCTCTTATCAATCTGTCTCCTGTTAATATGATTGTTAGGCCAGCCAAAAGAACCAAGGAGGGAAAGTGGAATTTTATTTCTTCCCCACAATATTATCTCAATGGCTTGATTTTTTTCATTGTAAAATAAATTAATAGCATTTTTTAAAAAGTGGATTTCAAATACAAAAACTGTAGAGACATAACTGCCTAAATTAATTCCCAAACAATGCAATAGTCTCATAGTAAAGCAAAGATTTTACTGTTACTTTTGGTTTGGGTTTCTCTTCTGATGCTACAAGGAAGCTCTGATTCCAACCTTCCTTCCAAAGTAGAGTTCTTTCTGAGACTTAGTTCATCTGCTTTTTTTTTTTTTCTAATTTAGATTTTTACCCCCAAATGTTAGCTATATAAAAATGTGTTAGCACAATAGAAGCAAAGAGAAAAGAAAACAAACAAAACTTTTGTTTATTTCTAAATACCCTATAGGAAGTTATAAAAAGATTCATGCATAACAATAGAATGTAAATTTAGGTAATGATTTGGATCTTTTCCAATTGCAGCCTCAGCCTTGAAAACAACAGATTTCCTTAGAAATTCATTGTAGCTCAAACATAAAATTCTTGTTACACCATGGCTAATTGACATTGCACAAGCATATGCAATGAGTTTTTCAATAAAGAAATAAATACCTTTTGTGTAGAGGAAGAAAAAAGGCCAATATGGGAGAATATTTTAGTAAATGACTCAAGATAGGAATTTGGATGTTTTAAGTCTTTTCATTTATATTTGCATTTATATCAATGATCTGTAAAATTTCCAAATGAAAGAATGGCAGTAGTCTGTGACAGAGGCATCCTGGAGTAATTATGTGTGTGGGGGGGAAACAAAAAAAACCCTGAGGTCCCCATGTTTAATTAATATAAAAACTTTAGCCTTGCAAATTTACATAGTTTATTTCCTTTCTTTGTTTTCTAACCCAGAAATTAGGGAAAAATAATAACTAACACTTAATGTAGGTATGGGATGAGTTGAAAACCACTGCTTTCTCAGCCCCTATGATTCACTCAGCTTACTATTTTTAAACCATTTCTAGAAAATCTGCTAACTTCTGGAAAAGATTTAGGATGGCTTAAAAAAACTAAAGCAAGAAAAATAAGAGGGTAGGTAACAGAATAAATGAATATAAGCAGAGAACAAAATGAGAGTGGAGAAGCTAAACTGAAGCTAGGAATTAGATGAGCACACAACTTCCTTATGCTGAGCAGTGCATTTAACAGAGGACTGCCAGTGTGGCCTAAACTTTCCAGCAGCCAGCAAAGGGCATGAGGATAGGGCCTTGACTGACCACCTCTACAGTGTAGGGAAAGTCTGTGGATTAAAATAAGTACAATGTTCCTTGTTGCTGAGACCTGAGAGATATTTCTCCTGAGTCCTCCCAAAGATACCACTATATTGTAATTAAAACAAATATATAAATAAATAATTACCTTTCGTAGGAAAATTGTTATAATTTTTTCCCCCCAGAGGAAACTTTTGCTCCTTTAACAATGTGTTGTTTTCATAATGTCCCTCAGTTTAAGTCAATAACACAATACTGGAAAACAATTATTAGCAAATAAAATTTAAAGTTCTCCCCAGATACTGTTAAAGAAAAAAATTATTGTAACACTTATTAAAATGATAAAGGAGACTTTATTTAAGACTATCACAATGGAGTATTGTAATAGGGAGAGAGATGGGGTACGAGTTCAAATAGAACAAGGAGAAGTGGGCATTTATAGGCATGGAGCAGAGTGGTGGGGGGTAAATGGATGGAAAATTACTAAGAAGAGATATCAAGGGGGCGGAGGTTCTTGCTAAATCAGCTTTATGGAATTCTTGCTACAGGCAAGACTTACACAACAGAAGAAGGAGGTGAGGGACTTGATCAGATATCAAGGATGGGGAATTCTTGATAAACTCACTTAGCAGAATTTTCACTAAGACTGGACAATGCAGGTCCAGCAAAGATATGTTGGACACAGAAGTTCACATCTGAGGCCTAGTCAAGAAGGGGGCTCGAGGGAGATTAGAGTTTGTTCAAGGAGAGAGTCTTAGTTAATATCTACAATGAGCTAACATTGAAGACTACCAAGATCTGTTCAAAAAGAAATTTGATGGATACATATACTTTTGATCAATGCATCCGTATCTCATAAAATAGTCTGCATATACCCCAGTCTAATACTTTATGCTGAGAATTAGAGGAACAAAAGATGGTTATTTGCCACTCTTCATCTTTCCAGATGAAGGATCTTCCATTAGAACAATAGTTCTCAAACTTTTTATCTCAGGATACCTTTACACTTTTAAATATGACTGAGGATGTCAAAGAACTTTTGTTTCTATGGGTTACATCTGCTGTGTAAGGAACTGATACATTTTTTAAAATGTGTTTATTTATTTATTTAAAATAGCAATAAAAAACTTTTTTACCTATTAACATATATAGCGTTGTTTCATAAAATAATTACATTTTTCAAACCAAAAAATTAGGGACATGAGATGTATCATTTTGTGTTTTTTTGGCAAATCTCTTTAATGTCTGAACTTAACAAAAGACAGCTGAGTCTTCAAATTTTCATCTCATTTATTTGGATGCAATATATTGCTTCGGTTGCAGTACATGAAGAGGATCCAGTCTCACATAGCTATGTGACTGGAAAAAAGGACCTCACAGACCTTTAAAAGGAGGTTCCAGGGATCTTCTGACTACACTTTGAGAACAACTCCTTTAAAGAAAAGATCCTAATCTCTGTATCCCCACTCATTCCCCTCCAGGGAGGAGCTGTTTCATAAAATACTTACTTATTTTATAAGTAATCAACTTAGAAAATGACTTAGAAAAGGCAGTGAGCTGCTCTCCATGTCATTTATTTTATAAGGCAGGATCCCGCAGTGGTGGTTTAGGATTGTCCGGTAAAATATCTGACTGGATAGCTAGGCCGAATTCTGGGGTAACACTGTCCATTTTGTGCAAAGCTCAAGACACAATTTTCTGATAAGCGATAAGCATTTATCAGAAGAACAAAAACTGAAAGTGTTTATCTCCATCTGTTTGACTGCTGTGCTGATATCTCAACCAGTTTTGAATACAAGAGAAGACATGAGTGTTATTTATCAACCCCCTTAAATGCCAGCAAATGGAAGGACATATGCTGGACTATCCAAAGCCATATTGTCTTGAAAATACAATGTCAGCTAGAACAAGGGAATACATTTAAAAGTTTCACATTTGAGATGTTAAGTGACATTTTAATTTTAAATACTATCAATAATTATGTATGTCAATAATCTAGAATGTACATAAAATTTTAAAGAAACTGAAAAGAGGACATAGTACGCACAAGCAAATCACTGTGGATAGTTTGGGTTTATAAATCAATAGAATACTTAGTGAGAAGAACACTTGCTCCTGAAATCTGTAACTTTCTCTACACAGATTATGTCCCTAGGTAGAGTAGGAGCTCAGAATGAGAATCAGAAAGTAGCAAGTCCACAGATCTAAGTTTGACTTGTAATATACTTGTTAAACACAAAGCATTATTCTAGTGAAATAATTAATACACATAAGCCAAATGAAGATAAACCCTTCAAAACACTGTTAAAAGGACCTCAGTACAAATGCTTGGTACTTTTAGGCTTCATGACCTATAAAAGAAGTTGCTAACAAAAGATGCATATTCACAATCACTATGTTCTTGTGTATCAAAGAAACAATCAAGCACCTCCCTCTGTCATAGAATACATTTTATTGACATGACTCAAAATTAGTAATAAAATGGTATTGACTTATAGCCTCCCACCCACTTAGTCTAAGTGCTAATTAATTTACATTAAATGTCAGCCCTCCTTTTCCCCTGAGAAAAAGTTATACCTTGAGGTTTCTCAATTCATGTAAGTATGATTTCTTACCTATGAAGTGTGGAAGCAAAAATAGACCATATACACTTTTGAAAACGAACTGTGTCATATAAGTAAATATGGAGGTTTTAAAACTCAAGTTAGTGCTTTGAATATTTAAATGTTTTCTGTTTAAATAAATAAATGAATGTCCCTTTAATATATGCTTTCCTGTTTGCTACCTCATCACTATTCACAGCTCTTTCCTAAGGATGCTGTGCACTTAGCATACTTCCTAAATTGTCATGAATAGTCCTAATCCCACTATCTCCACTATTAACTACAATAGCCAGACCAGATGTCCTTGCTTTTAGATTAGGATTTCCAATTAAAATAAGGTGAGTATGGCACTCAATTCAAGTGCAAAATTTAAAGGGATGTTAATAAACTCAGTAATCAATATAAACAAGATTTCAATGCACTACTTAAAATGCATAATAAAGAAAATAGCAAAATTTTAAATAAAGATACTGTTTGTTTTATGACTTTGTGTTATTGTGCAAGAAAAACAACAGTCTTCCTACGAACCCACAGCTCCCAAGTTCCTGTGCAGGCTGGTTTTACAAGGATTCACAATGATATGTAAACAGACTGGGCAGTCTGGAGCTTTATCTACAGCCATATTTTATCGTAAAACCTGTATTAACTTTTAACACTTGGTTCAAAATATGGGAGGATATATTGATAAGCGTATTAGGGGTGCACATTTTTGCTTTTGTCTCAGATCAATATGGCACTGTTGAGCACTGATGGACTTCACAACTAAATGCACTCCTTTCTTACAGCACCTATGTCCCTTACAAGCAAAATATCTCTCTTTCCTTTTCACAGTTCAACTTCTATCCCCATACTACCCAGAGCACAGTCTTCCAAATCCATCCACATTGTGCACCTCTATTGCTGCATCTCTAATCTATCACTTCTGAATCATCAAGCTACCTCTAGAATACTGTAATAATCCCAAGTAATCTCCCTGGACAAGTCTTGTCTCCCTTTATGCATTGTCTACACTGAGTTCTTTAAAGAAAACTGTTACCGTTTTTCAATTTGTTTGTTTGTTTTGAAAGATGGAATATGGAAGATGGACTAAAAGAAGACAGTGTTAGAGGCCAAAAAGTCTGGTTAAGAGGATTCTGCAGGTCAAACGAGATGTAATAAAGGGATACAAAAGCTAGTAAGTTACAGATTCAAAACTGTTTTTAAGAAATAGAAGTGATAGCTGGGACTGACTGGAGGACATAAGAAAGAAGGGGTAAAGACACTTTGGCTTGTAGAATTGAAGTATTTTGCACATGATTATACAGTTTGGAAATTAGAGTCATGATCTGACCTAAGATGTGCCAAATCCATAGCAGCATCTTTTCAGCACTTCTTGCATTTTAGCACAAACGGATGCAAAAGTTTTGACCTCTTAAAATCTCTTCTTCATCTACCACCTCCTAACTTTGGGTGGTGAACACACAATGTGATATATAGATGATGTATTACAGAATTGTACACCTGAAATCTATTTAATTTTACTAACACCCCAATAAACTTTAATTAAACAAAAATCTGTTCTTCAATCCTATATCCCGCTTCTGTTTGGGGTTATCCGTCAGCTTTCTTTTTTTTTTTTGTAAGACAAATTGTTCCTTCCTCCTAACAGCTGTTGAAACTTCTCTCACTACTCTATCCCAATTGTCAATATCTTAATTCAGTTACTCATTATTTTCCATGTTCATGTGGTTTCTCTCCCTCAATTTATTTTCCACATCGCTGTCAAATATATTCGTTATTAATTTCACTATTTGAGATCTTTTAATGTTTACACACAGCCACTAGCATTTTTAAATTCCACAATAATATATGTAAAACCTTTCACAATGTGGTCGGCTTTACGTGTTCTACTCTTTCCCATAAGAAATTTTCATTTTCCCAATGCTTTCTTTCTTAGATTCATACGAGGTCTGACAATTGAGTTTGTGAACTCATCTTAGAAAAAGTGCTTCATATCTCATTGCTGAATATCACTATGGTCACCTTCTGAATACTCCCCTTGGGAAGCTATGCACCGACGCCAGCGACTAGTCCACCCTTCAAAGCAATTTTGGAATTCTTTTTCTGGAATGACCATCAGAGCTGTTGTTGTATTACCCTTGATGTCCTGAATGTCATCAAAATGTCTTCGTTTCAATATTTCCTTTATCTTTGGGCAAGAAAGAAGTCATTGGGGGCCAGATCAGGTGAGTAGGGAAGGTGTTCCAACACAGTTATTTGTTTACTGGCTAAAAACTCCCTCACAGACAGTGCTGTGTGAGCTGATGCATTGTCATGATACAAGAGCCATGATTTGTTGGCGAAAAGTTCAGGTCATTTTTGTCTAACTTTTTCACACAGCCTTTTCAGCACTTCCAAATAGTAAACTTGGTTAACTGTTTGTCCAGTTGGTACAAATTCATGATGAATAATCCCTCTCTCTCATATCAAAAAAGGTTAGCAGCATCTTTGCAACAAGTTTGCGAACTTAATTGTCCGACCTCATATGTACAATAAGGAAATGGGCTCTCACCCTCTGTGGTTGCATGGATGGACCTGAATGGAATTGTGCTGAGTGAAGTATGTCAAACAGAGAAAGATGAATGTGATTTCGCTTATATGTGGGATATATAGAACAAATAAACAAACAAACTCATAGATACAGAGAATATTTTGATGGTTGCCAGATGGGAGGGCCAGATGGGAGTGAAAAAGGGGAAGGGATTAAGAAATACAAATTGGGGGCAGCTGGTTTACTCAGTTGGTTAGAGCATGGTGCTGATAACAAGGTTGCTGGTTTGATCCTTACATGGGGCACTGTGAGATGTGCCCTCCTTAAAAAAATAATAGTAAGTTAATTAATTAATTAATCAACTAATTAAATAAATAAAAATAACAGCTTCCCCAAAAAAAGAAAGAAATACAAATTTGTTGTCAAAAGTAGTCATGGAGATGCAGGGTATAGCATAAAAAATATAGTCAATGATATTATAATAACTGTGTATATTGTCAGATGGATATTCATTTATTGGGGTGATAGATGGGGGTGTGGTTGGGGGATAGGGTGAAAAATGTGAAGGCATTTAAAAGTACTAATCGGTAGTTAAAAATAGTCATGGGGATGTAAAGTGTAGGGAATACAGTCAATAATATCATAATAACTCTGTATAGTGCCTGGTGGGTACTAGACTTATCAGAGGGATCACTTCTTAAATTATATAAATGTCTAACCACTATGCTGTACACCTGAAATTAATATAAAATAATATTAAATGTCAACTTTAATTGAATCATTTAGAAAAGGGGGAAAGGTAAAGGGGAAAGAAGTACAAATTTCCAGGTATAAAGCAAATAAGTCGTGGGGATATAATGTACACCATGGAGAATATAGTGAACAATATTGTGATAGCATTAAAAAAAGGATATTACTTAAAAGAGTCAAACAGATGTATTTTAACAATATGGACTCTAGGTATACTTGATTCATATCTCGGTCTTTTACTGCTTGTTTAACTAACAATATCTCTGAGCCTCGATTTCTTCATTAATATAACAATAATTACCACACAAGGTTTCTGTAAGAAACAAATATGATTATATCTATCACATAGTATCCCTTCTATAAATGTGAAATATAGTTGTTATTATTTGTAGTTAACTCATAACTTGTTATCTGAGATTAAAAGATAATTTTATGTGGACCTTAGTTTTAAGCTTTTCTCTCAGCTAATAACATTAAAAGAAAGGGATAAGACTACAATTTAAAATAAACTTGTTTTACACTACAAATAAAAATTAAACAAGCATTTTAATGTTTTCTGATTTATTTTCTTTTTGCAAAAAATTAAATTACAAAATAATTTGTTTTCATAGATTTTGCTATTAAATGCATCGTGGCACTGATCTGAGTCTTTCATCTTTGTAAGTTTATTATTATGATGTTTTCAGCTTATAAATCTATTGTCTCATAAAATTTTCTATTTCAAAACAGGGACTTTTTTTTTTACCCCACTAATATTACTCCATTATTATTGAGCTACGTTTCAAAATGCAACAGAAACCCATGATTAATCTTACTGCCTATGAAAAATTATTACTTTTGATGGGATCAAATGGTTAATCAAGCATCAGATTCTAACCTCTATATATCAGAAAATAAAACATTTTATACTTCCCCCTCCGTCCGCACAACCAGTCTTGACAAATTTTCTTGATTCCGCTAAATTAAAAAAATGCACATTTTTTTTAGTGGTTAATGTCATCTCTAGGGTGAGAAAAATCACATTATTCGTGCCCTGAAGTGTTTTAATAGCTATTTAATAAGGTGACTCTGGTAAACTGTAAAGATCCTGTTTCAGGATTATCATTGGAGTTTATAGAGTCTATAAAAAGACATATGCTATCTCAGCTAGGTCACTAAAAGTCTGAAAAAGCCACACAGTGTATCAGCAAAATATTTTAACTAACATCTAGTTTATATACCCTGGCTAACTTTCTAAAAAATTAATTGTCATTCCCTTTCTGTGCTGCATTTTTTTCTATAACTATTTATCTAATTTTACTTATTTACTTATATCACCCCTCCCCATTAGGAATATCAGTACAACAATAGGCACTTTTTTATTGTTTGTTCACTGCATTTTCCTCAAGAACTAGAATGTTACCTGTACATAGTATCATCCTATTTTAAATGTTGTAAACATAAATACATTTAAAAAAATAACTAGACAAGTAATTTACTTAGTTATTGCTTCTATTAAGAAAATGGTTATCTTTTTCCACCTGCTAATTGGCCATCTACAACACGGCCAATAGAACTTTGGGTATTCAAAAGGCAAATATATGTCTATATATAGCTTATCTATCTACCTATCTATCTATCTATATTTATATCTACATGTATGTCTATCTATATCTAGATGTATAGTTTAAATTACTTGACATACCAAAGTCCATATTAATGGTAAGATAAGCAATAATTGACAAAACATTTATAAGACCACACATAAAAAATACACATATATTTTAAATGAATTTTGCAGTAGTATGAAATTGATTTCCCATCCAAATATCTATCATCCATGAAAATTATGTTGTTAGTCTGTGTATTCCTTTTTTTTTTTTTTTTTTTTTATTATCAATCTTGGTGAAAAAGAAGCCTTTACGGAAGCATTTCTGAAAACAACCCAAAACAGAAGGAATACATTTCAACACTTCTGGAACCAGAAAGTGCTTGCTAGCCTTTATTTCATAGCCAAGAAGAACATAAGTTGAAAATAGCTCAAAAAAAGAAAAGAAATGACAGATAATGTCGCCTCTCATGAGGGTTTACAAGAAAAAAAGCCTAAGTCTTTCTGTTTATATGGTATTATATCAATATTTAGTATAATTTAGTGTGATACAAATTCAGATCTTCATGTTTTCTTTTTCTGAAAATCTTCCATATTGTTTAAATATCATGTTGAATTAGACTGTAAAACTTTCTAAATTAGCTAAGTGGTTCTCCAATAATGCCACTGAATCTAGGCTGCTAAGCAAGTGTCAACTCAGCAAAATGTTTGAATAGTTGGTAAATGAAGCATCCAAATTTTGGAGTTTTGAAATTAAAGCACGTTCTTGACGAAAATATCAGAACTTCATGTCTGTTACAATAACTTTTTTAAAGAAAATAATATTTGAAAGAGAAAGGGCAAATATTTTATTAATTATTTGATGGAAAGGTAATTATTAAATAGTTTTGGTTAGTGTAATGCTATGCCACTTCCTATGGTAAGTATAAAAGAATATACTAAAAAGGGATCACACTGATCCCCTCTTCTTAATGATGTTTTAAAAATAACCAAATGCCATAGTTAATCAGAACGAGGACAGGAAGACAATGGCAAAGTGCATCATTCATGCACGCCTCTAGTGACAAGTCCTTTAAGGAAGTTTTAAGGTTCCTTCAGTCTAGAAAGATGTGATCTGATCAATTCATTCACAGTAAGAATTCCTCACTAATGAGTAGTTATATTTTTAAAAAATAGACAAAATCATTCAATCATGATAATGAATCTCTAGAGATGAAAGATCTGGTGTCGGGAATTCGGTAGTAGAGGTGTGTGTGACCCCTGTGCCCCAAACTATTACTTTTCCGAGCAATCAACAGCTAGCTGTGGAGGGGTGGACCCTGATGGGAGAGAATCAAAATGCTTCCTGCTATCACAGCTTAGACTAAAATCACAGAAAGGGAAAAATGTAACTGTCTGAATCATGGCAGAAAATAAAATATAACCCATAAATCCGCAGTGAATGGCAACATATGCCACCTTACTTTGTCTTTTGAGAAAGCGTAAACATGCAAATCTTTCATCTAGACAGAAATCAGAAAACAAAGATAAACTATCAGCATTTCCTCTTGAAGGTAATCTTCTACTCCCACATCAGCATATGCCTCTCCAATAACAATACCTCTATGTGTCCTCTTTCTGTGTATCTGTGTGCATGGTGTCCAGAAGGTGTAACAACTTGTGTGAAAGGTACTTAAATGCCACTACTTCTGCTCTGAATCTCCAACAGACAACACCAGAGTAAGTGCCTTCTGGGACCAAATAGTGGCAAGATAATGATCTGTGCCCAATAATCGAGGACCATTAGAGCTTCTTGTGAATGTGTTCATTTGATTAACAACTACATATTTCCTGCAGGCAACATACTAGGACACACAAAGATAAGTATGACACATTACTGTGTTTGACATTCTCAAATTCTTGCTGAGTATAGACATTACGAAAAAAAACAAACAACAACATTGAAATAGATACTGAGAAATGCTTAATAAACATATTCCCAGTGGAAGAAATGATTAATTTGTTTAGAGACATCAGGGCCACTTAACAGAAGTGATTTTTAAGAAAATTCTTATAGAAGAAAGAGAACCATTTAGTATGTACTATATTTTTGTAGTAATTTGGATGTTGTTTGCTTTGAATGTTCCATGAACGTCTTCTTTCTGCCAACTAAATTATTTATGTTCTGAAAGGATATCATTTTTCTTTTGAATCGATCTCAATTACTAACATATACTTGGCATTTGCCAATTTAACACTTGGAGTTTCTGTTCCTATGAATAGTAGGCCTGTGATATGTCCTCACTGGTGATTTTGATGAGGCACTAATTTGAACCACTGCTTTGTGAGATGAATGTGTGGTAATGACTCATCCAGATGATGGGTGAGATTGGCTACCTCCCACTATCCACAATCTGACATCGATTTGTTGTACTTTATTATCTGCGACATCAGCAATAACTCTTGTGCTGTGAAAAAAAAATGTGCAACTTCATCTAGATATATTAATAATAGAATGAGGGATATAATAATGCCTGCTTTATTTTAGTAGGGTAATTAGCCTTAATAACATTATAATTTCTGTTCTGTATTTATTTAATCATTAAGTATTTCAAGTCATCCCTTAATATGTTCAGTTTTATTTTAATGTTTTATAGGGAATAATATATATTAAAATATCATTGGCAAATTTGAGGAGTAACAATAGTCTATATCATTTTCTCAGACAATATCAAGTGCGTTCCATACTTCCCGAACCATAGGAGTCAACATATGTTTGCTAAATGGGCACGATAAAAATAGAAACATTTTCATATTAATCATTCATTTCTAAAGAATCTTTATAATTTAGCTAATTAAAATACTCAATAAGGGTTTCATAAGCATAATCAACCAAAATAAAAAAAAAAAAAAGAGCGCTTAGTGGCAAACTACTTGTTAATGACAAATTTCTCATTTGGGGGTTTTAATCCTTATATGTCACTGAGGACTAATTTGTAAAATGTTTCATAAGCTTTGACACTTAGTACCTAGCTAGTCTATTACTTCATTAATAAGATAATCACAGCACTCTCAAAGGTAAAGTATTTATTATGTAAGCACTAAAAAGAGTTCCCATTTGCAATCATTTCACTGTAAAGATTAAGGATTTTGCAACTTAGTGTTTAATTTCAGTTATCAAAATTCACTACTATTATGCATGTTGCTGTAATTTAATTTAATAAAAAATATTTAATATCAGTAAAAAGACGTTCACTATATTTCATTCTAATACACTAATTTCCTTCATAAATATGGTCCATAATTATGCTGCGAGTGTATATGCAAATATAATCATAAACAGAGAGTAAACAGTTATCCTTAAATGAATGCTGAATATGCCATCCCTCACAGGGCACTTATAAGGGACGTTATTTTAATAGTTTTTCTTCTTTTAATGTCATGGACATCATTGCAGAGTCAGAAAATATTAGTTGTATCTGATTGTTATTTATTTAAACCTAAATTTTAAAGCAGCATGGAAATTCTCTCCTTAAATACTATGCATTTAAAGTATTTCTACGAGCTATGTCTGCGAGTCACAGCGAGCAGTTCAGTTCCTCTGGTTCTCCTACTACTAAGTGCTTTCCTTTGCTTGTCAGAGACACTTAGTATTTTTCTATAGCAGATTGTCCTACTAGATTGATATGAGGAGAAGGCATTTATTTTTTCGTTTGTCTTTTTTTTTTTAATTTGGACTTCAATTTCAATTGCTCTTATTTTACACACACACACACACACACACAGCCAGACTTTTGAAGCATTTCATGGGTAGGGTTACTTCTATAGTATTTATTAGAGAACAAATTTAGGTATTCTAATATTGTTCCTTCCTCTTCTGCTAATCACATGAGACAGTTTATTTCTCAGCCATCCACTGCTACACATCCCTGTATTTTTTTCTTAATTTTAAAAGGACGATTGTAATCCGACTAAAAATTTCTTATAACATGTAAAGGCTAATTCCATAGGTTTCTTAATAGCGAGTAGTCATCTTTTTTCCTTTCAACTAAAATTTTCCAAAAAAAAAAAAATGCTAAGTCGTAAACTGGTTGTTACTAATGGCAAACTACTCATTTGTGGTTTAATTCTTATGTATCAGTGCTATATAGAAAAGGCAAATATACATAAGAGATAGCGAGTCCAATCTGAAGGCTATAACTGTAATAAGCAGTTTAAACTAAACTTGTTTCATTCCCAACTGGCCAGGGAGAAAAGAATACCAACTTATGTTCAAGTCAAAGGAGACCACGAACTGTGATGGAGTGCTTCCTAGATTTTGAATCAGGAAACAAACTTCAGTACCGCTTCTGCCACTTGATAACTGTGTACCATTGGCAGTACTTGGCTTCTTTGAGCCTTTAGTTTGGGTTCTATTAATTGAGAATAAACATAATTCAGATTAGTAGTATAACATTATATGATTAAGAGTAAGGATGCTAAAGCCAGCCTCTCTGAATGTAATTCTGTTCTAACTAACTGTGTAACATCAGGCAAATTGCTTCATTTCTCTGTGCCTTGGTTTCATCGTCCGTAAAATGAAGACAATCCTCTTCCTCCTCCTCCTCCTCCTCATCTATTTCTTAGTATTATTGTAAGACTTAAATGAGTACATGTAGAGTAGTTTTTGTGACATAGTAAGTCCTCAATGAATGTTATCATTTTCATTTTAATATTATTTTTCTTCAGAGGATTGTAAGAATTAAGAAAAAATAGACGGTATTCTAAAATCAAATCATTACACAAACTTGAAGTAGCAGTATACAATAAAGCAAATTTGACATAGCTATTCTGTATCTAACATTAATAATTTTTATTAGGTTTATTTATAGAATTGCAATACTGCATACTAACACTTAGCAATTTGCTACATTTTATATTTAATTTTCACTTAGCCCCAAAAGAGTTAAAATAGCTTTTCAAATCACCAACTTTCTGAATTTGGCATCATTTTTCAAAACTTATTATTAATTCACAAAAGTTGGCAGTAGACCATGAACTTCAGAAATAATTATAGCACAGGAGTATTTAGCTGCCTTAAAAATTCTTCCTGAAGGGGGTGGATTTTAAAATAAAATGCTTTTCTTTTATCTTTAAGTTGCTTTGTGGACATTGTAAATTCTATTTTTTTAAGAATCAGTCAAACATAATCTCAATTAACTGTACATAGAAATGCCAATAAATATGGGTAAACTTTTAAATATTGCCATGTTGGTCACCACAAAAAAAAAATTAATCTTCACAGAATTAGATATGTCCCTGCACAATATTATAGGTTTAAATTTATAACTCAGATTCCAGAGCTATTATTATGGTCTCAAAGTGTAAGACTGAAACTGAAAGATGCACTTCAGCTGCAAATATGTAGCAATTATCATGAAATGAACTTCATTCCACATTTTGCTAATCACCATGGTAACCTGCATTCAATGGATTCTTTCTGGGAAATATTCCAGACTCTACCAGACATTTTTAGTTTAGAAGTTTAGAATATTTTAACTTACTTGGTTACTTATATTGTTTTTAATGATATATAATGGCATTATAAAAAAAGTTAGAGAATATTGAAACTGTTTGATAATTCCTATCAAGGAAGATATACTAATAAGGGTCTTAAGTTATACAGGCAAGAAGAATATTGATTAATAATATTTACTAATAATGGTTAATAAGTATGTCTATGAATCTAAGAGCTTAAAGTTTTATACAGTATCGTAAGTGATTTAAATTCAACATATATTTTGACTGTTGATAAAACTTATGCCTCCACTTATACTCTTAATTTTAAATATTAAGTATATTAAATATAACAATGAATCTTATCAATAAAATGATATCACCGATTTCCCATTTAGCCATAGAAAACCTTGTTCATTTTAGAAATTTAACGTTTTTTTCTAATTTTTATATTAAAGTTTTAATGTAAAATTTGAAGGTTTGTGACACAAATTGCCCCGCTACTTTTCCATTAGTTTTTTTCTTTATATTATACTTACTTTAACAAAAATTATTAAAACATAGCTAACGTACAATATTACATTAGTTTTAGGTGTGCACCATAGTTATTCAATATTTATACACCTAAAGAAGTGATCGCCATGATAAGCCCAGCAACCATCTGACACCGTACCACGCTATCACAATATTATTGATGTTGTAAATTACATCCCCATGACTTATTTGTTTTATACTTGGAAATTTGGACCTCTTATTCCCCTTCAGCTATTTCCCCCGTTTAAAAGTTTTTCAATTACAGTTGACATTCAATATTATTTTATATCAATTTCAGGTGTACAGCACATTCTTTAGACATTTGTATAATTTAAGAAATGATTCCCTGAGTAATCTAGTACTCACCTGGCACTTTACATAGTTATTATCATATTATTGACTATATTCCTTGTGTTTTAGTTTACATCCTCATGACCATTTTGTAACTACCAGTTTGTACTTTTTAATTCCTTCGCCTTTTTATTCTGCCCCCAACCCTCTCCCATCTACTACCCCAACAAATCTATGACCCACCTGATACCATACATAGTTATTCCAATATGATTGATTGACTATATTCCTTATGCTATATCCAACATCCCCACGATTACTGTGTAACAACCAATTGGTACTTCTTAATCCCTTTGCCTTTTTCATTCAACCCCAACCCCCCACCCATCTGGCAACCATCAATATGTTCTCTGTATCTATGAGTTTGTTTCTGTTTCATTTGTTTATTTTGTTCTTTGGATTCCACATATAAGTGAAATAGCATTGCATCTGTCTTTCTCTGTCTGACACTTCACTCAGCACAATACCCACCAGGTCAATCCATGCTGTCACAGATGGCAAGAACCCGTTCCCTTTCATCGCCGAGCAATATTCCTTTGTATATATGTATCATCTCCTGTTTATCCGTTCTTCCATTGACAGACACTCAGGCTGCCTCCACATCTTGGCCACTGTAAACAGTGCTTCCATGAACATATGGATGCACATGTCCCCTTGAAGTAGTGTTTGGGCTTCTTCCGATAAATGCCCTGAAGTGGGATTACTGTGTCCTTCTTTGTCTCTTGTTATAGGCTTTTTTTCAAAGTCTATTTTGTCTGGTATAAGTATTGCTAGCCCAGCTTTTGTTTTGCTTTGTTTTGTGTTTGTTTGTTTTTTTAATTCCATTTTCATGAAATATCTTTTTGAATTTCGTTACTTTCAGACTATATGTGTCTTTCAATCAGAAGTGAATATCTTTAAAAAAAAATAAGGGAATATCTTATAGGCAGCATTATGTATTTGTTTGCTTATCCATTCAGCCCTCCTATGTCTTCTGGTTGGAGCATTTAATCCATTTATATTTAAAGTATTTATTGATAGATATGTAGCTGTTGCTACTTTATTATTCATAATTTTTATTTTTTTTATTTTTATTTTTTTTTTTATGTTAAACAAGTCCCTCTAACATTCCTTGTAATACTGGTTTGTTAGTGATGAACTTTTGTCCGGGGAGCTCTTTATCTGTCCTGCAATTTTAAATGATAGCTTTACTGGGTAGCATAATTGTGGTTATAGGTCCTTGCTTTTGATCACTTGGAATATTTCCCGCCAGTCCCTCTGGACGGGATTGAGAAATCAGCTGACAATCTTATGGGAGCTCCCTTATAAGTTACTAGTTGTATTTCTCATGCTGCTTTTAGGATTCTCCGGTTGTCTTTAACCTTTGCCATTCTAATTATAATGTGTCTGGGTGTAGGCCTGTTTGGGTTCATCCTATTTGGCACTCTGCACTTCCTGGACTTGTTTGTCTATTTCCTTCACCAAGTTAGAAAAGATTTCAGTCGTTATTTCTTCAAATATGTTCTCAATCCCTTGCTTTCTCTCTTCTCCTTCTGGTACCCCTATAATGCTATTATGGTTGATGTTGTTCCAGAGAGCTCTTAAACTCTCCTCATTTTTTAAGGATTCTTTTTTTCTTTTTTGCTGTTTTGATTGAGTGTTTTATGCTATCTTGTGTTCCAAATTGCTGATTTGATTCTCTGCTTCATCTAGTTTGCTGGTAACTCCTTCTAGTGCATTCTTCATTTCAGTTTTTGTATTCTTCACTTCTGACTGGTTCTTTTTTATGGTTTATGTATCCTTTTTTTATGCTTGCTATCTCTCTGTTGAAGTTCTCACTACATTCTGTGAGCATCCTTATAACCATTGTTTTGAATTCTGATAGGTTGCTTGCCTCCATTTCGTTTAATTCTTTTTCTGGAGTTTTGTCTTGTTCTTTGTTTCCTTATTTTGGCTGTCTCTCTGGTTTTTTGTTTGTTTGTTTGTTTGTTTGTTTGTTTTTTCTATGTCAGATAGATCTGCTATGTCCCTCAGTCTTGGCCAAGTGACCTGAGGGGACTTGGCACAGTCTCTTTGATTGCCTGCTCCAGGTGCTCCTTGAGTGTCCCATGTGTGTGTTGTTTGTGCCCTCCTGTTACAGTTGAGCTTTGATTGCTATTGGTAAGTTAGTAGGTAGGATTGACCCAATCCCAATTAGGAATTTACCCTAATCAGTAGGGTGATTAGCTGTGGGGTTTCCCCAGGTCCATTGCTTATAGGCTGCTATGTGTGTGGGGGGCCTTGTCCCACTGAGAGGAATTTACCCCAGTGGGCTCTGGTGCTTGTTGAGTCTGTCCTTTGGGTATGCAGCTTGTGGGGCTAATTGGTCAGTGTTTTGCTGTAGTTTGAGCCAACCTCCAAGTATGTTGGTTCTGGGGCCCCCGGCAAGGGTCTCTGGTGAAAGCCAAGGTCACCCATTGCCTGTCACTATCAGGGATTACATGGTAGGAGCTACAAAGTGATCCGCAGTTGTTCTATGCCTGTGCTAACCCTGAAGGCATGTGGGAGAGGCCATGCTATGAACTGTGGATGGCTGCCACCAGTACCAGACCCAGGGTAGCTCCACAAAATGTCAGGACACCCCAAGGCCTGCTGCCACCTGCCGACTCCCTTCAGCTTCAGCCACTGATAAAGCCTCTTATGGTAAGCAGGTTGAGTGAGGTGGGGTTTCAGGGAGTTACTAGTTTTGGAAAAGTTGTGGTCAACAGATTAATGTAGACTCTAGTTTGGTGCCAGTGCTAAGCCTGGAGCTACTCAGCAAGAATCTCAGAGCACACTGAGGCTAGATTCCACCCACCTGGGGCCTATAGACTCTGATAGTTTTCCAAGAAAGAGTGTAATAATGCAGGCTGGGCTAGCTGCTTGCAGAGAAAGTGCCTCTGGTGTTGGGTGGGGTCTCAGTGAATCAGCAGGGTGGAGGAAGTGGAGCTCACCAGACCAATTGGATTCAGATTTGGCCTTTTGGGGGTGGGCTCAACACAAAAAAAGATGGCACCTGCCTGCCGGCTGCATGGGAGGAGGAAGCCACACAGTGGACAATGCAACTGCCCTCCAGCCCTCACTATGTGGCCACACACCTCAGTCTGAACCCTGTATGTCTCTGACACCTCCCGGATCACTGTCTCTCTGCTGGAGCTCAAGGTGAGTGCCTGTGAGAGAATCTGTGCATGGGCTGTTTAAGAGGATGTCTGGGTTTCCTGTAGCCTTCCATCTCACCCAGGCGGTAGGAATCCCCATCGTTTTTAACAGCCAGTTGTTGTGGGGGCTTCTCTTCCTGGCACCAGTATTCCTGGCTGTCAAAACTGATTTTTGGCTGTGGGTTTCTTGCTCCTTGAGGGGAACCCCTGTGCCTGAGATATCCCTCTCAGTTTTCAACCACCACAGGAAGGTTTGCGGCTAGCTGGTTTCATGTCTCTGCCCTTCCTACTATCCCGTTGTGGCTTTTACTTTATATCTTTAGTTATAAAACTCCTATTTAACTAGAATTCAGATGATTCTCCTGGTTGACTGTTTCATAATTTAGTTGTAATTTTAGTGTGTTCATGGAAGGAAGCAGTCACAATCTTTATCTACTCCACCCTCTTGGATCTCTTTTAGAAATGTAATGTTTTGAGAAAGTTATTATCTTAGGATACATATCAAAAGAATGATTAGTGTTGACTCTGGAACAGTATTACCATTTGCAGGCCTAGGTGTAGGGCTTGGAAGATAAGCTATATCTGAATCAGAGAACAAGAACACAACAAACAGGTTTAGACTGAGGATTCATATTTTCCAAAATGTAGGTAGTAGTAGAAAATATGTACTTGGATATCAGGCTGAATAGTGCTATTTTAAGTGGCTAGTCAGAAAACTGATTGTGACCAGTCCATGATGGGACTATGTACTTCGTTAAGAATGTCCAACAGTAGCAAACTAATGTAAGGGAAATAAACACAAAAACACTAGAGAAATTTTAATCCTTTCGCATTTTTAGCCACAGCAAATATTAAGCAAAATCCAAATCCTACCAAGAATAACATAAATCTACAGTCTAAAGGAGTATTAAACTCAGTTCTTATTACCCAATACAAAATATCTGTCTTTTAGTATAAAATTATAAGAGATGAGAGAAGGGAATAACAAACAAACAAACAAACAAACAAACAAGACTTAAGAGATAAAGCAGTATCAAAAACAGACTCACTTTTAATACAAATGTTGGAATTATCAGGCACAGAATATATATATTTTAAATTGTGATAAGAACACTTAACATGAGCTCTAGTCTCTTAACAAAAAATAAAGTGTAAATTACATTGTTATTAACTGTAGCTGCAATGTTATACAGCAGATCTCTAGAACATAATTAAATTTTCCTACACATTCAACATCAACTCCCTATTTCCTCCTCCCCTAACCCCTGGCAACTACTGATTATTGTGTCTGCTTCTATGAGTTTGATTATTTTAGGTACCTCATATAAGGAGAATCATACAGTATTTACACTTCTGTTATTGACTTATTTTACTTAGCATAATGTACTCCAAGTTCAACCACATTGTAAATGGCAGGATTTTCTGCTTTTTAAAGGCTAAATAATATTTTATTGTATGTAGGTACTACATTTTATTTATCCATTCATCCATCAGTAAACACTTAGGTTTTTTTTAAATATATTGGCTATTGTGATTAATGCTGTAATGAACATGAGAGTGCAGATATCTCTTTGAGATTTTGATTTCAATTATTTTAGATATACACCCAGAAGTGGAATTGATAGATTATATGGTAGTTCTATTTCTAATTTTGGGGAGAACTTCCATACTGTTTTCCATAGCTACTGTACTACTTTATATTTCTACCAACAGTCTATCAGACAGGGAATTTAAAATAATTATAATTAACATCTTAAGAGATGTAATGGAAAATGTAGACAACATGCAAGAACATATCAGTAGTGTAAGCGAGAGAACGAAATTATAAGAAAGAATCAAAAGACAGTCCTAGAAATCAAAAACACTGTAATAAAAATGAAGAATGGCTTAATGGGCCCATAAATTGATTTGACAGGACTGACAAATAAATCAGTGAGCGTGGATATAGGTAAACAGAAACTTCTCAAACTGAAAATGTAAAGAGAAAAAAGAATTAAGGAAACATTAAATAGCATCCAAAATGGTGAGACAATTTCAGGAAAAAAAAAAAAAAAGTAACAAATGTGTAATTGAAATACTAGGAGGTAAAGAAATGAGAGAAGAACTATTTAAGGAAAAATTAAAAATGATCAAGAACTTTTCAAAATTAATGACAGACACCAAACCACAGATCCAAGAGTTTGGAGAATAGCAAGCTGAATAAATACCCAATTCATCATCATCATCATAATCAATGTTGCCATCATCATTAACCTATGCAATATCACATTAAAACTTCAGAACAACAGAGACAAAGGTGAATGCTTGAAGGAAGTCAGAGAAAAACACCTTGCTTATAAAGGAATAAGTATAATGGATTTAGGTTGGTTGGACATATTAGTATGAACTCATGTTTAGCTTAATATAGCGATGGTTATTTATATAAGCACATATAGATATGTGTATATACACAGGTTTGTATACATATGTGTAACTCATCTGACAGGGCCTAGAAGTAATGACACCCCAATAGCAGTGAGAAAACCTAGTGCCCAGATTTTGGTTTCTAACACCAAGCTCCAGTTAAAGAAACTGAGTCTGAAAAGGATAGGTATTAAATCTTCTACAAATATTTGTTAGAATTCACCAGTGAAGCCCTCTGCCCTGGACTTTTGTTTGTTGGGAGACTTTTGATTACTCATTCATCCACCTTGCTGATAATTGCTCTATTCAGATTTTTCTATTTCTTCTTGATGTAGTCTTAGAAGATTGTATGTTTCTAGGGTTTTTATTTTTTATTTTCTATGTTGTCTGGTTTGTTGGTGTATAAATGCTCATAGTAGTTTCTTATGAAGCCAGCTGGCTTTCACAAGGCTGTGGGAGAGCACAGGGCAGGTTGCGCCTGCTTGTGGGAGAGTGCAGAAACGGTGTACACCAGTGCTTCTGTCCCTATGGAGAGTCCCAACAGGGCCCTTGACAGATGCTTTAGGATTAACAAATTAATCTCCTTCATATATAGCCATATACTGCATAACGATGTTTCGATCAACAATGTACCAAATATACAATAGTGGTCCCAGGAAATTATAATGGAACTTATAATGGAGTTGAAAAATTTCTTTCACCTAGTGATGTTATAGCCATTGTAACATCATACGAGAAATAGATTATACGATTATGGCCTGGATGTGTAATAGGCTATACCATCGAGGCGTGTGTAAGTACACTCTATGGTGTTTCACAATGACAAAATTGCCTAAAGATGCATTTCTCAGAACATATCACTATCGTTAAGTGGTATAGTCTAGGTGCTTTTCCAGCTTCTCCTTTTGCACTGGTCCCTGCAGTGAATGAGTCTGCGTGTTAGCCGTTAATGAGAAATATCTAAGTTCTTTACAGCCTTTTGTGTCTCTTAGATGTGAGCCCCATTGGTTTTCAAAGCCAGTAATTTGGGGGCTCATTCCGTCAGTGCAGCTCCCAAGGGTTGAGGTTCCTGATGTGAGACACGAACTCCCCATTCCTCAGGCAGAAGTTTGAGATTTGTGAGATCTTTTGTGGGTCACTGTACCACGGGTGGGGATTTTGGCATGACCACTTCTCTGCTTTGCCTACACATCTCAGTGTGGCCCTTTCACTATTTGTTTGAAAGGAGCTGCTTAGTTAATTTTCAAGTCTGCTTTCAGAGAGAATTGTTTCATGTTTAACTGTGGACTCAGTGTGATTGTGGGTGACGATGAGTTTAGGATTTTCCTGTGGGGCCAACTTTGGTCACCTGTCCTTCACTTATAACATAATCATATGATTAGGTTTACATATATGTATGGCTGCCTAAATATATGTAATATTATAGTTGTAGTTGTTTTATGCTTTTAAAAATGATATCTTCTTTGCAATCATCTGGGAAGTGCTTTTTCTAGTTAATATTGTTTCTTAAACACATTATAATACAACAGGCAAACACCTCCTTCCACTCTATAAGTTAAAAATTCTGAAAGAATACAAACACTGCGACTCTATTTCAAATGGAGGCTTTATATATACATATGGCCTTTCATGTGTATATTTTATTTGTTTACTTGAACTTTTCCCCCTTTTTTCAAAATGTATACTCTAATCACTTTTTAAATTTAAGTTTACTTGTGAATAAATAAACCAGTGGTGATTCCAAAGCAATTTCTGTAAAAGTGTGTGTGTGTGTGTGTGTGTGTGTGTGTGTGTGTGTGTGTGTGTGTTGGGGGCTGGGAGGTGGGGTTGTACTCATTTATTGAAAAAAAAGTAAAATTGCTTTGTTAAGTCTGAGGTGAAACAGGTGTTCAAATTTTGGCTGATAGATGCTGCCTTCATTTTTTCCTTTATAAACATTTGTTTAAATGACAAAATATTTTAAGTAAATATGCATTTTATTTTTCACTGATGAATATTCCATTATGAATATTCCTAACTTTTTATTTTAACTAATATTACATATGGACATTTGCATTATGTCCAGTTTGTGGCTATTACAAATGTGCTCCTATGAACATTCTTATTCATGAAGCCTGAAACATACCAGCCAGTATTTCTATGGTATAGGAGTACAGTGGATGTGAAATTTTTAGTTATAAAATAACGAATGTCAGCCTTAGCAGTTACTGTTAACTTGTTTCCCAAAGTGGTTGTATCAATTCATATTGCTGCCAGGAATGTCACTACTGATTCACATCTTCTAGAGTAATTGATATTGTTAAAGTGCCTGCTTATTGCCTATTTATTAAATTAAAAAGGTATCTCATTGTATTAGTTTGCATTTACCTGATCTCTGAGGAAGTTGAGCCTGTCCCTATGTTTATGTGCATTCATGTTTCTTTGATTTAAAATGCCTTTGATATCTTTTGTCATTTTTCTATTAGATTATTTATCTTTTTCTTATTTATTTGTAGAAGTTCCTTACATACTATAGGTAATAAGACTTGCTTGGTTGTATATGTTCTAAAGATATTTTGCCAGTTTATAGCTTGGATTTTTATTTGAAATGGTGTATTTTGATTTAAGCATTAAAAGATAAAGATTCTCAATTTTAATGCATTTTAAATTATCAGTCCCTTTTATTATGATTATCAGGTTCTTCACAAAGTCTAGGTCAGAGAGATATTCTCCTATATTTTCCTTGTTGATAGTTCTTTTGTACATTGACTTCATAGACTGAAAGTATATTCTTTTTATACTGTTTCGATCAAAATTTATTAAACATTTCTATTGCAATGTAGGTGTAGTGCTAGGAACTTTAGAAGATACAAAAATAAGACACACATAAACTGACAGAAAGTTTACAATATATTTAGAAACAACCTTAATTGGATTTGGATTTTTGTTGTTGTTGTTCTTCCATAATTCCCCATTATACCAAGTCATTACTGGAAAAATTACAATTCTTCACATATTATTTTATCTTATTATTACATAAATTAATCCAATTGTCTCAATTGTGAAATTTTCTGAATAAAATGACCTTATTTTTTTCTAGTCTAGACTTTATTAGAGGAATAATTTGATATGAGCACTTGTTAAATTATTGAGAACCTACTAACAGATCAAGAAAATCCACTCTCCCAAGAAAAATGAGAGCTGCATGAGTTATTTGTAGTTATGGATATGAATTTTGGCTGAAACATCCACACAGCATACCTCTGCAAAGTCTTTTTTAAATCACTTGTACATTTGTATCTGCAGCAAGACTATCTGGGTTAAGGTTGTAGTCTTAAAATTACAGCCAATAACAGGAGGACAAATATGAGCCCATGATATGACTTCATCAGTCATTTCTACATATTTAAACAATTTTGGGGCTTTCATTTCGCCCACTATACTATGTTAGGAGCACAGGATTTGAATTGGACATTTGTTTCGATTTCACATTTATAACTTCCAATTGGTTGTAAAACCTACATTCTTACATAATTACAACCACTTGCCTATGGTCTTTATGTTTGAAGACCAACTAGGCAGGATATAAAAATTGACCTTCTTTTTTCTTGAAGCTTCATAAATTTGTTGCATCATTTTATTTTGGTATGAAGTGTTGCTATAAGGAAACCTAATGTCACTCTGATTTTCTTTCTTATACATATTATCTTGTCTTCCTACCTCTATGCTCAAATAAATCTTTCTTTATTCTTAATATAAAAATATTTTATCAATTGCCTTTCCACAATGATTTTACTAGGCACAATTAGAATTAAGTCTGGGCAAGACTTTAATGGAAAAAAATGTTACAACTTTATCGGAAACTTTGAAAGATATTTCATAAAGAGGTATACTGTGGAATTCAGTAGGAATAATCTATGTTGTAAAGCCAAAACTAAGCCACAAATTCAATGCAATCACCAAGTGCACATACATTATTTATTTTTAGAAATTAAGTTCATAACAGTCAAGAAAATTTTTGAAAGAAATGTAAAAAGGATAATTTTTCCTTCCAGATATCCAAATACATTATAAATCTGTAATAAATACATTGGATTGGTGTTAAAAATTCAATATAACACAATAAATAAAGACTACAAGTAGCACTCTTTATACATGGGAATTTAGAAGATAAAATTGGTATATAAAGTCAGCAGACAATAATGGATTATTTGATAAATTAATTTAGCATAATTTATTGTCCATTTAAAAGTAATGTTAAATCATTATCGCTCACCTTTCACAAAAATAAATTCCAAGTGTACTAGACCATGTTTGTTTTAACAAAAATCAGTAAATTTATCAGAAGAAAATGTTAGAGAATATTGCCTCCAATACAAAACATATAAAAGCAAAATACATAAAAATTAATACATGTGATTATATCTGAAGCAAAAGAATATGACAGAGGACATCATACAATAGGTGAAAGACAAATGATAGATAGATGGGGATAACATAGTTTAACATACATGACAGTAAGAGATTAGTACACAATTATAAGATATCTACTAACTTGTAAAAAAAAACAGTAGAAAAATTAGCAAGTCACAGAGCACAATTTACATAAAATTTACTCTAAAATAATAATGTTACCATTTTTCATACTTTCTGTTGACAAAGTTAAGGAAGTTTTATAATGTCAGGTATTGTTGGTAAGGGAACATAGAGAGAGGAATTCTCACACAGTGGGTGTATATGAATTGGTTCAATCATTTTGTTTTATAACTTAAATTGTGCATTCCTTGAGAACCAGAAGTTTTACTTCCTGTAATATACTCTAAGAAAAACAGCATACATACATACCATGAACATGGATTGTTTATTTCATGATTTTAATAGGGAAGAGCACAAAACAAGTTATATCTGTTAATCATGGAATGCAAAGTAGATTGGAATATCTTTAGCATTTATGACAATGTGGTATATAATTAACAACTTTCAGTGTTTGCCACAGATGTAACTACATCCCAAGCTCTTTAAATAAATTTATGTGATTCTTACAACATCCCTATAAAATTACTCCCAATCTATAGCTGTAGAAACCGAGGTAAAGAAAGATTAAATAACTCAACCAAAGTCATTGATAATGAGAACGGGAGACAAGATTTTTACTGAGACAGTCTAGTTCTTAGAGTGTTTTCTAATCATAATCTCTGTGGTTATTTGTTTTCTAGGGCTTCTCTACTGAAATAGCACAACTGAGTGTTAAAATAATAGAAATGTGTTCTTTCATAATTCAGGAGTCTAGAAGTCCCAAATCAAGGTGTGAGCAGGGCTGGGCTTCCTCTGAAGGCTTGAATGTTTCCTCCCTCTTTCTAGTTTCTGGTGGTCACTGGCATCCTTGGCATCCTTGGCTTGTGGCTGCATCATTCCACTTTCTGCCTCTGTCTTTGCAGTCTGTCTTCCCTTTGTGTGTGTATTCTGTATCCAAATTTTCCTCTTTTTATAAGGGCACCAGTCATTGGATTTCAGGCCCATGTTAATCCAGTATGACCTCATTTTAAGTGGATTGCATTTATGCAAATATCCTATTTCCAAACAAGGTCACATTCACAGGTTCTCAGTTAACATGAGTTTTAGGGAAACACTATTCATTCCAGTACACTATGCTATAAAGTTCTCCCAGACATATTTTAGAGTGGCACAATGAAAGTTGACATGTGATGTGTACACTGTGATATTATTGATATTAGTGTCATTTTTGAGGTATCTCCATGGAATAATAATAATATATGTTTTTCTATGGACATCCATGCATAAATACATAGAAAAAAATCCTGAAAAGACGCCAATAGCCTAACTGGAGAGAATGAATGTTAACTCATTTATAGGCCCTTCCAGAATTTCAAAGTATCCACGTGAAAGATATTTCATCACCATATACTGATTAAAATTTTTAGACTGGAATTAGAGCAAAGTTATCTTAAGCCAGTGGCCATAAACCTTTGAGAAGATTGGTGAAGAAGAGTTGGACTGTTTCAGAAACACTCATAATTTGTAATGACCTTAATATTAAGAGAATGCTTTGAAATATTTTAAATTACCTTGGTAATGTCTAGCTAACTATAGAGGTTGGAAACTGGATTTCTTTTTTCTTTTTTTTTAATTTTTTTAAATTTATTTTTTAGATTTATTGGGGTGACAATTGTTAGTAAAATTACATAGATTTCAGGTGTACAATTCTGTATTACATCATCTATAATCCCATTGTGTGTTTACCACCCAGAGTCAGTTCTCCTTCCATCACCATATATTTGATCCCCCTTACCCTCATCTCCCACCCCCCACCCCCTTACCCTCTGGTAACCACTAAACTATTGTCTGTGTCTATGAGTTTCTGTTTCTCATTTGGAAACTGGATTTCTAAAAGAACAAAATCTGTTTCTGACAGTAGAAGCCAAGGCTGCTGGTGAAGATGTATATGTAATGGGTCAGAGCACATTTTTTCCAGCTTCCCCAAATTAATGGCGATTACATAATCCAGGTAAAGCAAAAGAGTACCCAAATTTTTCTACGCAGAAGGACTGCCTAAGAACCAACCTCACCATGAAAAGTCTTATTTTTAAACCTAAGATGACACAAACATTATGCATAGACCAAATGAGAAAAATAAAATGTTTTAGTGGATATCAGTGTGGACCAATGACCAGAGAGCAGATGACAGGTACGATTTCTCAGAAGAAAGCTGTGTGGAAAGATGACTAGTAAGAAACAGGTGCATCCTGGCTACTCTTTGGCTTTAGATAAACTCCTTGTATATCTTAACACCACTCTATCAACCATGATTTAAGCATTACCCTAGGACAAGGGGATTGAGAAAAAAGTGACTCTCAATGGACTAATTCTAATGTTCTCATCCGTTGGGAAAAAAAAGAAGAAACATTAAATTGAGATTAATTTTCTGACAATCAAGGGAAAGTTTTTATATCGGCAGAAATGTTTCATAAAGTAATATATGTTTCATAAAGTATATATAATATCAAATAAAATACAGTTCTTTTTTAAAAAGCATGTATGCAATGACCACATCCATGTATTTATGTTTAAAAAATAGTTTCTTTCACTTGGTAGAATAATAGCTCAAAATATATATTACATGATAAAACAAAATGAAATTTCTTGCACAATCACGTGTGTGGCTTGGGATTTTTATCTGTCATTTGAAAACAAGTTTGCCACAGGGGAGGACTCAAGGAATGAGGAGAAAAAGCAATGGAAACACAAACATTACCTGAACTGTTTTAATATTTATTTTAACAATGTATTAATATAGTATTTATATAATTAGAGTTATTTTATAGTTCTTAATTTTTTTTTTGCTTTTTTGTTCTCTAGCTGTATATGCTAATTTGAATATACATGATAATCTTTTAGGTAAATGGTAATTTTACTGATTTGTAATCTCTATGCCATTTTGATATCAGTATAAAACTGCTTATATGGCATGTGTGCTATAAAGCCCATATTATCAGTTCTACATATATGGGTAAAGACCTTTTGATTGTCTCCCTCACCCTTGTATCCTTTTCTTGGAAAAGCCAAAAATAAGTATAATTAGTTAAGAGCATTTCTTTTAAAATTACCTGTTAGGCACCAACCATGTGTCAGGCATCATTCCAGGCACCCAGGATAGACAGAACTCCCTGTATAGGTGGAGCTTACATTCTAGTTGGGAGATTTAAACAAACACAGTTGAAGAGAGATATGAACAAAAATGAACACTTGCAATAGAAGGGTGTTCAGGAAAGTGCTACGTTATACAACTTGATGAGATGTTTTTCATCAGGAAACGTTTGAACAGAACCTTAAAAGACATGAGTTAAGTGTGGTTGCCAGCCTACAAGATAATCCCTAGAAGATTTTTGCCTCCTGGTATTCACACACATGTTTAAGTGCATACCAGTGGTCTACTGACCTATACTGATTTTAAACTGGTCTAAGTCACCAACAGAGTGTGACAGACGTGATCATGCGGGACTTCTGAGGCTGAGTCATAAACAGCAATGAGGAGTCCACTTCATCCTGTTGTATCCCTCATTCTGGAGAAGCCAGCTGCTAGGTTGTGAGTACAGTAAAGGAGTCCTGGAGAGAGACTCATGTTAGCAATCACTGAGGCCACCCTCAGAATCAAATTGTCAGCCATGTGATCAACCTTAGAAATAACTCCAATTCCGTTAAAGCTTCAGATAACTGTAATCCTGGCCATCATCTTGAATGCAACCACAAAAGAGGTTTGAACCAGAACCATCTAATGAAGCCACTCCTGAATTCCTGATCCACAGAGATGTTTGATAATAAATATTGGTTTCTTTATTTCATTAAATCATGGAGTAATAGGTTGCCATGCAATAGATAATGAATATAGCAATCTCTCTGGGGAAAAAGCACTCCAGCAAGAGGTAGCTATTCCTATAAAGGTTCTGAGGCAAGAGCATGCACGATTGTTCTAGAAAAAGTGAGGATAGTTGTGGTCAAGTGGGAGGTGAGGTCAGAAGTGAGAGGTATTTAAAACCTTTTAAGTGAATGAATGCTAAAGATATTTCAAATGAAGATACATAAATTGTTAACATGTCATCACAAAAGTAAAACAGAATATTTAATTAAAATTCACATATCACAAATTGACGAATTTTCCTCAAGAAGTTAAAGAAATGAAGAATGTTTGAAAATAAAATTGAAAAAAGAAGCTAAGGATATATAAACTAAAAAAGTCTTTGATAATTTCACTGCCATTTTGGTATATTTTCCTCACAGTTGCTCTTCAATTTTATAAGTATTCTTTTTCTTTTTTTTTCAATTATAGATATTCTGTATTTCAGTTTTTATCCTGTATATTTTACATAGCAACATATTTAAGCATTTGTTCATAATATTAAAATGATATAAAATCCAATTAAAAGCTGGACAGGACAGTAATTCTTTATATGCAGAAAACAAAATTCATTTGTATTCTTTGTCACCTATTTAGGTTTGTGGCAATTTTTCACTATTATAAAAAATGCTCTTTTATGAACATTTATTTTATCTAAATCTTTTAATTCAATTAGTAAACATTTCTCACAAATTCTTTCCCAAAGATTTCCTCTCGTCTAATACTTATAAAGGCGATGCTCTTTTTAAACCTTAAAACTTCATGTATCTTGATAAAACTGTCCCTCATCCCACATCACTAAAATTTATCCAATTAATTATGAGAAAGAAAAAAAAAGATAGAATTCAAAGAGATATTTTGGTTTAAGGCTTGAAGTGAAAAATCAAGGATTTTACATTTGGGAACTCAAATGTAAAAAATATTGGATTGAAGAATTGTTGAAGTTTTTCAGACTGAGAGCAGTAGAATTGTTTTTAGAGTCTTGGGAGATTAAATATTAGTCATGCAGACAAACGCTAAATTCTGCCTTTGATTTTGACTTGTATTAGGTAACGACTTTCTTATGTCAGGTAATGACCTCAAACTTTCAAATGATAAATTTACTCTAATTTTCTCCTTTGTGCTAGCATATAGAAATCATTTTTTTCCAAAGACATAATCAAATTATGTCTTTCAAATATATCTTGAAAATATACAAATAAATAGCCATTGGACACTTGCGTGTTATATCAACAGTTCTATCTGCCCAGTTATTTTAAAATTAAATATAATTTTATGTTGTTGACTTAAATAGTACTTACATAATCATAACCCTTGCATTTATGATTAAGGATTTACAAACAGCTTTACAACTGTTACCTTGTTTATCTTTGCAACTTGCTCTGACGGCTTAACTAAGTAACTCTAAGCATTTCTGATTTATAGATGGAGAAAATGAAATAGGCAGGTGAGATTATTTATTTGTAATAGATATTGACTGAGCTGGGAATGAAGCCAGGACTCTAGAGTGTTGTTCATTTGCTAGTCCTGTATCTTGGTTATAGAATCTAATGGCTAATTATTTTAATTGAGTTACAATAACATAGCAAATTACCTGACATGCTATCAAATGGAATCATACACCTACAGTCTTATAATCAATGGGGTTAACAGTGGCATCTCTAACATACTTTAAATTGAGAGCTTTCTAAATTTAAATTAAATCTATTAAGCTAAAGCACTAAATACCGATTGGTAAGACTTGTCCCTAAAACCTTCTACAAAGTTTTTCCTACTTCTTACCAATAATGTGTAGGGAGCCATCTAGATCTCAATTTCTTATCAAGTTTTTCTTTCCTCTTTCTTCTCTTGACAAAAATCTCCTTATCATTTATAAACTTGAAAGATAATCTTGTCAGTGCTATCAATCTCTGCCATAAAATGTGAAATCGTCAAAGCAGACTTAGATGAATGAAAAAATCTTACCCAACACTAAAGTTTTCTAATATTTAGCAAATTATACAAGCAAGCCACAAATTCCATGTGGAGAGAGTGATTTAAACACTCCGGTTCTTTCCTTCTACCAGCCTATTGCTCTGTTCTGCTTCAGTCACCCTGAGGCAGCACTTCAGATCCAGACCTATGACAAAGTCTGCCTTTCTCATACACCTCTACTTGCAGCTGCCCTCTTACACTCCTCGTGTGTCCAAAGGATTCTGATTGTATTTCCCAGGGATTGGCCACTTTCCTATTAAGTGGCACATATCAATTCCTAGGTTGAGACAAGGAATTTAGCTAGCATTGCTACAGGCTCTTTGCATCTATTTTCTTTCTTCCTTTGCTAGTTCTTTGGCATTCCTAATTCCTGAACTTTTGTACCTTTTTTTGTCAGTAGTCATGGCAGGGAATAGAAATCACTCAATGTTTTTAAGCAGACAGGAATTTAATACCAGAATTAAGGTGCTTACAAATTGTGCTAGAGGTGGTTAGAGGTCAAAAAATGCTACTGCCATCCAGTGGTCAGGAAAGTGCAAACTCCACTACCATCCTCACAGCTGCCACTCACCCGCATACCTTTCATTTGTCCACACCAGACAGGCCGGCTTTATTTAACATGTGGAACATGTGCTGCATCCTGCTTATCAGATGCTCCACCAAGTAATGAAAAAAAAAAAAAAAATGGCCTTCACCTCTTCCATTTTCCAAAGTCAAATGTGTGCATCATCTCCAGCAGTAGAAGTTCATCTCCTGTAGGAAACTAGTTAGTTGCAAGGGCATCTAGGATATGTAGTTTTTAACCACATAACCCTTGTGATACAGGGGCTGCGAGCATAAAATAAGAAGAAAGTAAATATTTTATTGAGTGCCAGATGATGCTACCTAGCATATTTACTGATTGATTGATTGATTGATTGATTGATTGATTGATTTCACTTTCCCAGTTTCAAAACCTCATCTTACAACTTCAGGGTCTTGAGTCCACACCTGATCTGAAACATTCTTTCTGCTTCCTCTCAGCATTTCTGTCATGTGTTTTCAGTAATCCATATACTTTAAGAAGTGGCAGGTAGCTATTTATAATTTTTTAAATTAATGACAATAGATTAATACTTTGTCTACTGATGAAATATTTGCATTATTACAGAGGCCATCTGGAATCATTAACTTAACTTTAGCAATGAATCTAGTGGGACTATCAGGTCCAAAAACCATTTGTCTTGCTTCTTCTATATTTTAGTCAGTAGGAACAATATCAGAACTGTATCCTTTCAAAACCCCAAACTAATAATTGAGAAAATGGTTTAAAGTTCCATTTTTGGAACTTGCTATTTATATGCTAAGATTGATCTATAACATGGAATAAAAGTTATTTGAAAATGTCCCTAATATTATATATCTCATGATAATTATATTCTCAGATTTCTTATTGTTTGCTCCCTTGCCCAATCTTTTCTCTTTATCCTTTTGACTATCTTTACTTGTCTCATTTTTTCACTGTAAAGATGTAAAATATTCGTTATTTTTTCTTCAACTGGTATTGTTGAAAGGAAAATTTTCATTGCTCAAATTTTTTCAGTGAATTAAACACAGCTACAAAGCTGATATTTTTGATAAGTGTAGAGCTTTTACTGTAATTGTAAAGAACACCAGGATAGGAATGTTATTCAAAGCAAAATATTCAACGTATTGTGATAGGACAAAAGAAGAGACCAAAGAAAAAATGTTTTTTGTTTTTTTTCTTGCCTCTGGGCAGTGAAAATTTGGTGTTACTAAGGATACTGATTTTTCAAATATACTATTCACTGTTTCTTAACAAATTCTCCTTGCTAATGACTGTCAGACAGTATAAACTACAAAGGGTTTAGTGTAAAAAGTTTTAATCAGCAACTGAAACCAAATAAAAAGTCCCAGATTTGTACAGAAAGTGTCGGGAAGATGAGTACCTGCTTGCTTTACTAAACATCTGAAATATGAATAATATCTAGATGCAAATTAAAACTACATTCATCTATTATAAACTAGTTGAAAACTGGGCTACATGTTAAACATAAATAATATATTAAAATGGGGAATGCAATTTTCGGTAATTTCCCCTGAAAAGAATGAATGCCATGATTTCAATATGTTTACATGTTCAGGGATATTTCAATATTTTGAGTGGTAAAGCATAAGTTATTTGTGTAAGATATGAGTCCCAGTGGAATTTTTATAGATTGAGTATCAAAGAGGGACTGGAGAGCCCAGGACCCAACTTGAAATGTCTTAAAGACAACTCCATCTTAATCATTCCCATGCACAGCGCTGCACATGACACAAGTTGGCCCTCACTTATTGTGTGTTAAACGACAAGCACGTGCTACAATAGCAACATGAAATCAAATGTTTATTATAAGTATATTATAGCTTATCATTGGGAAAGATTTGGATAAAGATTCAATATTTATTTAGTCCAATTTGTTGCAAGCACTGCATTAATCTCTTTTACATGCATTCTTATATGTACTTCTTTCAACAATCTGAGAGTGTCTTAGGAGGGGGAAACAGATATAGTTCGTTCCAAAGTGATTTTATGGCTTAAGAATCAAATTAAAAAGAGAAAGTCAGAAATATATCACATACTCATACTTATGATCACAGCAGAAATTACTATCTCATCTAGCAAGAAGCAATGGATTCTGACTGAGGAGATACTTTGCCTTTAGGAGGCTTCACCATGGCAAGGATACATTGGGAGTGCCATTGACATGCAAGCTTCAGCTGCTCCCACTTTGAACTCCTTGTTGCCAGGAACGAATCGGCAAGAGGCATCAACTTAATGGTATGAGACAATGACACTGATCCTCAAGGGTGGTTAGGCAGCTCTTACAACTGGAGTCAGGGAAGAATAAGTGTGGAACCCAGATGGTCCACTTGGCTACCTCTTGCTGCTCCATTGCTTCACTGTAACTGTAAATGGGCATGTGCAGCAACCCCAGACTATGAAGGTTATAATTGTCAAGAAGTCACTGCTCTCAGAAATGATGGTTTGCCTCATACCACCACGGAACAGCATGACCTGCCAAGATGCTAGCCAAGGATGAGGGGAATTTGAAACAAATAGTGGAGGGAGAATGAGGAACAATGACAGTTTCTAGATCAACTGCAAAGAGTGTGGCTACCGTTCTTCTCACAAACCTCCCTACTGAAAATTCAGATTACTGATATTATTCAAAATTCCCCTCAGGAACTGAGGCCCAAGGGAAACATGGAGGAGCTTTCCTTTGTATAAGTTTGTAGTGAAGCAAAGGGTGAACTGCAGCAGCCATGAAAATGCTCCTCTCAGGGCTGGGTTGCAGCGTGCAGAGTTCACTGACAGCCCTGGCTGCTGCTTTCTGACATTCATTGCCACATTTTAATGGAGGTCACATTTCCCACAGGCTGTTCTTGCCAATGACTGAGGTTGTCAGGGATTCAAAGGTAGGCCTGTTCTTGTGTTGGACTCCTCTGACAGGAACTTTGGCCCCCCAACAGCCTTGACAAACTTTCCTTTGAACTTCAGTCAATAATGTTTCCACCCTACATTGCTTCCTTCCTTTCCTCTCTTTTTCATTCAGGGTCAGATTTCAATCACGCTGTGATGGCTTTTCCAGCCTCCCTTGGACCCCTCCCCATTTTCTCTTACAACTTGCTTCTCACTGGGACCAGACTAATGCCATACTTACTGGAAGAAACTTATCCACTTTTTCACTGAGCAGCTTTCACTGCAGTTTCATAACGAGTTGACAGCACAACAATCTTATCTTACAAGGCTGACAAGTCTCCTCTCTCTCCAAAATTAATCAAATTTTCAGGCCTGTTGAAGAGACCTTTCTATTTTTGCTGCTCTTGCAGATAATTATCTTAAATATTTGCTCATTTCTTGGTTCAGTTCAGTGTGCTGATGGGAGGCAGAAGTAGGTAACAGCATTTGGGGCGAGAAAAGAGGTAATAGCATGTTGAAATGGCACACATCTCTCTTAAATCTTTAACATTAGTTCCAACAAAGTTAAATTCTGTTAAGTTTTAATTGTCTCATTTCCTGCCCTATCATATTTATTTTTTACTTCTCATATTTTTTCTTTTATTTCTATGACCAAATATATGTTTACTTATCTCAACACTATTCCTCCCTCAATTTGGATTCTTCTCCCCCTTTTAAACGCTTCCATTTTCTGTTTACTATTTATATCAGTCATTCATTTAATCACATTTACTGAAAATAAACTCCATACTAGGCAAGGAATGGAGATGAAGACATGAATATAATGGGGATTTATCCTTAGGAAACGAACACTGTACTAAACCCTAAACATTCTAGAGCTTTTTCATAGCCAGGAGATACTTCATGAAAGAGTATGCCCCCTTTTCAGCCTAGCTCCTATTTCTGCCTAGCTCCTAGTTTTGCACATTATTGGATGAAAAATGAAGGACAATTTATGTACCTACTACATGCTCAGGAGGAAAGCATTAGGAAAATTCATAGTAAGAGCAGATCCAAAGATGCTCAAAGTGTACAAACGAAAGAGAACTGGTTTCCAGGTATAATCATTTAAGCAATCAATGAACTGCATTACCCATGGAAAAGCTGGTAGGCCAAGCAGGGTTCTTTCGCTCTCCTCATACATGGAACACGAGTTATTGGGAGTACATTCATCCCAGGATAAGCAATTGCACCAACACACTAAAGAATGTGAACTCCCTATGTGGGGAAGGCTTCTTAGGTAATGTAGGGACCTGGGAGAGAAGCAGAGGAGAGGTCGGCAGAATTTGGGGCCTCTAGGGAGGGAAATACATTAAAGACTGAAGCTGAAGACAAAGGAGGAAGTCCACTTTCCCGCTTTCTTTGCATGGTCCCCTGAAAGCCAGCTGGACTGGCGACATCACCTATCTGAGTATGCCGGCGAGCAAACCCACAGTCAGTTTTTGCCTGACCCAGAACATCAAGTCGGCTACTTATGCTAATCCACTTAATCAAAGCACAAGTTCAAAGAAAGTAAAACTGACTTTGTATACTTTGTGTGTTTTTACCACCATTTGCTGTAAACTAAATAATTTAAACAAAAATATGGTACCAGTTATCTATACTTTATATCTACCAAATGAGTGACCCTTTAGAAAAGAATTTCTGGCATTAGAAAACAGGCTATTTAATGTCAGAGGAATCTTCCCAATTCCTCGAAATTGCCCAAGGTCAGTGTTTTCTAGATTTCCCTTAGTCAATAATCACCCTTATTTAATAATCTTTTATCTAGTGACCACCTCTGGAATTTGTGGAAAGACACACACACACACACACACACACACACACACACACTTCTGCAGCCCATTCCAGATATACTGAATCAAAATATTCATTTTACCCCCATTGAGGGGCTCAGAAATCTAAATTTTAAACAAGTGAGCCAGGTAATCCTCAGATCTTACCAATTTGGGGAGTGCTGCAAAAATATGGTGCTATGTACAACTGCAAGCACCATTCACCTGTCCCCCACATCCTTACACATACAGCATTTCTGCTTAATGTAAACATGTGTTTACATTAAACATATTAGACCACGTTTCAATGAAGTTTTTTCATGTTCATTGTTTATTAGTGATATTAAGTGTTGAAAAAGAAGGAATGATGACTTCTCGTGGGATTTATCAATATTTTGTTGATCAGTATTATTGTTCTCAAAGTTTAGGAAGCATAGGATCATCTCAAAAATGATGAAAGTAGAGATTCCCAGGCCCTCAGAGTATCTCAGATCTAGTCTGTTAAGAATGGGCAGGAATCTGCATGTGTAACAAGCATCCCTAGGTGATGTGAGCACTTTCAGGAAAACTTGCATCCACTCTCCTTACTTTTTCTGTGTGTCTCTCAGCCTACTCATCCCACCACTTATTTATCTCGTTTGCCTTACTTTCTTCTCTGTCTTCCCTGCCTTACCTAGCTCTCATCCAGTAACAGTAAATATGATATAATTCGTTAAGTGTCATATCTGTTTAGGTGAAGATTATCAGTACTGTTTGTAAATACTATATGGTTTTACTACCAGCAAAAGAAAAAGCACTGAAAGGATATCCTCCATGAGTTTCCTTATTTGAACAGGAAGGTAAGTGAAAACAAACTGACTAAGGATAGGTATATCAATGGTTCTCATTCCTGGCTGTACATTAAAATCACTTGAGAAGCTTTTAAATCCGCACCTAGAGATTCAGCTTTATTTTGTTGCATAAGACACCAGAAATCGGTTATGTTCTTTTAAGTTGTCAGAGAATTCCCATGTGCAGGAAGAGTTGAGAACTCCCAAATTAGAGTCAGTGGAAACCCATGCAAAGATAATAACTGGGAAATATATATCTCTGAGGCCTAAAAAGAATGGAGGGAGAAAGACTAATGAAAAGAAAAAGGAAAAATAGATGATTGTATATAAGTGATGGAGGGGAAAATAGAGAGAAAAAAGCATTGTCTGGGCAAAGAGAGAAATAAATCAATGAAAATGGAGAGTCCTTTCTCAATACGTACTTAAAATATAATAGTTTAAGTGGAATTGAGGGTAAACTAGTTCAGATGGATTACAAACAGATGAGGTAAAAGGAAAATTCAATGTTTCCCACTCCAAAGATAATGAAGGGATTAGAGTCCATTTCTCTTTCCAGACTAAATCCCAGAGAGAGAAAGAGTCAGAGCATAACAAGACAGATTTTTATGAATGCCTATGCAAAGAGTGAAGGGGAAAGTGACTGGCAGATGAATGGATACTTTGAAATAACAAACCATGAAGCTCAGAGCAGAAAAGGACAAACTAAACCAAAATCGTGAGCACAATTAAGGGTAAGAAAAATCACTGCCAACACTGTTTAGACTGAGAGGTCTCTAAAAAGGTCATAGAAGGTTTACGTTAAACATAATCAGAAACAAACAAAAAGAAATGAATAGAAAGGTTTGCACTGTCAGAGTATAGGTGTTCCCCCCTCCATTGGAAAGTAGAGCATACCTGTGAAAACTTTCATAAGCTGAAATGGCATAAAGCAAAGAAGCAATTATCATTAATTTATACAGAAAAAATTTTGAGCATTTCCAGACCCCAAAAATAACCTATCACATCATATCAAATAACACACAAAACCTAAAATAACACTGATATTATGCAGGAACATGATAAATACACTTATATAAAGTAGAATTAATGTATGCACAATGTAGTTTCATTTATTAAAAAGACTGACTAGTTTCTTGAACCACATTTGTTCACCCATCAATCCACTCAAACAATAGACTTTCCATTTTATTCATCATTGGATGCCGACTATAGAAGACCACTTTGCTACCAGCAGAACCAATAGTAACTTCGGCAGCTTTCAAGATGTTTTTTTATCCCTGCATGTAAATAGTATGATCAATAGTGGATGTGAGTAAGTTCAATGCATGCACAATGTTTTTGTTTTGTTCACCAAGACCAAAAGGCTTAATATGCCCAGTTTTATGCTAACCATAACACCCTACAGGCTCTCTTAGACTTTTCTGATACCTTAGGACACAATGTGCTAATGGATGCACAAAATAAATGGAAATAAAGCACAGATACTCACAGACACAGTTCAAAGCCATGGCAACTTGATGCTGAAATGTTGAGTATGGTTCCCAGGGAAGGAGCTTGGCGGAGCGACTCTCGCTGCTGGGGTGCCACTGCCTCTATAATGGAAAACAAATGCAGAATGCTATTTTGCCTTTTTTATCTTCTTTTTTTTTTTTTTTTTTTAGTAAAAGTGAAAATCCTCTTTAGATTTCTTTCAATTACGGAAAACAGGTACTAATGTAGGTCTTTTGTAAAAGTGAAGTGGTCTAATGGAAATTTTTGAAAAGTGAGATGTACTTTTAATGGGAGAGTAGAGACTATTCTTTTGGAACGACATGCAGAAATGGCATTTCACAAATATCCTTTGTTTCAAAAGTAGAGATATGTCTAAATTGGTTGAAGTTATAAGATATAAAAAGTAGAGAAAGGGAAATACTGTTTTATACTTGCAAAAAAAAAAACTGAAAGAAAAGAAAACTTTATTCTTGGAAAAAATGCAGTTAGAAGAAAACATAAATCCAGACAAATCCAATTATTTTGCTTTATGCAGAAAAGCAAGATGACTAACTTTAAATTCACTCATAACAGAGAACAAATATTGACTCATCAATATTGAAAAATTAACTCTTAAACAAGTCAAATTGAGATGACTGTCCCAGAAAAGGCTTTTTAATTCTAAATTAATCACACTCTTTAATGTAATGAAACAGTAGTGGGCATGTGCATGTGTGCATGCCTGTACACACACACACACACACACACACACACACATCCTTTTGGTCCTAGGTTAAAACCTTTTTATCTGGTCTTTACCACTCCCTTCCCTTATATTGCACAATTTAACATTCTGAAGTATTTCTAATAGTATGAAATGTAATGAATCATAAAATTTGATAGTACATCAAATCAGCTGAATAAATTGTGATATAGAAGTTGTAGTTCTATTTATTATGTGATTTTATAAAAGTTTTTCATCAAGCTACAAATGTGAGAGAAAAGGAAAAAAAATGAATACCATCTTCTAAATTAACATATCGTTGCCACATACTATTTTAATCTGCCAAATATACTGTTTTGCTTGAGATATAATATTGAGGAGAAGTGCAGATATATGTGGAACAGGGCTTTTTTGAATTCCCCAATTGTATAATACACCTTCTGGGGCTTTGTTCTCCATTTCCTCTGTAGTCTGGGTTTGAAACTCTATTGGTTAAATTTAAGTCTATCTTTACTTCACTCAGTGACTATCTGATCATTCCACGCTTAAACTACTTATGGGGTATGATCAAAAAATACAGTGAATGTTTGAATTTAAAAAAAAGAAAATTACAGTAAAAGACACATTGCCATTAATCCTCCTCAAAATAACCCTCTTTGTTTCAAACACACTGATTCCATCATTCTTGCCACTTTCTGAAGCAGTTCTGGAAGTCCTCTTTTGTGAGTGTTTTTAGTTATGCTGTTGTGGCTGCCTCAGTGTCCTGAATCCATTCAAAACGTTTACCTTTCATGGTTGTTTTGACTTTGGGGAGGAGCCAGAAGTTGCACGGTGTCAGATGTAGTGAATAAGGTGGATGAGGACACACCATAATGTTTTTATTTGACAGAAATTGCTGTACCACAAGTGATGTGTGACTCAGAGCCTTTCCATTGCAATAAAATAATATGGTGAATGCTGCTGCTGAGTGCCGTCCAACAGAAAGTCAGGGATCTTCAGTATGGGAAGTGGCATGTTGAACCTTATTAGCAGTGTGTGGCAAGTTTCAACTCGTTCGGTGCATTCAGTTGGGTGTGAGCTACGGTTGAGAGAAAGTGTGCTTTAAAGAGTGCTGTCAATCATCTTCATCATGACAATGCTCTGTGTCACACATCACTTCTGGTAGGCAATTTCTGTCAAATAAAAACATTACCTTGTGTCCTTATCCACCTTATTCATTATATCTGTCATGTGCAACTTCTCTGGCTCTTCCCCAAAGTCAAAATGACCATGAAAGGAAAACATTTTTAATTGATTCAGGACATCAGGGCAGCCACAATAGCGACTAAAGACACTCATGAAAGAGAACTTCCAGAACTGCTTCAGAAAGTGGCAAGAAAAATGGTATAAGTGTGTTTGAAACGAGGGGGAGCATTTTGAGGGGGATTAATGGCAATGTGTATTTTACTGTAATTTTCTTTTTTAAATTTAAACATTCACCGTATTGTTTGATCACACCTCCTACTATCTTGGCAGTTTGCTACATTGACACTCATTCTTCTCTGGTCATTGTGGGTAATCTATATCAATAAATTCCAAAACTAAAAATCATCAATTCTATATGTTTACCCTAGGCCTCTCTTCATATCTGCAAACCCATATATCCAGCTCTCTGCTCAACCTAAGCACCTGATAGGAATATAGTAATATTTCTTTGAGTATATCCTCTTTACTCCAATATTGGCTCTATTTAAAGCATATCTCTACCATATTAATGACCAATCCAGTTTCCCAAGTTGGAAACCTTGGGATCACCCTATGCTGAAGTTGACAATAAATTAGGCTGGTGCAAAAGCAATTGCGGGGCCAGCCTGGTGGCTCAGGCAGTTGGAGCTCCATGATCCTAAAGCTGAAGGCTGCAGTTTCCATTCCCACATGGGCCAGTGGGCTCTCAACCACAAGGTTCGATTCCTCGAGTCCAGCAAGGGATGGTGGTCAGCTCCCCCTGCAGCTAAAGATTGAACATGGCACCTTGAGCTTAGCTGCCGCTGAGCTCCCAGATGGCTCAGTTGGTTCATGCATGTCCTTTCAACCACAAGGTTTCCGGTTCGATTCCCACAAGGGATTGTGGGCTGCGCCCCCTGCAACTAACAACAGCAACTGGACCTGGAGCTGAACTGTGCCCTCCACAACTATGATTGAAAGGAAACTTGACTTGGGAAAAAACCTGGAAGTACACACTGTTCCCCAATAAAGTCCTGTTCCCCCTCCCCAATAAAATCTTTTAAAAAAAGCAATTGCAGTGTTTGCAATGATTTTTAACCTTATAAACCACAATTGTTTTTGCACCAAACTAATAATTTAATTTTTCATTTAAACTATGATATGTTCGCTAATGAAATGGGGATTTGATATACTGGTCAATTAGGATGTGCAGTTATACTATAATGTCTGTGTTTTTTTTGTTGTTGTTGTTATTTTGTCAACTAATTGTTCATTGAGTCTGGAAAATTTATTTACATTTTTCAGGACTTGTTTTTTTTGTTGTTGTTGTTTTAATTCAGTTACTTATCATTTTATCCCTAGAATATTCCAGATCCAGCTGATCCTTCTGCTTCTACTATGTTTCACTGAAAATAAGATCTAACCAGACCATCAGCTCTAAAGCATCATTTGGAGCAAAAATTAATATAAGACTTGGTCTTATTTTACTATAAGACCTGGTCAATATAATATAATATAGTATAATATAATATAATATAATATAATATAATATAATATAATATAATATATAACATAACATAATATAGTATAATATAATATAGTATAATACTGGGTCTTATATTAATATTTGCTCCAAAAGATACATTAGAGCTGATGGTCTGCCTAGGTCTTATTTTCAAGGAAACATGGTAACGTGCTTTTAGCACTGCTGTTGAAGTTATTTTTCTAAATCCCAATTCTGATTATGTTATTCCCTTGTTTAAAATCTTCTTGTGTCTCTTATCTGTTTTTGAGGATAAAATTTTAGTGTAATATATAAACGTAAGCCCTAAATTATCTAATTTGGATGGATACGTTGGAAGGAAAAGTTGGTATAATGGTTAAAAGCACAGCTGGTTTCTGCCTAGGTTGTGAAAAGATGGAATGAGAATTGCCCCTTCCCAACAATGAGAGAAAATTAGATTAACTACAAAGGCAGAGCTTTTATTGAATCCATCAGATTGTGGACGTTTCAAGGCAATAAAATAGCCTGAATTCCAAAGAGAGGCAGACCTTTCCCAGGAGAGATGGAACACAAGGATTTTCTCACCTGGGTAATAGCACAGGAGAAAGAAGCATTATCCACCACACAAGTGAATACAAAGAAAAGGAATTGAAAAAAGAAAAATCAATGAATTTCTGAAGTCAAGAGTGGACTAGCATGACAATATTGAATCTCTGGGAGCCCTAGATCCAAGAGGAATTTGCACACACACAGTCTCTTTTCCATGGACCTTCACTCTTTGCTAATGAGAAAGATTGAGAGATAATACGGGAGAGCAGAAAGAGCCCCCAATGGTGGTTCAGACATGGAAGAGGAGATCAGCCACCAGTGAGAGACAAGTATGGAACCCCACTCACTTTCCTGATCTGTCTCACATATGGAGCAAAAGCCTAAAGACGCTAGGGGAGGGAGAGCAAACCCTGTCATCTTCAGGATACAGGTAAAGATACATGAATGCTGCACAAAAGACAAAAGGAAAAAACCCTCTACCCCAGAGAGAGCAACAGAAAAGAGTCCTAGAACAAGCATCCTATCCTGATACTACCAGGAAAGTGGAAGAATACATTCTCTCATAAATTCTGCCACAAATACAAGATAGAATTTAGCAATCATGGGAAGAAGGAGCATAAATCTTGAGAATGTCCTCCCCTGAGGTCCAGGTGCACAGTACCTGCTTAAGATTGAAGCTTCTGTCCCCAACTTAAAAAGAGGCTTAAAAAGTACCAAATCACAAACGACAGAACTCTGCCCCTTGGTTAGTAAGTGAACATGGATAGAGTGGGAAAGAGGGAGAGCAAGAAAGAGCAGAGCTCCTTTTGTGGTATAGTCAGTGCTGAAAAGGAGGGTAGAACAAAAACCCCCGTGGTACTCTAGCCTCCACCCTAAGCACGAGGCACTGCTACAGACAAAGGAAGCTTGTCATACACTGACAATGATCAAAGCCTGAAAAAAATCCAAATTTGGCTAACTCCTTACTGGATTGACTCAATATCCTACATTATCACCTGAAAGAAAAAGAGTTCCATCTCCAGGTATAAATATTATTTACTTGATCTTTTACTGCTTACATATGATCTCCAGTGTGTAATAAATAATTATGAAACACATAAAAAAGCAAGGGAAAAAATATTGCTATTGTAGAAAGATATAGCAATCAAAAGAACCAGACTCAGAGATGGCCCAGATTTTGGAACTATCAAACAGGGACTGCAACATAATATTATTCATAATCATCAAAAACTAAAACCACTAAAATATCTTCCAACTAGTAATTGATAAACTTATTATGAACTCATATAAGGAAAGCAAAAAAAAAAAAAAAGAAAGAATGGTACTTGGATATATGCCATGATATGGATGAATTGAATCATCAAAATCCCCAGATTGTCACATACCTTTGTAAAAAGCATGAACTTTATAATATGTACATTTTACCTCAAAACTGAATTTGGAAATAAAATCAGGAGTAAAAAATACAGACTGCCTGCATGTCAATCCTGACTCTATAATTTATTAGACATACAACCTTGATCATTTTACTTAGTTTTTCTCTTTCTGTTATTACATCTATAAAATGGGAGCAATGATAAAGACAGTATGCTTACTTCACAGAGTTGTTATAAAGAGTTACAACATGTAATATTTATAGAACAAGTTATCACATTAATATTTGTTACTATTATAATTTTCCAACATCATCTCTCACCAATGCGCGCAGTAGCATTCATCTTGCCATTCTAAACTATTTAAGGTACTGTTAATCCACCCTAATATTTTATACCATATATCTTTGTGCTTGCCGCTTCATCTGCCTGGAATGCCCTTTGCACCTTACACAAAATTTTCAGCAGTAGCAGACTTCTCGTCCTTAAAGACAATTTATATGTCTCCTCTGTAGGCTTTCTTGACCACTTTCCACTCCTATCTAAGTAAAGGACATTTATATCTATACACCTAATACAGATCTCTATTTTGGCACCGATCACACAGTGTTGTAATTATTTCTTGTGTGTGTGTGTGTGTGTGTGTGTGAGTGTGTATGTGTGTGTGTATAGTGTATATATATTAATCCTCTCATATTATGACTGAATATAAGTCACACTGTATTCAGTGTCCTGCCCCAGATTTTAATTTATGGCATGGCATATGATAGATGCTTAATAAATATTTGAATAAATGAATAGATAAAGAAATCTGTTATGGTTCACTTCAATTCTGGCTATCTAATAGTGCTGCAAAACGCTCTAGGCTGGTAACTCTTAAAATGCCAAAACTAAAGGAGCATAATAAAAAGAAGTTACCTGGAATATCAGAGCATGTAAATCAATCAATACAAAAGCACATGCAGTTCTTAGAATTCAGGATGTGCAGGAGGCCAGGAAGGTAAGGAAGGTAAGTGATGGATTAGTGATCTTGTAAGTGTCACAGCAGGCGGAAGGAAAGACCCAAAGCAGACTAATATAGGCAACTAAACAGACTCTAGTATATCAGAATCAGGTTGCAAAAAGGCTTTGTAGTAGTCTGTTTCCATAGGCTTGCTGCGAAACACAATCTCCCAGCCTTACTAGCTTTGTTAATTTGATCTAAGTTAGATTTGGTCAATTTAAGACTTGACAGCCTGGTTTGTCTCTTTCTTGGAAAACTCCGTTTTTGTTTTTGTTTTCTTATTATTAATTTGTATAGTGTCAGATCTACTTTCACTCTTGTTTCACTCTCTTGACATGACCTTGTTTTATGTTTCTGAACACTTGGAAGACTGAAGAGAGTTACTGCCAACAGAATAATCAGTGATGGGTCATCTGAGGATAGGGCACAATGCTATGATCATTGCAAAGGTGTGAAGCTGTGCAACACTGAGAATGTGATATAGTGAAGAGGTAAAACACTTTTGGAGCCAAGTATTTGCAATATAAATGATTCTGAAAACATGAAATAGTGGTGTTAGTTCATGAGCTCTCAACAAGTGATAAAATCCAGAAGTGACACTCATGGGGTGTTATCCCCAGTGATACCTTTGCTAAGGACATGCTAAGAGGAGTCTTTGCTGGGGTGAAGGAAGCAGACCTCATGAGAGCTCCCAAACATACCAAAATTCTGGTGCTTTTTGTTATCATTTGATCCTTTCTGTAAAATAAAATACAGTCTATAAAAATTTGAATTTATTTTCCCCTATAGCAACCCTGCTGTCCTGCAGTGAGAGAATATAGAATCAATCCCTCATAAGATTGTCTTACCTGTGATTATTAAACTGGCAAACCATGCAAAGCTAGCATGTTACAGATATCCTCATCTGGATAAGACATTGATTTTCTGATTTTTAATACAGGTCAAATTAGGAAATAATAATAATAATAATAGTAATAATAATAAGTATTTGGGCAGGCAGAATCTCTATTCAGAAATTAAAGTGCATACAAAATTTTAAAATTCATATATATGTATGAATTCCTATATATATTCATATATAATATATGAATAAAAATATATGATACATACTCATACATCATATATATTCACTCTTCGTATCTAATCTCAGGAACTAAATCTATTTGGAAACAAAGAATACTTGTATATATTATCTATTATCAGTTTGGACAAGTTTCTAGTGTAGATTAATATGTAACTTCTATTTATTTATTAAAGTGTAAAATGTCTATTCATCTCCTCTTAAGTGTTAGGGATATAGATGAGTGAAATTTTCCTCTGTCAGTTTTGAGCTCAGAGTTGAGGGTAAGAAGGTTGACTTCCATGTTGAAGGGCAAATGACAATGTTACATAGCATTATTTATTAGCCTAGTTATAAGATGCCACAAGATGACTGCTTTTAAAACAAGTTTGTCTCTCAGTAAGGTTTTTCTTGCACTGGCTAAATTCAGTCACATGTCAATGTCTCTTGGAACTATGACTTGTTAGCTATTAGAAGCTTTACAATGAAAGAAATATATCCATAGGGGTTTGGTTACACAGGTCAAAGCATTTGTCAAAATTTTACGGGAATGGAATACTTATGATCTGAACATTTCTTTGTATATGAATTTTACCTCTAAAAAATCAAATAAAGACTTTACAGTCTAGATGGTAAATGCCATGCTTTCGTCCTCTCATGACCATGTCAAAATTACAACTAAAGTACAGAATAGCCATCATTGAAAATCATCTGAAGTCTAGCTAAACCGAAGTTCTATAACTAAAGATATACAGAAGAAGTTATACCAAGACTGGTACCTGAAAATAACACTGGGTCTTATATAAATTTTTGCTCCACAAGATACATCAGGGCTTATGTTCTGGGGATGTCACCCTGAAAAATCATGCTAGGGCTTATTTTCTGGTTAGATCTTATTTTTGGGGAAACGCTGTAGGAGGAGTGGGGAAGTGGAAAAGGCTGGTGTCACACCCATGTGTGGCAGTTAAAAATTGGGAAGGACATCTTGGCTACAGAGGTCCTCCCCACCCGCTCCCCACTCTGAGGAGCAAGGGGAACTAGCCCCACACCAGGCTTCCTAGTCTAGCATTCCAGTGTCAGGGAGAGATATCTCCATGACTTTTGGCAACGAAAAATAGCAGAGATTGTGGCTGAGTGAGACAGAGGGAGGCTGCACTCCCAGATGTTCCCCTTAAAGGGCTCACACATGGACTTACTCGCTGGCAGACATACTCACTCTGAGCTCCAGCACTGTGGCAGCAACTTCAAAGGTGCCAGAAACGTATGGGGAGGATCTGAATTTTCTGATCTCAGGGCAAGTGCTGGAAGAGCAGCTTTCTCCCAGACAAACATGCTGACAGAAGCCATTATTTCTTTGTTGAACCCACCTCCCGGTATGCAGACCCAGGTGGTTGCCATATCTGAGTTTTCCTCATTCTGGCTAACACCATTTGCCCCACCCTGGTATATACCTGAGACCACACCCCACAAATTACAGGCCCACCCAAGTTGCTTCCAGTGGCTTTTCCATCCAAACAGCCTGTCTTGACTCATGCTGCAAATGTTCCTAAAATCTCTCAAAAGGTCCACAAACCTCAAACAAGCAGCATTTCGACTTGTTGTGTCCTGTGCTTCTTGTTAAGCAGACCCAAGCTCAGCACTAGCAGCAGCCAACCTCAGTTTGCAGTTAAGCCTCTCCCAGGCACCTCCAAAGCCAGTGCAGGTGGAAGACATCTACAGATCACTTTGTGGCTCATGCCAGGTGGCTGCAGAAGGGTGCAGGTGGAGGACAAAGTTGGCCTGCAGCGGGACCCCTCCCAGGAGGCCCCAAGGCAGGTATACCTAGTAGCCATTTTCAGACTGTGCTGGAGCACCACCAGGCTACCTCCACAGATGACGAACCTAAATGGCAGACTGGGCAGGCACCAGATCCTTTGTAAAGCAAATCTTGCTCTGTAGGGTCAGCCCGTGCACAAAGGCTTCTCCACTGTAGTCATGGTCAGTCCTCACATCAATCAGCCTGAGGATCAATCCCTTCCTTTGATATGTTGAACCAAGTCTCAACAACAACAGGTGAGCAAAAACAACCTGGCTCAGGTGAACAGGCATACTGCACCACTGGGCCCCACAGCACAATTACTACACAAAGGCACTCTACTAAGACCGGGAGATATAGCAACCCTACCTAATACATAGAAACAAACACAGGGAGATAGTCAAAATGGAGAGACAAACACGTCCCAAATGAAAGACCAGAAAAAAACTTCAGAAAAAGAACTAAACAAAATGGAGACAAGCAATGTATCAGATGCAGAGTTCAAGATACTGGTTAAAAGGATGCTCAATGATCTCAGGGAGAACTTCAACAAAGAGATAGGAAACATGAAAATGAAGATAGGAAACATAAAAAAGGACCAATCAGAAATAAAAAATATAATAACTAAAATAAAGAATACATCAATGGAAATCAACAGATTGGATGAAGCAGAGATTCATATCAGCAATTTGAAAGATAATGTATCAGAAAACACCCAATCAGAACAGGAAAAAGAAAAAAAAACAAACACAAGAACACCAGAAATGAGGATATTTTAAGAGGTCTATGGGACATCAATCGTACCTATACACTCGTATAATCTGTAGGGATACCAGAAGAAGAAAAGAGAGAGGTAGGAATTAAATCTCATCTGAAAAAATAATGATGAAAACCTCCCTAACTTGGCAAAGGAAATAGACATACAAGTCCAGGAAGTACAGAGAGTCCCAAACAAGATGAACCCAAAGAGGCCAACACCAAGACACATCATGATTAAAAAGACAAAGGTTAAAGACCAGGGGAGAATCTTAAAAGCAGCAATTGAAAGACATTTCGTTACCTACAAGGGAGCTCTCATGAGATATTGCAGACTGGAAGTAAACTGATGGAAAAAGATATTTCATGAAAATAGAAATGGAAAAAAAAATCTGGTGTAGCAATAGTTACACCAGACAAAACGGACTTTAAAACAAAGGCTATAACAAGAGACAAAGGAGGGCGCAGTAATCAATTCCAGTTATTCATCCTAAGAAACCCAAAATACTACTTTGAAGGCACATGTGCATTCATATATTCATTGCAGCATTATTTAAAGTAGCCAAGATATGGAGGCAACATCAGTGTCTATCAATGGATGAATGGATAAAGAAGAGGTGGTAATATGTAAATGAAATATTACTCAGCCATAAAAAAGAATGAAATCTTGTCATCTGCAAGAACATGGATAGACATAGAGGGTATTGTGCTGAGTACAGAGAAAGACAAATGCCATATAATTTCACTTATATGTGGAATCTAAGAACAAAATAAACAAACCAACGAAATTGAAATTAACTCATAGATGCAGAGATTTTGATGGTTGCCAAATGAGAGGGAGTTGGGGGATGGGTGAAAAAGGGGAAGGGATTGGGATTAAGACATACAAATTAGTCACAAAATAGTCATGGGCGTATAAAGTATAGCATAAAGGATATTGTCAGTAATATTGTAATGGCTATGTATGATGTCAAAGGGGTACTGGATTCACTGAGTGATCACTTCATAAGCTATATAAATGTCTCATCACTATGTCAAAACTAACATAATATTGTATGTTGACTATAGTTAAAAAATAAAAAAAAATATCCTTTAGAAAAAGAATTAAAAACAACAATAAAGAATTATTATACTCCAGTTAATGATATGGATGGTAAAGCGCCATGTCTGCAACTAACTTTGGAATGCATCAAAAAAGAGATAGATTATTGGATGCATAGCATGACATGTATGTGGCAAATCCAGTATGGTGGTTAAATATTAATTGCAGAATTTCAGTGATAGAATGTTACTGTATATTTGATATTTTTAATAATAAAATTTTGAGAAAAACAAAAAGAACTGGCCAGGTCAGGATTGAGAGCTAAGGCGAGCCTTAATAAAATATAGCTCAACAAAATATAACTGATAAACTGAAGTTAGTTACCAGAGTGGCAAAGAAAAGTTGTCATATCTATAAGATGAATGTGAAAATCAAATTCCAAGATAAAAATCTGAGTTTAAAACCAATAAAAGTCAACTAGAAATCAAAGACAGGAGAAGTTCATAGGAACATTCGTGGACAGATGTTACTGTTGTTGGTCTTTTTGTTTGTTTGCTTTAGACATTGTCCCTGAGAATATGCCTGTGTCAATTTTGAATTCAATGTCTTCTAAACCTAGCATCTCATAAACATACTTCAACAGAATTTACCTAATTCACGTATATTTTCTGATTGTATATAATTTATTAAGATAGGCAATCATGCTTCATGATAAGCTTCCAATTGGATAAAAATCAAAATCATCGTCATCCCTAAAAGAAATCATTTCAATTGGGTAATAAATGCTCACAGTAAGCATTTTTCCATGATTACTAAAAAAAAAAAAGGTCTGATTGGGATTGGGAAAATGTTTTAAGCTTGTGAGTTATTTTACTCTTGTCAATCCAATGCTATCTATTTCCTAACTTCTAAGAGTTTCTCCCAATTTCTTTGATGTTGATCACATCCTTCACTGGTTTTACATACTTTCTGTAATTTTAAGGAATTAGGATAACAGGGAGGGCAGAAAAATGATCAAATATCGTATTAATCAATAGGAAAAAATAAACAAAACTGCAAACCTTAGATTAAGATGAAGTAAAATCTATTGAGAGGATAACAGGAAGCTTACAGAATTGCCCTATATCTTGCAGAACCAGTTTCAGAAATCTCCATTACACCTGTGTTCTGGAATCAATGGAGGCTGAGAAAACGAAAATCTGTATTTTGAGCTTTGATAATGAGAGGGAGAAAGTCAAGGCTTTTTCAACCTCTTAATCTATCAGTCACCTTCTGGCTTCATTTTCTTCTTTGCAAACACATCTCAACTTTCCAGTGACTTTCCATTACCACCTTAAAAAAAATCCTTGTATATTTAGCCTTGCACTGTGTCAACTTGGAAATCTTCAAAAGTGAATCACTCCACCATCTGTTTTTCAAATTTTATTCCCAGGTTGCCGGACTTTGCTGGATAAATTCTCAAAATTATGCTGACTGAAATTTCATGCTAACTTAATTCTGAGTCATGAATTTGTCCATGTTTTTTCCTTGACCTTCCTTTCTTCTTTCTCTTCATAGTTTGTCCACAATCAGCTGTAGCATAAAGGAAGGAGATGCAAACTGGAATAAGAAGACCTGATTTTAACTCTAGGTTCTATTACTTATTGTGTGATTTAGGGAAGTACTCTTCATTTAACGCTGTCTCTGTTTTTTCTGTGACATGGGTTTAATACTTAAATTATAGAATGCTTGTGATGATTAAAAGAGGTGTGCAAAATCAGCTTCCATTCTACATTATGCCCACATAGGTAGTTATATAATGCTTTATATGCAAAGTAATCCAAAATATTTATTAAAAATATTTGCTTAGTAATTTTTTCCCATGTATGTTCATTTCCAACTCTTTATTGACAGCTTGAAATCTCCACTGACACATCTGACTAAAAATATTTGTAATAAGCAACCTCATTTTCTACCAGAATTTCTTTGTGACTTAGCACAATTCTGGTTAGTTGAGAGAAATTGTTTAGCATTACATCACTTTGTTGTTTCATTTCCATCACACTTGTGTCATCACTTTTTAAAACACCTTTCCTTCTACTTCACTTTGACCAAGGGCATAATATTCTGTTCTATCAATTTTGTCCACTAACCAGAACTGAGAATCCTCGTTTCATGTACTATTTCACCACCCAGCATATGATGTAATCCCTGGCACAAGAAAAAAAAAAAATCTAAGTAATCCAATCTATCTACTAACTTTATTCATTTACTTTTAATTCCAATAAAATCTACAATTCAATTCACAGCCTATTAGATGATATTTGCTTAACAAATACTATTGTTCTCAAAGCATATTATATGCCATTTTGTGTTTCTTCATACAGTTATTAGAATATCCATCCTATAGTGCTTCATTCTCATAATTGTGTGTAATATTCTGGGATCATGACTACTATCGAAGACCTCTCTGCTCTCCATTGCTAATGTCACTGTGTACTTACAGAAGACCCTTTCTGCCCCCTACGATCCTTGCTTCAGTGTACGAGATCGTTTGAAATGTCTGGTCCTTCCTTCCTAAAATCCTCTCATTAAAAACAACAAAAGAACAAGACAAACAAATGAGAAACAGAAACTCATAGACACAGACAACAGTTTAGTGGTTGCCAGAGGGTAAGGGGGGCGGGGGGTGGGGGGTGGGAGATGAGGGTAAGGGGGATCGAATATATGGTGATGGAAGGAGAACTGACTCTGGGTGATGAACACACAATGGGATTTATAGATGATGTAATACAGAATTGTACACCTGAAATCTATGTAACAATTGTCACCCCAATAAATTAAAAAAAAAAAAAATCAAGAAGAATGATTCTTATGAGCCAACTACAGAAGCAGGATTTGCTTTTCTTGTGTTCACAATTGAGAGGTTAAAAAAAAAAAATCTGCGATGTAATGTTTAGCATTTTCTCTTGTGAGAGTGCAGATGGAAGATACAGCTGCTTTCCTCCAAATCAATTTCCTTCCATTGGTCCTCTGTTATCTGTTATTGTTTTCTAACAGTGTATTTTCCCACACAATTTAAATTATTTTTATACACAGTCAATTCTTAAGTTTTACTTTTAACACTTAGATGACATCCAAACTTGTCTTACTTTCACTGAAAATAATTAACTACATTCTTTAACTTCAAAGCAGTGGGTTTGGTATTTCCGGGCTGTACAGTGGAGGGATTTTGTAGTAATGAGAGCCTGAAGTGTATTAGTAATTTATACAATTAATAGGTTGATTTGTCAGAGATTCAGATTCATAAATTCTAAATAAGGGATACAAATAACTATTGCACCTTAATGGGTTAGAAAGACTGCTTAGAAAAGTCAAGTAATTACAAATATTTTTATAAAACAGGACTGATACTATTTTGTCTTTGAATAGGGTTTACTTAAGAGAAGTGGCTGAGTAATAAAGTCACTAGTTATGTACCACTATATAATGTCATTTTAAGTGAAAGCTAATGTAATCAATTTGAATAGTTTGAATATATAGATTTTCCTTTCTCTTAAAATTACCAAATATGTTATGTGTGTGTGTGTGTGTGTGTGTGTGTGTGTGTGTGTGTGTGCAAATATACAAATGTTTGGTAATTGTTTTATGAGATTTTAAGAGAAATATTATCGATAGTAACTAGACAAATATTTAGATTTTCTGCTTAGCTTTGCCTAGGTAGACATAACAGATATGGTGTTTATTGACAAGAAGGCAATAAAAGTATTTTAGAAAAAAATGTAGCATCATATAAACATTCTCTTGTGATCTCTGAAAATCAGTTTAACTTATGTACATTTTTTCTATGCGTAATTTCTTGCCTCTGACAAAAGCATTTAATAAAGAATAGAGGTAACTAGTTAGGCCAGGGACGTGGAATCATTGAGACCCATTTGGTTTGTGTTACAGACTTTTGTATAACTTAAGAGCACATACAATATTTGTATTCCTCTTGTTACAAGTGACACAGCACATATTTTTAAAGTAATTATTTAAACAAGTATGTGGAAGGGTAGAAGAATTGGTAGAGGCCGGAAAGAGCCTGAGCTTCTATGGTGTGATAGCATCAGTTGTGAGCTGCCGTAAGTCCTGGGCTCCTGGCACCTGGGGAGAGGCCAGTCAGGCTACAAATGCCTGTTGGTTCTAGGTGTTGGGGTTACAGAGATAAAACAGACCGAGCCATTTTTCTAAGCTGCTTAACTAATTGAAGGGGGCAGAAGGAGAAACTGAACATAAATAAGATGAATTTGGGTATTGAAAAGTGTTATGAAGAGGATAAATAATAGTAGAGAATGACTCTGTGTCTAGGATAGTTACAAAAAGACTTTCCTACTAAGTGCATTTCAACTAAGACCTGAATAATGAGAAAGCGGCAGCCATGTGGAGATTTGGGGGCGGGAATTCCAAGCAGAAAGAATAGCAAATGCAAAGCCCTAATCCAGGAAACAGCATGATGTGTTCCAAAGAAGAGGGAGGAGGCCAGTGCCTGGAGAAAAGTGGATAAGGGAGAGGGTAGACGGACCAGAGTCCAGAAAAATGGCAATGGGAAGATGACAGAAGACCTTACAGCCCATGACACAGAGTTCAGATTTTTATTTAAAAGTAACTGGTAGCCACTGTAGTTTTAAAAAGGGTACTGAAATTATATGACTTACACTTAAGAAAGATCATTCAGGCTGCTTTGTGGTAGATATACACTGGGGGCAAGAATAGGCAGGAAGATGAGGTAAGTGGTGCTACTGAAATCCAGGGAGACATAATGAAGGTTGGACCAGAGAAACATTAGCAAAGATAGTGAGAAGCTGCATATTTGGAATATATTTGGAGGGAGAGTTGACAAGACATACTGACGGACAGAAAATAGAATGTGTGAGAAAAGAATCATGACTATTTACCTCACTCTCTTTTCAAAAATATTGTTTTGTTATAAATACAGAGAAGCAGGTTTTCCTTCTCTCCTCCTCACTTTTCAATTCCTCTCTAAATGGTTCCATGGCCTTTTTTCTTAACTTTATTGTTGGACATGATGGTACAGAATTCAAAACTAAAAAAGCAAGCAAATAAAAAATGTTTTTTTATGCTATCAAAGCAAAGAAAACCATTTGTGTTCATCAGCGTGTTTTCTTTTTGAAAGTCTGTTTTGCCTCTCCTCTTTCACAATGAATGAATTACGAAGCTTGAGGACAGAACAGTTGCACACTTAGCATCTCCTGTCTACATCAACATTTTTAATACTAAGAATGGAAATAGGATATTACATTCCATTTTCAAGTGAAAGCTAATTGTTGGCTTGAGGCTAAGAAAAGTACAAGAGAAATAATAATGGCAATTATATTTTGAGAGCTTGCTTTGTGCCTGGGATGGTTCTTCTTGCTTTATGTATGTTAACTAATATGTATTAACTAATTTAACCCCAAACAATACTGTGATGTCTTTTAAAGATGAGAAACTGAGGCACTGAGATGGAGAAACTTACTCAAGCTCACAGTATTAACACATGGTATAGCTGGCATTCAGTTTCATGCAGCCAACTCCACTTTACCGACATGTGCACTGTACCAACATGTGCTGATATGCCTTCTCATCAGGTGCACTTTTAGCAACAGTGGAAGAATGGTTGTTGTTTCAGGCATCCTCTCTAATGATAAAGATAACAGCAACATGGCCTTTGAATCTCTGAGGCAAGAGAAAATAAGCCAAATGCTCATTGACCTCTGGGTCATATAGGTAACAATACATGCTCACCATCCTAATGTCTCCAACAATGAATTTATTCTAATTCTCTAGCATGAACAGTCTTCAGCAAATATTCTAAAAACATAAATATGAATTCTGGGTGTCAGAGGGTGTACTTTATCTATGTCATTATCCCATTGAAATGTTATAATAAATCTCATAATGTAAGTAGTATTATCCTGGTGTTATGAATGGGATTCAAAAAAATTATGAACTTTCCCAGGGTCATACAGACAATGAACTCCAGAGTTAAAATGACCACTTTGGTATACACCTAAATCCTCATGCACTTTTTAAAACAATGTGTTATATTATTAGTAAATTATAATAGTCCAATGCACTTTTGTCCAGTTTCAGATATCATACTTAAATGACACTGTACTTAACTGATGTAAAAATAATACCTCAGTAATGCTTTGAAGCCAATAGAACTTTGATATAAAAACATCTATGAAAATAGGGTTATTTTTTGTTTTGTTTTTCTATTTATATTAACCTTTGTAATAAGAAACTTGAATGATTCTTTCAAAACAAAATCACAGTAACATAAAATGATATAAAAGTATTAAATCATTGTTCCGAAGAGGAAAAACCACAGAAGAAATACATGTTCTATTTTCTTCAAGATTCATTACTCAGGAGTTCTATTTTTAAATCTATCTTTTCTTCTACTCTGATGTGTATGTTTTCTTTCCACATGACTGATTTTTTTTCTATATTTAATCCCATAATATTGTTCTATGGAATTTTTTTTTTTGATTGGGCAGCTTTTCTTCTGAGTATATATGTGTGTATCAGTGTTTTCACTGGAAAGTTAGAACCATGAAATAATAATAAACTGATAAACCTAGTTTAAACCTACTGAAAAATGCAATCTTCCACAGATTTAGACAATAACTTTAACCCAAAAGAATGAGTTCTGTAGCTGAAGAGATAGAATAACTGTTCAGCAGTGAAATGTGAAGCTGGACCAGAACTAGACAGCGGTAAGTCTGCTTCAGACAGGAATCTGTCAAGTGTGCTGCTTATCTGGTTGGACTAGTTGGACTACCAGATTCTTGATTTCAGTAGGCTATTTAGGTAAGTCCAACTGATCTAGGTGTTTACCTTAATCAGTATTTTATTTTAAAAAATGCAATTTGAAATCGCCAAAGTAACACTGCAGATTGAAAAACTATATACATTATATATAATTTGTTTTAATTATTCATTCTATGTATGACTCCTCTGTTCCAAGTTTGGAATACTTTAGCATGTCTCAGTTTTGTCCTCATATGTAGGTTTTCAAACTGTCTCTGCCAACACCCTGATATGTCTCCACTGATTCCTAAAGCATTTCTAAGCAGTGTGGGATGTGATTGGAAGATGATGTCTGGAAGTAGATCAATGATTTGGCATCTTGGACCCAAAGTACCAATTAAGAGGTGATCTCCTTTCACACTCTAACTGAGTGAAGTTTCAGGACTTAGGTAGTTGTGATGGTTGCACCCATGAGATGGGCAACCTGGTATGACCAGTTGTTCCTGTGTTTTAGAGCTTAAGCGGGTTATCTGGGTGCACACAGCTTCTAGGCACTTGCATATTGACTCCTCATAGGCTTCTTCTCCTGATCTATGAGCTCTGATACTGTTTGGGCCACAGACTGAATTTAGGATGAATTTCAGGGATAGAGCCAAACTATGAAAATTCTACATTTATTCCTGTCCTCTTTAATCAAATCTCTTCTGGATTCTGGCCCATTTCTTTTCCAGGTCTTCCCACAACAAACTTGTCCCAGCCTTCTCTTCAGAAAATGACCTACCTTAAACCATATCACTGTCTCAATTCTGCTCCAACCTTCTAGCCTCTAAGCCGCCTCTTTAAAAGACCTTTTCTTTATGTGTTGGAGAAGCAACGGAAAAAGCACTGTTAGGCTTTCTGCTTTGTATACAAATCTTAGTAGTTTTAGTCTTAATTTCTAATTCATTATTACAAAAAGATAGTAAAACATGGGCTGACTTTTCTTAAAGCCCTTTTTAATTTTTTTTTACTAATTTATCAGATAGAAATTGTAGAATTAACAAATAATTACCATATAATATGAATTATATGGTAGAATTATCATGCAATAAACTGCACATATTTTAAGTGTATCATATGATTAGTTTTCACAAATATATGCACGCATGAATTCATGACCACAATTAATAAATGAACCTTTTTGTCACTCCATCAAACTTTCCTGTACTCCCAATCCCCAGACAACCACTGATCTGATTTCTGTTACTATCAATAGTTTACATTTTTTGTCTCTTATGTAAATTTAATCAGGCAATATATATTCTTTTTTGTCTACCTTATGTTACTCAGCATAATGATGCTGAGATTCATCCATATTGTTGCATGTATCAATAGTTCTTTTTTATTTCTGGGTAGTATTCCATTAAATAGATATATGACAATTTGTTAATTCACTTACTTACTGATGGTCTTTTGGGTTTTTTCTAGTTTTAGATTATTTCAAATAAAGCTGCTATGAACATTGACGCATAAGTCTTTGTATGAACTTATAGAGCAGGTTTTTATTTTTTTAGCTTTTCAAGAAACCAACAAACTGTTTTCCAAAGCTCCTGTGCCATTTTATATTCTGATCAGAAGTTCATGAGTTTCCGTTGCTTTATATTCTTGCCAACACTTGGTATGGTTAGTTCTTTTACTCTTGGCCATTCTAATGTGAACTTAGTGATATTTCACTATGGTTTTAATTTGAATTCTGTAACTAATACTCTTGAAGATAATTTTTATAGGCTTATTGTATATCTTCTGTTGTAAATTCTATTCTCACTTCTTTTGCCCTTATTTAATTTTTTAAATTATTGAGTTATAAGAGTTTTTTATATATTTTGCCCATAATTCATTTGTGAGACATATACATTGTGAATATTTTTGGTAGTGTATATTATTGTTATCTTTATAATGGTGTCTTTTGAACAGCCAAAGTTTTAATTTTGATAAAACATATATATATATATATATATATATATATATATATATATATATATATATGACCTTGTCCTATTCCAAGGTTACAATGCTTTTCTCCTAGTTTTTTTTTTTAGTTCTAAATGTTATTTGATATTGAATTGAAGTTCTTTTATTTTATTTTTCTATACGGACATCCAGTTGATCAAACAACATTTGTTCAAAAGACATTCTTTACCCCCATTGAATTGAATTTCCTTGACATGTTTGCTATAATATAATTGACCATATATGTGTTGATCTATTTCTGTACTCTCTATTCTGTTCATTTGTTCAATACATCTATCTTTTTGCTAACAGAAAATTGTCTTGATTAGCTTTATAGTAAATCTATAAACCAAGAATGGTAAGTTCTCCAAGTTTATTTTTTTCTTTGGGCATATTTTTCGTACTAATCCTTTATGCACTTTAAAGTATGTTTCATATTCTTGTTAGAAGGTAATATGTTCAAGAGGGGCCATTATTCATAATTGCAGAGCTCAAAATATTTTGAACTGTATACCTAAGGAGATTTTCCTCTCCCCTAATATAGTCTGTATTCAGGAAGGAAATTTTTTTCGCTTTTCCTGAGATACCCTTAAATAGAGCTTTTGCAATAAGAGGACTTTCTAGTCCTTAGATTCCCCCCACTTTTTTTTAAATAGAAAAAATGCTCAAATTCTTCTGGTTAGGGTTGGTGAACAGTTGATGGACAGAGACTTGTTAAGAGTTAGAACACCTTGGACATCACCTTGTGGTTTGTGATATCAGAATTCCATATGAAACTTCAGAGAATAAACAGGATTAGATTAAAGTTTACCACTAGAGTTTTGGAAGCCAGGATCTGAAGGTAAATGTGCTGTCAAAGAAGATGGAAGTGGGAAACAGGCCCTGAAAACCAGGAAAGAAGATTAGTCAGGAGCTGCAGAATAAAGATAAGCAGAGAGCCATCCCAGGTAAATACCTGGAGTATTGATCATATAACTCTTTTTCATTTCTTTATTTTAGGGTAGTGAATGGAAGAAACGAATGCATTTAAAATAGCAATATAGACACTATAGCTGATAGGTATTGAGTGCTCACCCTACGTGCCAGATACTACTCTAAGAACTTTGCATGAATTAACTGATTTAATCCTCAGAACAACCCAATGATGTTGATTTATTATAAACTCCATTTTAGAATACCAAGGTACAGAGAGACATCAAACAACTCCATTAATTCACATACCTAGCATGTGGGAAAAGGGTACTGAGGTGTATATGGCCCAGATTTGAACTTAGATGGTCCATACTATTGTCTGCTTTGCTAGGGAACCTCCTCCAGTCAGATGGAAACAGGCTTATACTGGGTTTTCTTTAGATTTACTGGTGATTCTTTTATTGTCCAATATTCCAGCAATCTTGTGTTGGCAGTTATGTATCCAAAACTGTTACTTCATCCCAGAGATAAGGTTAGTTTGTGTAGAGAAACAAGTCACATAAAATATGTGGGTTTCAACAGTTTTAACCTATGTATTTCAAGGTAAGCATCAGGCTGTCTGGTACAAGTTTCACCAGCTTTGTGAAACCCTCCATATTTTATGAATCTCAGTCTTTCCCTTCTAATAAGTCTCATAAATTTTACAAGCAAATACTGTGTTTTCCTTTATCCGTTGACAATGTTGAAGCTTGGGAATGCAATATTCTGTATTGGTTTAGTCCTGGGTAAGGTGTTTTTATTTATACAACTGTCCTATACATTCTCACACTTTCTTTCCATCACTCCTAAACTGGAGAGATCTTAGAGTTTTACTGTTTAACAAATATTTTTATGCCTATTTTCTAAGCAAGTTTATTTAGGATTAAAGTGATCATCCTTATGGGAAAGTGATGAAAAAGAATTACTCTAGACCGCAGTGAAATGAATGAATACATAGAAAATCAGGAAAACACTCTAAGGGCAATGCAGTATCTTAGTTTTCACTAAGGATGTCTACGGACGTATTTTCTTAGGATTTGGAATTGGCCTTAGCTCAATTAACTGAGAATTCAAATTTATAGTATCTTCTGTAGGGTTTAGTTCTTCTTTGAAACTGTTTACACATTAACAAAGGAAGAGAGCTAAAATACATATATACTTTCTATTCCTCTTCAAAATTTTAGATATTATCAGAAGTTCCACTTCCACCCTGAGTTTGGAAGAGAGTAGAGTACTGTAGCATGATGAGAGTAGAGTACAGAGCAGACAGACAAATTTGGGACGCCATTGCTTTTACTTATTCTCTATATGAATGGTGATCAAATTTCATAATTTCCCCTGTTTGTAAGTAAAACGATGAAAACTATTAATAATAACAGGCTGAGATGAAATTTACTTAGCACTTTCTATATGCAGATGCATGTATATATGCTATTTTCAGGCTCACAACAGCAGCGTTACCTGGGCATCACTGTGAAATAAGAAAATTAGGCTTAAAGAGGAAAATAAAAGAATGAAAGAACCTTGCCTAGATTGATATATCTTGTAGAGCAGAGCTTGATATGGACTGAGGTTGTCTGAGTTCATATCATTTGCTATAGCATCTTTGTTGACTTAGGACAGAGCTGGGCATATGGTAAGCACCAAAAGTGAATTTATCAAGAAGCTAGTAAGGCTTCAAGACCCCTACATTTCAGACAACCTTTTAAAGCTCTGCACTTAAGCTTGTATTTCTTTTTCTTGTACACGGCCGCACAAATCATGTAAGTTTTCAACTTCACGAAACCTGGATCTGCCTCAACTAGGCAGTCAATTACTGTTAGATCTTATTATTTTTAAGTACCCACTTACTATTGCTGGTTATTATAATATTCATGAAGTTTGTTTGTGCTGAAGTTGCAATTTTCCAGCTACTGCCTTTCTCCTCTGCTTCTTGTTTGCCAGCACCTATACCTTCTACTGATTATTTGTTTACCCAGCATTTGCCTGGCTATATACTAATTTAAACAGAGATATGAACATAGAAGGATTTGTCAAATATGAAGCCCAAAGCATATATTAGTTTTTATCACTGCTATGAACAGACATACGCTCTTAAGTAGTGAGAAGACATTCTGGAGAAATAGTCCCTTTAGTTGCCTTTCCCATCTCACCCCTCACTGCCTCTATGGTCAACCTTTTGTGACAGTAAATAAAATACTAAATGTTCTATGAATTTATCATGACCTTGACATTTATATAATGGCAATGATAAAAACATTGAAAGACATTATCATAACAATAATTATACCAGGAGTACTCATGTACTGATAGGCTAAATAGTAGCTGGTAGAGTCAACATTGGAACTGAGATCTGTGACCCCAAAGCCTTTGTTCTAACCTCTGCACTCTTTGGGCTCCCTATACCCAGCATTACTCAGACCCTTAGCACCTTGATTCAGCTACATTAGGTATGGGTATAAATAGCAAATTAATTCAGAGGGAGAAAACCTCGAAAAACCAAACTCTTTATGCCTGAAGTGTTCAGACAAATCATGGAGTTAATTATATATTCTAAAATTATGGAAATGATCCTGTGAGTTGTGAATTAATCAATGTTAATCACTTGAAAAAATAGTTTTTAAGTTATTTTTTTTTCCTAGAGATGTGTCGGAGCAGTTGAGATTTCTTAGTAAGCTTCTTTTTTAAAAATTCATTTTTTTTTTTTTTTTTCCTGGCAGATGAAGACTACTTGAGTTATTTTGGTGTTGAGCAACAGTCACAGTAGGTGATTAAATTAGAGGCAGGTGTAAAACCCCTAAGAGTTACCAGGGCTCTGTTTTCTGCTCACTGAGGTTATGGGTCAGCAGTAAATTTCTGACACTTGAACGCCTTTCTTTTGTGTAAAGAAAAAGATATTAATGTGACCTGCTATTTAGAAAGAGGAGTCAATAAAGGAATAGAATGAATATTGGATGAGGAAGAGAAAGTTCATCTGTTTATTTGAATTTGAAAGCAACACATTTTCAGCTGTGGGTATTTCAAGTGTACGTTAAGAAAAATGCAAATAGAGCAAATGAAATGACAATCCTCTTTTCTTATCAGCAAATAGTAAGCCTAGAAACTCTCCATTCATTTTCAAAAAACCTTAATCTAGTGGTGTTAAGTAAAGTTTCTGAGGGTCCTCTGGTAATGCAGCTCATTCCAGTTTGTTATTTACCTTTATGATTTTGTAAAAACAAGAGAATTGTAGGAATATGGTTATAACATGGAGAAATGCTCCAAACCCATCATGAAAGGGAGATTTGATTGCTGAACTTCTGGGCATCTTAAGTTGTTATTATTTATTTTTCAGATATGAAAAGATGTATTTTCAGTATGCATTTTGCAATATATATATAAAATACATATATTGCAAAATGCATATTGAAATATATATAGCAAAATGAATATTGAAATATACATTTTTTTTTCTTTTTTTTTTTTTTCTCCTAAATAGTATAGCATAGTACCTGAAAGATTTGGGTAGCAGGAGAAATATTCTGAGATATCCTAAATTAAATTAAAGCAAGCTGGATAGTGAGAGAGAAGAGAGTATTTTACCAGTTAAGAATCATGGGCCAACTAACTATAGACTGCTCCTGAATGTATGTTGGAGCTTTGAGTCAACTTCTGTAGAAAACACCAGATGCCACCACATTCTGCATAAGCATGAACTTTCAGGACTATTGGCCACCACCAATGGAAAGTAGTAAATACTTCTTCTTTACAGACTGTGCACCTATTCTAGAACTGACCCCACTTCACTTTTTCCCACCTCTCTTATCTATAGGCACTGTAAATTCTTTCAAAACAACTTACATCTTTCTTCCCCAAGACAATGTATGGAAGAGCCCATCAGCTCCAGGACAGTGGACATGTTGCCTGGTCCATCTAATCCCACTACTGGTAATTCAGGCTTCATGTCCCAGAACCTGGTCCTTTCTGGATAAAATTTGTCTCGATAACTCCTCCACCCCAACCCCCCCCTTTTTTTTTTCAGAAAAGCTTTCCTCTGTGAAAGCTTTTATAGAACATAGTTATCACAATCTATGTTTAACATGAAAATTCCTAACATTTATTGCTCTTAGGCACCTGATATGTTTTGGCATGTCTATGATTTTTTCCTCTCCACTTCCAAATACTGCATTAGTTTTTTTTCTTTTTCAGAAAAAAAAAAACAAAAAAGAGAGAAAAAGAAAAAAGTTCTTAAATGTAAATCTTTGTTTTTTTTTATTGTTCTTGCATTCTATGATTCTTAAATTTAGCAATTTTATATGGCTCGAAAGGCAAATTGTTAATCAGATATAGTTTGATTTCTGCACTAGGTACTTACAAATTAGATTGATGTGCATGGGGTATGATTCTTCCTTGATCAGAGTGAATCGTGCTGATGGACCTACAAATTGTTTTATATCTAGAACCTAATAAACATACAATATATGGAAGCCTCTTTCCCCAGAGTGGCCAAAGATGGAAAAATTTAGCTGTCAAACCTTAACTCCTCTAGGAAGGACTCTAAAATACATTTGTTTTTCAGATAAAATCTTACATGAATCTTAAAATAATTTATTGATATATTAATATTCCAGAATTTCTGTACCTTGCAATCACAGGTATGTCTAAAAAAACAGTGCATTTAGGTCACAGTTTTGTACAATTATACTTGATAAAATAGAATTCAAGTTACTCAAGGTAAAAACTAATGAAAAGATTGGGATTTTGGAAACAAGAGGCACAATGCATATTTTCTAGTGCTTAATAGGGTTTCAAATACTGACAGAACCTTGAAATGTTGGCATTCTGTTGCATGGTAACCTGTTGAAAACCTTATCGAAGAGAATTACATTTCAGTAAACATTTCATGTTATCAAACTTACTTGAGCAGGTCCATGGTTAGGAGGCGTGACTCATGGATCAGTCTTGAATTATTGGCTGTGTTGCATATTAGGTGTCATAGCATTCTGTTAAGTCAGTCTTCCCATAACTTGACATGGAATGCTGGGAGAATTATGCAGTGCTGTTCCTGGGTGCTCTGTACCCCACCGCCATCTTGGTCCTTTGTCCTGCTTAAGACAGGAAGCATGCTGCCACGTGAGATTCTTCTAGCAGAATGTGTGTATGTACCAGAGTAGATAGCGGGTGACATCTTAGGAGCAGCATGCTGGCCAGAGGACGGGGGAGAGTGCACCTTCCGCTGTCCCAGTGCCTGTGCTTCTGGTGGGGTGAGGAGTGGGAGTCTGTAGGGAGACCTTCCCCTAGGCTACTGATGTTCTAGCCTCAGCCTGAAACTTGAAAAGAAGTTGCAGTATGTGTAATCGAAAGTCAACTCCACCTGTGCCCCCTCCTATTCTCTCCTGTGAGAATACAATTCTTTTGCGGGTGTCTGTTAAAGAAAGTAATAGAGAACACTGACCAAGGAAACATCTGCTTCCAGCCACTGAGGGCTCTGGTCAGCTAGCCACTGCTTTTACAAGGGGAGGAAGCTCCAGGGACTTGAGTGAGTTGCTGGGGACCAGGTCCTCTCACTCCACAATCTTTGTGTGTGAGGGGCACGGTATGCCATAGAGGTTGGCAACAGGCCCAACAAGCAAAGCCTTTGACTTGTCTCCTGGGACCCAACTGTCTGGGAACAGTAACAGCACTTGCTCCTCAGAGAGTGGACAGTTGTCCCCATTCCTCTTTGCTTGGCAGGTTCAAGCCACTCATTTGCTCTTAGGTGAAAGGACAGACTGAGTCATGTATACCAGACACCTAGTCATGTTGGGGCATATGCTGGAGATGGCACCAGGGAAGGGAGGGGAAAGGCCATTCTCATGTCCCAAGGTACTGGGACTCCCCTGGCTGAACCTTCTTTGCTCTGTCAGCCTGGTCAGATTCTTCCCTCCTCCTCTGGGAACCATCTTTCAACTGGCCACCTGCTTGTGGACTCCTCAAGGTCAGAGGTGACCGCCCCTCTGCTTCTGCCCCACCAGTCCCAGCAGCTTTCCTTTGGCCACTTAAATAGCAGTAATGTTTCACTTTCAACATAGTTGAGGCAGGGTTTATATTATTGTTTGCATAAAATATACACAGCATGTTCCCTGTGTATATTAAAAGAAAGAAAAAAAAAGAAATATTTTTGAATTGCATGGGAATAAAACTTGTTTAAAAATTTGGGGGAAAATGAATTGTAAAATGACATATTTAAAAACATCTAGATATGTTTTAAATTAAAAAGGTATTCACATTCCACATGTCATATTTAGAAACTCAATAAATCATTACTGATTGAGGCTTGATGACAAAAAGTTTATTCAGCAACCTAGGAAATCAAAATTCATTAATTTGAGAGCACACAGAAGAAACATTCCAATGAATAGGGAAGTGGGTGTTATATTTTCCCAGAGCTAGTTAGACTAATTGTTTTTGTAATCCTAAAGGTTTACCAATCATTTTAACTTTGTTTCAGATGACTAAAGAAAACAAAAATCATCCTAAAATAAGGAGGCAGGACATGGAATGTTTGAAATCCCACTTCACTTCTTATTTATTATAGTCATTTCACTTTCATTTCTTAGATATAAATTTACTTCTTGATTTTTGACAGCTTGTTATGAAAATAAATGGAATATAAGAAACTGAGCGGCTATGATTACTAAAAGTAAGATGGGTTGTAACTGCGCTGAAACTGCCTAAATATTTTGCAATATTTTTCTATTGACAAAAAAACAGAAACGGAAGTAACTTACAAAAGAAAAAAAACTTGCAGTAAAAGTATTTTTTTTTTTTTTTTAATATGTTTATTGGGGAATATTATGGAACAGTGTGTTTCTCTGGGGCCCATCAGCTCCAAGTCGTTGTCCTTCAATCTAGCTGTGGAGGGCGCAGCTCAGCTCCAAGTTCAGCTGCAGTTTTCAATCTTTAGTAGCAGAGGGCGCAGCCCACCATCCCATGCGGGAATTGAACCAGCCTCCTTGTTGTTGAGATCTCACGCTCTAACCAACTGAGCCATCCGGAGGCCAACAGTGAAAGTATTTATGGAGACTTTTCTGCCCCTCAGAGGTTGGGGTTAGTCAGTTTCAAAACTAAGGCCCATTACAAACCTTCTGACTAGTTCTATGCCTACAAAAGACACCAAGTAGATCCCTTCTCCACCATCCAAGAGGCAAAACTCTGCTTTGTCTTTTTCTTCCACCAGGAATCTAATCATAACAAGGACGGTCACAATGAAAAATACTCAGTAGCATCAAACCCACTTTTAGCTTCTTGGATATGAATCTAAGGTAACCAACTTATTCTGGTTTGCCCAGAACTATCCCAGTTTTAAAACAGAAACTTCCAGTTTCAGGGGACAAACCAGAATGGTTGGTCACCTTAGAATCCCTCATAGTCACAGATTTTCCAAACGCTAATACTCCTGTTTTGTAAACCTCTCGGTGTTCAGGTATTCTGCCTTCTCCAGACACTCAAGAATTTGGGGGAATACATTTTGTAAACCTCTCTCTCTCTGAGCAAAAAAGAAAAAACACCATTTGTTTAGCAAGTTTTGTGGCACACATTTTTATCTGAGGCATAGTAAAAGCATGGCATGTACTTGACATTTCCCTGACTCATGCTCCTCCTCCTTAGTGGCTGTGCAAGGATTTTCTCTGAGTCACATTCAGGGAGAAAATACTTGCTAGTTGTCTATGTTTGGGGAGTAATCATGCCTAGCCTATGGGGATCTCCACTCTTGGCTGGTCAAAGAGTATTTCCTTTGTCAATAAAACTCACCGAGGATTCTGGGAGACTGGAGGATGTGTGTTTTTCATTATATCAAACTCATTGGTAGATTTTAAGTGATCTGGCAGGCTGAATTCTTAGCTTGGGTCCTGCCCACTCTTCTGTTACCATTTGACTCAAAGCCTCAGCCAGTGTCAGAGATGCACACTGTGTAGAAACAATTAGATAGATGTCTTCTTTCTGCTAAAGAAATGGGATGCTGTGCCCACCTTGCTTCTTTTGAGTCCAGCAAACTTATAACTATGGTGTCTACCATATTGCATGACCTTAATTTTGGGACAAAGGAGTAGATCACTTCAGGGAAGAGGCCTATTCCAAGACAGATCTTTAGTCTCCAGTGAAAGTTGAACATAATGATAAAGGCTGCAGACTGAACACCTGACCATTACCTGTTCCTCTGGGCACACAACTAGGTCATACTTTCCCGTCTCCCTTGCAATTAAATGTACTCATGTGACTGAATTACAACCAACAGAATATGAATGAAAGTGATGTCACTTCCAGGATTAGACCATGAAAATCTGTCATTTGCCATGCTCCATGTTCTTTTCAATCTGGCTTGATGCAGATGAGCGTAGCAACCTTGAAAATCATATGTTGATGATTACAGAGCCATGAGATAGGAGTATGAGTCCCTAAACAACTGTTTGAAAGAAGGGTGCCTTGAAACAGGAAAAACCACATTAAATTTTACATAAATAACAAACAAATCTCTATTTTATTAAGCTATTGCACTTTGAGTGTTGTTTATACTGTTCCTAGTGTTCTTTTAGGTAATATACAGAGCATTTAAAGGAAGAACCAGACTGCCAGAGCTGAAATCTTGGCTATTTTACATGTTGACTCTATGTTCTTGAGAAAATATCATGACCTTTCTGGATGCCTTAGTTCTCATACGATAAAGTGGAAATAATGATTGTACCTACCTCACAGCAATTCTGTGAGGATTAAAGCATTTATTACACTTTGAACAGAATCTGGCACGTAGGAAGTACTATATAAGTCTTATTATTTCATGAGTCTGAATTTCTACAGTAGCTTTTTACTATATACACACGTATTTCTCTATTGCAACATTTTCCCCCCCTGATTAGCCTTAAGTTTTTAACATTGCTACATTAGATCTTGTTTGAAAGTTACTTGCATCCCTGGTTCAGGCTTTGCAACTACATGTACAACTGACAGATTCTGCAACTCTCTAGTCATTGTCATTGTTTCTCCATTTTAAAAACAACTTTATTGAGATATCATTCACATACTGTGCAGTTCAGCCACTTAAAGTGTACAATCCACTGGCTATTAGTATTATATATTCATGAAGTTGTTCGTTCATGATCATAATATTTTTCTCTTTCTGAGGGCTCCTGCACCTCTAATATTTTAGGACTTTGTTACAACGATGGCTCCAAATTCTAAATTTTCCAGCCCCTCACTGTATTCCCTCCTAGGATCTCTATGAGTTTTTTTTAGCTCTGAGAAATGGTTTTCAGCCAGTTGCCCTTTAGCTATTCAGCCTCAGGGGACTACTGTTTTACTAAGTGAAATGGGACAGGGTTTTTTTTTTCTTTGCTTGCCATTTGTATTTTAAGTACTTTTTTTTTTTATGTCCCCCAGCTTTATTGACATATACATAACATATGCAAATTTAAAGCATACTGATAGGGTAGGTAGGTAGATAGAAATGGGCAAGAGGAAAGACCTCACTCTGGTTAGAAAGCCCCTTGCTACATCTCCTGCTTGACTCAAGACCCCTTGTAGCTGCCCTCACTTTGGGTACCAATACCTTACTAGCCCAGCAAGATCCCAAGCTTATACATACCCCTAAATCAAAGGGATATATTGTTAAAAGCCAGAGAAGGGAAGAAGACATCCCGCTTATCAGAGTATACATCCTGCTTTTCAGGACCATTTTAGTGAGCTTCTCAAACAAATCCTAAGAAGAAAATTGACAAAAAATGCCTTGAGAACCAAAAGGGAGGACTGGGCACCTCATCAAGAGAGAAAGATAAAGAGAAGGGAGCAGAGGCAGGCAATTCTACCCATAGAAATAAAAGCTTTCATACAATGTAAAAAGAGGCTGTTTTCCTTTCTTGGGATTGGCCCAGTCCACATAGTGGAGTATATCTGCCTTTGCTAATAAACTTCTTACTATCCTATACCTGCACAAACGCTGTTTCTCAACTGAATTCTTTCCCTCCAGAAGACAAAGAATTTAGGAATATTATCACAACCCTGTAATAATACAATGTAATGATTTGATATACATATATTGCAAAATGATTACCACAATAAGGTTAGTTAACACCTCCATCTCATCACATCATTACTTTTTTTTTTTTTTTTGCCTGTGGTGATGACACTTAAGATCTATCTAAATAGCTTTCAAGTATATAATTCATTATTATTAATTACAGTACCCATGTTGTACATTAGATACTCAGAACTTATTTATCTTGTAGCTGAAAATTTGTACCCTTTGACTAACATCTGCTCAATTTCCCCAACCCTCCAGCCCCTGGTAACTACCATTCTAGTCTCCATTTCTATGAAGTCAACTTCACAAATTCCACATATAAGTGAAAACATGCAGTATTTGTTTTTGTCTGACTAATTTTATTTAGCAAAAATGCCGTCAAAGTCATTGCATGATGTTGCAAAAAGCAGGAATTTCATGTTTTTATTGCTAAATGATATTCCATTGTATGTCTATACCACATTTTATTTATCCATTCATCCATTGATGGATACTTAGGTTGTGTCTATGTCTTGACTATTGTAAATAATGCTGAAATGATCGTGGGGGTGCAGACAGCTCTTTGAGATAGTGTTTTCACTTCCTTTGGATCATATGGTAGTTCTACTTTTAAGTTTTTGAGGAATCTTCATGCTGTTTTATATAGTGACACATCAATTTACATTTAGGATCAGACTCTTTATCAGCATAAAGTGTCTGCCAAAATGAACTAGTTTTTCCCTTAAAGACTTCAGTTTTTTAAGAAGTTTATGTCAGTCAAGGATGGATTGAAATCCGACTTCCAGTCTGAAATTTTCCAATTAATTTACTCACTGTAGTGAACCATATAATACGCTTCTTTATTTCTCAGGACCACTTAACGTAAAATAGTTCATTTCCTACCAAAGGCTGTGATTCTACTCAGTAGTTTCAACAACTTTCTTGACTACTTGGTGATATTCCAAGGATTATGAATTCAACAGAGGGGAAGGTAAATTCTTAATGTAGTGCTAGCATGTTGATTTAAGTTCCTAATTCTAGTACTTAGTTCAAAAATCCTAGATGAGCCACCAAATGTAACCCAGAGGTCCAATGGGTCCTTTTTGCATCAGACTGACACAGCTCTGACCGAAGACATATCGATATATAGCTTCTTGCTGAATTCAGCCCTCACTGACCCCTGGGCCAAATGCATTTTGCAAGGCACTACCTGCACAAGGATATTCAGTGGCTTACTTAAATTCCCCAGTTCCTTCTTACATTCTCAGCTTCTTAGGTAAATATTCATATCCAGGGAATATTTGCAAGAAGTAGTGGCAGGTACAATGCCTTACAAAGTGTGTGACTTCCTTCCTCTAGTTGACTCTAGTTTTGTTTTCTCTATCTGTTGTGGCAGGTCTCCTCCTAATAAGTTAGAGAGTTTTATAACCATTTAAAAGCCCCACTCCTGATATGGGACCCTCCTTGCTATACGTAATGCTAGAATTTGTAGTCAAGCTTCTGCACTATAACTGAGTCCCCCTAGAGACAGCCTTGCATCCGGAAGGATTTTTCAAATGTCCACATTAGCGCTCATCTCTAGGGAATTCTAGTGAATAAACTTTTCTCAGTCTCTTCACAAAATAAATAACCATCAAACATGTTGTTTTAGAAAGGTCAGAGAGTTTTCAAATATTTTGAAGAGCACTTATATATTGTAGATGTCCAATGATGAAAGAACAATGAACTAGAGACCCACAATGTGGTGTGAATTAAAAATTTAATAGGTTTTTTGATGTATGTCAAAATACATGGCAGGTTAAGAGAAATGGATTTCTGGATTGTATTAATTTTATCATGATGAAAAATGCCATTAAATGTACCATTGAAAATTATGTAATGAAATGATTTGGCATATGAAAGAAAAATTTAAAACAGTAGTTTTTCTTCCAGCTGTCACAACTCATTTAGATACCAATTGTCTATAATTGCAAATCTCTCAATCGAAATGTCAGCAAATGATTGCCTGTGGTGGGGAAAAATGTCTCTAAGGTGAATATGAATATTCATTGTCAGATCTGTGTCAAGTAAGAGACCCATGCTTTGGTTTATTCTTTTATTAGACTTAATAATGTGCACAGACATTGAAGAATTTGGCAGAAATAAAGATCCAAATCTAATGCATCCTCAAGAACATTTTAAGTGTGATACTAGCCTGATATAGTTTTTTTTCCCCTTGACCAAGTATTGCATCACATATGCTCCATCAATTTTCTCAACACACTCTTAGAGGCACTTGCAATATATCTGGAAGAAGGGGCAAAAGGTAGGAAAGAAATAACCACTTTTTCAAGTTGCCCTGCCTTTGTCAGAATACCAGTCTTATTATCTCAGACACAGGCTAATATCTGTTTTAAAATTTCACTTTTTTTTCTTTTCGGCACTGTTTTTATAGAAGAAAACTACTGAAGTATTTGAGGATAGTTCTGACAAATCTTAACAAGCTCTTTTGTAACTATTATGAGCTATAGAGATACCCCCAAAAAAGATCATTTATACAGAGGTATGTGAATTTCTCATAATAAAAACCACTATAGCTCTATGAGTTAAATAAATGTATGAAGAGCATTATATATATGCAGAAAAGACACATTTTACTTAATAAACTTTTAAAAAATAATAAAATAGAAAGTGTGATATTGTATAAACTAGTTTTTGAAATTTTTATATTTTATAATATAAAGTAATTGACTATTTAGATGAAAATAGTTTGCTGTTATTTTTAAGAATAGATGTGCATTTTAAAAATAATCAAATTTATTTTTATTGAAAAATTAATGATTAATGCACATAACTACAACAGTGTTGGATTTTCCCAGTATTTTTTAAGTATGTAGTCATCAGAAGATTGTAATTCCCAGAGTTGGTTGTTGAGATTATTTCACATTAGAATACTCTCTTTTCTGAAACAAACATTTCACATATACATGGGATATATAATATTCTTTAGTACTAACATTTCCTCCCTTAGTCTTACTGTTAACAGACCCCAATATTTTTTAGTACATCTGCCTGCAAGCACTGGCCCAAAGAAATTCACAAGCAGGAGAGCAGGAGATTCAATACAGAAAGAAACATAGATTAATATTGAATTGGCCAATCTGGAAATGGGAATGTAATGCCTGAAACCCAACTCCCCAGTGTCATGTAGGTTACAGATTATATAGGGCATGATCGCAAGGCACTGTGGGTTAGGGGGTTTGGGGTCGTGCTGGTAGCTGATTGATCAGAGATGAGGTAAGGGTAACAAGTCATCTCTTTAGGTCTTGAGGACAGTTCTGAGGTCTGCTCCAGCATCCTTCTTTCTGGTTTCATGGGAAAGTAGTCAGGGGGTGGTCCACCTCAGGGCTCAGGAGCTGAAATATAATTTAGGCCAAGATGCTGTCTTTAGCCTGCCAGAGAGGTCTGGGCCTTGTGACCATGAGTCAGGTCCAGGGTACTGTCTTCTGCTGCCTTGGGGGTTGCTGATTATCCCAGGGTAGGCTGGGTATCTGAGGACTCTGTGTGTGTGTGTGTGTGTGTGTGTGTGTGTGTGTGTGTGTGTGTGTGTATGTGTGGGGGGGGGGAGAGAGAAGATAGACAGATGATAGGGTTTAAAATTAAATATAGTTAAAGTCATAGGACCAATGGTTTCACTACTCTAACAGTAGAAAGCAGCAAATTTAATTAGCTACCAATGTTCCAGATAAAGCAAAACTGTCTCTCTGTTTCTCTCTGTTTTTCTGTCTCTTTCTCAGTGTAGCATCCATGGGGCTTACATCACACCTACTCTCCAAAACATCCAACCCTTAGAGAATCCTTCTGGATTCTTGTTTTCTTGACAAAGGGTAATTAGAGATTCACACCCATTGAAAGACCTCTTGGGATACTGGTGTATTGCGTTGAAAGGTGATCCCCACACATACCAGGTCCTGGTCTTTGGATCTTATATGGTCACATATGCTGTTGCAGATGTAATTAAATTAAGGATTTTGAGATAGAATTATCATGGATTATGTGGATGCATCACAGGTATCAAAAAGTGAGACAGAGTGAGTGCTGATACACACACAGGGTCGAGAAGGTGATCAGAATTTGGAGGCAGAGAATGGAGTGATACAACCACAGGCCAAAGAAGAGATAAAGAACAGATTCTCCCCTAGAGCTTTGAAGGGGACCAAAGTTTCGCTTCCCTAAAACTGCCTTTTGGGATATTGATTTTAAGCTGGTAACTAAGAAACGAAACTCAGAGAGAACCTTTGACCCTCCCTCTTTTCCTCCCTAAGAGATTTACATGGAAAGATCTGCCCCAGGAAGAAAATTTTAAGATGTTCACTTAGCCTAATTCGAACTAGGTATGTTAAATAAGAAGGCTCCAGGCAAGGGCCTGGTCGCTAGATCACACCCTGTGCCCGCTGGAGCAAAAGTTTACCTGCCATGTATGTTCAGCTCTTCCAAAACTACCTGCAAATTGTCTATTTCCTTTGAAATCTCTAACTCCTACCCAACACTCCTCTTTCCTTTGTCAAAAATGTCCTACATAACCAATTTGCCTTACTGTCTTTGGAATTTTCATGTTTATATGAATTCCCCCTGTGTACGTATTAAAATTTGTTTTTTTTCCTGTTAATATACCCCTGTTAATTTGATTACTAGCCCAACTAGAAGAACTTAGAAGGTAAGAGGAAAAATTGTTTTTTGTTTTTTGGATTTTTTTGCTTGTATAGCCTCCAGACAGAAACAACTTGTTTCAGTCTTATAAAACTGATTTCAACCTTTTATCCTCCAGAATGGTGAGATAAATTTCTGTAGTTTTAGATAAACCAGTTTGTGGTAATCTGTTACTATAGCTTCAGGAAATTAATATGCCTGTCATTTATCAAATATGGTATGGTATAATAAATATATAATTATCTCATAATCTTACTAATCAAATTTCCAAAGACAATCTAAAATTATTTAGAATTTTCCTTTTGAAAACTTGTTTGCCAGTCAGATTGATAAGTGAGCAAAAATGTAGAATATGACATGATTGAAATATACCAAAATGTGATTCCTTTAGAATGTTTCATTAGCAACATATGAATAGCCATCTTAAAATAAATAAAATCATTAGATAATAAATTAGAATCTACTATAAAATTATATAAATATCATCCAGACCAATTTAACTTATCATTATGCATCATAAATTCTCAAATTACATAAAAATATTTTATCTTTTTATAGAATAAATGTTTATATAATAAAAATTGTGATTCTAGGCATAATCCTTTTCAAAACAATAGAAAATACTATAATTCATCTCTTCCAATATGTATTCTCAAAAATAGTATGAAATAAATCAGATTTCTAAACACACATTAAAAAATAACTTTGTAGATTCTCTAAAACTGGATTTGACAGAAAAATAATACAATTTTTATTTATAAATGTACAAAATATTTTTCAAAGCATTTATAAAGAATACTTTTTGAAAGATGTTACACTCATAATAATTGGTGAGCTAGGTTGATAATAAAGATTGAAATATTTAAAGTAAAAATGTCAGTTAAAGTTGTGAAACTGAATAGAAAACATTAGAATGAAAGACCTTTCAGTTTTTTTTTGTTTTTTTTTGTTTTATTGGGGAATAGTGTGTGTCTCCAGGGCCCGTGAGCTCCAAGTCATTGTCTTTCAATCTAGTTGTGGAGGGTGCAGCTCAGCTCCAAGTCGTTGGCATTTTCAATCTTAGTTGCAGGGGGCGCAGCCCACCAGCCCATGCAGGAATAGAACCAGCAACCTTGTTGTTGAGAGCTCACGCTCTAACCAACTGAACCACCAGGTTCCCCAGTCCATTCAGTTTTTATCACATCTAACTACAAGTAGTCTAAGAAGTTTGGATATAAATCCTTGGTTTTGAAGAGACCATGTTTTAATATATTGAAGAAAGATTAGTTGATATGAACTGATAGGGTATAAAATGAAAAGAAAATTCAGTAGCATACCAGGATATTTACTGCATCCACAATTACAAAAACTTTTAAATAATGTCCTAGTAAATAGAATTAATTGATTTATTACAAGAATAATTATACATGAACAACATATTTTCCTAGGGATTCACAAATGATTTTATTCCAAAGAAGAAAAAAATAATGTTAAGACATAAACTACAGTTAAAAAATAGCATACAATAAAGAAAATGAAGAATTATAAAATGAAAGAAATAATCACTAATTACTCTTCAAAAATTAAACTGAAAAATTTTTCCCTTCACATTTTTTTAGCAAGTTAGCTATGATTTTTTTTTTTTAATTGTGAAATCTCAGGGACAGCAAGTATGTCATGAGATAGTGTTACCAGGAAATGATGTTGAAACCTCACCTCTTGTCTTCTTAAAGGAAAGACTTCAATCAAGAGACAGAATTTTGTGTAGCACGAACAGCAGAAGTTTGTTAGTAAAACAAAGTACGAGGTCTGACAATAAATTCACGAACGCATCATAGAAAAAAATGCCACATATCTCATTGCTGAATATCACTATGGTCACCTTCGAAGTACTTCCTTTGGGAAGCTATGCACTGATGGCAGTATCTAGTCCACCCTTCAAAGCGATTTGGGGACTCTTTTTCTGGAATGGCCATTAGAGCTGTCATCATATTACCCTTCATGTCCTGAATGTCATCAAAATGTCTTCCTTTCAATATTTCCTTTATCTTTGGGTAAAGAAAGAAGTCATTGGGGGCCAGATCAGGTGAGTAGGGAGGGTGTTCCTATACAGTTATTTTGTTTACTGGCTAAAAACTCCCTCACAGACAGTGCCATGTGAGTTGCTGCATTGCCGTGATGCAAGAGCCATGAATTGTTAGCGAAAGTTCAGGTCATCTAACTTTTACACACACCCTTTTCAGCACTTCCAAATAGTAAACTTGGTTAAATGTTCATGCAGTTGGTACAAGTTCATACTGAATAATGCCCCTGATATCAAAAAAAAGGTTAGCAACGTCCTTGCAACAAGTTTGCAAACTTAATTGTCATACCTCATACATTCTGAGACAGGGAATGGGTTGACCTAAAGGAGGGGAGCAGCCTGGTCTTACATTATGTGAAGGTTTTTATTTCCATTGGTAGAATTGCCTCCCTCTCTCCATTCTCTTATCTCTCTCTTCCTCTGAAGTGCCTAGTTTTTTGGCGTTTAGCAATGCATTTCTTCAATTTAAGGGTATGTGTAAACATATCCCGTTGGTTTGGGGGCATGTGTAAACACATCTCTTTGGGGTATGTAAAAACCTGGAAACCTGTTGGGCTAGTGATGTATCAGTGGTCCTGACAAAGAAGATGTGTTGATAAGAAGGATGTTTTTGATTTAGAGGTGAGTGTAAGCCTGGAATCCTGCTGGGCAGCCCTAAGTGGTCTTGACGCAAGTAGGAGCTGCAGCAACAGGCTTTCTAACCCGGGCTAAATTTCTCCTTCTCCTGCTCATTTCTGTCTATCTACCCCATCATTAAGCCTTCTCCTACTTATGGGAATATTATTTAGGACAACATATTTAGAAAATTATTTGACAATAGTTCTTAAGATTAATGAAATGTTTACATTCTTTGACCTAATAATTCTACTTTTAGGAATCTCTCTTAGCAGAATAATTGAAATACAGACAGTTTTTTGCTCAGAGGTAGTCATTACAGCATTATTTGATTATAATTTTGGAAATAACTATATATTCCCAAACAGGGAGATATTTAGGTATAGTATGGTATATTCTTTTTTGGGGGGGATGGGCAGTTGTTGGGTATGATTTATGAATTTAATAATTGCATTTGGTAGAACAAAAAGAATAGCTGAGATGAAGATATGGATATTAGCAAAAAGGCATCAATATATTAATAATAATCTAAGAAAGAGAACATAAATGTGCTGTAGGGGTTAGCTATTGATATATATATGTGTGTATATATATATATATATATATATATATATATATATATATATACACATATATATGTATGTGTGTATATATATATAGGTTAAATAAAGGCCCTCATATATGTCTACTTCCTAATCCCCAGAATCTGTGAACTTTGCCTTTATGGCAAAGAGATTTTGCAGATGTGGTTAAGTTAAGGATCTTGAGATGGGGGATAATCCTGGATTATAAGGCAAACCAATATAACGACAAAGGTCTTTATATAAGAGGGATGAAACAGGAGTCAAAGTCAGAGAAGAAGATATGTGATGAAAAAAACAAAGATTAGAATGATGTGCTTTGGGGGTGGAGGAAGGACCAGCAGTCAAGGAATACAGACAGCCACTAAAAGGTGAAAAAGGCAAGGAAACAGATTTTCCTCTCTGACTGTTCAGAACAAACAAGCTGTACCAACATTTTGACTATAGCCCCAAAGAACTGATTTTGGACTTTTGTCCCCCAGAATGGTAAGATAATAAATTTATGTTGTTTTTTAGCCACCAATTCTGTGGTAATTTGTTCTAACAACAACAGCAGACTTACAACATATTTAAATGCATGTCAGTGAAGTCTTTAACATGAAGATTTCTACTCTTCTAATCAACTCTCCCCTCACACGGGAATATCAGGGGACCATTAAGTTTGTGTAAAATTGTATTTGTGCAAGATCTTACTGGAAGAGATAATCTGTGTTCTGATTATAAAATATCTGTGATAATGTCGTAGAAGTTCAGGAAGTAGGTAAGAAGGGTGAGGGATATTGTGTATTGAAGTCCTTGAGGAACCGCAAAGAATGTGAACAAGCTAAATTATGTAGCATAAAGTACTCCTTTAGGCTCTCTAAGTTAGGTGTTGAATAAATAACTCTTTAAAGTATGTAAATATTTTTATTATTTTCATGATCTCAAAGTGGACATGGCAGACTACAAAATATCTAGATAATAATAAACACTTCATAAATTGTGTTATTTACAAACCCAGGAAAAATACGATTATAAAATAGTTATAACAATCATTGTTTTATTTTATTAAATCATTATTTTACATTAAATGAAAAAGCAAGAGACAAAATTATAGATACAAATGATCTCAAATTATAAATACGTATAAATAAAGTATTAAATAAAAAATTGTAACAGTTAATCTCTCTGAGGAATGAAATTATCAGTGATCTATTTTGCTACTTAATTATATATTAGTTTATTTCTTAAATTATCTAAAATTAGTATGTATTTTATAGTAAAAAAGTATAGATCAGTAAAGCATTTAATTAACAATTTAGTTATATTTGTGCTGCAACTTTCTACAAATATACTTGCTTTACCATTAATATCTACATTGAGACAGAAGAACACTGTAGAATTTATTTTGTTAAACCACTTCCATGAAATCCACTTTATAGCCACAATGAGTATTTTAGTAGTTCATATCAACCAAAAGCCAGAGCCTCAGTTATCTGAAAACAAAGTATACAGAAAAATTTTAATAATTAAAATGTAGTACATTCCTGATGCATAACAGCAAGAGTCGAAGTATTTCATATAGTAGCTTGGTTAGTCTTCTGGGCAATCCTTTGACTGTCATTACCCTCACTTAGCAGATGAGGTAATTAAGGGACAGGGACATGAGCGATATAGTGAATCACATTTATTTATACAGCTAATTAATGGTAGAGTCAGGGTTCAAAATGTGACAGAGTAACTCCAGAGCCATACTTTTACTGCCCTTATTTCTTAACTCAGATCTTTGCAAGTGTAATTATAGAGTGAGAATTTAGGAAAATAATTTTATTTTCTTTAATTATGAAATTGTATGTTCTATATTATTAATAACTGTTGGTACTTTTGTTTGCATATAAGGTATATAAGTATTATACAAGAGTTGTTTTTATTCTTGTCAATAATAAATTATATATATACATACATATTCATTGTATCTGTCTTTGCCCACTGGTCGTCATATAGCAAATGTCATAAAAATGTCCTGCATGCATATCGGCAAGCTCCACCTGTTCTGTTGAACTATGCACAGGAGTGTGTCCCTGGGGCCACCTTATCCAAGCTGTGGAAATCAGTTTCACAGTCCAATAATTTGGTACGGGGACTCAGTATACGTGAACATTTAAAATCTAAGAACATGGTGTTCCCTTCAGAGCTATCAAGTACTTAGAAACACAGATACTATCAATCTGATGACAGAGAAAGAATTAAGAAGTGAAAATAATCAGTGATCAATGGCTTTTGGGGGACAAATGGGATACCCCCCGGCCCTCAAGCTGTCCTCTGATTTCTACTTTAGATTCTCAGAAAGTAGCTTGAAATCCACTAGATAAATATCGCGCTTTGAACCTGTGAGGGGTTCTTATTGCTTGCATCTAAATGATACCAGATTGAAACAATTATATTTTGAAGAACAAATGTTCATTTTAAAGAACTATAAAACTAATTTAAAAATAATTCTCTCTTGCCAGCAGTCTCGAAAATTTGACATTCTGTTTTAAACTGTTTTAACAAAAAAATTAATAATGCACTTAAAGATAACTTGGGGGTTTGACTATTGGCTAGCTCTCATTAAGGAACCTCACAGTTATATGTTTTGTGTTTAGTACATTTTAATATGTATAAAGCAGATAATGATATTCTCACCCAGTTTTTTGGGATGGGGATAGATTTAGAAGTGCTAACATTGATATTATTTTTTAGTGTAATAAATAGTTTAGTGTCATAAGGGAAATTCACTCTGATATTAAAAATAGAACGTTTTTAGACTGAGTTTATTTTATAAGTATTTTTAATATATTTTTATTGCACTCTGTGTAAACCTTATTATGCAGACATAACAATCAGACACTATAATTGAAAGGATTTATTTGCTTTGTAATGCCTTCTGTAGTTTTCTTTTTATATCAGCAAATTATATTAATATAGAGAATTAGGAAAATATTAGAAATGAAATATTAGAAATGAAAGTCATATGCATCTCTACAGAAAGATAATCATCTTTCATTATTTAATGTGTTTTCCATCAGCCTTTTTTATTATGTGATTATGTAATCTATTTAGTAAACATTGGTGATATAGAGATAGTTTAATCATGCTTTTTTACACTTACATACTCGTGAATATTTTTCTCACATAATTAACATTTTTCTAAACAACATATATTATTAAAAGTTCTTAAAGTGTCAATTCTCCAAATGCTCCTATTTTTTGACATTTATCTGGTCTCAAACTAGTATTAATTCTGCAATATACATCATTGCACATGAAAAACCTTCAACACAAGATACTTTGCTTTTAACTGCTTCCAATATATATATTTGCAAGCTTTTGTTTTACTAAAAGTTGGGAATGTGGGAATGTGTAGGTATACAGAACTCTTTGTCTTATACCACCTAATCCGAAGAATAGTTTATATCTATTTTAGACCAGTATTGTATTTAATATTGTCTTGAAAATCATGCCATACTGAATATTTGCAGAATTTGGCATGGGTTTCTACTTACTTTTGTATTTTAAAATATGTTTAGTTCCTACCAATAAGTGTCAAATGCTGTCATACACTACAATTTTAAGGTAGGATTTAAGGAACTACCAAAGAGACGCTCTAATGTTTGCAAAGTAAAAAGATAAGATCACCCATGTGCTACAATTAAAATAAAAATTTTTGTCAACATTAGATTACTTTAAAAATAGATTAAAACATATGGTAAATCATAACATATCTAATCCAGCTAGTTATATTTTATACATGTGAAATATTTGGGACTGTATACAGAGAGTGCCAAAAAAAATTGTATACACATTTTAAGAGATGTTATCTTAAAATGTGTATACTTTTATATAAATTTTAAGAAATGTTATCTTAAAATGTGCATTTTTTGGGGGGCGGCTCCCCTGGTATAACAGAATAAACTATTATACATGGAAAATCAAATTGATATTAAATTCCTAGTACATAAATGTGTCTTAATTTTTCTTTTTTGTTTCTTAGAAAAGATGGTTCAATCAAATATATGGTATTGTGTAGTTATAAACTGAGTGTCTTGAATTTAATTGTTTTGTTGGTTAGCTTTGACAGGCTTATTAACTGTTAAAAGGAAAATTGCATGAGCAAAATTGGAAAAAAAACGAGAAATTTCCAACATACCTTTATATTTTAAATAATATAAATAGTATTTGATGATAATAGACAATATGTAGGGCATTTAATAGTGGTAATTGTAACTAATACTACTGCTGAGCACTGTGATCAGAAAAGCATTTGATGGCATTATTTGTTGGAAGTGCTATGGTATTGCCAAGTGGTACGTTCACTTTTAAACCTGGGACTCAAGTGGAAGTGAATATTCTATCAAAAAAAAAAAAAAAGATTTTTAAATGATTTATCGAGACTACTTGTCATGCTAAATTATTGACAATAGGTTGCTCAGGCTAGAGAGAAAGACAAAGCTGTAGCATCACAGACTCATTTCTGTTGATAAAGCAAGTATCGAGCAATTCACGAGAGACTGGAGAGAAGCAAAGTTTTCCATGTCCTTCAATTCATAAAGATCCAGTATTTAAACTAAATGGCTGGTGTAAGATTATGAAGTTTGCAACTGGGTTCAGAAGATAATGATAACCAGTTGCAAAACAGCAGGGGCCTAATGTTAATGATTCATTGGAAATGACCACAAGCTAAGGCAAAGAAAAGGGACGAGGACCTGAAGTTGAGTCAGAGTAGAGAACCCTTAATGCACTCTTGTTAAAAACTGTCATCCAGTTAGCAGTAAGCTAGCAGTGAAGGAAAGTGGGAGTTTATATCAATTCCATTGACATATTTATACTGATTTATTGATGCATAATTTTGTAAGATATTTATATACAGAATTATATATGTGTACACACACACACACACACACACACAGCTCCATAATTTCCTTTGCTTAAAAAAAGTAAAATGTATGAGGACAGGGTTTTGTTTCATGTAGTCTCCAGACATTACTTTGTCATCTTCATAAAAATTACAAGTTAAGGAAATATTTTGTGCCTTGTTATATCTGAGAGTTGAACTGTTTGAAACCCATCTTAATGAGAAAATCAAGAACTGATGGTCAGAGTAACACTTACTAAGGTGCACCCTCAGAAGAATGCTGTGTTATGTCAACTGACTCGTTGAAAAGTGCGAGTTCCATGAGAACGGTGAACTTTTATTGTTTTGGGTCCTGTAGCTGCCATATCTCTTCTTTCAGGAGCAGCAACCCCACTTGATTTGAGGGGCTTTCTCTATTTTATTGCAAGCCCACTGTGCCCTGTTCTATTCTAGCACTGTGGGCAGCTAACCAAAGCCTGGACAATTGGAACCTCTGTCCTGGCACTTTAATTCTTGATTGAAGAGACACAAGCGTATGGAAAAAGGGTTGGAGCACATTCATTCTAACTGCAGTCAGAGTTCATGAGTTTATGCATTGCCATAAAAATGTTAAGGAGTTACTGTCAGAATTAATAGACTTTGTGTCACTCCAATGCTAAGCGTATACTCAATGCTTGACCATTAATTAGATAGCCCTCAGGAAAATGACTGTTCAAAGAAGAAAATAGTAAAAACACAGAAAAATGGAGAAATAATGAACAAATCCCAAGTTTCAGGGCATTTCAAAATGTTAAATGTTACCTGCCAATTGACATTTTAGTTCAAGAACCCTGGAAAAACCATTATGCAAACAGATGTTCTGAGGTGGTTGCTTCGTAAAAGTTATTAGGTAAGAAGAGGAAGTTTTTCTGAAACTCAAATTACTTGTTAACATTAATGGACAAATTCAAATAATTTTAGTGCTACTTTTAGAGTTTCAAGTGCTCCCTTTCTCTTCCCCACTTATCTATTCTGTTAGTTCTCTACTTGTGGTGATTTAATACTTTGAAAAAAAACATTTTCCTGCCTATTCACATTTGGAAATTGTTACATCCAATTCTCTACAAATAGGGACCTAAAAGAATACTTACAGATAATTATCTGACGTTTGGTGGGTGTCAGAGGTCTGGGGAGAAAAGGGGATTCCTCTATCTAGACAGCACAAGATCTACTCATGCTGTCTTTCTGTGATATGATAGAAAACTAAACCTGTTCCACCTCTACAATGTCAAATTCAAAATTTGGCTTGCTCTCTGTAGCCTTAAAACATGTCAACTCACTTAATTTGCTTAATTCCAGCACTAGATTTTTCAACTTCGTAACCTTCAGTATTCAGGTTCCTCTAGCGTCACCATTCATTCAGTCACAGATATCTATCGAGTGCCTATTCTGCCCTACATCAGGTTCTAGGCACAGGAAAGAAGATGCTAAACAAGACATACAGACTACTTCCTCAAGGGCATTATACTTTAGAGAGGGAAGCAATAAAAAATATGCATTATAATTTTGGGTAGAAATGAGTGATATCAAAAATCTAGCGGAGAAATGGTATCAAAAGTGGTAAGATATGTGTGGCTCTTTTAGTGTACAATAATTAGCTCTTGCCACAATATTGTGGCAAAAACAAAATAACTTCATCATTTCAGTGGCTTAAAACACAAGTATCTGCAGGCTGTCTGGCATTTGGTAGTCAAGGCTGGGCTTGGCTAGACTTGGCTCCACGATTCAGGTTGGGTCCAGTTCTTGTCCATGTTTATCAGTCTCTTGAATCAGCAGCTATCCACACATGTACTTTTTATGGTAAAAGGTAGGAATATAAGGGAAAGACCAATTGGGCAATCACATTTTGAGTCTTTGTTTTTTGTCCAGTTGGATAGTATCTCCTCGGCCAAAGAAAATCACATGGCTAGACTCAAAATCAAAGGACAGAGAAATATGCTATGCCCACCATAAGGACATGCAACACTGTAGATATATAAAATTAATACATTGGAGTGAAAAGTTGAGATGTATTATTGAACCTCCCATTTTGTGTGAAAGGGGAAATTTTTTTGAAATTGCATTCAAGACCTGAATTAGGTGAATGAACAAGTGATGTGAATAACTGAGAGTAGAGCGTGGCAGGCTATGGGCACATCAACTGTAAAGACTTAGAAGTAAAGACAAATTAAGGAGATAGCAGTTTGATTGGTGTGGGAGAAGTGGAGTGAGTGATATGGAAAGGTGGTAGAAGACAAGTTAATAGTCATTTAATGTCAAAATCATTGCAAACTTTGAAGTATCTAGAAAAAAATGGATTTTAATCAAAATGAATTAAAAAGGCTTTGAAAAGTTCTGAGCAGGAAATAGATGTGATGAAGTTTCTGTTTCTAAAAGAACACATGTGATATTCTGTTGTATAAATGTACCACAATTTCTTTATCCAATCGTCTATTGATGAGCATTTTGGTTGTTTCCATGTCTTGGCTATTGTGAATAGTGTTACAATAAGAATTGGGATGCATATATTTTTTTAAAATCAGTGTTTTGGATTTCTTTGGCTAGATACCCAGGAGTGGAATTGCTGGTTCATAATGTAGTTCTATTTGTCATTTTTGGAGGGACCTCCATAGTGTTTTCCATAGCAGCTGCACCAATCTGCAATTCCACCAACAGTGCACGAGGGTTTCCTTTTCTCAACATCCTCAACAACACTTGTTTATTGACTTATCTATGGTAGTCATTCTGAGATGATGTAGAATAATATTGAATGTCAATTATAATTAAATTATATATATATATATATATATATATATATATATATATATATCACTATAAAGTATAGCATAGGGAATATAGTTAATGGTATTGAGTATAATATAGGGAATATGGTATTGTAACAGATATATAATGGAGTTGTAACAGATATATACAATGCCAGAGGGGTAGTAGACTGGGAGGGGTGTTATCACTTTGTGAGGGGGTATAAATGTCTAATCATTATGTTGTTTTGTACACCTGAGACTAATAAACAAATTTAAAAAAATTAAAAGTTCACATGTAGCTATGGGGAGAATAGACATTAGAGGCACAAAAATAGAAAGAGAACAGGTAAAATATTTTTGCAGAAATATTAGGGAAGGAAAATAATAACTCATAGTGGGATATTAAAGAAGTAGAATTCTTGATGCATATTGCTGTAAATCCCAGTGTAACACAATGATGCTTTGGATATGAGATGTAGGACATGAGAAAGAATAGACTCGAAGATCACTGCTAAATTTTTAGCCTGAACAATTTGGAAATTGGTGTGCCATTTATAACACGGGAAAAACTGAAGGAGGAATGGCATTGGTGGTAAGGATCTAGAATATAACATAAGTTTGAGACTCTTTTCGACATCAGAATAGACATTAAGTGTTGAGAGAGTGAGAAAAAAAGAAATTGGTGCTAAAGATATAAATTTGGGAGTTATCAGAAAATAGATGGTATTTAAAGCCTTATGACTTGATGAGATCACGGAGGGAATAAGAAAGGAGAAGTTCAATGACTCAGCTCTGGGTGTTTTCAAAATTATTCAAAAAGAGGTGATAGAGCAGAAAAGTGATACTGAAGAGTGGCTCATAAAGTAGGAGCAAATCCAAAGATGTGTGGTGTTTGGAACCCAAGTCAAAAAAGAATTTCAAGAAAGAGTGATCACCATGTGCTAAATGCTGCTGAGGGATCAAAGATGACAAGGACTGAGAATTACTCACCAGTACTTGCTGAGATGGAAATCTTGAGGGCTCTTCACAGGAAAATTTCTATGACTGTGTGGGGATGAAAACTTGTTGGAATGAATTAAAAGCAGCAAATGGGAAGTAAGATAAGTCAGAATATTCAGCTCTTTGGAATGTTGCCAGCATGTTAACTCCCCTTTGTTTTGACATTTAAGTTATGCCTTACTTTATTTACTGTTTATTCTAGATTATATGATCACAATTTCTAATCAATTTTAATTGTCTTGCTATCTTTTTGACTTCACAAGAAGACCCCAAATTTTGACCAATATAGCTACCATCTTTTTCTATATTTAGGCAGTTGAGCTCTGCTGAAGGAAATCACAGATTTACATAGACTGGTGCCTTGAAACATCCATATCAATACCATCTGTCATTCTCCCTGTGCTCTCCTAGCTATTTGTCTCTACTATTGCACTTCTTTAATTTACTTGGTTTACACATATTCTTTCCTTTTATAATTGCCTCACGAGAAAGAAGTTTTCCTTCTTATAAGTTATCCATCTCAGTCTTACATAGCCATTTCTTTCATCTCCTCAGTAATCTTGCTCCGTCAACTATCTCTTTTTCCTGTATCTTCAAAACCACACTCCCCACTGACTCTTTTCTATCAGTATTTAAAATGTTCTCTCTTATTTTACTTCTTCCTCTCTGGTGTTCAAAGTAAATATCATAGCTAGCTCTTTTCTCTTTTTTATGTGTTATATATTGGTGATTAATGCGGTTCCATCTGCATTTTTTTATTTTGTACCTTTGTGTTCTATTACTGTATGGCCTTATTCACTACCAGGACTTTTAATATCATCTATATTCTGGTAACTCACAGATGCATATTCCTAGACATGTGTATCATATACAACGGTCACCTGGATATCTTCACTTGGCTGTTCCTCTGATAGTTTAAGCTCACCACTTAAACCTGCCTCTCCTGGAAGAGATTCTCTATGTCAGTAACTGGGGCTACCATGCATCCAAATGCCTACTAAGGACAATTGGAGTAAAATTACTTCCTTTGTTTATTCTCACAACCAATCAACCTAGTCTTATTAATTCTGTAACACCGTTAATCTCCTGATTCATTCAGTTGCATCCATCCCTTATGGATCTACCCATGTTCAAGAATGCTATCATCTCTCTTATAAGTTTCTTCAACATCTCTCTAACTCAGTCCCCTGCTTTCAGTCTCAACTCTTCCACTGATCTATCATGAAAATACCAAAAAAATGTATACACATTTTAAGAAAGAAAAAAACGGTATTAAAATTATGCTGACGGTAACCACTTTGAGCACCTCTTGTAACTGCAAAGTCGAACATGACTTGCATTTGTCGTTGGTATTGGTATATATTATTACAATTTTAATACAGTTTTTTTTCCTTTCTTAAAATGTGTATACATTTTTGTGGCACCCTGTATAATACCATTACTCTGTTTCACACTTCTTAATGGCTTTGATTTTTTTTTTCTTAGTTGATCTCAAACCTCTTTGGGCTTTGTACATACTATTACCTTTTTTTTTTTTGAAACACCCTTTCCCATCCATATCTTATTCTTCCAGAATGTGGCTATATCCGACTTATCTTTGATGTTTCAGCTAAGATATCACTACTTTGTGGGTATTTATGACATCTCAAATTCTGACATACCCTCTTTGTGGCACTTTTCATATTGCATTGCATAACCTGTATATGATTTTCTTTAGTCTATATATACGAATGAAGTTATATTGACATTAAAACACTTTTTTTGTTGTTTTTACCCAACTTTTATACCTGTAGAAACTCTCTTGCCCATCCTCCTGTCCTATTTCTGAAAATACTTGAAATGAGTCTGGGCGTTAGTCAGCAAATATTTTTTGAAAAGCCCACTACGAGGCCAGACACTGCTTGAGGCTCTAGGAATAGACGACTGAAGAAGATGGAATGCCCACAGTATTCTATGTTTATATTCAATAAACATAGACACATACACGGAATTTCAGGTACAGGTAAATGCTAAAAGTAGCCAAACAGGAAAATCTGGCAGACTAACTAGAATCCAGGGAGAGGGGGAAAAGAGGGTGTCATTTTAGTTTAGAGAATTATGAAGTGAGGCCTGAATGGTGTGGAGAAGGAAGCTATACAATGATCTGGAGAAAGAGATTTCAAAGCCGAAAGAATATACTGGTATCTTGGCATGAGAACAAGCTTGGCATATTTGAAGGCTGAAATAGGCTCTTGTGACAGCAGAATTAATCACAGGGATGCAAAAGGGGAGTTCAGAAAGCTATTCAGTGCCATGGAAAGAGTCTAGATTTTATTTCGGTTACAGTGGGAAATCATTGAAGGGCTTGAGCCAGACAGTGATCTAGTTTGATCATTAGTTCATATGAGATAAGAGAACGTGTATGTTCTCACAAATTAACCTCTTTCATTTAGTCAGCACATAAAGCTCTAGGTCTCTCAGAGCCTTCAAAATGAAAACAGCTAAAAGACAAAACTTGTAATTTTTTATTGCTTCTTAAAAACTCACACTGCTACCATAGACTCCCTGCCTTCTGGGAGTGAACAAGGGGTAATGGCACCGAAAACGTCACACTGTTTCACCAGTGTTAGTCTAGTGTTCCTTCACAAGCAATAATCTCTTTGAAGCTGGGACCGTGACTTGTTCACCATTATATTCCCAGGCCTGGTACAGTACCTGAATAGAACTCAATTACTGTTTCTTGAAGGAAGAAATAGCTATGGATATACAATGGAAATTTTTAGTATTCTTTTCACACGGTAGTTGGTTCTTCATGGAATCTACTTGTATGCCCCAGTGGCCATCATTCATTTCCCTTAAAGAGTGGTCCACAGCTCACTGCAATCTCCTGACATTCAGCGCAAATTGCGAATGTCTCCTTGAAAGATCTGAGCTTTCATTTATTTAACTACAACTAGGTGAGAGTACTCCCCATTTCTTGCATTTACTTAGATTTCAATGCAGGGAAAAACAAAACAAAATTAATTAAAGTGAATCTGAAGATCAGATTTAAAAGGCATATATTTTTTTTTTCATTTGCATTTGGAAATGTGGATGACAGAGTTCTAGAATTCGAAGGTTAGGATGATGATTGACAGTAATGAAGAACAATTCGGAAAAGAGAAACATATTGCTAGGGTCACAAAACCGTTAATGCCCCAAACATTTTCCCTCTTAAAAATTGGACCTTTTTGTATTACCCCTTATTTTCTTTTGGTCAGAAGAGTTGTAGCTGCCATTCTTAGCTCCATTTCTTTTGCATTTATGCTCATGAAAAAATAAAAGTGCCAAGCACAAAAGCTCTGCATTTATATGTTCAGATAAAAGACTGAAATCCCAAACAGAGAGAGATATTGACAGCTCTGACAGATCCATCTCTGGCTTTAACAGTCAAAGATGGTTGCATGGAAACATTAACAGTCAAAAATAACTCCTTTTGTTACAAAAAATAATGAGGAGGAGGTGAATTGAAAGGTTTTGGGACCCAAGTGAGTATCACAAAGATTATTCTAAGGTTTTGGACCTGACATTTTGTCTATTAATTTTCATTCTAACATTTTCAGAATCAGCCTCAGAGAAATTTCCTTCACAGGTTGCTAATTTAAGTTTGGAATAGAAAACTGTGACTTTCTCACAATGGCTCTTTAAAACACTTGATTCTATTTTTCCCCCTACTATGATTGATACCCTAAGTCTTACCTTAACGCTATTACCACCTCCTAGCTCAGTGCTGAGAGTTCCACCCTAGCTTTTCAGTTCCACTTTCTCAATTCTACTTTTATCATTGTCATATACAGAGTATTTCTGCAACAGAACTCTCATTTTTTTTCAGTGATCTATTATGCCATAGTTTGATAAAAACAAAAAGTAGGATGGCTAAATACTTGAAGGCAATTTTTAAGATTCAGAAAATTGACTCAGAGTGATAGTTCTGTGAAACCACTAAACTGGCTACTTAGGAAAGATTTTTTAAAGTGGTTGTTTAATAAAATTTTTCATGTTCTGGTGAGATTTATTGGCAGCCTATAGCAAGCCTTATTTCTCAAAAAGTTTGAGTTGTTTGAAAAAAAATGGACGTTGTCACAGTTTAAGAAGCACTGACATTCAGCAGAACTCATTTTCCCATGGCTATAAATAACTGTTTATTGAAATTTACCCTCTCACAAAATCTATTTCCTTTCTACCTACAAAGCTCTGGCTGAAAAGAGCCCATCTCTCATTAATATTCATTGGAATTATTTAGTTCCCTCATTTTTTTTTTTTTTCTGTTTCTTTTCTATTCTCCCAGCATACTGTTGTACCTTGGGGAAACTAAGAATCATTCATTTTTGAGCAACATTTGAGATTTAAGCTGCTTTGGGCACTGTTACCAAACTGATTCTCTGATTTGTTTTTTCTAGCTTAGACTGAGCTTAATTTGACAGAAAACAACAGTCTAATTGATAACATTTGGTTAACGAGTTAACATTTCAGAAGGTAAATAAAACCTGAAGCCATATAATCTCTACTCAGGCCCTCATCCTTACAGAAAGGCATCGATTTTTTCATAGTTTTGCTTTTAGAATGTGGTAACATACTGTGGTATAATAGTTTAATTAATCAATATAAATCTGTATTTTTATTCAACTGTCTTTATGAAATATTATGTTTATTGGACATAACCCTTACAAGAGTTCTAGAGTAGCATGAATTATGGTCCTGAGACAGAATCATCTGGCTGAAAGAATAGAAGATTTTCTTGGCTGCTCGACATAGCCTATACCATGGGAATCACACTCAAGAAAAGAGAGGCTTCATGAAGATTTCATAAGATCCCAAATTATATTGATTTCCCTAATATCCTTCCTTCAATTTCATCTCCCCTCTGAACACAATAATCACTTACGAACATGATGTGGAGGGCATGTGTACAGTGGAAGGAATCTGAATAGTATCAAGGGACATTACTGGCTGTCACAAACTGACGGACTACTACTATTGCAAATGTGCAGGGGGAGCATCACTGTGCCCATAAGAACACGACTTTTAGAGTTCGAACTGGGTTTGAACTGAGGCTTTGCCATGGACCAGTTGGGTGACCTTGGGAAAATAACTACTTTCCTCTGTGCCATGGGGTTCCTGATTAGTAAAATAAGGGATAATTATGCAGCCTACCTTATAGGGTGTTATGTGAATTACGTCAGTTAATACAATAAAAGCACAAACAAAAATGCCTGGTACATATTGGTTCTGTCTTCATATTTGGTATTTATCCTTTTGACATTTTGTTCATCATAATTTTGCATTAATATTGATTCTTTATATTAGGTTGGTGCAAAAGTAATTGTGGTTTCGGACCGTGAATTTTAAATCATTATAACTAGGCTCAAACACATCTTTATTAATCAAAATAGGAACCATTACAATCAAAGCTTTTTTGCCAATGAGAAATACGTTTTTTTATTCCTGTAGCATAAAAATCCATGCTTCGGGATTCAACGAACTCTTGGAAAGCATTTTCTGCATCCTGCTCATTGTGGAAGCATTTTCCCTGCAAAAAATTGTCAAGATGCTTGAAGAAGTGATAATCGGTTGGCAAGAAGTCATGTGAATATGATGGATGAGGCAAAACTTCATAGCCCAATTTGTTCAACTTTTGAAGCATTGGTTGTGCAATGTGGGGTCCGACATTGTCGTGGAGAAGAATTGGGCCCTTTCTGTTGATTAATGCCAGTTGCAGGCCTTGCGGTTTTTGGTGCATCTCATCGATTTGCTGAGCATACTTCTCAGATGTAATGGTTTCACTGGGATTCAGAAAGCTGTAGTGGTATATGAAACTGAAAGCAACGAAAAAGCAAGACAAACAAATGAGGAAACAAAAACGCATAGACACAGACAATAGTTTAGTGGTTACCAGAGGGTAAGGGGGGATAAGGGGGGATAGATGAGGGTAAAGGGGATCAAATATATGGTGATAGAAAATGAACTGACTCTGGGTGGTGAACACACAATGTGATATATATAAATGATGTATTACAGAATTGTACACCTGAAATCTATGCAACTTTACTAACAATTATCACCCCCAATAAAGTTAAAAAAAAAATAATAGAAAGCTGTAGTGGATCAGACCACCAAACAGTGACCATGACCTTTTTTTGGTGCAAGTTTGGCTTTGGGAAGTACTTTGGAGCTTCTTCTCAGCCCAACCACTGAGCTGGTGGTCATCACCGGTTATTGTATAAAATCCGTATTTCGTCGCACATCACAATCTGATAGGGAAATGGTTCATTGTTGTTGCGTAGAATAAGAGAAGATGATACTTCAAAATGACGATTTTTTTTTTTTTTTAATTTGTGGTCAGCTCTTGGAGTACCCACTTATCAAGCTTTTTCACCTTTCCAATTTGCTTCAAATGTGGAACGACCATAGAATGGTAGACATTGCGTACTCAGGCAACTTCTTGTGCAGTTGTAAGAGGTTCAGCTTCGATGATTGCTCTCAATTGGTCGTCGTCAACTTCCGATGATGGGGCACTACACTCCTCATCTTCAAGGCTCTCGTCTCCTTTGCAAAACTTCTTGAACCACCACTACACTGTGCATTCATTAGCTGTTCCTGGGCCAAATCTGTTGCTGATGTTGTGAGTTGTCTCCGCTGCTTGACCCATTTTGAACTCGAATAAGAAAATCACTCAAATTTGCTTTTTGTCTCACATAATTTCCATAGTCTAAAATAAATATAAAATAAACAGCAAGTAATAAGTCATGAGCAAAAAAAGCGTAAAGCGAGAAATGCGCATTAAAATGATGTACAACATAATCACATTTATTTAAGAATGTATTCCAATATCAAACAGCAAATTTCAACAATGCAAAAACTGCAATTACATTTGCAACAACCTAATAATATTTCATTACAATATTATTTACTTGTGATTAATGATTTATTTGGCCCTTCCTTAAATTTTGCACTCAAGGTGAATGCCTCGCTCATTTTATACTAATCTTATCCTTACCCTGTCCATAAATTGTTGCCATTACTAGCTTTCTTGATGCCCCTGATAAAACTCAAAAAGTGCTTCTTTCTTTTGTTTAACCATTACAATTGTGAAGTATATAATTCATGTAAAAATTTTATTTTAAAAAGATATGTGTGTGTGTGTGTGTGACTTAACACAAAGCAAATAAATGCTCATGTAACACCACTCAGATAAAAAAATAGAACATTGCAGCATCTCATAACCCTCCCCCCGAATAATGATCCTTTTCAATCCTTCTAAAAGGTTGACTCCTGTCCTGATGTTTGTGATAATTGTTTCCTTGATTTATTTGATCAATGTCCATCTAAGCATGCATTCTCAAATATTATAATTTACTCTTGCATATTTTAACAATTTGTATAAATAGAATGATGCCTATGCATTATCTATTATTTTATGCCTGGCTTATTTTATTCAACATCAGGATTTGAGATTTATTGTTTCACATATCTATTGTTTGTTTAATTTCCATACTAAATTGTGATCTATTGTATAAATATATCACATTTATCCATTCATGGGTACTGAGTTTATTTTCAGTTTTTGGCTGTTATTAATAATGCTGCTAGAACCACTCTTGTAAAATCTCTCGGGACACATCTGGTACATGTACCTGCAATTATATTGGGTATGTGCTTGAGAGCAGAATTAGTATTAATGCTGGTTTTCCATATACTAACTTGTTAATTCTAATAGTTTATCTGAAGATTATTTTGTATTTTCTACGTACACAATTATGTCAACTGCGATTATGTGGTTAACATAATTAAAAATTGTGATTAATGATGGTTTTATTTTTATCTTTTAAAAAGTTCAACATTTTGTTATTTAATCTCCTTATTGCAATAAGACCATCACTACCAGTATTTTGTTGAATGGAAATGCCAGTGTTTTGTTCCTAGTTTCACAAAGAAAACCTTTTAGCATTTCATGGTTAAATAAGGTGTTTGCTCTAAGTTTTGTATAATGGCCATTCGTTAGATTAAGGAAGATCCTTAATATTATAAATATTCACACATGCATCAAAGAATACTTTGTTACATCAAATAATTTTTCCACATCTCTTGAGATGGTCATGTGATTAATTATATTAATGCTTTTGTAATGTTAAAACAGATTTATGATCCTGGAGTCATCCCAAATTGGACATGGAAGTATAATTTTTTAATATATATTGCTAGGATGGTTTGCTATTTTTTCTTTAGGATTTTTGCATCTATATTTATGAAGAGATTAAGTAGCTTGTAATTTTTCTTTCTTGTAATGTTGATGTCTGGTTTTATATCAAAGTTATCATGAACTTATAAAACATGCATTTGAGTGATAATTCTTTTATATCTTCTCTGGGAGATTTTGTGTGAACACTGACATTCATTTATCCTTAAACATTTGGTAGCATTCAGTAGAGAAGATATCTCGGCTTATACCTTTTCACATTTATTGCATTATAGTGGGTTGACTATGGCCCCTGTCTCAGATATGTCCAAAGTCTAATCCTAGTACCTGTGAATGTGACCCTATTTAGAAAAAGGGACTTTACAGATGTAATGAAGTGAAGGATTTTGAGGTGAGACCACCCTGGATTAACTGGGTGTGGGCCCTGAATCCATGACAAGTGCACTTATAAGAAAAGGGGGAAAAAAGGGGTGGCCAGTTAGCTCCGTTAGTTAGAGCATGGTGCTAATAACACCAAGGTTGCTGGTTCGATCCCTGCATGGGCCACTGTGAGTTGTGCCCTCCTTAAAAAAAAAAAAAGAAAAGAAAAGAAGAGAAAAAAAATAAAATGAAAAAAAGAAAAGAATGCAAATAAAACAAGAGAACCACAGAGGAGACTGTCGTGTGAAGATAAAGGCAGAGGTTGGAGTGATGCAGCTAAAGTCAAGGAACACCAAGTACTGCCAGCAGCTGCCAGAAGCTAGGAGAGATTCATGGAACATACTCTCCCTCATAGCCGTTGGAAGAACCCAACACTGCTAACACATGTATTTACAACTTCTGACCTCCAAAACTGTTAAATAATACATTGCTATTCTTGTAAACCACCTAGTTTGTGCTAATTTGTTATGGCACCCTAGGAAGCTAATGTAGCCATAAATTCACTTATGATATTCTATTGTATTTTTAATGTCCACTGGATAGCCAACCTTTTTTTTTTTTTTATGCTGGTTATTTCTCTCTCTCTTCCCTCCCATTTTTCTTTTTTCTTTTGTACTTGATATGTCTTATTAAGGGTTTATTCATTATATTATTATTTTTAAAGAACAAATTTTTGGTTCTGCTGATTTTCTCTGTTATGTGTTCATTTCCTAGTCTCTTGATGTCCTGCATTCTCTTTATTCTTTCCTTCCATCTACCTTTTCTGTTTCATCATTTATTTTTATGACTTACTTAAAATGAATATATAGCTGTTATTTCTCATATGTATGCACTTATAACTATAAATTTCCTTTTATGCACAATTTTCTTTCAGCTCATCAGCTTAAGATCTTTTAATTTTTCCATTGAAATTTCTCCTTTGACTCATGGGTTATTTATAAGTATTTTTATTAAATTACAAATATATAAGGATTTTCTAGTGATCTTTCTGCTATTGATTACTAGCATAATTACATTGTGACCAGAGAATATATTCTGTATTATTTTAGTTCTTTTAAATGTTTTGATTTACTTTATAGTTCAACAAATGAACAATTTTTAGAATATGCCATGTTTCATTTTGAAAAGTATGTTTATTTTGCAGTTTTGAGTGCACTGTACTATACAGTCCAATTATGGTAATTGTTCCAATCTTCTGTATTTTTATACCTTTATGATTTTGTTTTGTTCTCTTATTTGATCAGTTAGTGAGAAGTGTGTGGATTTATCTATTTTTCTCAAGACATTGTGTAAATTTTTGCTTTATATGGTTCAAAGATATGTTACGAGGTGCATTCAAATTTCATACTGTTATCTATTCTTGGTTCATTGTAACTTTTTTCATTATGTAGCACTCTTCTTCATCGCTAGGAATTTATTTTTTTGTTTGCCTTAGAGCTTTGATATGAATATTGTCATGCCTGCTTTATTTGGTTGATACTACAAAGCACACATCTTTTTTATAAAACCTGTTTCCTTTTCATTTTTCAGTATCATTATATTTCAAATTTGTGTTTTATAAACAGCATATATTTGAGTTTTGTATTTTTAATCTAGTCTGATTTTTGTCTTTTAAATGGAACATTAGTTCCTTTACATTTGGATGTAATTATCAATATTTTTCAGTTTTACCATCTTAGTTATTTCTATTTTTACAATTTGGGTTCTTTTTCTCTCCTTTCTTGACTTCTTTTAGATTGAATTTTTAAAAACTCTTTTTCCTCCTCTGCTACCTTGAATGATATGTACTATTAAGACTCTTTTTGTGCTCTCTGAAAAAAAAAAAACACCTTTGTTCCGTACTTTCTAAAGCCTCATACTAATTATTATTTTTATATTTCTACATGACTCAATGATTTTAGAATACTTTAAAAAATATTTTAAAGCCATTTTTAAATGTATTTAATTCTTTCTATATTGTAAATCTGCCAAAACATCATTATTAATGTTTTATAAGATCAGTATCCACAAAAATATTCACACTTACCTTTTTATTTATTTATTTATTTATTTATTTATTTATTTATTCCCTGCAGTTCTTTCATTTTATCTGATTAAATACTGACTTATAGAATTTTGTTTTTCATTTCAGATAGGCTCATAATTAAGTCTCCATATTTTGTATTTCTAAAAATGTGTTTCTTATCTCCATTTTTAAAAGACATTTGTAGGTGGGAAACGAATTCTAATTTGTCATTTTCTTTCAGCATTTTAAAGATGGCATTTCATTGTCTTTTAGCTTACATTCTCCTGTATAAAAGTTAGCTGTAAGTTTCAAATATGCTTTTTATAAAGGTAACCTCTTATTTTCTCATGCTGTACATAGACTTTTTTGGTTCTTTTATTGGGTTGGTGCAAAGCAATTATGGTTTAAAAGGTTAAAATAAATGCAAAACTCACAATTGTTATTTTTTTTTTAAGATTTTTTTTTTTTTTTTAATTGGGGAAAGGGAACAGGACTTTATTTGGGAACAGTGTGTACTTCCAGGACTTTTCCAAGTCAAGTTGTTGTCTTTTCTGTCTTAGTTGTGGAGGGCACAGCTCAGCTCCAGGTTTAGTTGTCATTGTTAGCTGCAGGGGGCACAGCCCACCATCCCTTGCTGGAGTCGGCCACCTGTGCTTGAGAGCCCGCGCTCCAACCACCTGAGCCATCTGGCCACATGGGAGCTGAGCGGCAGCTCACTGACTTCATTCTAGTTGCGGAGGGTGCAGCTTACTGGCCCATGTGGTAATCGAACCAGTAGCCCCGTTACCCAGAGTTTGCGTTGTAACCAATTGAGCCACCCGTCCGCCCCACCACAGTTATATTTGCACCAACCTAATATCTTTGGTTTGCAGTGGTTTTATTGATTGATATGCCTTGTGATGTTTTATTTTTTTGTACTAATTCTGCATTAATTCTTCATGCTTCTTGATACTGTGACTTGATGACATTCTTCAAATTTGGAATATTATCAATCATTATCTTTTAAAATATTACCCGTCTTCTTAGAACAACAATTATACAACTAACAAATATTCTCTCAATCATCTGTCTTGTACCCTATCATTTGTATTTTTCAGTCCTTTTTCTGGTTTAGTCTGGATATGTTCTTTTAACCCACTTTGGCTATGCCTAATCTGATATAAAATCTATCATCTGAGTACTTAATTTTAATTATTGTGTTGTTTCCATTCTAGGATTCCCATTTTTAAAAAAAGTATTTTGTCCTCAGAATTCTCACTCTTATCTTTTATGTCCTTGAACATAGTATAATTATCTTAAAGTCAATATCTGCTGTCTCTAATATCAGAGAATTTGGGGGTCTGTTTCTGTTTTCTATTGTTTCTGCTTCTTCTGGTTCATGTTGTCATCTGTCTTTATTGCCCAGTTATTTCTAACTATGTCTTCAAACTATATTTGCAAACACTTGGTAGAAATAATCTGTAGCCTAGGATATTATCTTACTCCAGAGAGGATTTATATATTATTATTATTATTACTTTGATCCTGTATCAAGGAAACAGCTTTTTTCAGGATTATCTTAATATGATTTCTGGATTTACTATTACATGAGGATGAGCTGCAGTTCCTGTGGGATTTACCTTTTACTCCCAGGTACAGCCTTTCAGTGAGTGATGTTCACAAAGTCTGTTTTTTTTGTGAGGACCTGTACTCTGAATCTCTGTTCTCCTAGTCATGAAGACTGTCAAAAGTGCAACTCAGTCTAGGCTTCAGTTGTCCCTTCTAAAGTGACAAATAACCTCAAAAGAGGAGAAGTTCATAACCTGAGCCTCTATTCACATTGGATCATGACCTACTAATCTTCATTGTTTTATTAGTTCTAAAATACAGTCTTACAAATATTTTGTCCAGCTTTTATTATTGTCTGTGGTGAAAGAATTGGTACTAACTGCTAATACCTCATCTGACATTATTAGAATTGGAATTACTGTTCATATATAGACCCATTATAACAGATAAAGAAAATATCTATAGTTTAAAGCTACTGAAACCGAATCCAATTTATTGAAGCATGTTTATTTAACAGAAATATTCTAATTCAATTAGGAAAGCATTTTTACAAACATGAAATGATTCAAAATTGTCCATTCTTAACGGGTTCAAGCATTTTTATTTTTTTTTAATCCAAGTTTACTTTCAGTTCTATTTCAACATTTACACTGTTAGTATTATAACTCATATCAAGGGCCTGTCACTGTGCTAGGTATTAGAGATACATTATGACTATGTGAACAAGATAGATCCTTTGCTCTAATGAAGCTTAGAGAGAAGTGGGTGAGACACCCAGGATTAAATGAGATAATCTACGAAAAATGCTTAATATGTTTTCCAGCATATAACACATGCTCAAACTCTGCTTTTATTAATGCATAAAGTCATTTCCAACAGCCTGCAGTTCCTTGGCCCTGTGTACCTGCATCTACCACTGGATGGATTAAAGGGGATAAGCATTGGTGTGCAAATAGTTTAGACAATGGGAGGCTTTATATGTAGTCATATTTTTTGATTGTAGAACTTTATTAACTTTTTCTACTTGGTTCAAAATATAGGAGGATATTTTAATAAGTGTGTTGGAGGGGGTACTCATTTATCTTTTGCCTTATGATCCAATATTGCTCTGTGCAGCACTTATATGGATGTATGATAGAAACAGAAATGGAGAAGACATTGATATAGGTGCTAAAATTTTCAATGAATGAGGGGACTTGTTGGGACATAGTAAAGATGGTAATGACAAGAAGGGGTATAGTAAATGCATGCTCTTTGGAGAAGGTAGGTTTCTCCTTTTGGAAAAGATAATGACAAGAAAGACACCAAGAATTCCTTCAGACCCAGAGGTACAAAAGCAAATATTGCCCCTCCTTAACAGATTGTGTGAGAAAAGCACAAAGCTGACAGGAACACAGAAAAGACGTTGAGGATTTTGTTAAGGAGAGATTACAATTTTAAGATTGTACTGTGTTATCATTCATGTGTAGTTTTCAAGGGAAATAGAAACAAATCAATCCTGTTCCCTTCCAAACTATGTATGGTATTCTGGACAAGGGACTACAGGTTACTACTATTTCTTCATTTTAATGAAATTATTCTCTTCCCACTACTATATATTAGGTGAGTCTAAATTATTTAAATTCATCACTTAACTCTAGGTTCAACATTATTAAAAAAAATTTTATAGACAAAATCAAGAGTACTGCTCATCACTCAGAGACGAATCAACTGATGTGATATTTTGTTTAGTTTTTTTGCGGGGGAGAATATGAGTAAGTTTCTAATTGAATGTTGGATAATTGTGTTAGTAGGACAGGACATTGCATGTGTGTGTGTGTGTGTGTGTGTGTGTGTGTGTGTTTGCACTCAAATATGCAATCAAGAGAAGACATATATTTTGGGTAGCTTAGTACTCGTTGTCACAGTTTTCTGATGATACCATCCTCTCCCTTGGGTAATTGCTCCTCTCTCCACCCATCCCCCATCTTACCAGGCTTCTGATGAGACTGCTAGTCTTTGCATTGAGCCACTCAGGCCACAAGAGATTGGCTTCGTCAAAGGTCACAAAGATTGATTGGGGGATGTGCATGTGATTTAAGTCCAACCAATAAAGGTCCATCCCTATAATTTTTTTATACAGATATTGAGAAAGGAGAACTCTGTCTTCAGGTCATAATCTTGATTAATCTGAATGAACCTCGCGCTATCTATAGACATGCCTACAATTTGTGGGGGAAAAAAGTTTTATAAAGTAGAAGAGAATGAAGCAAATATATAGATAAGAATGGAGCTGAAATATGGAGAAAGTACTGGTAATATTTTTCATATCCTTGGATTCAAAGACATGTAAAACTATCCATCTTTCTTTAAGATTCAGAATAGACAGAAGGGAATTGGGATTTATGATAAATGGTGTTCTCGTTCAAATCCCCACAAACTAGGCAAGACAAAAAATAACGCAGCAAGGGGTAAAGTCAGGAACAGTGGGCTGAAAGTCAGGACAACTGACTTCTAGTTCAGGCTCTTCAATAACAATTCATGTAAATGTGGACAAGTCACTCAGCCTTTCCAATTCTCAGTTCTCACTGTAAAATAACAAAATTATCTTCAACTATTTATAAGATTTTTAAAACTATAAACATGCACTTTTAAACTAATTACACTTTGAAATAAGTGCCCCACCTGTGAATAGGTATTAAATATTATTTTTTTTTCTTATAATAACATTTTTTTTTCTTTTTCTTTCTTTGGCTTTAAGTTTTCTCTTAAAAAAAAAAAAAAAAGTATGATGCTGCTAGAGTAACCAGTGGAATGTAAGTGTAATCAGGACTAAATCAAAAGTGTCTGTAGTCCACAACATCTCCAAAGCAAAAACAAAATTATATATCTTAATTTGAACCAGCTGAAGTAATTGCTGATTTTTGTATAGTTCCAATGAAACAGTGAATTGTCAGAATCAATCGTCTCTGCAGATTATAGTGCTGAGCACTTATGTACACAGAGAAACAGCAACCTCTACACTGAATTTAGAAGTTCATGAAATTTGGCATTGGACATGCTCCTGTTTGTCTTTTCAGTGGGATCTCAACCTGTTTTTGTGGCTCCATTCTCAAGTTCATGGCAATAAAGTTCATTATCAGGGCCAACTAGGATAAACTGTAGTGGATGCATGGAATTCTGTGCTGGAAAGGGTTTCAAGACTGTATCCAGGTTTGTGGGAGAGGACGCGATGATAAATAAGCAGTGTCTGCAAAGGGCACAATCCTTGAAAACATAGCTTTGTGACTGTGATGGGTATGCACCAGCCAATCACTAACTTAATTTTGTCCAAATGTTGTTTGCCTTTTAATAGAAAACTTTCACATTCAATTTCTAAATGATAGGCCTGAGCTTTTGATTTGTACATAACATGCTTTACTCCTGGTTGATACATTTTGGGATAAGGGTACTTTCTACATTATTGTTCTTACTGACCATGCCAAGAGAGCATCAATTTTTATCCCCGGTGTCTTTCACAACTCAAATTTGTTCCCAGAATGAAATATCACTTATGTTGTCTTGAAATTCTATCCTGAACTTAGAGCACATGATTTCTGTGTAGGATGTAAAGTTGACAAAACACACGCTTTTTCCCTAATGCAAATCTTACATGCATTGGCTTCCAGGTAGTCAGGCTGACACTGTCGGGGGCGTGTAAGACAGAAAATAACTCCTGTTAAATGAAAGGGGAAGGAGTGAAGAAAGAGGAACGGATCTATTTTGTTAAATGGAATTTTTAGAGACAGCAAACGGTTCTGTTTTGTTTAAAAGGAGATTAAGAATAAAAATAAGGTATTTAAAATGAGAGTGAATATATGTAAGGAAATCAAGCTGACAATCTACCAGTTGTGACAACATTTAATAATATTCAAATTAATTATAATATTGAAAATGGAAAACTGACTTAAAATGAATAATGAATAGAAAGACTAGACACGGCTCTGAGGTGAAATGTGATTTTCATGAGGATAGGAACATTCAACATTTATACAGCAGTTCATATTCTCCAAGTCATATATCAGTGACAACTGTAAAATACATCTTTAATTTGAATTGATGAAATACTCTGCAGGGGTACATTCAGGAGATAGTACACTCCCCTTTCCAAATAAAATGAGATGAAGAGAGATTTGGATAAACAAATGCTTAAAAACTGCTTATAAAAATGGAAGTCAAATGCCCTGATATCCAATCATTTTTAAATGATTTAATTCTTGATAGGTATGTTTTTGTTATTTATTCACATGAATATCCATAGCATGTAGTTACTCGTCATGTGTTTAGAAGTTCAAAGTAATTCATATTCTGAATGCAAAAGGATTGATTTACAAATATGCACTATAATCCTTAGACACTACTTTAAAAAAAAAAGCCTTTTAAATCATCTATTTTCTCCAAAATTGTCATCTCTGTACTGCTCTTTCCATACCCTTACCTGCGTTAAACTTTAACTAAAACTTTTCTTGAAGGCCACCCGTGACCAGAGATTTCAGTTCAACTGCTGTTTCTCTGCTCCAATGCTCAATCTATTAACACGGCTATGGCGAACTCAAAAACAATCCTGTGGTGAGATTTCATTCCTAGTAATAGGGTTTTAGCATGATGTCACTGCCAGCCTCAAACCTATCCCTTTACAATTAGGTATGGCCAAAAGTCAAGTTCTCAGCATGAAATAGAAAGAAGCAGCAGTGCTCCATGTCACTTCCAGACGTACAAGCGTTTCCCCTATTTGCTTGCTGCAGTGGTAATGACAAGAACAATTTTTGAAGTCACATAAAGATGGCAGAGCTGCCATTATCCTGGATCTCTAAATGACTCTGTAGAGAATAGCCGCCCACTCACCTGGAACATTTCCCTGGATTGTTAACGTGAGAAGGATGTTAGTTTTCGAGAGATATATTTGGAGATCTCCTTGTTTTTGCCTCTTTGATTACCCTAACTGATATAAATCTAGATTGCTGCTATAAACTTGTGGTTTCTAAGTCTACCTGGCCTCTCAGCAGAACTCTGCAATTCTTAAGAAGCTGCCTCTCTCTCTTTGCCTCTGCAGCTTTCTGAAACCTTTATAACTCTCTTCAGGATGTCATTTTAACCTCTAATCTTTTGTTTCTCAGCAGATGATAATGATTAGAGAAAATAATGCCATCAGGCACGGATTCCTTTAATTTTCCCCTTTCACAACTCAAAAATTATCCATATTTGTCTCAATCTTCTTTTCACTTTACTAAGAATTTTATTTCTTTTTATAATTCCTCTCCACATGAGCTCTGATTTTACCCTTTCATCTGCTTAAAGCTTTCTCTATATTCCTTATTTTTTTCCTCTCTCCCATATTATTAATCTCTCTTCTCTCATTCCTGTATTCCTTTCCTAAAAGGATAAACATAATCAAGATTCTTTGATCTTTAAAAAAATCTCCTACTTTGTCCTGTGCCTCCCTCTAACTCTTAATTCAACTTATTACTTTGCTTTTCATATAAGCTTCCTTTAAGTGTATTTTAGATTCTCTCTTCATTTTGTGTTCTCTCACCCCACATTCAGTAATCTGGCTTCTATTTTTAAGTCTCCTTTGAAATTGTCATAAAAAACTAATAATCACATTGTTATTAAGAATAGTGTTTTTAAAAGGTAAATTTGATAATTTTATGTTCTTGCTTAAAACACTTCAGCATCATCTGAAATGAGAGTTTAGTCCAAACACCTTAGATGCCTTATAAGATACTTAAGCATCTCGCTCTTCTTTACTCTCTGTTTTGTTCTTCTGTAGCATCCTTCCAAGTACCCTGTGACCAAATCTTACTGAACCATCTAAAGTTAATTATGTTTGAATCTTTATAATTTTTTCTGAGTTGTTTTCTCTACTTGGTAAGTATGTCCTCAATCAACCATTTATTTAAATACTGGCTTATACTTCAAGACCCAACTGCAGTATTTTCTTCCTCTTAAAGCCTTTCCTCTTTTTATATGACCCAACACATAGTGTTTACTTTAATACTTATCACATTGTATTATAATGTTTGGTGTATCTCATTTTACTCTCCTACAAGACCATGAGCTCCTTGAATACGAAATCCTTGTTCATCTTGATATCGGTAGAATCTAGCCTAGTGCCGAGGCAGAGTAAAGTGTGTATCTATGTGTGTGTGTGTGTGTGTGTGTGTGTGTGTGTATGTATATATATGTAATTATACATATATATACACACACATATACACATACATACACACTATATGTATATATGTATATATAATTTCATATATATATAAAATTAATGGAATTAATTGAACATACATTATTTATTTATAAGTAAGCTCACAACTTGGTGACTCTAGTTGGTATTCAGTAATAATAGACCACATATAACAGATTACATCATTGATAGTATAAAAACATCAAAATATAAAGAATACGATGAAGACATCGTGAATTTTTTTCAAAATTAGTAAATAGAAATACCCATTTAAATTACTTTTAGAGAGAAAGAAATTTGTATCCAAGAACTGGTCAGCAGATATTTTATATTTCATAAGAAAAGGCATTGTATTTTTATAAGAAAATAAAAAAAAGCATAAATGATAAATTGCTTTTGAATAGCAGCCAGGACTACAAATTAAAGGTCGTATGTTGTAGGCTGCAGAGCAGAAAGTGATCTGAATTATGGACTCCACTGTATAGTATGGGCTGCCTACTATAGGATATTGCAGATTCTCATAAAAAGGACAGTGGTGGTGGACAGAAGCCAGCTCTCCAGAGAATGGAATGTCTAAGAAGGAAGGGGTATCCGTTTCCTTTGTTAATTGAAGACTGGATTGACGTAGGCAAATTTCTAAGAGAATGTTTGACAATGTCAAATATGTGTGAGGCAAGAAGCCTGATATTGGAGACTCAGCTATTCATGAGTCAGAGTTAAAGAGAGGAAAGTTTTTAATTGCACTGGAATGCCTTCTGTCATTTGAAACGAGTTGGATTACACTGTTTCTAAAAAATCAGATGGTAAGCCAAACCTATGGAATGACTTTCAGTCTCTGGTTAAACAAATGAGCACAGGCCATTTAGAGAAAGTAATGGGGACAGAATGAGATTTTCCATGACAAACAGAACACAAAATGAGGGAAAATAAAGTTAAATAGCAGCACTGAGATAAAATAAGGTTAATGAACTAATAGTTAATTTGAGGCTTTTTTGTGTGTGATTCTAATGACTAAGCTTATCAAGTGAGCTACAGAAGAATTTCTATGTCATGATGGGATTTCAAAGTCAGATGAAAGCAAATACAATCAAATGGCATCCAAGTTGACTTCTAATGTTCCTAATTTCTTCTATATTTCTACATACTAAGGTTAAATATATATTGTTTTTGACAAGTTTTTCTTTACTCACAAAGCTAAAAGTAAAGCATTTCTCTCTTGTATATTTCTCCTGATAGTTTACTTTAACTGAGGCAGTGAAACAATAGCTTACATTTTGTTAGCTCAAATATAAAACTTTCTTAAAATATGACACTCTGTCTCCAACCTCTCTCCTATTTTTCCAGATCATTCCAGTTGGTTATGTATCTTTGTTTCCTATTAAAATGAACCTGAAAACTCAAGCTCACATAAAAGTTATACCTATTATTATTTTAAGATCCAAGTAAAGAACACTTTCTATCCCAATTAGATATCCCACAAATTTCCTTGTACTCTAAGTGTACAATATTGCACTGTTTTAAAAAAAAATTCTGTATTTCTATTTGCTGCCAATTCATGTATAGATATTCAAATATAAGTTGTTTGTGTTTATAAATTAAGAAACAAGATCTTGAGAAGTAACCCTAAAACTTTATTTTTTTTCAGATATCGCAAGTCCTTGAGAGACAGAGACTGGTGGTAAGTAGCTATTTACTCCCAATCATCTCTCTTCTTATACCTCTATTAAAAAATCAAACAAAAAACAAAAAACAAAACATATTGGCAGTGAACAAGATAATGTAGTATCATCTTAAGATGATTTTTAAAAATGTTTTATGATTTTTTTGGTGAAAACCAAAAATCATCAAAACTTCTCTGGTTGTCTCCTGAATCTTTTACATTCTGAAACTCAATGTGGATGAACATATCTTGTTTATAGCCAAATGTAGTATACATCTTGTTGATTGTTAGTTTGTAATAATAGCTGACAGAGCAGCCAGATTTTCTTTTAATTGCTCTAAGGAAAAATACTTTTGTCTATTAACCTGAATATTTAGGACACCTAGTGAAAAATCACTAGGAATAATGATCAGTATAAATCAGGTTGGAGAGGTAGCTTGGACTAAATAAAATATTTAATAGAAGAAACTTTCATGGTTTACCGTTGACATATATAGACTTGGTCACTTAATAACAACAGACACAGTTGTTTTTGTGTGCATACAGATATTCCTGTATGCAAAAGCAGGATAAGTCTACCTGTACTGATCCTACAGAAATGGAAAATGTGAGAGTATAAGAAGCTACTATTGAGAGGAGAGACCCATCACTTTTGGGTCATGTTGAAAGAGCCAAATGAACTGGAAAGGTCTCTTTAAAATGAATGTCTCTTAAAATAAAGACAGTAAAATAAAGAAAGGCAAATGTATTCTTTGTAATGTTTTATTCTTTGACCTGAAAATTGAGATATATACCCTTAAAGAATGTCAGTTGCTTGGTTTTGGAAAGCTTCACAGAGCTCCATTTGAAACTCAAGGATACATCTCATGAATTGGGTTTAAAATAATTTGAAAGAGTTCTAATAACTTTTAAAATGAGAAATATAATGATTTCTTAATATCTACTAAGATTAATCAATCCATTCAACAGATGCGTTTAAGAAACTTATCCTGAAAATATGTTTACTGGCTAGAATATGTTTTACTCTTCTGTTTCCTTCTAGTATATATACATGAAATTAATGATTGGGAATTTAAGAGTAATATTGAACACTGGAAACTTAGTATTCTTGCTCTATAGTCTTCTTTCAACTTTCATTAAATAAGAGTTTGAGATTATGGGTTTTTTTCCCCCCTTTGAGTTGGCTAATTTTATTTAGGCCCTTGACCCATGTAAGTTCTTAATGAGTTACATAAAGAATTATTAATTCTTTAGTTAACTATAGTGAAAGACTCTGAAAGTTTCTGACAAATGGAGATAGAAAGAACTATCTTTTATTAAAACTGGAAGCACTGGTGTTATTGAATGAAGATGTCTTTGGGGGGCAATGAGGAAAGTTCTGCTTTTAGATTAACCTCCTCCCCCCCCCCCCTTAGAAAGTAGACACCAACCCAGTGCTCCAGGAGGGTGCTGTGAGGAGTTTGCATCTTTCCCTTGGCTGGTAGACCTAATTTGTAAGGATCCCCTTTACCTGTAATTGGTAATGTCTTCAGCAAAGTGTCACCTCCAGGGAAGGGTGTCTGACTTGTAGTCAAAAGCCTGTAAGCCTAGTCCTAGGTGTAGGATCTTTTACAAAATTTCATTACCTGGAATTATTTCCTATTTTGTAAACTAAGACTGTTTATTTAGTAACCTATTTATTCAGCTGGCGTATGAACACTTCCTATTTGCTGCCCCAAGGGGTTGGGGCAGCAAATAACCAACTGGTGAAATGGAGGAGGTCACTGTCTATGGAAATAGCTGTGTGCACTCTTGGGAGTTTTAAATATTAAAATAAGTATGTAAGTTTGCTTTATTATCTCTGTGAAGTTCCATACTAATTCAAGAGGTTCTGACAACCAAAGACAGCAAGTCTAGGCTAAAAGCTTAAACTACAAACATTTGTTAGGTTGGATATGAGAATAAAATAAAAGATAAGCAGTCAGCCCTTGATTATTCAGATTGGCTAGAATTTGTGATTATTAATGCCCTTTGATTCTCCTTCTCCTTCAACCACCAAATATTGAATATGTCTCTGCTCATTAACACCTAGCTAGGACTGGGAAGGTGAAATGCTAATCAGCCAATTTGGCTAATTGTTAGATGCTATGATCCTTTTTTACTTACTTATTTTTGAAGTTGAGGAAGGGAAAAGCTGAAATCGGTTATTAAAATGTGGGCTCTAGATCTCTAAACTTTGTGTTGACTTCCCTTTCTTGTATTGAATAAATAAATTCAGGTATTTTATTTCTAATAAGTTATTAAAGAGAATGAAAAAACTAGTAACTCATCTGTTGTCCAGTGTGACTATAATTTGAAATTATATATTTCATATTGGCCAGTGTTTGGAAAATCTTAATCCTCTACATGGAAGCTTCAGGATTTAATAGATGCAACTTTAATTGTAGCCCTATATAACTAATTACACTTGCTAAGCAGATTTAGACTCGTAGGGAATCAATTTGGAGAAAATAATTTGAGACTACCTCCACCTTTTGCCTCTGATAGACATTGCAGGACCCTCCCCACACCAAATAAGGGTAAGAGGAATGTTCTGAGCAGTAAGAGCACTAAGAATAAATCTGAGTTATCATGGATAAGATTACTTTCAACTCTTTATTTCATGTTTTCTGACATAGACCCCAAGATCTGTAATTATCTTCGGAAAACTGCGGGGGCTTAGACAGTACTTTTTAGTTCTTTTGCCTTTTTTTTTTTTTTTTTTGCCTATCTGTCTTTGGGGCTGGAGGGCTGTGTGTGTGTGTGTGTGTGTGTGTGTGTGTGTGTGTGTGTGTGTGTGTGTGTTCCCCTAGAGTGCCAAGGGAAAAAAAAAGTGCTGAAGAGTCCTAGGGAGATGAGGCTATTTTTATTCGAAGCTGATACTTTTGCCTGAGCCACAAGTGCTGCTTGGAAAGGGCTCAGGTTGTTTCCAGGGGGAGAACTCTGCAGAGAAGAGACAAAGTTCAACAAGACAACAAAGGAGCAGCAGAAACAACCAGGAAAACGAAGAGCCCTCACGTTTTCATCTAGAACCCCCCATCAGAGTTCTCGAATCCTAAAGTATTCTGCAAAGTGCTGCTTGACTGGAACTTTTTGTCTGCCTTTTCCTTTCTCCAACCACCATGACTGAGATCACTGCTGAAGGTATTGCTACCATTTTCCAATAGTATCAACTAGAAAAAATAAAAACAAAAAAAAAGGTGGAAATTGACAGGCACATTGACAGTCAATGTGTCGACTTAAAATGTTCCTTTTAGGGTAATTTTCTTGATCAATGATTGTGTACGGAATCAGAGAAGGGGATTTGGGAGCTGAGAGGCTGACAGATCTGTGTGTTGGGGGAGTGAGAAGAGGTTTCTCTGAAATTTTGCATGTGGAAACTTCTTTGCTGTGCCAAAGGCCCCGCTGGTTACTAGTGTCACCCACACCTCTATAAATAGCTATGGTCATGTAACATGGCCGATATCTTACCTAGCAAAAATACACGGCTAGCAAAGAGGAGACCATGATGAAGTTAAAATGTTGCATTTAATGTTTAAACTTAGAAAAATGATTTTGAGCATTTTTGCCTCATGATATTTCAAAATGGAGATCTTAAGTGATTTTTATACAATTAGAGACATAAGCGCTCCCTCAAAATTTGTATGTATTTTACTATCGGTGGATATTCAGAGACAAGGTTTGAAATTGCACAAAATCACTATAGGTCAATATGATTTTTAAAGTACAGAAATTTGTAAGTGGCCAAATTCTGATTTCTTTTTACGTAGGCACATCTCTTTTCCCCCTAAATGATTAATTCTATCTTTATCGTAAACTAAAATTTTCTTTTTCAATGCTTATTCTGAAAAGGTACATGCTCTAAGCAAAAGCATATAATTTACATTATGTGACCATGCTAGCAATTGTTTTATGCAACACATGTAAAATATATCCCTTTAAAACAACTAAAGCATATTGAATACAGACATAATCCAGTTCTAGCCGCGGTAAAATTTGGGAGGTGGATCTAAAATTTGCTTCTGACAGCTGTAAGAAAATCAGACAGGTGGTGCTCTTGACAGCTTCCAAGTTGGATGCTGGTTTGTTTTTAATCAGACAACTGAAAAATAGAACATGTGCTTTTGGCTCTTTGGGCAGACAACAATATAGATACACAGTGATTTCAGAGTTGGAGATTTTTCTAGCTTTATAAGGATAAATGTTTTCCTTGTACCTTGCATTGAGAAATTTAGTCAGACAACCAAATTAACAAAAACAATTACTGAGAGATTTCTATGTATATCAGGTGTTTTGCTCAGGACTTTATGTGTGTTTACTTATTGAAACCTCACACAACCCAGTTAAGTTGGCATTATTATCTCCATTTTGCAGAAGTAGAAACTGTAGCTCAGATATTCGGTGACTTGCTCAAGACCCCAGTACCACCAAGATTAGGAGCTAGCTCCCTTAAATCTAGTTTGCATTTTTTTCTTTTCTGTAAGAGGGTATCAGGTTTATTCTTCACCAATTATAGTTGAGAATTTGCTAACTAATTATAAATAGCATTTTTCCTATTTCTTAGATCTTCTGAGTCACATAGCCTTCCGTTTATCTTAAAGAGCACTGTCTTGCTTACCCTGTACAAGTGATTACGATACCTGTGAATATATTTCCCTAACTCTGCACAGGACATGGACTGCCAGCTGATTCCAGAGGTCACTTGGCCAAACCATTATTGGCGTGTCTGTAGATTATGCTCTGCAGACTTTCGCACTTAATTCATAAAACATTTCACAGGAGAATTCCTGAATATAAAATAGAAGTTTTGTTTCTGTGTTATCCCCCTGGGACAGTTTAAAGTGTTCTTGGAACACCTCCTGGAGTCACCCATAAAAAATCATTGAATTAGAAGTAAATTAAAGATGTAAAAACACCACCTAGTTCCTGTGTGATGGTCATTTCCTACTCTCTGGCCTGAACAGTTCATAGGATCTATGTCATCTGAATCTCAATTATGTGCTTTTATCCTTTTCTGGGATGATTTATTAATCATATTTCTGAAATGAAAATTAGAGTGCCAACTCATATGAGCTTAACTTTTAAGGTTAGTACTACCATACTCATTCCTGATGGTTATCTAAGGTTTCTTACACGCTGCTCTACTATACATTTTTTTTTCTTTTTTTTTTCATGATTCTAACTTTTTATGTCCCATCTACAATAGACTTATTTCAGTCTTTTATTAGAAGTATATTTTTGTATGCAACCTTAGTACCTCCTGGAATAGCCTTTCCTCACATCTGCTGTATTTCTTTTCCCACCATTTTGGACACATTACTGAAATGTAAGTACTGCTTTAGTAGCCTTATGACATCCACTGGTTACTCTTCCCATCCATTAATCACAAAACAAGCAAACACCTTAGATAGAGCTAATGTACCTCCTTAGAGAGTTCTAGCCCACTGTCATCACCTCAATTTCTGAGGCTCACAGGTTATATGACTCTCCTATGGTCATCAATAGTTCAGGGAGGTCTGAGGATACAAATCATGTCTCCTCTGGTTTATCCCGGTGCTTATTAAACCACAACGCAGGGCATGTCCCTAAAGCTTACCAAGTTCTTCTCATAGATTTCCATGGCATGTTCCAAGCTGGATTACTTCACCTGACAAAAGAAAGGAAGTAATTCAAGATATGGAATTTTTTTTTAGATACAGAGCAATAGATTAGCTAAAACTAGGACAAAGTTGAACCCGAAAGCATTTTAGGGAAACAACATCTTTTGATTCTCGCCATAATAAATGAATAAAGATAATTATAGTGACAATGATAATAACAATTCACATTGATTCAGAAGACATTAAATGTCAAGCCTGTATTAACCTTATTATATGATCATTTAATCCTCAGAACAACCAAATGAGATAGATAAATTATTTCTATTTATAGACTAGAACCAGAGGTTTAGAGAGGTTAGGAATTTGCCTGAATTCACACAGCTGTATAAGGCGTAGCTAGGATTCACACCCATATTTCAGATCCCAGAGTCATGTTGAATACTTCCTCCTGTTGTATGAGACTAATAGCTTGGTATCAATTCAGAGGTTAATGGGAGCCTATAGTAGGCCCCTGTTCTGGTTTGGCCCATGTTACATTGGGTAGTTTAGAGCTGGCCACAGACTGGTTCACTCAAATAGCACTAAGGTTTAAGACTATAAATAGCCATCTACCCTCTTTTCAGAGGCTCAATTATTCCTAAATTAATGCCAAAGTTAGCTCCCCCTTCTGAGGTTCATATGAATGTTCAATTACCAATGTCAGCATCTATTTGAAAGCATATATCACTATGCAAAAATACCTTTCTGATAATTTGATAAATGAAGTTGAATCTTAATAGCTTTGTTAAAATGATGGGACGTTTTTAAAAAGTTGATAAAATATGTAATATTTTCAAATTGCGTTAACTAATCTACAGTTAAACTATGCTTTACACTAACATTTATATAATTGTGTTCTCTGGGTCTAATGACCTCCAAATATCAGTAAATAAAACATTTATGTAATAGATTCCAGTTGGTGAAATCCTATATATGTGAATAAGTTAGCATTACTAAAACACTTAGTTGAGGAAAATTATTATTTTAAAAAGTTAGAAGTTATGTCAAACTCAACTTCTAAACTATTAATATTACATAACTGCAGAATTCAGGAGAAAGGTCATTGTATTCGGCATGGAATTCTTTCCTTACTATTAGTTCAATCACATCATTGCTTCTGCAACAAACCTATGAGAGGATTCAATTTCAAAATTTAAAGCAAAAATGGTCAGTTTTTATTTTACACAATGCACTGCTTTGACAGAAATCTATAGCATATGAGTACCCACTATTGTTTTCAGAAAAAATAAATAAAAAGATCAAGAATTCACAGCCAGACTACTTAACAACTATGTGCACAAGTTATACCATCAAAAACAACAGGTATTAAATTAAGAGAAGGAGGAGCTCTGACTTTCACTTCTATATTTATCTTGCCCAAAGCAAGAGTAGATACTCTGGACTAAGTGGAGATGATTTGTGGGTGGGAGGAGGCGGAAGAGAATGAAGTTCCAGGGTCAAACTCTAATTACTTCTGGGTTATGTTCTCCTAGTCAGAAAAAGCAATAAACCACATATAGAAAATGATTTGTAGTTCTAGGAACACATTTTAAAATACAAATGGATGAAATGATACAATGTTTGAAATTTGCTTCTAAATAATACCTAGAGAGGAAATGTAGATGGAGTGTGGTAGTTTAGGGTTAGCCATGAGTTAATTGTAGTGGGGTTGGTGATAAGTATGTGGGGTTTCATTATAATATTCAGTATTCAGTCTGCTTTTGTGAATTTTCAAGCCTCTCCTTAATAGTTAGATAAAAAGAATAAAGCTGATGTTTTTAGTAAATTATTTTAATAATTTATTTTTTGTAATATAGAGGGTGCCAAAAAAAGTATACACATTTTAAGAAAGGAAAAAATTATTAAAATTGTAATACTCAACATATACCAATAGCAAACAATGAATACAAGTCACGTTTGACTTCTGCAATTACAAGAGGTGCTCAAAGTGGTTACCATCAGCATCCAGAAAATTCTGATTATGGCGAACTACTTCTTGAGCAACATTGACCAAAGTGTCCACTTGTACATATTTTTTTGGCACCCTGGGTATATAGGTCAGTGAATCCACTGACCACCAAATTTATTTGTTAAGTGCAAGTTACTGTCTATATTGAATACTCTGTTGCCGTTGGTATTAGACACAGAGGGGCCCAGAAATGTACATTACAGTGTAACAGTAGATGAGGAAATAATGATTTTTAAATATATTCGTTATAATGTGGGAATCTGCAGGTTAGTTTCATATCATTTCTCAAAATCATTAGTGACTTTAAAGACATTAATTAGTAGCAGATCATTTTGAGATGATCCATGTGAAAACCTGAGAAGTCCAAAACCTAAGGAGTCAATATCATGCAAGGAAAAATAATTCCCCAAAATGCAGTGGTTAGGAACATCATGTATATTTACAGGGTATTAAGTACTAAGGTCTTACACGAATATCTCTCTTAAAAATCACAGAAACCTTGAAAGGCTGGAAGACAGATATCACATAAACCGAATCAGTCTGACTTTAATGCTTCTTGATCCTCTTTACTGCTCAAGTTGAATTTAGAAAAAAAGAGAAGAAAAGCAGATTTTGAAAACCAATGGGCTCTATAGTTCATTGAAAATAGGAGAGAAAAGTAATGCAGAGTTGAGAGAAGGCAGCGTTAAAATAATTAAAACCACTGTGATAGAGTGGAAAGTCTGTGAGGTTTCGAGTCAGAAACCAGGTTCAAACATTAGCTCCACTACTTCACCATTACGTAGGTGGTCTGGGGACGATGAGGGGGCCTTATAGGAGGGGTCATGAAGTAGTGGATGAATCTTTGTTAAGTGTGAATAATATAGCCAGATATATTTGTTTTTAACTTTTACAAGATTGTGCTAATTGGCAAATTAAGGGTTTTTTGTTTGTTTGTTTGTTTTTAATTGTGCAAAGTATGCATGATGCAAAATCTGCAGTGAAAGTGCACAGAAAATGTGTCTTTGTAGTGTCAGTTCTATCTGGGTTCCATTAAGAAGCTTTTTGTTGTAGCTTTTGTTATCTGTAATAGTGACGCTCCCCTTCCCCCATTCCCCCACAACAAACCTTTAGCACACAGTACCTGTGGGAAATGTTTTATTTGACAGCTTAAATGCTTCTCATTTTTTTCCTACTTATTTTTGGTCATCATTGTGACTGTAATTTAAAAATCATGATCCTTTTACAATGTAAAATGAATGGAGGCTATTCAGCTATTCAAAGGGCTTAGGAATGCCTAGAGACTTAAAATCTCCAATGCTGTTTGCATTAATTTTTAATCAGTTAACAATATTTAATATGAGAGAAACATAAAATGGTGCAACTAAGCAATTTTAAAATCGTCTACATTGACCTTTGGGTTGAATATATCAATTTGAAAAGAGAATGCATAGATGGTTATGATTTTCCAGTTAAGCTTTTGGTTTTGCAGTAAAGGAGTTGAAAACAATATTGTCTTTTATTCCTTCAAATTAAAAGAAACCCTTTGGGGACACACTTAATATACGTAAAAATGCATATTATCTAAAGTAACAGTTTAAAAATTGCAAATTAGAGGACAACCTTTATCTGGTAACTATGCATTAATATCATACAATAATTCCAAGTTTATGGACTTTAGTTTCTGTTCAACTTAGAGTTCTAGGAAGATCTGTCAAAGTTAAGTTTTTTGTTCTCCCCTGGACAATATGAGTGCCATGCATGGTTTCTGATAGGAAGTGACTATTTGAGTGTCACATAAACATGTATTGCCCCAAGTAAGGGTTTTTCAGAGATAGATAGAACTAACTTCCTAGTCCAAAATTATAGTTTTTTTCATCTTTAAAGGATGTTAAAGAGAATATTGTTGGTATATATATATATATATATATATATATATATATATATATATATATAAAATGAATAAAGTTCTCCTCTCTGTACAAGTTATGCTCTCTAAACATCAAACTTCTCCATATCTCTGGGCCAAAGCAAGCTGTCAAAGGCACATAGAATTTATGATTGTGAGAGATCCTTTGGTATGTAAAAACCCTGTTTCCTCATAAATTACAGAGTCCATTTCAGTTATAATATACTTAACTATTACATTTAAATATGTGTGGTTTAGATATTTTCTAATTTGGTATCTGTGACTGGGGCATATGGTCTTCACTTAAATAAGTTAAAGATACAATCTTTTAACCCAGAAGAAGATAATTTAAGAAAGATAATTTATATTAAGCAGCCAGCTTTTTACAGGGGACACTTGGTTTTATTCAGACAGCATGAGGCCAGACCTCGTCGTCATACACTGGTTTTATCCTCACTACGCATTTGCTGCATCATTCTCTTCTCCCTGACATGTTACTGAAATGCTCAGAAAAACAAAAGAAAGAAAGAGATCTTAATATTTAAAAGTTAGTTTAAGGAGGTCCTCGCACATTGGTGAGCATGTGGATGTGAGAGAATCAGTTTCCATTTATGTATGTTTTCAAAATACATTGTTAGCAAGGTTTCCCTAAAAATTTATTTTTGCCTTTTAAAACAAAATCATCACACAATTAAAATAATTTTCTGTGTTAGATACTTGACATAATGTCAGAACAAAGTGGGTAAATATCAAGTAACACTTCTTTGACATTCAGTACTGGAGCTATTGTTTTTGTCTCTGTTTATTCTTATTTAACTTATGTATAATTTCCTAAGGGAATAAGAGTGTACTGTAAATCTAAAGTTACCATAGTATGGTAAAACACCAAGTTTGTGAATTTAATTCCACAGAAATATTAGGCATTGCATTTAGAGAAAAGCAAAGACGCAAAATACATTCATTTGAAATGTAACAACATTTTAGACTCTGGTATTAATAACCGACCTACAAGTAGATTTATAAAGCAGTAGGTCCTGTTAGAGGCTCAGTTGTAGTCAATATTTTAGCACTATTAGGTACCAGGCTGGATGCCAGATAGTGGGGGCATTAAGATGATTAATGCAAGGTCCCTGACTCTAATGTAGTAGATTGAAAAACAAGCAAGATAAAGCAAAAAAAAAAAGATCAGGAAAATGAAGAGTGGACAGATTTAAAAACATGACTCCAGTTGGATTTATAAATGATGGGTATTTAATTTAGTTGAACAAAGTCATGCTATCGTTCATAAATCTTATGATTAGTGAACACGTTGAAACTTGCTGAAAATAACTTTGGAATGATAAAAAAAAAGTGCCCTATTCTTGATTCTGATAATTTGCAGTGCACTTTCCATTGGTGAGAAGGTGAAATGGCTTGCCAAAGATTAAGGAGATCCAGAGTAGGTTTGATCAATGTAGAGGTAAAGGAAAAAGAGATAGGTAGTAGGTAAGAATTAGTGGTCTATAGGATGAAGCCCTAGGATGGCCAAGGTACAGAGTTACGTAGCTCAGAAATTGGGTAAAAGCCCTGGTTGAAATACTTTATTTTTGTTAAGACAACATATTGCTGCAATATTGCAAAGGTTGAATGTCTTATGTTCTTGATTTATTTTGAAATAGTTGTTTATTATGATTTCTAGTTTTGTTTCCTCCTACATGAGGGTTCTCCCACTATTTGTATTTCCATTGCTGCCTTTTATACCCAAATACTCTAGTTTAACCTTAGTTTGTATTTATGGAGCACCATTTCCAATTCATGAAACATGATGAAATAATATTAATACTAACTGTCAGACAGGTACACACTAAATAAGTTTCTTCAGGTTAATAATGAGAAATCCACTGTTAAGTAAAAAAACGAATTCTATGGTCACTGTTGTTACTGTATTACTATGGGCCAGTGGTCTTGTAAAGACATCCTATAAACGCGATGCAATAAGCATTGGAGCAAGACAAGAGGGTTTTCTAGATGCTAGGGAAAGGCCTTTATCAAGGAAAGGCTGAAGAGACATGGTGCTTATTCTAAGGCTCAGAAGATTAAACAAAGAAGTACCGAGGAGAGCAGAAATAACTAGATTAAAGCAATAAGTCAGCAGACTCCTCTAGAGACTTTGTTCATAGTGACTGGAAGAGTTGTATCAGAAATAATAATTTTGACAGTTGCCGGAGACCTGCTTTAACTACTCTGTCTCTGCATTTGAAATGTTTTGTAGGTCTTGTCTAGAATGAATCATTATAACCGTCATCTAGTCTGGGCCCCTGTTTTTGAGTAACATAGGCTCTCAATACCCAGGTGTTTTATATCATGGTATCTTATCTTTGTCCCATCACTCTGTCATTCACCTGTTGATGGAGAAGGGCAAAACTGCTGACACCCTGAAAGATATTCATTCACGTAATAAATACTTACTTGTATATATTTGGAGTATGTTCTTTTGCCAGTAATTGTGTTAAGTCCGAGAATGAAATGTGAAACATCTATAAATGTAGCACTCAAGGAGAAATGAAATCATTGTATGAATAGCTGTAATGCAAAAGGCTGTTTCCTAAGACGTTCAAAGTTTCCTAAAATAACTACAGATAAAATTACGTGTAAAAATTGTGAGATAGATTCTTTGGTTTCTCATCACTCAGCTCTAAAGTAGACAACATTTACTCATATGAAACAACTAAAAATGAATTAATATATAACAAATAAATTAAGTGTTATGAGATATGATTATCAGAGAAATCTGAGAAAATGGAAAAATAGATGAACTTCATTGCCCAGAGACTCTTATAATGGAGTAGAACTTAAGTTTAAACTTGAAGGATGTTTCTAACTGAAAGAACAGGGACATAAAGGAAAAGCAAAGAATTACATTTTATCAATTTAGATCCTAAAAGTCCCAGGTTAATTTATTTAACAAATGATTATTTATTATATTTTCACTAAATCTTGGCTTCAAGCTTTATGCTGGGGAATCAGAAATGGAGGAGACATATTCTATCGGCATTTGGATAGGGTAATTTGTCTGAAAGGTCTTTCCCAGACTTTGCAGGATAATTAGCACACAGTAGCACCCCTTACCATAATTTTGACTCCACAAACAAACCCAGGTATTTTCCTATAGGGATTCTAAACCACACCCTGGTTAACAACCAATAAGAACCTAAGACAAAGGTTCACATAGTGCTAATGGTCATGAAAGATATAGGATCAAGATGCTGAACTATGAGAAACTCCTGGCTTAGTTATCTTCTAATTTTACAGAAAAGGTTCTTTTTAGGTTACTAGAGGGTATTTGGATTGGTAGGAAGGTCCACCAATATCTTCCAGTCAGTTACCAACTACGAGTTAGTATACTAAGTATAGCCATCTAGTTCAATGATTAGAAAGTTATGAGGGATAGAGTGAAATCCTTGCTAAAATATAATTATATTTGGCTGTCTTGATTTGGTATTTTTAAATCTACAGTAGAAAGAAGAAAAGATGAAATATAGGAAGTATAGGACAAAGAGTTCACAAGCTAAACAGAATGACAGGATCTCTCCCCTTGAGAAAAATCAGTGAAAGGTGATGGCTTATTTTCTGTGTCCTTGAGCTAATGAGTTGAGAAGTGACAGCATAATTTGAGGAGAGGCACAGGTGGAAGCAGCTCTGATGAATAAACTGAAAGGCAGGACTCTGCAAAATTACCTCATATAGTTTTACAGAATCTAAGTAATAAACTTGGGGGTGGATTACATTTACTTGATAGTCACACCATATCACAACATGTTGAACTCTACATGTCTGCTTAGAGTATCTCCAATTTTTTTTTAATCCTTTGCATCACTACCAAAATAACAAATGTGTTTTCTAATCATGTAGGAAGTCACTTAAAATTAGTTCGTTAGGTTACACTGACCTATTTAGAAGCTAAAATGCCTAAGAATTCTAAGTGAAAAATGAACTAGATAATTGTGGCAATTTTTGAATAGTACTGTCCCACTTGGTTTTCAAGAAACCAACCAGCTTATCAGTTCAGTGTTACAAGAACTATTATGAGTCCACAGCTTTTAAAAGGTTTTGAATTTTTTCTTTAAAATTATTTTTATAAAGTATTGGCACTGAAAGCTGCATAAATGATATATAAATATATATATATATCATTTACTAAACAGTAATGGAGTTGACATCCACATAACCAATACCCAGATCAGGAACCAATATTTTCATCACCTTTGAAGCATATTTTCATCTCCCCACCTACTAACTGACTCTCATTTTGGTTTTGCTTCCCAATCAAGATTCCTGTTTCTCCAATTTTTCTCCAGCATGAAACAATATTCTGACTTTTTAAAAAATAACAATCATCTTCCTTTTCTTTATAGTTTTATGGCCTCCACATCTACAAACAATGGAATATAGTTCTGCTAAGTTTGTTGTTTATATAAATAGAACCACAAGCATGTATTATGTTATGTCTTGCTGCATTAATTCAACACTGTAAGATTCATCTATTTCGTTGTATATAGCCGTAGTTTGTTATTTTTCTTACTGAACAGTATTTCATTGTATGAATGTCAAAATTTATTTATTCATTGGAATTTTTTAAAATTGGGAATCTATTATGAACACACTGCTATGATCATTCCTCTTCCTTTTAGTTTAATATTTTATTGTTCTGTCATCAATGTAGATTTATTTCATGGCACTATGTTCTGTGATAAAAAGGTGCATTCAGCATGGAGAACTCACTTTGTTGAATCAAATTGGATAGTATGTATATTTTCCTTCAAATCTAATTAAGAAACATGGAGAAAAGCTGACCTCCGTGGTTACCTACTAGAAATGCCCCAGCTTATTTTTCAGAAGAAATCAATCTAGCCCCCTGAGATATATAAAATGGGTATTTGGGGAAGCAGGGAGAAAACAAATAGAATAGTAAGGACTTCTTAGAGACAAAGAAGGAATCCCCGTTATGTAGTGACCTCTATCTGAGACAGTAGGCAGCCACTCAGAAACTAACATTTAGACCTGCACAACCCGGAATAAAAAAGAGGTTATTCAACAAATATTTACTGAGTATCATGCCTTCTCATTGCCAGTCATTGTGCTTGCAGCTTGGCCAGTATCAACAAAAAACAACAACAACAAAAAAACAGTCCTTGTTTCACAGAGTTTATACTAATATAGAAAACATCTATCTGATGACTAAAATACACATCCTCACCAGATTCTGTATCTGGAGAGTATGGCTAAATTCTTGTGGGTTGGGGTCCCTTTATCTAGGATTCCTGGTAATTCCTATTCAATGGACACAATATTTAATTAGACTTTAATGACATTTATTAGAATATTGCTATTATTCATCTTCAGGCCAGACTTACTTAACTTTCCAGTTCCACTCTTTCTGCTTTTAGATCAGGACCTCCTCTTTTTAAAAGGAGCCCTTTTAAGAAAGATACCTTTATCTACTTCATGTTTATTTTTCCAGCTAAAATTCTCAAAAATGATCCAATTTCCAATTTAATGGAAACAGTTTTCATTAGTGTGGAAAGCCAAACTACCTCAGTGGGTGAGGAAAGAAGGGTTAAGAGAGAATTTTTATCCCCTTATGTTTTGTTATCTCTAAAAGTGAAAGTGAAAACAACTCTATTTGTAAAAATTTATGAAGGTTTTGAGTACAATAGGCAATTTTTTGTTCAATTTTTAATTTTAATTCATTTTGGGTCAAAATGTATGAATGCATGTAAGCTTTCATAGCATCAGCATCATCTGGGAACTTGTTAGAAAGTTTTACTTTTTTAATTAGGTTACTAATTAAGATACACCTCAGACTTTCTGAATATTAAACTATAAGAGAGAGGCCTAGCAATCTGTTTTTTTAATACTCCTTTCAGATGATTCTAACATACACTAAAGTTTGAGAACTACCACTATAGTTAATTAAATATAGAGTTTTAATAATATCACTACTTTCAATTATATTAGGAGTAAATATCCAAATCATACATATAATATAATGCCTCAAAATTAATATACGATAATTGAGGATTTTTTAATGACAAATTTATGTTCATGTGCAATATAAGGTTCTTTTCATGGGCAAAGTAAATCTGAAGAATAGAGATGGAGAAAAAAAAAAAATCAAAGAAAGTTAGAACTGTTTACCTGGAAGAAAGTAAAGGTGTATGGAGGCCAACAGCTCAAACTGTGCATACTGAAACTTGTTAAAATGTTCTGAATCAGCTATTACTCTGACCCTACAGAGTTTTGTCTTTTTCCCATTTGCTCAATCTCTAACCTTTTGGATTTTTCTTTTTTTTTTTTTTTTTGCCTGATAAGACTGTTGGCATTTTAGTACATTTTTTTTCCTTCTTTCTTTCTTTCTTTTTTTTTTTTTAAATAATTTAAGTTTATTGGGTGACAATGGTTAGTAAAATTACATAGATTTCAGGTGTACAATCTGTAATACATCATCTCTATATCACATTGTGTGTTCACCACCCAGAGTCAGTTCTCCTTCCATCACCATATATTTGATCCCTTTTAATGAGTTCTCATTTCTTGATTGTATCTTTTCCTCTTTATTCCCACTGTTCTTGCTTTAATTTAAACTCCCATAATTTCATATTTGGATCCTTTTATGTAGCACATTGTATTTTTCACAAGTGTCAGCAGCAATATTTCCCACCACACATGTTGTTCTTTTAATGTGACCTTGACTCTTTTTCCACTGGGAAGTGTTGTCTATTTTCCTTCTTCTTGAACCCAGGTAGACCTGTGTGACAGCCTCAACAAATAAAACACAATAAAAAATGATGCTATATGACTTCTAAGCGTAGATCCTAAAAATGCCGGGCATGTCTATCTTGTCCTCTTGGGATATTTACTTTTAAACCATACTGTAAAAAAGTTTAAGCATCCTGCAGAGGCCCAAAATACAAAGAAAAAGCTGTAGGTCAATAAACCCAGCTGAGTTTCCAGTCAATAGCCAGCACCAACTCTCCTCCCATTTGAGTGAGCCATCTTGAAAATTGATCCTCCCATCCCCAGGTGAGCCACTCTAGGTAATACTTGTGGAACAGAGATAAGCCATACCTGCTGAACTCTAATCAAATTGCATGTTTCTGAGCAAAATTAATAATCACAATTGTTTTAAGCCATTAAGTTTTGTGATGCAGCAACAGATAAATGATATACTACGTAAGCATGTATGTAATTCCCTGACCTCTAACTCATCTTGCATATGACTACCAAATTAAACCTATAATGGTATAGAAACCATGAAATAATGGTAACTTACTCAGAGTACACTTGCTTTAACCAGATGCAACATGATGTTAGACGATTGTACAATTGTTATATCTCTCAGACTTTATCATTCATTTATACACATATGTATCCCTTTATTCATTCAAAAATATATAAGGAATGTTAACTGTTATAATAAAGGGTTCTAGTTACTAGAGATATGTTCATGAAGAAAAGGAAAAAGAAAGAAGAGGGAAGGAGAAAGAGGAGGAGGAGGAAGAGGAGAATGGGGAGGGGCAGGAGAAAGAGAAGGAGAAAAGAACAAGAAGGAGAGAGAAAGAAAAGGAAGAGAAGGAGGAGGAGGAAGAGGAGGAGGAGATGAAGGAGAAATTCCTGTGGTCAATAGACTTATTGCAGCAGATTCTCAATTCTCAAGAGGGGTGGTAATTGAGAATCTGGTGCCATATATATATATATATCTTAAATGATGCCCTGGTTGCAGGCCAGGGAATTGAAGAAACTTTCACTTTCAATATGTAAGATCCCCCCCCCACATAATACGTTGCCCTATTGAGCAAGCCTAAGCCACACTGCATGGAGGAATGTTCATGTAATATCTATTGACAAAGAGTAGAGAAAATATTAGTCATGGTATGCATAATAATGGCCCCCAAATATATCCATGCCCTAATCCCCAGAACCTGTGAATACCTTATCTTCCATACCAAAAAGGAATTTTCAGGTGTGATTATATAAAGGACCTGGGGCTAGATTATCCTGGATTATCTGACTCTAATCAAATAAATTCATAAAAGTGGAGAACCTTCCTGGCTGTGGTCAGAGGGAGATGTGATGCCAGGACTTGACCAGGCATTACTGCTTTAAAGATGGAGGGAGAGGCCATGAATCAAAGAACACGGTAGCTTGTAGAAGCTGGGAAGAGTAAGGAGACCAATTCTCCCCTAGAGCTTCCATAAAGGAATGTAGCCCTGAAGACATCTTGATTTTAGTCCCTGGAAACATATGTTGGACTTCTGAGTTACAGAACTGTAAGATAATTTGTGTTATTTTAAGCCATCGAGTTTGTGGTAATTTTTTTATGGCAGTAGTAGAAACCTAATATACCAGTGTCTGATTACTGTAAATCTCTTTTATGTACCAAGAGTCAAATTTTGAGAAGGATCATATAAAATTGACATAGAAGAATTGCAAATTTATTTCCATGAAATATTTTTACCTAAATCACTTTTTAAATAAAATGAATAGGTCTCCTTTCTATATACGACCCGAAGCTAAAAAGCAGTCAGTTTTTAAGGTCACAGAGCTCATTATTGGAACAATTAATAGTGGATTAATGAGTAGCTTATTCTTTCTGTAAAAACATATGCTGATTTTACTTCCAAAAATAGAGTTTTCTAGTGAGATTTCTCCCTTAAGAATCAGCAAAGTTAGAGAGACACTTCATTTTGTTTTGTATTTCCACCAATGGATAATTGCAGATCTTAGGAAAGAACATTATAGTTTGTGTAATATTTATTCCTTCTTAATATCTCTACGATTGATCTGTTTCCATTCAATTATATGAGCATTTCTGAAACATGAATTGTGACTTGTTTTATAATCAGTAGCATTTGTATATATATTTAGTCACCTAAGCACAATATCTAATACATATTGTCCACACTGTTTAGATGATCATAAAATGAACTTTAAAAGGCTCCCTTAGTTCTTAAACCAGGACACTTGCCCTTCTATGGAATGGGTATCCTTCACCTTCCTAGGTTTGCACACACCAGGAAGCAATGTACGTTTTCTACTGGATAAGAGCCTATTAATAGAAAGCTGACACTGCTGTAGTTTTAAAAAATCAGGTCAGAGATTAATTTCATGAAACCCACAGTCATGTCAAGTAAACATGATCTATTTGAGGTAGGTGAAAGATGTGTGATCACTTTGTTTGCTGTTCAAACTAAAATAAATATACCTCCCTTTTATATTTGGATTCTGAAACCTTCTTTTTTTTTTTTCTGCTTAGAACTTTTAAAATATCCTTGCATGAAGTTCCTGCAGATTTTAAACTACTGACATAACCTTTGTGCTTAAATATCTTCCCACTAAAACCAACTAAAGAAAAAAAAGTGATCAGAATATGGGATATAAGAAGATATGACAAATGAGGTTTATTAACATTGTTGAAGTAATAAAAGTTAGAAAAGTAAAACTTGGAATTAAGTAAGCATAAAGTTAGATTTGTAAAAAAACAAAATTGCCTTAATTTAACCTGAAAACATTAGATGTCTGTTAAAGGGCAGAATGCAGGTAGATATATCTTTGATGATGAATATTAAAAGACATTTTTCAGAAAGGAAAGAATACAGTAACAGTGGTGGCCAGTTAGCTCAGTTGGTTAGAGTGTGGTGCTAATAACACCAAGGTGCTGGTTCGATCCCTGCATGGGCCACAGTGAGCTGTGCCCTCCTTTAAAAAAAAAAAAATACAACAACAGAGTAAAATTGCAAGTGGTGAGAAACCATAAATACATGGCATGACATTTATGTTGCATTTACACAATATAAATGCATATAAATAAATATGAAGTGTACATATATTTTACTTGTGATGCACAGAATAAAATATAAATATAAAGTTTTATCTTAATAAATACTGAGTTCTTACAATATATGAGACACTCTTACAAAGCACTAGAAGAAATTATTTGGTAACCATATAACAAAGGTTGTAATATTGTAATAGGGAGATACACTTTGATAAATGTAATTAATGTAATTTTTTAAACATTTGTTTTAAATGCCAGTGTGCCAAAAAACATATATAAAAGTGGACACTTTGGTCAACATTGCGCAAGCAATAATTCCTATAATCAGAAAAGTCTGGACGCTGATGGCAACCACTTTGAGCATCTCTTGTAATTGCAGAAGTCAAACGTGACTTGTATTCATCTTTTGTTATTAGTATATATTGAGTATTACAATTTTTATAGATTTTCCTTTTTTAAAATGTGTATACATTTTTTTGGCACCCTCTGTATAATGGTAGCTTAAGGTCAGCAGCTAGTAATGATATTTTTATTCTAGAATAATTTTGCAAATATGTCTTATTTTACTAAATATATACTTCATATATCTTTGAACTAATATTAGAGGGGTCAATTTAAGGTTATTTGAAAAATAGCTAAGTATTGTTTCATAGTAACATTCTTATGTTTTTTAAATGGTGGAGAGTTTAAAGTAGGAAGTGATTTATACATACCTACTTAAACCGATATCTCCCAAACTTTTATGTGCATATGAATCACTTTTGAATTTTGTTAAAAGGCAGATTCTAATTCAATAGGTTTGGATTGTTGCCCGAGAATCTGCATTTCTAACAAGCTCCCAGGTGATGAGGATGCTACTGGTACATGGACCAGTCTTTGAGTAAGAAGATCCTTGAGCATGTTAAGGAATGCTTAAAGGAAAATGCTGCTTTGGGTTTTAGTCTCTAATTTTTCAACTGAAATGAATAAACAAATGGATATCCTGTGAGAGAGGACCAAAAGGAGAAAGAACATTTATTATTTATTTTTGTTTGACTCATTAAAGAGTGTGTATGATCCTTTTTAAGAAGAAAGGTTCATATTGCTGGTTAATTGTGTGCCATTCAACTCATATTCATTATATGTATATATAGTATCAAATACTTTCGATCCTGTCAAATCTTAAAAATATTTTTTTACCCTTTAATGACATTTGTGTGGTATTTTTATAAAGACAGATTTTAAAAAGAGATACAAATTGTATGACATGTTATTTAGATGATTTTTGACACTTAAAAATTATCTATTATCAGTATATTTGTTGAATATCACTGGGTATTGGGTATCAGATTTCAAAATGATTGGGCACATATCTCACTATAGTGATCTGTGGGCTATTTGTATGCTTCATGTAAAAAAAAAAAAGTTTCAACCAAACTGAATAAACGGTATTAAGCAGAAGGAAGTTGTTGAGTAATTAATAATGATGATGACTTTAATTTGTGCTGAGATTATGTTCTCTCTGTTTAAGGTGATGACTTTTGAATACTTTCTGTTGAGGGTGAGAAAGGTGAAGGGATTACAAAATACAAATTGGTAGTTAAAAAATAGTCATGCGGATATAAAGTGAAACATAGGGAATATAGTCAATAATATAGTAATAACTATGTATAGTGTCAGGTGGCTACTAGACTAGTCAGGGAGACCACTTCTTAAATTATATAAATGTCTAACCACTATGCTGTACATGTGAAATTAATATAAAATAATATTGAATGTCAACTGTAACTGATAAATTTAAAAAGGGTGGAAAAGGGGAAGGGGAAAAGAGGCCCACATTTCCAGGTATAAAACAAATAAGTCATGGGGATGTAATTTACAACACAGGGAATATAGTCAATAATATTGTGATAGCATAGTATGGTGTCAGATGGTTGCTGGACTTACCATGGTGATCACTTCTTTAGGTATATAAATGTTGAACAACTATGGTGAACCCCTGAAACTAATATAATATTGTATGTTAGCTATATTTTTAATAAAAGTCTTTTTAAAAAAGGAAATATGAAAATTTTGAAAATATATAATTAAATTTACATTTATTTATTTAACTGCTAGCAAATCTCTAGGTTTATTTCAACTGGAATTAGATGTGTTTTCTGGTATAAATGTAGGTTGAGAGTTTGCTCATGTAAACTCTGGCATCAGTTGAGCATTCCCAAATCCTGAGTCTGTTTTCCAGAACACAAGTTGGCACTCCATATTTACCTCAGATTTAGTCAGATTTAGTCAGTGTATGAAATTTTCCAATACCTTTGTAAGTGAAGGATGATGCAACTGCCTTTCACATTTATTTTGGGTCATAATTCACTAAATGTACAAGTTTTTCTTGTTATTCAGTACAACTAATTTTACCTTTATAGCATATTGTTATTGATTTTATTTCTATGATAAGAAAGAAATGTCATGATATAAAATAGGTAGAATTGTGGTAAGGAGAGTTGGAACAGGTTTCAAGGTCAATTCAAGCAATTTTATGTTAAAATATGAGTTATTCACGTATAAAATCATGTACCTGGAAACTAGTTCTAGTTTTTCTCCTGTCCCTAAACCGAAATATACTTACGCTGTAAAAACTGTCAAAGAAAATGAATATCTATCTAATGCTTGGTTAAAATACCCACGCAAATGTACTTAACATTTTCGTTAGAAAGCATTTGTGTCTAACAATACTATGACAAGATGTCCTCACCTAAATCATTCCTGTTAAGATTTAACACAATTTCCACTCTACTTTTTGAACTTGAAAAATAGGAGGTCACCGTTCCCTTTATAGTGTCCCCTTGTCTCCTAGAACACTAATCTTACATTGTTCTAGTCTTTTTACTTAACAAGCTGAAAGAGCCAAGGCGGGTAGGGGCAGATGTTTTTCCATATGCTGTACATTATATTTTCAGCCTTTTAATCATATTAATTTCTAACCTAAAAATTTCAAATAATAGTGTATTTTGAGAAGATATAGATGTGATATTACAAACATTTATTAACAAGTAAAGCAAAGGCTCTGACTGATTTGAAAAAACAAAACAAAAACAAATCAACAAGAACAACAACAACAAAAAACCTCACCAAACTAATCAGAAGAAAAGCTAGCCTTGATTCTGTGCTTGTGCTTACTGGCTAACTACCAGCTGGGAGTATTGAGATTGGTGAAAAAAAAATATGTAAGGTCAAACAGTGATAGATTTATTAAACTCTTGCCCTTCCCGGTACTCACAGTGTGACTTTCTCACGCTATCTTTCTGAAATGCAGTTTCTTTACCTACAATAAAAAGGTTATAATGACAGTTCATAGAGTATATATATGGAAGTGCCCAAGACTGCCTGACACATACTAGAACGATGTAAATATTAATTTATTTATTTTCTTTTATGTTGATAAAATACCATTATAGGAATTCTGAGGAATCATACATTGCTATGAGTGTATATATGAATGAATCACACATATATAATCAACAATTCATAGAAAATATTGTATTTTTACTTACTGTACTTACTCATGTAATAAAGATTATAATATCCCCCTAACTTTCTCAGTACAGTGGGCCAATTGTTTCATTTTGTTTTGTTTTGTTTTGTTTCACATCTTGTGAATATAGTGTAACTTTTTTTCTACCCAGTACAATTCTCTCGGTTATGCTAAAATTTTTGTTATTTGCCTTTTTCAGATTTAGAATTTACAAAACTTTATTATTATTGCACATAAAGATTTCACCTTTCAATTTTTTTCACTTATTGATCTCATTGTAATATTTTGCAAGAATTTTGAAATTCCTAAACAGTTTAAATATTTCTTCCATCTCTAAGAACTTGTACAAATAACAAAGATAAGTAGGGTCTTTCAAGGGTTAGTTCAACTTAGTGCCCCCCCCCCCCGCTTGTGTTACTTTTCTTTTGCTGTGTAACAATATTAACACAAACTAAGAGGCTTAAGATAACACATATTTATTATATTATTTCACAGTTTCTGTGTGTCAAGAGTCTGGGCATGGCTTAGTTGGATCTTCCACTTTAGGATCTCTCAAATATGCAATAAAGGTGTTAATCAGGCTGAGGTTTCATATGATGGTGGAATGGGGGGAAGGATCTGCTTCCAAGCTCATGTGGTTGTTGGTAGAATTCAGTTTCTTGTGACTGTAAGGCTAGCCTCGGTTTCTTGCTGGTCCCTGGAAGACCCTTTTGGCTGAAGTTTGCTGTCAAGCCCTATTGACTGTCTTTAATTCATTGCCACATGGGCCTCCCAACATGATCACCAACAAGAGAGTCTCCTAGGCAAGTCAGGTGTTACAATCTTATGTAAAGTAATCATGTACACATTGCTTCACCTTGCTACATCCTATTGGTTAAAAGCTAGTCTCAGAGCATGTCCACACTTAAGAGGAAGAGATTAGGCAAGGACATGAATATCAGGAGTATATTACAGAACCATCTTAGAATCTGTCTGCCATATCCTCTACAGGTCAGGACCCAATCTTCATCTGAATAGGTCAGGGACCTGTTTATTAATCAGGCTCAGTCTAAATATTTACATTTTATGAGATTGAGTTAAAACATGTTATTTGTATTTTTTAATAAATGGGACCAAAATATTTTGATTCAGTTAATTTCATTCTCTTCCAGCTTGTAGGTACTTGGATAATTTAATTAAAAGAAACTGTAATTTTAGAAACAGGACAAAGGGATTTTCACAGTTCTAAGGGTTAGTTCACTCTGAAAATGGGAGATGCTCATGGATTAGAACTTGTACCACTAAAATCAGCTTGTACAGTGACCTAATTGTGAGAATTCGCCAATTCTATATCATTGGATAGGGCTTAATTAACCAGGACATATTTTCTCCCACTCTGCTTTTTCTGGATACCACATAAGTCTTTCGTGTATCATTTCATAACATTATTTCAACATTTTCAAGGTCAGATCTGATTTCCTAGTTGTAGTCAGACTCCGGAAGTCTCACTTAGGTGCTCAGGGGCACTTAATACTATTTTCCTTTTGCCATATGAAAAGACACGGGCCTGATTCATTTAACCTCGTTCCCAGACAGTCCCTGTATTAAAATAAAAAGGAAAAGAAGACCTTTTCCTAAGTTAACTTTTTTTAATCCCTAAGATTTTAGTTTAATTGATCTTTTCTCTGATTAAGACACAGTTGTATGCTGCCATAGCATGGATATGTCTCCTATGTACCATGTATCACAGTCACAATTGTCCATTTGTATGATTATTTAATAAATATCTCTGTCACTTATTAGTCTTGTCCCAATAAAGGCAGAGAGCATAAAGAAATCTGTTCACCGTTTGATCCCAACAGCACAGCAAAGTGCTTGGAAAATAGTAGACACTCCATAAATCACTGCAGAATGAATGCATAAGGGGGCATATGGAACGAGAGTCATTAGGAGCTCAAAGCTCCCCCTAGGCCACAATAAGTGATGCTATTAAGGGTAGGAAGAAATGGAGAGGCCCTGGTTTGAAGTTGTATTAAGGAAAAAAAGAATTCACAGTGAGAACGTCACACGACTGTGACTAAGCTGCGCTGCTCTTTGGTGTACTCATATTCAGCTCTTTTCTCTCTAACTTGTTTAATACTTTGGCATTTACCCATTCACCCAGTTGTCATTAGACATGTCATTTGTTAAATTTTACTATATTTTTGGACACCCTTAATAACTAATCCATGTAAGGAATCATTCTGTTCATTGACAAAAATCAACTGAACAAATAAAAGTTAAAGCTGTTTGTGAAATCATTTATGGTTATCATTTTACACTTTATTCTCCCATTTGCAATGTTAATTAATTAACTTTGCAACTTGAATTTATTGAAAAAAGTTGCTTTCAGGATTTCAAGTATAAATTTTGTTCTAATTATTTGGAAAGTTTTTTTATATTTTTCCATCCATTGAAAAAGCATGTACTGAGTGCTTCTTTTTTAGCAAGATAAAGTAGAAGGTACTAGTGATAGAGACTAGTGGGGAGAACAAACAGAAATTTTATTGTAGCATAATAAGAACTATGAACTTTATAGAAGAACAATTATGATTTATGCACATAAGGCCATGATAGCATGTAAATAATATACCAAGTCCAGAGCATGACTGAGGGACCAAAGTGGGGAAATTCTCAGGAAAGAATTTTATTTCGAGGAGATACCTGAGTGAAGTCTTGAAGAACTAATTACAGGTCAGCTGGGAGAAGGAAAAAAAAGGGAAGAGACTGATTTCCTAAGTTGTGTCTTATCAATTTTTTAAAAACCTCTAATGTAATTAATAATTCAGGTGTTCATAAACCAGTTACTTTGAAACTGGCAGAGTAGATTTCTTCTTGTTTAAATATACTAGTAATATATGTTTTAGGTAAAAAAGTAAGAAAATACAGATAAGCAGAAAGAAGAAAAAGATACGCCCAATCCCATCACTTTTATTAAAATTATACAATGGTCTTCTAATTTTTTTTTCAAATGTGATATGCTTGTACATTATAATTTTAAATGAAGTTATGCCTTGAGTAATGCTTTATAATTTGATTTCTTTCATTGAAATTTTGTGAGTATCTTTTTATCAGTAAATGTACATTTTCATCGGCATTTATATGACTGTGTTGTATTTCATTATATTGCTTACTTAGCCAATTTTTTTATATCGGGTATTTATTTATATTTCTTCCATTATTTACATGACTATAAAGAGCATGGAAATGGTCACATCTTTTCTCATCGTGATCAATTATTTAAAATAATTTAAAATACTGATTCAAAGGTATGTGAATTTTAAGTTGTTGATATAGATATATATATATATATACACATATATATATATGTGTGTATATATATGTAGTATTCAAATTTCCCCAAAAAACTTAAACCAGTTTTAATAACCACATACACTATATGATGATGTTTATTTCCATATACCTTTGCCAATACTGTATAATGTTCTTTTATGTTTTCTGATCTGATATGAGGAAAAATAATATATCTTTTTTTTTTTATTGTACTCATTGCGTAATGAGGATGAGGTTTAACATTTATTAGTCAGTTGTGCTTCTTTTGTGAATTGCCCGTACATTTCAGGATAAATTTTGCCAAATTTACTGAATTTATAACCATATATTTGAAGTGAATGAAAACTTCCTTGGTTTCTTCATTTTTCATTTATTTAGTCATTTCTTCATTAAAGATATTTATGATAAACATGACATTTATGACATTTATGAGAGCTAGATAGGATTGCAAATGCTTGACATGTATTCTTTCAGGGAATTATCACAACCACCCTAGAAGATAGATCATATTAATAATCAAATTTAAAGATAAGGACACAGAAGTATGGAGAGAGAAGACAATTTACCTATGGTCAACCACTTCATAAGATGTAGAGAACGGATTTGAACCCTTATTGTTTGAATTCATTTACATCATAAGCTGAGTCTATATTATAGGACCTATACTCTTAGAATTTTTTCTTTTTGCAAATAAGAGACTCCACATTATTTGACCATATTGACTCACAAGCTGTGTGATCTTAAACAATTTATTTAACCTCCTTGTTCCTTAATTTCCTCATCTGTGAGGTGGTGTCAATAATTACAACTCCACCTTAGGCTGTGCTGAGGATTAAGTGAGAAAATAGATTTAAAGCACTTGATGCAGTGCCTGGCACATAGTAAGCCCATAATAAAAATCATATAGATACACATTATGTATAATATGAAAAATAATGTTTTATTAATGTGTTATACATTATACATACACATATGTGCACACATGTAATTCTCCCTTTCATTTTTGCTTTGTTGTTCTTCCTGCCATTAAATAATGTAATTCATTTTCTAAGATTGCCTTTTAGGTTTTTTCTCCTCTGATGTATATGGACTATTTAATGTGCTGGTGGTTGACTCTTTTCACCAAATAATGTTTTAAGTTGAAATCTAAAGGGATCTTAGGAATAATGTAGTGACCCCTTCCCTGCCAGCACCACTCTATTTTATAAATGAAGGACCTAATACCTGAGCCATGGTTATCCAGGTCCCTGGCTCACTGGGTGTCACTATGAGGACACCAGGTCTCTAAGATGAGAGTGTTCTGTCCTTTCGCACAATGAGAGGTGAGAGAGACCCTGCACAACTAAACTTGTACCCTTTGTCTCTGAATGAGGTAGAACAACGGAAATTCTTTCCATGTTTCCCAAAAGGAATAATTGCTTGTATATATCTTTCCCTAAGCTTGCTACCCTGGAGGTATTCCTGAGAAGTTCTCTAAAGCCATTCAAATTTGTATTCTTTTGAAAACCGTACTTTGATACTTCATTTTTCTGTGATAATCCAATACACTAAATGTAAGTTTGGTGAGGAAGTTAGAATATTAGAAATAACTGTTCATATATCCCTGAACATCAGTCCTCCATAGATAATGTTAAATGTATATTCATTAAAATTGGAAAAACAGAAGTACAGGGAGATGGCCATTCACCAAATGTTGAAACTTGAATGGCAACGACGTCTTGAAGCCTGATCTGGTGGATCACCAGTAAGTGATGCTTTCTCGTGGACTCCTTGATACCTACTGATGATAACATAGTGGTGCATGTGTTTATGTGACACTTCAGTACTTTCTCTTACAGTTTAATGTAAGGCTCTTTTTTGATACTTACTACAAACTATTATAGTAAGATAGAATGGGTACTTTAATTTTTTACAGTCGTTACACTGAGGCTCTCAGATCAGTTACATGTTTGATATAATGTTCCTAATGCTGGAATAATAACTTGAAAGATTTAATCTTTAAACAAATCTGTAAAGTAGTTACTATTATTGTCCTTATTTTACATATCAGAAACATGAGTATTAGAGAGGTGAAATGACTTGTATAAGTTGTAGAAACTTGTCCTCTGAAGTATTATATTTATCTCAGGCTTCTAAGTTCAACGTCATTATTTTCACTTACAGTTAGTAAGTTTGGAGTTATATTTTGGCACTGTATTGGCACTTACCTCTTTATAGTAAAAACTATTTTGAAAGTATAGACCTGAATATGTCACTAATGAAATTAGATGTTTAGAACATAATACGCTGTGAAGACATGGAGCAACTTATCAGTAAACTGGAAAGAGGGTTCAGTATTTCCTTGTATAGATTATAAACAGAAGATCTATTGTTTTTTTCTGCATGTGTAACCATGTCCACGCATATTTATTAAATAATCAATTTTTACCTTGATTGAAAGACTCTTTGTTCTATATTAAGACATAATGTTATTTATAAATATTTTATTTATATAACATATTTTTGAAAAATTATACTTCATCTAGCCAATAAAATCTATAAATTATGAGTTAGATGTGCTAGTTATGTTGGTTCTAATAAATATTACAATGAATTCAAGACTGATAGAAATGCTAATCTTTACACATAATGTACAATCATTGTATGTATCATTAGTGGATCATGTACCACACACTGGGAAACACTTGACTAGATATTAAGATGCCTTGGAACCCTGGGGCTTCAGGGAGGGTCCCACCCAGCACTGGTGCTCTGCCTCTGCCTTTGCTGAAAGAGTCTGGAGGATTCTCTCCTTACAAAGTGATTTCAAAGCTCTGCAAATCTTTCAGAAACATTCATTAGTGGTTTCTTAAAAACAAAAACAAACTATATTTTGTTACAGTATTATACGATTATTGTATTAATTAGGAATTACTTTATTCGTTTTCATATACTATTTCTTAGTGAATTTCTCCTTCTATTGTGAGGTACGTGGTTTCAAATTCTGCCAATTTGGAAATCAGAAAGTAAATACGGTTCTTAGACTAACCCAACTGGGCATATAAAAGAAGAATCTGTGCTGGATGAATATTAACTCACTATTGTTGGTGAAAGCTCAATTAGGTAGTGAATGTTGATATATGCCTATACAGAAACTCAGAAGGAACTTCAAAAGACTTAAAAATTGTTACCATGTTCTTGCTCTTTATACACAAATAATATTAACTTATAAGAATATTGTGCCTTAACATGTATGGAATGTATTTTCAGAACACCCTATGCTATGTCAAACAAACATTCGGTTGTCTACCACACAGTCTGCAATCCATGTTTATACATGGATTGTGTTTGAATTCACAAGTATGCTATTTGTCTTACTTTAGCAAGATTTTCAAAAATATTCATAGGAGAAAAAGGCAGCTTATGAATGATGTGTATTTGCCAATATCATAAGTTCTGATTTACAACCTGATAATATTCAACCCTCTTTCCAGTTAATAAATAGTGCATGGCCATGGTTATACATCCAGAAAAATATCAATGGATCCTCTGTTTAAACTATACGCAAAAGTAAATTCCAGATAAATTAAAGACTTAAGTATAAACAAAAAAACAAAAAAAGTCTTGATAAAATCTAGGAAAATATATGTAAAACCTAGAGATGAGGAACTTCTTAAGTCTGGAAAGCTAGAATCCATTTATTTCAAAAAAGATGAAAATGTTTATATTCATATATATATGGAAATCTATGAGACAGTAAATAATACTGTAAGCAAAGTAAAGAAGAAAGCAAAAACAAAGAGAAAAAAACATACTGTATTAAATAAAATTCTATATTTGGTCAGATGTATGTATGAGTTTATGTAAATATCATGTTTACATGTGGATGGATTATAAAATTAAAATATTTTAGCTATATAAACATAATATAAGTGATATTTGATTGTTTGAAATAATAAAGCTTATATTTAAATTATTAAAATATTTTTCCACTCAAGTAAATTATTTCATTTTAATCTTTATAATACAATTAAATGTCCCCCTTTGTATTTCATTTGTACTATCAATGTATTCTGTAAATTGTTTATTCATGAAAAACATGAAGATAGACTTCAGTTTAATCACATTGACCAATGACCAGGACCCTTGAAAGGATCTATTTTCTAACAATGACCTTTGGCTGGGTTTTCTCTTTCACAGTGATGATAAATCCATTCTCTATTGAAAGTTTCCACATTAACCATCCAAAATAAAATAGAAGATTTAAAATATATTCTGGTATGAAACTATATCTTAAACTATGATTAACATTTATAAATATGCATTTCTTTAGAATGCATGTAATTTTTTTGTTTTCTTTTGGTTGCCATCACTAAACAGTCTTGAATTGCATTAATAGTCCTACATGGCTAATGTATTGTCAATCATTTCATGCTTTTTTTCCTAAAATACCAGCTTATTTCTCTCCAATATGTTCACAGTTTTGTCCAAATATTGTACATATATATATATATATACATACACACACATACATATATAATCTATCTATGTATCTATATCTATCTATATATAATATAAACACAAAATATATATACACACACACATATATGTATATGTATATATAGTTGCATGACTTTAATAAATATAATTATTAACATATTCATTTTGACAAAGAGCCAGTTAGAATGACCATGGAACAGAAAGCACCATACTTACTATCTGGCTACTTTATTGCAGGAGACAGAGTGATGACATCTTACTGCTCAAATGAAAAATTTATTTTGTAAACAAATCTAGTCAACAATGATACATAAATCACATCCCCTTATACAAACAATGAAAATATGTGTGTGTGTTTGTATGTATAAATGTTAGGCATATTTATTAATAATTATAAAATGCTAAAAATGAAGATGTGATCTTATTTTCTCCAAATAGGTATCAAGTTATTGTAGTGACTGTAAATGCATCATTTCTCTCAGCAAACCTGCTTCTTTTCTTCAATATTCTGTTTTGGTAAATGATATCATCTCCCTACTTTCTGTAGCTAAAACTCTAATAATCAAATCATTCCCCACCCTCTAATAATGATATCATTAATCCTCCCCACCCCAGGACTATAATAATTAAATCATTCAAATCTTGAAGAAACTATTTCCTGAATATTTCTTTCTTTCTCTCTCTTTTTTTTTAAGATTTTATTGGGGAAGGGAAACAGGACTTTACTGGGGAACAGTGTGTACTTCCAGGACTTTTTTTTTCCAAGTCAAGTTGTCCTTTCAAACAGTTTTTGAGTCTTATTTCACTTCCTGTGTGCTTTTGTTTAAATAAGCTTTCCAAAGTGCAAATATGATCTTGTTCCTTTTCAGCTCTGTCTTGCTGTGTTATTTGTTATGAAGTACAACTTCCTCATTTCAGCAGTCACAGACATTGTAGTTGGATTTTCTGCCTAAGTATCTCTAGTCTCTTCTCTCTCCTTGTTCAAGTGCCTTTGCTTGAAGTAACATGAATAGACCCACGTTTCCCCAAATAAAGCCTCTTTTTATCCTCTAAGGTTTTACACACACTGTCCCTCTGCCTGGTTTAGATGTCTTTCTCACATTAATTTCTCAGAGGACATAGTCACACAATTAGCAAACAATGCTGTGATTATGGTTTATCTGTCTGTCTTCCTCAGGAATCTCTAAATTCCTGGAAGTTAAGACCAGATCTTGTCTGATTTTATCTTCAGTACTTCACTGTCATGGTAAATACTCAATATACATTCCTGAAATGAATGAAAAGGGACAAAAATCATTATAACCCCTCAATGATTAACTTTGTTTTAACAATCTTCTGAGAACTCAGCAATTTATTTCAGATAAATGCAGTACTATTTCTTTTTATAACTATCAATTCTAGTCTCATTTTCTGTAACTATATAGGAGAATATCAGTAGGAGTAGGTGCATCATTGCTATTGATGCATTTGAGAAAAATAGTGCATTTCACTTGATGATAACTTCAGTTCATCTCTAATGGTACTTTCAGAAATGCATGCTTCAAAGTAGAGATGAAAAAATCCAATTTTTGAAAAGAATGTTGCAAAGTAAATATACAAGGGAGCTTCCAGTTACCATCTCAGCAAAGGGTTCACTTCAGCATCTGTAGAAGAGGGACAATGTCAGTAAGAAAAGTGTAAAGAATCTCACATTTTTAAAAATTAGGGAGAACAGAGTCTCAGTTCATCTTTTTCATTCTCATAACATAGAACAATGTCTAGAACAAGGTAAATGCTTAGTAAACATTTGATGAATGAGTAATTTCATGAATTTTGGGTAAATAATTGAATCAATGAGTAAATGAGTGAATTGAGCTAATATCATAACTTTCAGGTATGGGGTAAAATAAACCAAATACAACATCAAAGTAAAATGTCTTGAGAAGTCATAACAGACTTCAATACAGAAAGACAACAGGTTTATACCTGTAAAGAAAGAAAGAAAGAAAGTTTGGAAAGAAGGAAAATAGCTCTAAACATAATTTATTGTACTAAAGTTCCAGTAAAAAAATAAGATGAGGATTGCATTTTATAAGAAAGACAAAATAAACTATTTACATTTTTCCTAATGATATCTCAGATAAGTCTAAATAAGGCTGCTCATTTCCAGTTCCAGTTGTGTGTCAGTGATCTTAGTTTAGATTATGTTTACAATGCATGAAAAAACAAACTTGGACAGAAACACAAGTATGCTTCTTTTCTGTAATGGCTTTCTAATTTCTTTTGTGCTGATTATGTTTAAAAACTACCATACAGGGAAAAAGTCAAAATGAATAGTATTATGATTGTGATTGGATTTCAATAGACTCATGATTTATCCATTATGTTATACATTAGCCTTTGGCATAACAAAGATCTGAGTTCTAAATATCTGAAATTTAAATGAGAACTGATGCTAGACTGAATAATACATCCCAAAGCCAAAATTTAATTTCACATTGCTGTATAATTTTATATATCTAAATTGCATTCTTATTTTAAATATAATCACTGTTCCATGACTAAAGTAATAGAATGAAGTCATTGTTGTGGCAGAATAACATAATGATTAAGTTTGGCCTTTGTTGCTGTTTTGAGATTTTATCTTGGGCTGTGGTTGCCAATCCATAAGGCCTACAGAAATAGTGAGTCTTGTTTAGAAAGCTGCCCTTTTCATAGTTTACCTTTGTTAAGTGCAGGGAGGGATACATTTATGGTATTACGATTTTTATGGAACCCAGTTTCTCTAAGTTGTCAACAGGGTCTTCATTCCTTTTCCTTCATTTGGCAATCAATGGAGATAGGGTAAATACTTCAGTAGGTATTTGCCATTATTTTTGCTGCTCTAGTTCCAGCTGATAGAATTGACTAAGTCTACCGTTTTGGATTTTAGTCTTGACTAAGTTTACCATTTTGGGTTTACCATTTTGGCAACTGTTTTCCAGTGCTTATTACATAATATCTATGAGCATCCCAAGACTGGGACTGCCATATCCTGTGCCCTGCAGAAAGGTGGCTGGTCAAAGAAGCAAGAAAAATTGCAAATCTCGAATGTCATGAGTCAGCAAACCCTGATCTCTGGTGTAGCACCTTAGAAGAAAGGATACCTTCTACTGATTAGTACACATGAAGCATTTGGAGTAGCTGGGCCCTTGGCCAAAACCACCATGTTTGATTCTCTGTTACACTTGATTCAGTGTTGAAGAAATGTAGTCCCTGCTATGAAATGTGAAACCTGCTTTTCAAATCACAGAAAGAGCTGCGACTTTATTCTTTCCATGTGGCTAGACATGTAGTAGAGTTGAGCAAAATTTACTGATGACAGCATATCACTGGGCATTTCTTTAACCTGTTTTAAAGTATTTTGTTGTTCATAAGAATTTTTCAATTTGGGCACTTAAAAAAGCAGAATTGCCCATGGCAGCCATTTTATTACCTACAAAATGAGAATTCTGTCTTTCCCATGCACTCAGGAGGACATAAAACTTTTGTACTAAGATCTTTATTAAAAAATATTTATGCAAGTATTTAATATTTATCATCTCAAATTTGATTGTGCTATACATCGCATATTCTTTCTTGGCCAGCTTTTTATACTAACACAAATAAACTGTCAAATATTATTGGCAGAGGGAGTTAAGAAAGGTTAAGTAATCAGTTGGATGCAGCACTTTATTTAAAAAATATTTTCATATTTGGAAATTTTCAGTTATGTTCAGTTGTTCAACTGATAAGTACAATATAAATAACAAATTACTTTAGTGTTTAAAAAAATTATAAAGAGTCATAAATGCATATAATACTATGCAATAGAAGCAATTGTGCTGAACTAAGAATCATGCCCTCCGAAGTTTAAATTTGGAAAGCAAAAAGAGACAAAACAGTTAGTCCTGTATTTAAGAGCACCTTCCAACAATACTTATAATTAACTGTGAACAAGATGGTGGTTGCTTTCCTTCTTTAGCCCTCTTCTTCCACCACCTATGAGTATAACCAGAGTTGTTATTTTTTAATAAGTAATTCTGAATTTTCTTCATGCCTTTATTTCTCTCCTGGGACAAGATTTAGGACCCAGAAAAAATGAGATCAGCTATCACCATTTCTGCTCCCCCAAACTTTATTCCTAGCCCTCATAGCAAAGCTTCCTGCCCCTCTCCTTAGCCCTCATTGCCACGACTCTTCAGTCATTCACTCCACTGTTGACTTACTTAGCAGGTTTTGTCCATCCTTGTCTAATCCTGAATCCCTTCCCTTCCCAGGAGATAAATCACACCCAATCTAAGTGCCATTCCAAGAAGAGCATCCCACCATTCCAGAGTCCCTCCTCCATTGGAGCTAAAGGCAGTGGCTGAGGTGCAGTGGTGTCCCACAAGCAGACACTTTGGGGGTGTAGGGAAAGAGGGAACACCATGTATCCACATGGTAACAAGGCTTCACATACTGTGATAATATGGAGATAAAGGGGCTAATGCAAAATGTGCCCTTGGAACAACGACCAGAGACTACACAAAGGGCACAGGGTTCATTCTCTAACACAGCACCATGTCTGTAATATCTACTACATAAAAAACAACATAAGGCATTTGATATTCAGGTCAGGATATCAATTCAATAGTATTTACTTAGGGTCAGTCATTGTGCTGGGCACCAGAAGTATACAGCTGAAGAAGAGAAGCTTCAAAGAGCTTATATTCTACGGGGAGATCCCGAAACATAAACAGGCTATTAAGTATAATATGGTAGGTGAACACACAATATGATATATAAATGAAGTGTTACAGAATTGTACACTTGAAACCTATGTAATTTTACTAACCATTGTCACCTCAATAAACTTTAATGTGAAAAAAAAAAGAAATATGATATGGTAGGTCCAAGATAAATATGCAAAGAGGGAAGTGTCCAGGAGGGACATTTAACATACCCTGGAGTTTTATATCTAAGGCTTCCTGAAAAAGCTGAGGCTTGAGCTGACTAGGACGTGTTCTGTCCCTTATGGAGGCAATATACAAACATGAAAAAACATAAGAATGTCTACAGTTTTATTTAACAATCCAGCTGCATAATATTGAAAAGGTTTTGATGGGCATACTGAGACCATAACCAAACTTCATAACATTCTTTAATTAAAATGGGGAAATACGTTTGTGCTCCAAATAACCACCTTATGAAAAAAATCTTTTGGTACTTAATGCCCATTTAGAATAAAGAATAGTACCAAGTTGTGAAAGAGATTAACAAATGTAGCATTATTTTCCTTTTTGTAATTGGTGGTGACTGCATTAAAAGCATTGAGTTTTTCATATGAATGAAAATGCAAGATTTTACCCATTAGGCATTCTGAACATTGGTTGGAGAAACACATTTCTGAATTGTTTACATCTGTTAGATTTATTGTAATGGTAGTTATGAATGAGCTGAACATCAGTTGTGTATTTTACAATGTAAAGTCTCTTCAACAATGTGAACCTCTAGGCCTCCAGGGTTTGCATTCCCAGTTATATAACCCCAATTATCATATACATGAAAAAGCAGTTTAATCTCAATACTTCAAAATTCAATGTTCAGAGCAAAAATAATGAATGAATGGAGCTGAAGTAATCCTCCCCCATGGAGACATTTTCAAAAGCTATGTTTAAATGTAAGAATATCTATCACTATTAACAATTCATAAACTGAAGTAGGGAAGGTTGGTAATAGAGGGAAAGGAGTCAACAGTTATTGCACCTGACACTGTGCTGAATAGTCTAACTATTCCTCATAAAAACCTGAAGGAAGGAATGACCTTCCTTCCTTGGTCATTGTAGGAAGGGCGAGGCAGTCCCTGAAGTAGTTTTAATGTTTTTGGTTTCAGAGATGACTACTGTGGTGCACTTGCTAATGGGAGCAAAGCAAGGATTCAGTCTCAGGACTGTCCTATCAAAGCCCTACTTTTATGTCACGGTGTCATATGGTTCCCCTACACCTGATTAATATTTATGAAATGCTAGCTTAAATTATTATTTCCCAATTTTGAAGCCATGGAATATATATATATATATATATATATATATATATATATATATATATATATTTAAGTCCCTACTTTGTCAGTTATACTCCCATGCTCAAAGAGCAGGATTGGCAAACTTTTTTTTATTTTTCTTTAAAGGGCCAGGGAATACATATGTTAGATGTGGTAGGTCATATGGTGTAGGTTGCAACTGCTTAACTCTGCTACTGTGGCAGGAAAGCATAAACAACAGACAAAAGGTAATCCATAAATGAATAGATGTGATTGTGTTCCAATAAAATTGAGTCCCGAGGAAGGAGTAAGGGGCAAGCAAGATGGACAGACAATGTGATGAAGTCATTTCAGACTCAGGCTACAGACAAATCACATTCAGAGGAATGAGAGGGCACAGTGTGTCCCAGTTCTCAAAAAGGTTTTGGGTATGCCTAAGTATGTCATTGGAAGGAAGGAATTATGCAAGCTTGGGTTGTCTATGACTTGGTGGCAAACTTTATACTCATGGTTTTTGTCATAGTTAGAGTTAGGTCTTGGTAGATAGATAACAGAGCCTCAAAGGTAAAGGTGACATGATCTGTTGGTTTTGTGTCACTTGTGTAATAGCACATCTTTTGCACCTAGGACTTCGTTATAGGCCACAATCCTTTACTGGCACTTACTGGGAACTATGGTTTTCCTTGAAGAATATCACATGCTTTCATTTTCAATTGGTCTTGGTCATTGTAGGAAGGGCGGGGCAGTCCCTGATTTGCATTTGCAAAGACTGACTGGCTTATGACTAAATGAGGTGACACCCATGAGTCAGCCCTCATGTGTGACACTCAGTCAGCCCTTCTCCAGCTCCCAGTTTATTGTTCCATCCCCAACTTTTTGCTGTTAACCGCTGTCATATTCTTAATATCATGTTTTAAAAAATAATAATCTGACAGGGCCGTTTCTTATTATTCTTTACATTCAGAAGAACCAGAACCATCTTTAAAAGAAGACAAAACAGATACTTGAAGGATTTTTAATTTCTCATTTAGGTTTGCAAATCTATTTATGGAAAGTCCACTTATCACCTATTTAATCTTTCATCAGTATCCATTGCAGGGCAAATGGATTTTGTCCTATTCACTAATAGTTTGCTTTAGGTCATAGAATTTGAGGAAGATGTGACTATAGAAAGTGCCATATGAAAAATAAAATTCTGTTTTATAGAGGACACTACTAGAATAATGAGTTTTTAAAAAAGATTATTCATAAGATCTATGAAAAGTACAAAAGAACAGTGGAATAAATTAATAAGTGGTATTATTAAAATGATCTGCTTTACATAATTAAGACTTAGATTTTATAGATTATTCTCAGTTTCATGAGAAACAATTTGCAGGACACCAAGAAATGGTGCTATTTTGCTGTAACATGCATTTCAGTGGTACTATGGATCCTATGGATTCAAACATGATCATTACTTTATGAGCAAGGAATTGCAGTCCCCACAGACAGTGTAACTTAATGTTCCCATATCACAGATACATATTTTGGGCTGGAATGATACTCTAAACTTATTTTTGCTTGTTCGTTTTTTTTGTTTGTTTGTTTCAATTATCAAACCTTCCTGCTAGAGAATGAGATTTGATAATTTGGCAACTGAGAATTCCTCAGGATTCGTTGATAAATAGGAATTTTTTTTTAATACTAAAAATATGTTATATTAATAATACTGAAATATAGGTTCAAACTTTTTTTGACATTTCACATTATAACTTTCCAGACATTTATTTACACTAAAATGATCCCTGTATTATGAGTCCTGAGAGTAGTAGATTTTGTTGAGTATATTTTCTTGTGATCAATCAACAGATATTAAAACCAGGATTATATTCTGTTTAATAACATTCATGGTTTAGGCATTTCTAAATTATTAGAGAGAATTTTTCTTTCTTTGGGATAAGTGAAGAAAGCAGGTATCCTTTGAAGAAATATTTTTATTGTTAATATTTTAATTTAACAATTATCAGTTTTGTATGACATGTAATTAAATCATACAAAGACTACAACCTATAATAAAATTTTCTCTGAAAACAAAATATCGAGAAATGTTGATTCCTTCATCAAAAAAATGTGGTCTTTACATTTTAATGTATAGATGAATACAGCATAAAATATTATAGGATTATTTTAATGTTAAATATCTAGTTAAAAGGATCTAATATTTTAATTCAGTGAAAGAGTGAATAATTTAGACAAGTAGCTTGTTAAATATCTTACCTAATTGCAGTTACTTTGAATTTTGGTATTCTATTATTTCATTAAAATAAGTTGATGACATGTGCCTGACTAGCCTACTGTGTTTGTGTGTGTATGAAATGTGCTCAAACAATACAGTGAATATTTAAATTAAATAAATAAATATATATATATATATATATATATATATATATATATATAACAGTAAAAGACACATTGTCTTTAATCCCCCTCTAATTACTTCCCCTTGCTTCAAACACACTTATCCCGTCATTCTTGTCACTTTCTGAAGCATTTCTGGAAGTCCTCTTTTGTGAGTGTTTTTAGTTGTACTGTCATGGCTGCCTCGATGTCCTGAATCATTTTGACTTTGAGGAAGAGCCAGAAGTCACACAGTACCAGATCCAGTGAATAAGGAGGATGAGGACACTGTAATGTTTTTATTTAATAGAAATTGCCATACCAGAAGAGATGTGACACAGAGCCTTTCCTGCTGTGATAAAACAAAATATGGTGAATACTACTGCTGAGTGCCATCTAACAGAAAGGCAGGAATCGTTAATATAGAAAGCAGTGCGATGAGCCTTAGTAACAGTGTGTGACAAATTTCAACTTGTTAGGTGCAGTCAGTTGGGTGTGAGCCACAGTTTGAAGAAGATATGTTTTAAAGCGTGCTGTAAATTATTCTCCATCCTGACAACTCTCCATGTCACACATTGCTTCTGGTACGACAATTTCTGTAAAATAAAAACATTATTATTTGTCCTCATCCACCTTATTCACTAGATCTGTCACCGTGTGCCTTCTGGCTCTTCCCCAAAGTCAAAATGATTCAGGACAGCGAGGTAGCCATGACAGTGCAACTAAAGACACTCATGAAAGAGGATTTCCAGAACTGCTTCAGAAAGTGGCAAGAACAATGGGATAAATGTGTTTGAAGCAAGGGGGAATATTTTGAGGGTGAATAGTGGCAATGTGTCTTTACAGTAATATTTTTTTTAATTTAAACATTCACCATATTGTTTGATCACACTACATATATATTCATAAAATCTGGCTTGTGTGATAATTTTTAGTTTCCCTGGAGCAGAAATGCTATATAAAGCAATATAATTATAATTATGATCAATTAGGATATTAGCAATAATAATTTTCTCCTGAAAACTACATTAGCAAATTCTTTTTTTCCTGATCTTCTGATTCTTTTTACAATGTGTGGAATCTTTTAAAAGAGGTGCTTTAATCAGGAGTAAGATCTGGGAAAAAAATTGATGCTATCTTTAAAGAACCTCCTCTGATAAAAAAACCCAAAGGTTTTAATGTTCAAATGTGAATATTCAGTGTGTTTTTCTTTTGTTATAGAAAAAAGAAATGTTTTTGTTTAATGCAAGAAAAATGATCCCTAAACTGTTTCCCATTTCTCTTCTAAAATCTCTTCTAAGATAGAAATAGACATTGGATGGCAAACATCTTATAGAACTCTCAAGCTTTGTTACTCAAGGGAAGTCTGCTTAGTAGTTTGGAAAAACACATGCTTTAGTGCAACCACAATTTTATAGAGCTTATTTTACTGAATCCACTATGGCTTGGTGATACTAATGCGGTTGTAATGCTTGAATAATCTTAGTCAAATAAAGCCTATAAAAATGCTCACTACATAGAAATAACTGCTCTGAGCAATCTAAATGTCAGAAATGTGGGCCTGTCAACAGGAAAATCCTATTCAGAGAAGCTATTTGAAATGATATGATAGGGGATTTCACTGTTCTACATAATACTGATAGTCCCAACTCCTAGAGAAAACCTTGGACTGACTAAGAAAAGTGGCCCCTCTCTGCCAGTCTGTAGCACTAATCCCAAAGTTGAATCCACCTGACAGTAAATACCAAGTAGATTCTTAGAGAATAAGGGCCTAATTTTCCATTTATTTCTTACTCCTTGAGGTGCTGAGGATATAATTTTATCTCCAGGATATTCAATAAAATTACTGCTCTTCTGCCTAGTAAAAACTGCCTAGTTAAAGGGCTAGATGGAAAAACTTCAGTCATTCATCATTTTGTTTGTATCTGCTTTTTAAAATTATTTTGTATCAGAACTGTAATTTCCCAGAGATAAAGCCTTTTATTAATTGCCAATGACTGCTATCTTCCTCACATAAAATTTAAGAGCAATTGTCAGGTTATTTGGACAAACAATTCAGTGGATGAAAATTGTAGGGACTAAGAAATACGCAATACTTTTAAAACTCCGATAATGAGTAGACTTCAGAAAACTGTTCTCTTTAACTTCTCCATTCAGTTTCCTTTCATGTCAAAGAGGAGTAGAACACTTGCCTGGTTCTATAGATGTGTACAGTTTATTAGCTGTTTCTAAAACTCAGTGAACTCCTCAGAAGAAATAGTCGTATAAAGTATTATTTGTGTTAACCTGATTGCATTTTTTTTTTTTTTTTTTTTTAAGATTTTATTGGGGAAGGGGAACAGGACTTTATTGGGGAACATTGTGTAATTCCAGGACTTTTTTTTGTTTTTCCAAGTCAAGCTGTTGTCCTTTCAATTTTAGTTGTGGAGGGTACTGTTCAGCTTCAAGCTGTTGTCTTTTCAGTCTTAGTTGTAGAGGGCACAGCTCAGCTCCAGTTGCCATTGCTAGTTGCAGGGGGCGCAGCCCACTATCCCTGTGGGAGTCGAACAGGCAACTTTGTAGTTGAGAGCCACTGGCCCACGTGGGAATCGAACTGGCAGCCTTCAGAGTTAGGAGCAGGGAGCTCCAACCGCCTGAGGCACTGGGCCGGCCCAACCTAATTGCATTTTTGAAATACGGGCATGGATATCTTAATGTTCTTTCCAGAAATGCATAAAGAAGCTTCAAGCTCATTTAGAAGTCCTTTGAAAGGCACAGGAAGCTGCATTTCCTTCCCTATAGATTAAATGATTAAAAGAAAAACACACAAGAAATATCTCTCTAAATTCTCAGGCTGCATTTTCTACATGCAATATGTGTATTTTCTTCGTGGGCTATGTGAACTCAATTTAGAAAGAAGGTTTGAGTTTCACTAGTCTGATCTGTTCTAAACATTTCAAATAGCTTAGTGAAGATTTGGGTTCAAGTTAGACACAAGATAATAATATCCTGTTACAGTGGTGCTCAATTTTAAGCACCACTGTATATTTTCCTCACAAAAATTCTTAATTTTTTTACTTCATTAGAGATTTAAAAAAAATCTTTTGGATCTGTTTTCAATCCAATTATGGCAATAGCATTAATGCTGGAGTAACTGCAGAAAGTGTTAATTCAGATTCCTGATAATTAAAGATGCACGCAAATAATGATATTTCATTGTAATTTTTATTTCAAAAGCCCCAGAGACTGTGTGTATCAAAAAACAGAAATTTATTTTTTCACATTTCTGGAAGTTGGAAGTCCCAGATTAGAGTGACAGCATGGTCAGAGTCTGTGAGGACTCCCTTTCGGGCCTGAAGGTGGCTACCTTCTCACTCTGTCCTCACATGGCAGACAGCTAGCAAGCTTCTTGCTGTCTCCTATTATAAGGAAACTAATCCCATCATGAGGGCTCCACCCTTATGACCTATTTAAACCTAATTACCTCTCAAAGACCCCCATTTCACGAATACCATCACAGTGGAAATTATGGCTTTAATGTGAATTTGAGAGGACATAATTCAGTCCATAGATTATGTATTTCTATTTAATTATTTAAAAATTGCTCAAAATAATATCAATGTACTAGGGGTATCAAAAAATACACATTTTAAGAGATGTTATCTATGTATTACTTTTCGAAGTTGAATTGAATTGTAGTAGCAATATGCAGTATGACATTCACTCAAAAGATGGTATTAACCAAATGAATGCAAGCATCATTCATTGCTTTCCAATTTAAATACAATTTTTTTCCTTTCTTAAAAAATGTATACATTTTTTTTTTGGCACCCTGTGTATTTTAAGCTCAATAAGCACAGCTATTTTAATAGAGCTATATTTTTCATGTTTATAAAAGAAAAAATGGAAACTCTGGCCATGGTCCCTTACAAGTACAAACCCAATCAAAATGTCAGTGGGTACTACCTATAGTGGGATAGCGTAGTTATGAAAATTAATTAACAAGACCCATGAGATGACTCTTGTGACAATGATTTTGACAGTTTCAATATGATTCATTGTAGGAAAATAATCCATCTTTACCACAAGAGCCCACAAAACCTCATGCAAGAAGATAAGTCATTTTAAAGTCTTTGATTTTATGAGTTTGAAGTTTGGAAGTGGAACCTCCTAAATTCTACAGATTTATTGTCAAGCGACTGGAAGTTAGACTCTGGTTTCAAGCAAATATGATAGGAATAGGACAGAGATAATATCCATGAACTATACTCAGTTTTTTAAAAATGTATTTTTTAGTATTTTCTTTGTTTGTTTGGTTGACAGATGTTCTTTCCTGGGCCAAATGTGCATAAATGAAATCCTTTACCTAGCTCCAGTGGTCCTGCTACTAAATTGCCCCACTGACATTGAGTCACAAACCCACTGAAATATATAGAAAAAGGCTTGAGTAATGACACACTATTTCAATTTGCAAAAAAATACTAAACTAAATGCTTCGAAATCATTAGCTTTTCATGATTTGTGGACTCTAATGTGTGCTTTCACTTTCTTTTTCTTAAAGACATTTTCATGGAAATCAACTTTTCCATAAGAATTAATCATCTCCTGCTGCTTTACCACACATGGAGTCATAATCCTACTATTGTGGTGTCACCATAGCTTCTACTTTATTTTCGTTGAGAAAGTATGCCTCCCCCAAACACACACACACACACACACACACACACACACACACACACCATATTCATATTCTTTTCATGTAAATGTATTCAGTAATAATCATAACGACTTGATGTAAAGCTTCTCCTTAAAATTATACTCATAAAACAATGGCTTTCTTACATGGCCATCAGCTACTTACAGGAAATTTAAGAAAATGCAAGAACTAAGACCTAAATTTCTTTTAAGTTTACTTCTGTGGGTGAGTTTTTAGGCAAATGTTTCAAGAATCAATCTGGTTTATTTTTTCATATATTTAAGTATAAATAAAATTAGATCTGCATTTTCTATTTATAAGGAAATTTCCATTCATTTGTTGTTGAAACTGTAATAATTCAACAATTTAAAAAGTTTCATATTACATTATGTACATGTATATGAACAAGAATGTTTTAGAGCATGTAGCCATTAAGGAGAGACATGACAAATTTTATTGCCCATGTCTACTTGCTCCATAGTATTTACCTCCCTTTTTTCCACCATGTCAATAACTAGCTCTTGTCATCTTCCAAGTGCTTCTCAAACACTAAATAATCTCAGATTACACATTCTGTTCTTTGCATTTATCTTGACCAGCTGTCAGAGAAGGTAATTTATTTCACCTCAATTTTATTCCTCGTGGCTCTGTGTGGCTTCTGCAGTAAATTTGAATGGAAACTGAAGGTACAACTTAGTGTATTTCCATAACAAAAGCAGCACATAATTTTCTTGAAGAAGAAAACTTTCGAATTGCTTGTGGTTTTGCAGTTGATGCTCAGAATGTCTTTGAATCACCTTTGAGTCTTGATTAATTCTTAAGTGGAAGGTTTGAGGATGTGAAGACAAAGAAAATAGAAAAATTAAAAAAAATAATAATTTAATGTTAACTGTATCATTCTCATCTATTTAAAATATTGTAACATAATTATTTTGTCAGGATTATAAAACAAAATAAAATTTGGAATTCATATACATATATCAATTCTTTAAAAAATCTTGTATTTTAACTCTGAACTTATATTACTTCATGCATGTATATAGTTTTTCATTTTTCTGATCAAAAAAGGAAAACATATAGAAATTCTTCCTTTAAAAATGTTCTGTCTTTTAAAACTGTGACCAAGATTCAACTAATTTGTATCAAATCTCAGTAAATTTATTCTTTCAGTTTCAAGATACCAAGCAGATATGTATAATATTGTCTAAAGAAATGCTCTCTAATACACAATTCACTGAAGTGAATCAGAAGTGCAAAAGCAATTCTTCCAGTATTCTCTATGTAGCAGTAGTAGGAAGACTACAGAGGTTAAAAACTGGAGATTGAGTAGCAACATATCAACTTTCAGGTGGGCCTCTCCTAAACACTTATAATTCACTTACACTCTTGCAAATCATTATACCAAAGGTTTGATTCACTTGTAACACCTCTTGGGTCTTAAATCATATTTCAAAGCACTCCTATCACTCATCCATTTTCAGAACTGTCATTAGAAGTGATAGGAATTTGGCACAAAAAAAAAAAAATCAATAAGAGGATATGAGTTCTTTCTAATTTTTGTTCTTTGAGCACCATCTCAAGTGCAGTCTGTGATATCTGTTTTTCAAAGTTTTTTTTTTTTTCCATCTTGCTATCATTTCAACTAAATTGAGTTTATGAACTTGGGATATATATTCACATAGTTTTCCAGAAAAGACAGGAGATTCATTGTCACTATTGTCAATTTTTACCTAATTTCAAAATCTTAAATAATTTTACTACTTATGTTCCCCATCAGCTTTTTAATCTGTTAAAAATATGGGATTCGGTGTGCCACTGTCATCTAAAAATAGTTGTATTTTATGTTTGGTTATTATTAATATCTACTAAGATATACACTTGAATGTGCTTGATTCTGTTTTTTTTTCCCTAGTCAGTCATAGACTTTTATGTCATTTATTTTATTGTTATGAATAGGATAGTACCATTTTATGGGTTAAGAAACAAATAAAAGAGTAAAACTTTATTAATTAAAGTACTTAATTTTGTATGTAGTAGTTTCATTTCTTTTCCCAAAACTAAAAATTATCTTATGACCTATTTGTACCATAAGCACCTCGCTGTGTACACTTCTGTTAGAAGATTCAAACTTTATCTTTCTTGTTTAAAGAATTCAGTTACACTGATAACATTTGCCATATAATAAAATAATTTTATTTTTTGTAAATGATCTCTCTTAATTTTCTGAATGGTGCAAAACAGCTCTCCTTAATATGAATAAATTATGTTAGGTGTCCCTCTTTTCCTGTATTACATAAAGTCAATTAATTGAAAGACATTAATTGAAAGACATTGAGGGAGTAATAACATCATTTTTTTTTTTTTTGGTTCCCTGAAAATATCTTAGCCTAATGTATATGCTTGCTAATTGGAAATAAAGCCGGTGTTTATTGAAGAGTCAGTTCCTCAACCTTTGTCTCTAAAGTCAATCCTGCCTTGTAGCCTTTTCTTGTAATGATAGTAATGGGTATAGTCATAGTTGTGGCAGTAGCCACAGAGGTGGTGTTAATGGTGACAGTGATGGTGATAAGGATATCATTTAATAGCTGTTCTATTGTCGTTTACTGAATAATTTTGTATACCAGGAAATATGCCAAGAAGTGGATATGAGTTATTTCTCCACCATGAAATACTTGTAAATTGAATCATACAAAGGTTATTCCTCAGATAAGATTCTTCTCACTCAGAGGTGAAGTGAGATGTAGTCGTGACCTTCCAGCCATTCAGCTAATACAAGGAAGGGCCAGAAATTAATCCCAACCTCTCTTGTCTATAAAACCCATGGCATGACTTTTTTGTTTTGCTGTTTCCTTGCAAAAGCTAGACCTAACTGCAAGTAAGAATCATGGAAGATAGAGCAAGTGGCCGAAAGATGGAAAGGAGCACTTTGATTCCACTCTGAGGCCTTCAAGGATTATAGAGTTCCCTTCAATTTTAAAACACAAGAACTTTTCAATTATTGTTTAGCACATTCTAAGAATAACTATAAGAAGTCTTTCTAGTTAGATAAAAAATATTTTGTGAAAAATGCTAAAGAAGTTTGAAAATGTAGAGGTTGCTTTCTTTTTAATTTGGAAATGTAATTAGCAATAAATAGTAAAATTTAAAACATTTAATTATATATATACGAAAACATTTAATTATATATATATATATATATATATAAGATCATGATTAATCAGAATTTTCTCTTAATATGTAATTATTAAATTATTATAGACAATGTGTCCCATATTTAAAATATATGATATATGTTGTTAAGCTGTGATTTTGGCCAAAATATTTGGATAGCTAGGGCTATTTTTTTTCTCTTTAGTATTCAATATTTACTCCACATCTGTGTCATTTGGGATTAAAAATCCTCTAAAAGTCACTTAAATTTTCTGGTTGGTCTTCGATTGTTCTTAAGTGTAACATAAAATAGTTGTTTCAGATGATATCTAAATTTCCCTCAGACTGAATTTATTATAAGTTAAGGTTGTCAAGATAATCAGATATGCCTACTCACCATTGAAGGAGGCTTTCTTCCCATACAAAGGTAGAACTTCTATAACAGAAAAATAAAAGAGTTACACAATTCTACAATGTTCATTATGTATATAAAAATACCATTAAATGAAAAAGTTAAACAGTTGCAGGAAAAAAAATGCAACTTAAGCTCGATAAAGTGTTACTATCATTTGTGTGTGTATACATAATGTTCACGTGTATATATGTAAATACATATACATGTACATATATATGCATGTATACTCAAACATTTACATATATACATATATGTAAGTATGTATGTATGTATGTATATGTGTACACAATTTTATAAGCCACCAAAAGGAGGTTTATTTAAAATATGGTCAAAAATTTCACAAGATAAGAAATACAGAGGAAAAATAAACATATATAAAGCTCATCTCTAGTTATCAGAGTTGCAAATGAAGCAGAATTTTCCTTCAACGTGATTGCAAACCTTTTGAAAACTGACAATACCCATTATTATCAAAAATAAGGAAACAGAGACTGCTGGCATACACAATTTTTAAAAGTATACTAATTTTCAAATACATATATTCTCAGAAGCTATAAAAGTTATTATTTTTTCTAGAAATTATTTATGCAAGAATTTCTCCTAATGGAATAATTATTAATGTGTGCTGAGAAAACTTCTGCCATATTCCAAGGTAGAAATATTTTTTTCTAAATTATGTGCATCTATGAAATGATATGTGTACAGCCACTTAAGTGGTATTCTAAGGAATATGTATGGCATGGCATCATTTTTATTATATATTGAAGTTTGATGACAGCTTGTCAAAAACAAATAAAGCATATTTGTATATGTATGTATGCACAGAAAAATAGATATAAATGGAACATGTTAACAGTAGTTATTCCTGGATGGTGAAATTATAAAGGATTATCTATCATCCATTTTGCTATTTTTTATATTTTTTGAATTTTCTTTCACAAAGAAGTAGACTCTTCAAAGCTGGAATAAAAAAGTCACCAAATATAATAAGATTTTCCTGCCTTATTCTCTTAGATCTTCTGTGCCCCTTCACAAATAAAAATGAATGGCCTCAATGCAAGGGTCAGTTATGCCATTAAAGCAGGATATCCAAAAAAGAATTTCATCCATTTGAACTATTTTATTACTGATTTTTTTCTCTCCCAGAGGACATCTTTTTGCTTGTATTCAGAACTGACATATGCACCTAAATAAAGGGAAAAGGTGTTAAAGAGCAATTTGACCTCAAAAGCCATTGCCCATTATGGGAGTGGACGTAGGAGGTGGTAAGGGAGAAGCAGAAATGAATTCAAGATGAGGGCAAGGTTTCTGGCCTGGATGGCAGCATTTGTGGAACTCGGGAGACAAGGAATGCTGATTATAAAGAGCATATGGGTTGCAGGGAGGAGGGTAAATGCCGAGAAAGAGATAATGTGGCAGTGGGCAGCAAGGTATGGCCCTGCTACTAAAGAGGGGTCTTCTATTATAGAAAATGGTGTATAAACAACTTACATATACTTATATATCATCTGTAGTTTTTTTGTCATCAACATTTGATGTGAATTTCTAAATTATAATTCTCCTTTCTGAATATTTGATTAGGAAATGCATCTACCACCACAACTGTTATAGACAACAAAAATGGATCTGTACCTAAATCCCCTGGCAAAGTGCTGAAGAGGACAGTCACAGAAGACATAGTGACCACATTCAGCTCCCCGGCAGCCTGGCTTCTGGTCATTGCTCTGATAATCACATGGTCAGCTGTCGCCATTGTTATGTTTGATTTAGTGGATTACAAAAACTTTTCAGGTAAGATCCATGAAATTTGGCTTTTAAACTAATAGAAACAATGTTCTCCCCAGTTCAGGCTTTGTTTTTCTTCGTCCCATCTTAGTGTGATAAAGTACCCCACAAATGTGCTTGAAGGTCACTAGTTTCTTTGCTTTTTCCTTCTATTCTCCTTCTTTATCTGTTGTACTCATTGATTTCAAGTGAAATAGATTTTCTTATTTGTATAGCTGAACAAAGACTGAATGCTACAATTTCATGAAGATGATAATTAGAAGAGTTGGGTGAATATTTAATTTTGGAAATGGGACTATATCACCTATTAGTAAAGGGTAATTTATAAAGTTTACAATAGGCAATATAAAACAAAATAAAACAAAATACAGAGCTTTTGGACAAATGGAAAACAGTGTAAAGTATTTTTAAGTCCCCCTACCATCTGGCTCCAAGTTTCCTTTCCAGACACACTCTTTGCTTCTCCCATCAAAACATCCTATTTTGAGTTCCTGAAAATAAAGAATGTTAAAAGGATTTTCCCAGAATGAATGATAATGAGATACTACATCTTGAGTATCCACATATTCTTATAGATTTGGAGTAAAATAGGAATAGCACAGTGAGGAAAGGTAGATTTTCATTATAGCCTGTTCAGTCTCTGAATATATCATTCATCATTTTGTTCAAAGTCTTCTTATATTTAAAAAATTACTTGTTTATTTTTTCATCTGACACACTCTATTGCCTATGAGTTCCTTGAAGGAAGAAATCAGTCAGGTAGGTGCTCGATAAATATGAAATGAATAGATGGATGAGTTTATGTTTATCACTTTTTTACCACAAGCAAAACCATTTCATTAACTTATTAATTTGATCCTTCAGATTTGCACCAACTCCCTAGCCCCCATACCGTTTTCTTTCTTCAGTAGTAGTGGAATCAGTAGGACCCAGAAACCATAATTACTGTAAGTTGCATTCTATATATTCAGAGACTGTCTATTTTTCATTATGGTATTTTATTCATTCAACAATTATTTGTCAAGAACCTACCATATGTGCCAGGAAATTACTATGTTAAAAGAAATACAAGTGTAAATATCATGAAATCATAGCACTGTACCATTTGGGTTTATTAACATGGAGGTGTGATTGAAACAATATTGCCCACTGTACCATTGGTAGCTGGACTACAGAGAGCATCATCTAACAGGTAGAGATAAGTCCCATGGTATCAACCAAAGCAAAAGGGCTATTTATCCAGAGCCATAAACCTCTGCTGTAAATAAGTAGTATTTTTGGTATATTACACTTTGGTGTAACGTAGGTTCTTTAAAAAATATTCAATTGCAATGCCTATAATATAAAATTATGACCTAGAATTTTACATGAATGGTTACATTACTCTAGATTTCATCCTTTGATCCTATACTGAGTGTGATATTTTGTTTTTTTCTTCCCTTTGCTTTAGAATGTCATTCATTTAAATTTTAGAACCAAATCTGATCATAAAATATAGTTCTTTAGTATTTGTAATAGATGTTGTTAAGACTTGCATGTAAATCTAATATTTATAAAGTTAATTTAGTAAGTACATCATAGAAATTTCTATTAAAAGGAATTTGTTCTTAATTATTTTCTAAAATAAACAGCTACCTATAATTAGACTTTCAGATTAGATTACTTAAATGTAGACACACTTATAATCCGTAGTAGAGCTTCCTTGGACCACTGTGATTAGGAGCTACGGATAATGCCTATGTCACTGGCATTTCATCTGAAAAAAATTGCCTCTACATTACTACTACTTCATTTCTTCTTCCAAAAAGTGTTTATTAAACACATCTTCTAGGTGAGGCCTCCTCCTTTAGTTTTCTATATTTATTAATGGCCTAACCATCTATCCATTTCCCACAAAACGAAACCTGAGAGTCATCTTTTAAATCTTCTTGGCATCTGATGAGTAACCACACTCCATGGCAGCCAACCCTCATATGTCTCATAAATTTGCTCCCTTCTCCTTTTACCACCATCTCCATTACTACACTGCAGACCTTGATTCTCTTTTAAGGGGATAAACGCAATTTCTTCTTGTCTCTCTTGTCCAGTCTCTCCCTTTTAACGTTGCTCCAAATGTGTTGGAGCATAAAGCATAAATTTCATAAAGCATGAATTTCATCAACTATTTATTTTACCTAAGTACAAATTCTTTGGCATGAAGTCATTGGTGTAGCTCTTTATTTTCTTCTCATAATTCAGCCCATACACTTCGTTTTCCAGCCACACTTACTGCTGTTCTTCCTTTTTTATTTCTCTAGAAAAACATATATTCTCATTGCTGGATGCCTCTACTTATACCATTCCTCCCTTTGCTCCCCTGCCCCCAATGTAGCAGAAAGTATATTAAAATAGTTAAGAATGTGAACTCTGATTCTAGATTTCCCTGGTATTGAACCCAGATCATACCATTTTCAAGCTGTGTGACATTAGAAAATTCACTTAGCCTCTCTGTCTCGATTTCATCCCTTATAAAGCAGGGATAATAATAATACCCATGTAATAAGATTAAGGGAATTATACAAGTGAATGTATTTGAAGTGCTTAGAAGATAACCTGGTTTATTACAAGCACTATATAAATAAGAATATCATTAGTAGAGATTCATTTCTAAATTTTCTATCTAGAGAATTTTTATTTATCCTTCAAGATGTTCTTTTATGAAATATTCTCAGACTTCCTAATAAGAATTTGCTGTACCGTGATTTCATTGCTCCGTACCTTATGGGAACCTGTATTAAATCAGTTAACACATTGTATTATAAGGATCCATTCATGTATCCATATCACTTAGAAACTTAAACCTATCTAAGGAAGGGACTGTCTTACATATCTCTGTATATGAGTGCCTGCCACATAGTAGGTTTTCTGCTAGGCATTGCTTAAAGGGATTAATAATGTTGACATTTGGATTTTGAAACAATTTCTTACATTTTGAAGACATGAATGTTTATCATAAAATTTTTATTTCAAGCAGTTTTGACCAACTTTAAAAAATTATAAATACATTTAATAAAACTAGAATTAAAAATAATAAAATATGTTTATAACATGAAATGTTATTTGTCATATTTAATAATGGTTATCTATTGCTGCATAATAAATTACCTCAAAAGTAAACAATTTCAGATAACATAACTATTTATTACTTCACACAGCTTGTGTGGGTTTGGAATTTGGGAATGGCTTAGCTGGATGTTTCTGTTTTAGAGTATATCTTGAGGTTGTAGGCATCTGAAAGATTTTTGGGGGATGTGGAACCATTGGCAAGATGTCTCACTCACATGGCTGTCAACTTAATGCTTGCATGTCCTCACAATATGGCAGCCGACCTCCCTCAGAGTGAGTGATCCAAGAGAGAGCAAGGTGGAAGCTACAATGCCTCTTATGACCCAGACTTAGTATTCACATATTTTCATTTCTTCAAAATCATTTTGGTTACACAGTTCAGTTGTATGTAGTGTTGGAAGAGACTAAGCAAGGGTGTGAATACCGACAGGCAAGGATCATCGGGGGCCATTTTGGAGGCTGGCTACCACATATTTTACCCTCAGAAAATACGTTTCCAAGTTACACAGCTTTAGATAAATGCTTTCATGCAAGGAAGGGTCATGCAACACTCTAGTTTACAAAGAGGTATTATAATTACAACAGGTGCAAAGAGAAAGACAATGTCTTAGAATGACTCATGAGGTCACATCTAAGAAGACAAATATTCACCAATGGATTTGAAACAAAAAAATGAAATTGTAAAGGAAAAATGTATAAATTCTTCAAATAAGATGTCCAAATACTTTCAACTAATTAAATTTTGAATGATCAATTTCTGGAACCCAAAGAATATAAGTTTAAGGAATTTGTATAATTATAGTAAAAAAGCCTGTAACTCCTATTAATCTTTGGTTGGATGGAACACACCCACTCATATTAAAATTCTAATTTCTTTTCTCCATTTAGTAAATTCTAACCTGCCTTTTTCAATGTTGATTCTTCACAGAAACATTTCATTGCTTCAATAAGAATGTCAAATGTAAATGGTGCTCTTGTTTTTTTAATGTTATGTTTAATTGATACATTTCAAACATTTACTAAGGATTTGTATTATGATGATGATGAGTTTTTTGGACTACAAATAGCCTTTGAAATATGTATTGCGAATATTTAGAAAACAAGACTAGTGGTAGAAGAAAACACACTGGAAATCAATGAAGGCTATTTAGTCAGGACAGCTGTCCTTGGGCTCTGAATTACTCTTTGACACTTTAGAAAAGTAGGCAAAGGATCGACTATATGGTGATGGAAAGAGAACTGACTCTGGGTGGTGAACACACAATGTGATACATAAATGATATATTACAGAATTGTACACTCCAAACCTATGTAACTTGAGTAACAACTGTCACCCCAATAAACTTTAATTAAAAAAAAAGAAAACTAGGCAAATACTTTGAAGGCATTGAACAATTTTTCATAGAGAAATAAAAAAAGTATTTTCATAAGCAAGTATTGTAATGAATTGAGAAGAATGATTCTCCTCTGAGCAACCTTCACAATTCCTTATTTTCTGAATTTGAGCTGATTTACCTGTACATAATTTGCTTATGAAGCACATGTAGTACTGGCTTTTATATGTGTCTTTTAGAAGATTTGGGTTCACTCTATAGCTCTATAACCTATAAACTAACATGACTAGGAACTTATTTTCCCTTGTCTGTGAAATGTGGATAGCATTTTGCTTTCTGGTCTACAAAATTTGTGACTTATTCTTATCAAATAAGACAAATTTTAGGACACCAAAAACAGATACTAGAAAAAAGATTTCACCTACCTTTCATTTCTTATTAAATATAATGTCCAAATAGTATTCAAACAATACCATGATGTATCTGTCAGAGTTTGATCAGAATAGAATCACTATGAGTGACATAGAAGAGGGGATTTATTATATGGCTTATGCATTCATGGGAGCTGATTTAAGCAGTCAGCATAAGGCTGTTTCCACGTGTCTGGGGCTGGGTTGGAACTCAGCAGCATGGAAGTTGGTGTAAGGGAGATAATACCTTTTTCCTCTATCCTTCTGAATTTTTTGCTGGGGCCCCTTTAACAAAAGACAAATTAACAAGAGAAAAATATTCAAATTTATTTCATATAAGTTTTATGTGATACAGTTGCCTTTATAAAGAAAGGAAGACCTTAAGAAGCAGTTCAAACTGAGAGTTTTTATTTAGGTTTGATGAAGAGTGAAAAATGGTGGGAAAATATGATGGGACACAAAAGGGTATGCGCTAAGTGTAGTAAATTGGAGAAAACAGCAAGGCCTATTCATTTGAGTCTCCTGCATCTTGGGAGATAAGAATGTTCCTTCCTTTCCTCGGGGTACAGAGAGGCACTTCTCATATTAGGGTTTTATGACCAGCTTCAGGGGAACATCAGAAAGTTCTTCTTATACATGCCGTGTCTTAAATTCCTTTAGCTGAAAATATTGAATATACCAAAGTGCTGTATTTTGGGGTATTGTATTCTGAACTCTGTCATTGAAAAGGGCAGATGGAAATAGAATAGGGGAGACTAAGGACAAACGGAATGGGCAAGAACAAACTGGAATGCTCATTTGACTCTCACCACCTCAAATTAGGATGATGTGGATGAGCTACAGCATAAATTGGCACGTTCATCAATGGATCCACAAAAGCACGTGGCCAGGATTTGGAGATGCTGAAAGAGTCAATCCAGCCAGAACTGGAAGACATGCTGCTGGCTGATGCCACATGTCAGGGTCAGCTACCGTATCTGCGCTAATGTGCATGAGCTGCAACAGCACCTGCCCTACTTCAAGCTTCAGAGGATAAATAATGGCTATTACTTCCTTTTTACCTTCCAAATCTCACAAAAATTTCTTTTGTGCCTGTCATCTGGAAAGTATTTGTAAAGGAATTCTGGGAAATAAAGATCCAGCTTAGTGATTTGGCAGCATACAAAATTACCACATACTAGGATGTGTGGGGAAGGGGAAACATTCCCTTTCATCCTTTGGTTCTTTTGGCTGCCCTAGTAATCTGATCAATAGGAGGTAGAACAACAAAAGAAAACCAAATTTAATCTCATGTGCATGGGAACCCCACATGAGAGAGTCAGAGATCCTGCATGCATGAGAGCTTCAGAGTTAGAAAGGGGAATTAGGTATATAAGACATCCTGAGCTAGGGATGAAATAAGGTGCCTTAGGGACTTCAAAAGGTCATTGCAGGATGATAAGAACAGCAGACATTCACTAATTAGTATATAGTTTGCTCTGCTCTACAGATAGGTCAAGAGAAGTTACCTCTGATAATCTCTTATGGGCAAGTCCTCTAATTCAAATTTTTCTTAGTTAAGGGCAAGGGGAGAAGTTTCTCTTGAGCCTGAAACTAAAATTGCCTTTTACTCAAAGACATCTGCATACCACTAAAGGACACAATGGGGTGGCTGGGTCTGGACTCCCACAGATGACTATATAATTTAGCATCTGAAACAGAATATTTGTGAAAGTGAAATGGATAGCTATTAATATTTATTTCAGGACCACAGGCACAAACCAAGATGTCTGATCACCCATATATCCTCCTTGCCCTGAGGTCTCTCTAGAAGATGAATGTCTTCAGAAGCCCCAAGTGAGGAGGAGGGGGAGAGACAGGACAATGTTATTTTCTGAGTAATTGAAGCTAGGGGGTCACAAAGATTGCTGGAGATCTTGCCCTCAAGCCTCTGCAGAGTTGCCAGGAAGTCTTCCCAGGCAAAAGAGGGGTATCCTGATAACTTAATAACTCTTTCAGGACCAGAATTTGTGGACTTTGGTTGAAATTCCTTACAAACTCCTTTGCCTTATTTATAAGGAGATGGCTTTTTCTTTAAACAATACATGCAAACAAATAGGATTTCTAAAGAAGTTATTATAAACTTAGGCATTAATATAACAGATGTTCTGATTTCCCTCTAGGTCAGAATTTGCAGGAAGAAATTATGGTAACTCTTGGTTTTTCTTTCCTAAGAACAAGGATCATAATTTATTAGCATCTTCATTTATAGAAGGAAAAATCATTATATGGCTGTCGTAGGTGGTCTCAAAGCACATTTGGTAATTTTTACATGCATTCCACAAAACAGACTTATTTCAAAACAATTTCATAAGAATTAGAGAAGATAATCTATGTAATATATACGTATCTGGCACTCATTAAATGTAACTTGAATTTGAATCTTATTACCAGGAAGTAAGATTACCGTAGTAATTTGAGAAGAGAACCAGCAAGGGCATGATGGTAGGAAGCATCAATTTCTTATGAAAGTCTTGCAGACATCTCCTGATGTGCTTTTTAAATAGATTTTCTAATGAGGTGTGCCATTTATCTACTGCTCGTGGAAATTAATTTCCCTGATTTTTTTTTCCTGGCACTTAGCCCAGTTAAGCAGGTGCACTGTTTGTCAGGCTGAGTTTAGAGGAGTGAGGAGTAAAATGATTCAAGGAACACCCAAAGTCAATCAGAATGTATAAATTTAACATTTAATAGTTATGTAAATATGTATATTTATATGTATATGTGTGTCTGTGTGCATAGAGATATCTGTGTGACTGAAACGCACCATTTTAGACTTTATCAGTTCTCATATGTACTGAGTTTTCGAGAATGGTTGACATTTTGTGTGCTTTTTATTCTGATTCAAGTCTTATCTCATATCCCACATTTTCTGTTCAATGTCCCAGGACTGTTTGGTCCTCTTGGTCACTACATCTGAAAGGATGCATTTCATTATACAATCCCAGGAGGGTTATACATATCTCAAGGAAGCAGAAGATTTTATTGTCTAATGATATCTAGATCTTAATCACAGTTTGTTGATTCTTCATGAATTGAAGAAAAAGATAAAGAAAAAGTTATTCATTTTAAAGAAATGTTCTTAATTCTATTGTTCCTGCATTTTTGGTCTTAAATTTCTCTTTTCAAATTATGATAATGACAGATATCGTTTCTGTCAAGTTGCTGTCTTTAAATGCCCTTTTTTTGGGTGTGGGGAGAAAAAGTTGGCAGATTTATTTTGGACCCCAGGTTTCTGCTGGTGGTAGATTTCAAGGTCAAGAAAATCTAAAAGTTTGATAGCAGTGCTCTATACTACTCATTTAAACCTTAGCAAGTGAGACCATATATTGGATTCATAAATATATCCATGTAAATGACTATAATTATAAATCATATTAACATATTAACATATGTTTTAATGGACCAGCTAATATACTACATCTTTCAGTGCTTATACTTAAATTTTCTACCTTAAAGAAACTTTTCCTAAACTTTGAATGTAAATCAAGTCACTCTATCATAATTCCTCATTATATTGTTTACTATTTGCTCATAACACTTACTCCAAATTGTGTGTATTTAATTGGGTGTGATTTTTTATTTAATGTCTTCACTGACCTGTTAGGTTTGTAAAAAATTATTTTGTTCATTTATTTAACTTGATTTTTCAAATGCTGAGAAGTGTTTAGCACGAATTATGTTCTAAATAAACATTTGAGTAAATTTTGTGGTGAAAGAATAAATAAGTAAATAAAAGGAAAGGTTGTAACATTTTTTTATACTCTGAATGCTGAGTAATTAGCATAGTATTTCTTTATAAAGTATTAGTTTATGATGATATTGATAGCATTAGGATTCACATTTAAAATACTTTTTAAACTTCTGTCTCCCTGATTGGATCATAAGCATCTCAAAGGTAAAATTTGTCTTATTCATTTTAGTATTACTATCACCCTGCTTAGAATTTGTATGATTTAAATAGAAATTATTTGCCAAGCATATTATAGCACACAACAAACAACCACAAATGAACAAAATACAAAATAGTAAAAGCAAAAGAACACATGAACTTCAGAAAAGAACCAAAGTAGTTAAACTCAGGCTCTGGGGTCTAGACTACTGGGTTAGAATCCCACTCCAACAATTACTAGCTATGTAAACTTATGGGGAAATTAATTCTTTGTGCCTGACTTTTACTCTTTGTAGGTAATCATAGTATCAGCTTCATATGAGTCCGTGAGAATTGAATCAATTAATAACATATATAACACTTGGAATTTTGAATGGCACCTAGTAATTATTAGATAAATTGTAGTTAGTATTATTTTAATTTATTCTTCATGACCCTAAGCATATTTCAATATTTCAAAGAGATGAATAGGCATATTTCAAAAAGATGGATTGACTATATGATTTCCAATTTTTAAATATCATGTAGATTCTACCAACTGCACAATAGAAATCCAATGATTTAAATATTCTATTTTATGTTGAGGGAATATTCTAACCATTCTGAAATGATTTGTTATGTGAAATAGTAAGGACACAATTCATGGCATTATATTATGTATTATTATGTGGTAAAAAGAATTTTAAAATATTTTTTCAGCTAATACTGAGCAATAGAATAGCTAAAGAGAATAGATAATATAGTCAAGAGTTTCCAAAACTAAACCTTGACTTGATAAAACATATGTTTAGTAATTAATCAAAATGTGCTAATTGTTATATTAATTGTATTTTAATCCCAAATCTAATATCTCCTCCACTGGTCTGTTAAGTTTATAATATAATACAATAGTCCAAATAAGTCATTCAACTGGAGTACTATATTTTGATTTTCTTATGCTACCAGAAAATTAATTTCATTGAATGTGAGCTTGGAAACATATCAATGAAAATCTATAAATCTACAGAATAGAAAAACTGTTTCCCCATTCCTTATTATATGTGTAGCATTGGAATTTTGTTTCTATTTAAGATATGCTTTTTTAAGAAGATGAAAGCAAATTAATTTTTCAATTTAACATAACATCTACACTATGCTTATTAATAAAAGTACAATGTGAGTCTCCATTTTTTATATAGTTATTTCACATGGGTAAAAGAAACCAAAAGTTGCTTGTGATTCTGTTTCAAAATATGAAATGCCCTTTATTTGACATGGGTCTAGCTCCAGTTAGCTGGAAATATTCCAGGCTTCAACATCTGCAACACAATTCTGCCAGCGAAAACTTGGTTGATTGGGGTCATATTGAGAAAGAGAGGTGAAGTTTGCATGTATTTTATTTGCATTCAATAATGTTTTGTATTGCCTCAAAATGCAACAATAGAGGGACAGCAAAGTGTACCTTAGAAATGTTGTCATGAAACTATTAAATATTGAAATAGCCATGTAATTTTAACTATAGATGCTCATATTTAATTTCATTAGGACTCCGCACAAGCATGCATTTCTAAAATGCTGAAGTTAGTTAATAGTAAGGATGAGTATGAGAAAATTTCAATTGAGAAAACGTTAAAAAGCAGAAGGAAAATGCCCATGCCTCAGATATTGAATGGCAAGGATTGGAGCTATGCTGTGACTATTCAAATGTAGATTAGAAAAGTGACAGTCATTTCCTTGTGCTGTCAAAAAACTATTAGCTCACCAAAAGTGCTTTTCAATCTGGATTCTACTTTTTCTTTGGTTTAAAAGCATCTAAATATTCAACATCTGCAAGTATTTCATTTTTTCAAGATTGCAAATCAAATGGGTTTTATCTTTTACAAAGTTATGTACTTCAAGAGCTTTGTGTTCATTCTTATTTTATTTATTTTTTTGTATGATTCTCATTAAAAGAAGGAGAAGGGCTGATCATTGTAATTGAATATGGGTACTATCTAGAGATCAGAGTGAAAAGACAGGGAGAGAAAAAGAGAGAAAGAGAAAATGACAACGGTTTGGGAAAAATACATTTACCAGGGATGTTAAAAGATAAAATGAGGAATATTACATTTTTTCAAGCTTATTTGAGCAGAACTACAACCATGAATTAGGCAGCACCAAACCTGAAGTGGTTAGGAACAATCCAGCAACAAGAGCTAGTTGTCCTTAGATTTTGATTTCTTAACCTTGAGGAATTTACATGTTTAGGTTTTGGTTTGTTTACATAGGGTGCTAACGTATTGGTACCACCTTAGTCTAATGGCCTCCTTGTTTAGTTAATTTAACAGAGAAGTACAAGTTACTGCTTCAGGAAGACTTGGCTTTTGAAAAGGGCTTGCTATTCTTAACAAAAAGTGTGTACCTGAGAGGAAAGAACCTCAAGAAAGTATGTTTTCAATGTTGCTACATTTAAATGTTGCTAGATTTAAATGTCATCTCCTGCCAGCATCTTCAAAATCTCCTCTATATCCTCCTTTTAGACATGTTTATGTGCTTTCTAACTTGGAGCAATAAACATATTTCCTTCACCTCCTTATATCCCTATTTAGCCATAACTCTTTTTGTGTCTGTCCATCTAGCCACGCCCCTTTACTCAGAGATAACTGACACTGTTCTGTCCCTGCTGAAATATCTCAAATACACCTGTGAGTTCTTAAGGAACAAATCCAGTGCATATGTAACATCTTCCTCTTGGTTATACCTTGCAGCATTAGAACTGTTCACTGCCATTTCTTTTTAAAAACCTTATCCTCTTGTGACTTTTATAACTCCTTTGGCACCATTAGCGTCTTGCCCCTTTTAGACAATATCACCTTCATCTATTGCATTAGCTGCGATGACTTTGCATCGCCTGTACAAGTGATGAGCAGACTGCTCTCAGGGTTAGCCTGCTTATCTTTATTATAGAGCTCTCAATTTAATAACAGGATCAATCCTTCTTTAAAATGGCCGGATAGTAGATTTAGAGGCTAAAAGCAGTGATACAGTTCTAAACAAGTAAAGCACGAAAGTTAAGTTTCAAGAAAATGCGTTCTTCCCACCCGGAGAGTCACTATTTCTATTTTGAAGGAAACATTTAGCTCATAAGTGTTTTTATTTTCCCCTTAATTGACCTACTTGCCAAAAAATTTGCTTCCAACTGACCTTCACACCTAATGACTTTCCAGTCCACATCTTCAACCCCAATTTCTCCCCACTTTTTCTAATCACATAAGGATGTTCAGTTGTAGCATTCAACTCAAAATTCCTAATTTAGCTAGTTGTGTTTCAATCCCGGCCTCCCTCCAAGATTGCAAATCCCGTTTATTTTGCACTTTCTTAAGTCAGAAATATGGAACTCATGAGTTTTTCTCTTTCCTCACTATCCAATGAATATCTACATTTAGTGATCATTCAGTGATCAAAAAGAACCCATTCTACTTTTTAAACATGTCTTAATTCTGTTCTGTACTGTGAACCTTATCTCCAGCATTCCTGCCTTAGTTTCCCCAAGATTGTTACAGTAGCCACATTTTCTTTTTGCCTCTAGTCTTGCCTCTGACTTGTTTCTAATTCTGAGTCCAGATTACTATAAATTGTAAATCTTATTTTTGTGTTCCCCTATTAAAAATTTTAGATGTGTTCCCTTTAATATATATACACACACACACACACACACACACATATATGGATATAAAATACATATATATAAATAAGTACATGAAATGATGAAAAGGTAAAACAAAATGTAACAAAATTAGTAACTGTAAAGGGAAGAAGAAAACAATAATGTAGGGGATTAGAGTAAAACAATTTTCTTGTCTGTGCTCTTACATATGAGGAGTTTTTACTTAGGGACAGTGTAAAGGTTTTTTTTATAATTAAAAAGTTAAAATAGAAAAATAAAAGTAATCATTAAAATTTGAAAACATATTGAAATAAATGAACATAACTCTGTATCATGGTATAAGAATAACCAGAGAAAATGGATATTTCAAATGACATGAAAACACAGAGTTATGACTCTCTGTCCTTAGTGTGTTTTGTGTGTTAAAGAACACATAAAAATGAAGAGACTTAAAAGTCTATCACTGCTTTTATTGTTAATAGTAATATTTGTGTCATTTTATATGAAATTGTTTACAAGGACACTGTAAAAAAAAGGACATAAAAAAGGAAATAAATTGATATCATTAAGACTTAAGATGTTCAATAGAGAAGGGATGTGAGAATAAAAGCAAAGAAGTTGTGAGTAAATCTTGTATTCATACATTTTATTTGGAAATATCAGTGTAAACCCATGACCTTTTGAAATTTTATGTTTCTTGGATGTTCAAAGGTTTAGAAACAATAATAATCCAATGCAATGAGCATACCTTCTGACTCAATTTTAGTGTAAACATACCATTTCCCAATAAAAGGAACCAACATTCCTTCATGAAGTAGCATCCTTGATCTGGCACCGGAAAGATCTAGAATTTACTTTGGGCATTTGTGTGTGTGTGTCTTAAGCAAGAAACTGTCTAATAAATCTTTATGGAATAGACATGCATACTGAAGTGTTAATGGATCTGGGATTAAAATTTTAAGTATCTAAGATCTGCTTTAAAATATTTAGCAAACTAGAAAAAAGAAAAGATAAATGTGGGGGAAAGAGGAAGGTAACCGAGATTGGCAAGATGATAATTATTGAAGCTAGGTTCAGTGGATTTGTATTGTCACATTGGCTAAAATGGAACCGCATTTTCTAGAATTCCCTTGTCTGCATAGTTCTTTCTGGGTTTGCATTAGCCAGAGGAATCCTTGTGTGTGAGATTTGGAAGGCAGGAGGTCAGCAGGGCCACGGAAGTCATTGCAGGGGACCAGGCACAGTTGTGTGTATGTTGTCAGTGATATCTTGGCTCACCTTGTTGGCGTGAGACAACTGCTCCTGCAGCAACTCCACGTTCTGCTAGATCCTCCTTTGGCTTCTTCCAATCCTGGCCAAGGTGCATATTTAGCTCCATGTTAAAGGGCGACTGCTTTTTCTTTTTGAAGTGAGAGGTTTGGTGGTCACAGGATTGTTCCATCTTGTCCCCTTGAATTTCAGTCTCAATCACTCGCGGACTCCAGATTTCTTTGCTTCCTTTACTTTATGGCCATTTTTTTTTTTTCTTCCCAAGTGCCTCTTCGGGCTTCAGCCCCCAACATCACATGCATAAGTAAAAATCTCTCATAGTGAGGTAATTATTAGAAGTCCATGGGCATATCATGAATTCAACTTTTCATTTCACTGTGTTCTCTGAAGTGTTTATTGTGGGTAAGGATAACAGATTCCAGGGAATTTCTACCTCTGTGTATGGTCTTTATGTTAAAAATCTTGGAGAAGGAAAAGCTGTTGAGATCCTTGGTTTTGAAGTTAAATCATTTGTGTAATTCAGGGCAGTTGATTGTATACAACTTTTTAAATGTCCTACTTTAAAAATAGAACGTCTATCATTGAGTAAGGCAATATCATGGTATTCATTTCTAAAAGCAGGCATTTAAATATATCAAATTAAGGTTTTATCATATTCTCTTCCTTTTAGGAGCATCTGACATATTAATTCATAACTTAAATACCAGGTCTGAAAAAAACTGATGTAATGTCTACATTTCTTGTTAAATCAGTGTTAAGACAAAGCATTACTTTAACCTTCATATTCAGTTTCAAAGAAATTTTACAACATTGCTTGAATTCCACATTTCCATCCATGTGAGGATTCTTGAAATAATATTATGTACTGTAAACAAAGCTATCCAATGCAATGCATATAATACAACAGTTGAATTTAATATTAATTGGTCTCAACCTCTCCATTTTATTATTAATTTTTTTCCTTTATTTCTCCCAAATCCCTATCAGTTAGCAAGGTCCACTCCAATTAATCCATTTATTTAATCATTTTTTAAAGACCACTACACGTGGATTTTAAGAGCGGATACTAAAAAAAAAAGCCTCTCTTAAAATATGTATTGGATGGAAACTCTATTCTTAAGAGAGCTATTTTAGGGCTACAAATTATCACTATACTGGTTACAACAAAAGTAGCTTATCAGATACCAAAATATCAAGTGTTTTCTCTGGAACTGAAGCAAATTTACAAAAATGTAGTTATCCTCCATGAGGTTTTCAAAAGAAAATAATCGGAATATGTGTGATTCTAGTTGGTGTGCCCTTTACAATCTGTTGGCAGGAATGTATTTAACCCTTAAGGGTTAAATATAGAAGAATAAAAGTGCCACATCCAACATTTCTTGCAATCTTGACTTGCTCAAATGTGCTACTTCTTCTGTCTCTTGTACTGGCTTTTACCTTCAAGATGACATAAAGAATAAGAAACCAAGAAATTCATGAGAGAAAAAGGCATTTGATTACAAGAGATTGAAAGCCCTTCCATTGTGATGATCAATTTAAAGATGGCAGTTCAGACTTCATTGAATTCAACTAAGTATGCTTAAGGCAAAGGGTCCAACCTATGAGAAATTGTTAGGAAGTTACTTCAGAGTGGGCCTAAAAAGCTTTAAAGTACAATGTTTTGAGTAAATATCACTTTGATGAAGATGTCCACCTTTGTAGTAAATGTAAGAGCACATATTTTTGTTTGTTATTTCTTAAGTATTTGTGCCTAGTATTGTCAATATGGGAAACTCAAGGGTTGGAGGACTCAGAGGGCTATTTAATTCTCTGTGAGTGCTTTTCATTTCAAACATGTTTTAGTTAAAAATAAATTAAATTAAATTGACCTTATATCCTTAGGAAATAGTTGACTGTTATAAATGATGCCCAACTTCAAGTTTAAACTGTTTAATAAGAATTTGCATTCTCTCAACTATATTTTAGTGTGTAGGAAACCTATTAACACATTGGAGAGGACAATTGCTTTCTGCATATACTGACACAGTATTCAGACCTTTTTTTAAAAAAATATTTTTGTCTTGTTTATCCTGCTTGTGTTTTCCTTCTTCCCATCCTGAAGGGTGGTACGGGGTTGGGAAACACATCTGAATTTCTTTTGGCCTGGGTAAAGATCTAGGGAATTCTGTTCAAAAAAGACTAAGTTAATTTCACAGTACTTCAAACAGGAATCGTCATGTAACTGAGAGCATATTAAATGCATAATTTGCTAGTATTTTTTTAACTTGATCAAAATTTTACCAACAGAAGCAAAATAATTCTAACACTTGTCTGCAGCAAGAAGCAGAAACTAGTCACTTAAAATTATAATTTCTTTCAGTATGGAAAATCACCGCTATATATTTGGAAACCACATTCCTTACATATCAAAATTAGAAACACCTAGATAGCAAGCCCATAAATGATAGTACCTTGTTAATTATATTACACTTAAGATAGGATATTGCACAAAATAAGTGATAATCTTCTTGAAAGAAGAATCTCTATTTTTTTAGTCAGCCTCAAATTGAGTACTACTCTGTATGAGGTGCACACACCAACATGCATACAAGTTGAATTTTTCCTAATTTAAATACCATTTATGACACCTTTAAAATTATTTACCTCATTTTAGATCCAGATATTTAGATGTAAATGTTTTCTGGGCGGTAAGGGCAAGCACTAGTCATTTCATGTGTCCTGATGAAAGCAGTGTTTGGATTTCACAGACCTTATCAAGGTTGCCTGTGAGGACATAGTGACAGGCGATCACAGGGTAATATTTATAGCAGCCCAAACTTATGGAGCACTACCATATATTTGAGTTAAGTGATTCTGAAAATTGAATTAATAATTACCTAATGTTTACTAGATTCTTTACTGTGCATTAGGCACTTTACATCAAGGAGTATATGTTCAGTGAGTTTGAGTGAAGCTCAATAAGCACCATCTGTTGCAGGCAGAGACTCATGAGCAGAAGGGTCAGAATATGACTGGAGCTCTGTTCTCCTGACGTTCCATGCAGTGACTCAGACATATGCAGATGGGCAAATCTAGAAAGCCCTCCTCTTAGTTGTTCTTTCCTTTGGTAAAGAATGCATGAGGGCAGCCTTATAGCTGGGGGTTAACTCGTTTGGGAATGGATACCATGCAGTCAGAATTTAGGTGCCAAATACCCAAGAAGACACTGAAAATGGCTGTTGCACAGCATTTGGACTCTGAGAGAAGGTGACATCATACACAGTGCGTGCTGCTGAGGGGAGGGGAAGCTGCTGGTCCTGGTAGCACACTGGGAAGAGCCCCTGGGTCATTCAGGATTCAAAGACAAACTTGCTTGTTTTTTCACACTGACACTTATTAGTTACCAAGCACTGCACTATGTGACTTGAATCTATTATCTCATGTAATGTTCATAACAACCTTGTGAAGTATTACTCTTATTGTGATTTTACAGTTCAACATACTGAAGCACAAAGTACTTTGGATCTTTCTTTTCCCCCATTATGTGATATTGTTCGTCAGAACTGGGTATAATGTAAATTGGAGAATGAGAAGGCTGAATATAGGGATAACTGACACAAGGCATTGAGGTCTTGATTTAGAATAGTACCTTTGGAAATGCAGAGGCAATGGATTTTATAGACATGGCACAAGTTAATTTTCTGAACATCACACAGTTATTAGGTTGATGCAAAAGTAATTGCGATTTTTGCAACTTTTTTTAACCTTTTAAACCACAATTACTTTTGCACCAACCTAATATTAGGCAGGGGATGCATGAGGCCTAGAGTAGAGTGAGTAAAGAACTCACCTTAGTGTAAAATTTAAGAGGGTTCTACAAAACTCAGTAATTAAGATAAATCATATTTAATGCAATACTTAAAAATTCAAAATTAATGCAAAAATATGTGATGAACACAATATCAAAATTTTTAATGAGGACAGGATCATTCTTAGAGATTTTTCCTTTTGTCTTTGGCTACAATATAGTTTGACACAGCGTGAGATGAGAGGCCTGAACTTCAGTGCTACCAGCCTGAGTTCAGAGCCATGCCTATAACCATTGTTTGCTGATGTTTCTCAGGATATGAAAGATAAAAGTGAGTCAAATATAACTTAAAGAATGTAAGACTGATGGTCAAAGATAATGGTGAAATCATGGACTTGGTTCTTTAGGAGGAAAGTAGAGAAAATTACTAATTTAATCCCCCTTGTATATTTAGAAACTTAAGTATCTGTATAGTTTGTCTTCAAAGACAGAGCACACATAAAAATTCTATTTAGCTTTAAACTTTTCCTGCCTGTCTTGTGTGTCTTGGCACTCATGAGTGCCAGAATCCATTTACTGATCACATGGGGCCTAAAACAGTTTCCCTCTTCATGTGGTGGGGAAATATAAGGTACAATTAAGAGTGACTTGAACAACGAGGAATATTTCTTATCTCATATAACAGAAGCACTAGAAGTAGGATGATTATTCCAAGATTGAGTAATTCAATGCCTCAGTAATGTCATGGATTTGAGTTCTTCCATCTTTAACCATTGCTTCTTTCAGTGAGTCAGCTACCATCCTCATGGTTATAAGGTAGATCCAGTAGCTTCAGGCTCTCTGATATTATGCAGAAGACTTCTTGTTCCCCTTTTAACAGCAATAAACCTTTCCCAGAATTTCTCATCCAACATCTTACTCTAGAACCAATTGTGAATGCTTGTTTTTGTTCGGTTGATAGCTCTGATAGCTAACAGTTATGCTCTGGAGGGTGCAAAATCAGGCTCCATCACTTATTAGAGATATAACCTTGGGCAACTTATTTAAATTTTCTGTTTCTCAGTTTTCTTATATTTAAAATAGAAATAAAGTAAGTTACCCTACTACATTGGGTTATTGAAAGGAAAAAGTGAGTTAATATATGTAAAGTTCTTAGAATGGTATCTGGCAGGAAATACACACTTTATAAATGTTAGCTACTATTATTTTTATGATGCTCCTCATTGTAATATATGTAACTTGTGGAAATATGAGAAGTTAGAAAGCACAATTACCTGAGTATCTCTTAAACAAGAAGACAATAAAAGGTTTAGTTTCATTATAAAATATCATTCCCACTGACACAATTTGTATATGGTATCTGAGAGAAGGAATAAGAATCATCTTGAGTACTACTATCTTATTTAAGATATATTTATAACTATCTATATGTATATGAATATGTATACCCTGTTTCCACAAAAATAAGACCTAGCCAGACAGTCAGCTCTAAAGAGTCTTTTGGAGAAAAAATTAATATAAGACCCGGTATTACATTAATTATATTATATTATATTACATTACACTACAATACACTACATTATATTATATTATATTATATTATATTATATTATATTATATTATATTATATAGACCTGGTCTTATACTAAAATAAGACTGAGATATTATATATATTATATTATATTATATTATATTATATTATATTATATTATATTATATTATATTATATTATATTATATTATATTATATTATTTTATACCTGGTCTTATATTATAGTAAAATAAGACCTGGTCTTATATTAATTTTTGCTCCAAAAGATGTATTAGAGCTGATTGTCCGGCTAGGTCTTATTTTCGGAAAAACACGGTATCTATATCTATATCTATATCTATATCTATATCTATATCTATATCTATATCTATATCTATATCTATATCTATATCTATATCTATATCTATATCTATATCTGTATCTGTATCTATATCCATATCATGTGTGTGTTTTTAAATTTTTTGTCCACATGGCTGCAAATCATAAGCTGGTGTCAAGCCAGGAACCCTGACTTCATGAAAATAGCCTGATTTAATTATTTTAGAGTCAACCATACTCTACGTGTCTACAGAGTGTATATAACATTTAAGCATAAGGATAATTAAACTGCTATCTGTTTTGTTGGATTTTATTGTTATGTTCCTCAGTGAATACTTAGAAAGAAGGGAAATGGGTAAATGGTCTCAATCTATTCAGATCATAAAAACCCCATTTGCAGTATTCTTCCATTAGATATAAAATATACTAGTGTTAAAAATGTCTTTAATGATGCCTGTAAAATCCAGTTCCTTACATATAATTATTTTAAAATTCTCAATTACAATTATAAAATTCCATTTTGTTTCCTTTCTTTAAGGTTTAATATAATCATTCAGACAATCATATCCTGCTCACATGAAACTCTCCAGAATGTAGTAAAATAAAGTCCAAAGTGTAAAGTTACAATGCCACTGAATAATGGAGATAAGTTTTCCTGAAACTTATCATCCTTGGATGGACTGTGAATCTCCTGTAACAGAACATAAAATTAAAATTAAAATTTTCCCCAAAAACCTTCTCTCTCGTATTATTTCCTCCCTCCCTCCTTCTCCCTCTCCCTCTCCCCCTCTGCCATTTCTCCTTCTCAGAATCCATCGTTTGTTCCTCCCCATCTTTCTGACCTATTCCTATATTCTAAAGTTTGTAGTATTCCTGGATCCACTTTCTTCTTGATCACATTCAGTATCATGTCTTTGAAATTTTCTATTATCTATTGACCTTGCAAGTTTCTATTTCCAGTAAGGACTTCTCTTTTGTAGATCATATTAAGCTATACAGATGCCTATATCTCCACATGGATGTATAAAAGGCAACTTAAGTTTGACAAGTCTCAACTCAGTTACTTGTATAATGTCTCCCCTAAACCCTGCTTCTCTCCAGTCCTCCCCATTTCAGTAAATGGCGTTACCATCATTCAAGTTTCTCATACCAAAAACTTTGAAGTTATCCTGTACCAATAGTGTAAGTCTACACTATTAAGTCTATCTTTTAAATACATTGAGCATCTGACCACACCTCACCACACACAGTTAAAACTCTGAGAGAAAATACTGTAATCTTTCTCCTGGATTATTTCATTTGGCTCCTTTCTGATCTTTGTTTCCAACCTGGTATACTTTCAATCCTCAACATAGTAAATAACATTACATAAGTCAAATCATTTCATTCTTCTGCTCAAATCTTTCAATGACTAGGAAGTCATGATCAGAGTAAAAGCCTAATTTTGGAGTCCTTAACCTTTAGATAATATAATATGTTGTCATAATTCTAGTCTCTTAAGAAATCAAATGGAAAAGAATCTCTGAAAAGCTAAAATAGTTTTTAAAATTAAGGAAAACATTAAAAATGTTTAAAAATTAAATTGCAGATTAATGAAAAATCAAGTGCAGTTTATACCATATTTATGGATAGATAACCTCTTCAATCAAATCTTAAAAACTATTCTTAGCCCTTCAGAGAGATTTTCATGTAATTCAAATGAGGAGAACATTTTGGAAATTCCTAATATGTTTAATTGGTTGCGTTTTTTTTTTTTTTTTAATCTCTCATTTTACAAACAGTTTCTATTTTCTAGGATATGGAAAAAGGAGGATTTATAGACTTTGTTTTTGTTTATTTGTTTGTTTGTTTTTCTTTCTAATGCTATCCATTAAAGTTACCAGAAATTCAAACACTTTTTCATTTTTAGGTACTGAGATGTCTCACAAGGATAAAGCCATTGATTCTAGCTGGAACTTGATATGATCACTACCTTGACGATTCCAAATTTTTCCTAATGTGTCATGGATTATAGTAAATGGACCGCTCAGTCTTGTTAGTCACAACTATTTAAGTCAACTTGGAACTTACTGTTTATCTGAAAATTTACAAAGCCATGTTCTCCATAAAGTTTTCTAGTACAACATGGGCCAACCATGATTTCTTCTGTTCCTCACCATCCATAAATTTATATTGTAATTTGGATGACATAAGTATATGAGTACACAATTTTAATTTATTCTTAATTTTCCCCATGTTGAACTGTTCTTTAGATTATAAACTTCTCAAGGACAATTTCATCCTGGTTACCCCATAGTGTTTGGACACAGTTACCCACTGATTTTTCTTTTTATTTGAACACACGTGCATACTATGACAAAAGGTAATTTCTATCTATTAGGAAAGAAGTTGTAGCCAAGAGATGTTTAAATTCATAAAATCGATATATTCATTTAGTCAAAAGAATTAGGAAAAACAGCTTTTCTTAGTTTTGTCGGGAATGATATAAAATTTTTCTTTTTTAAAATTACTTTTAGCAAGCTCTATTTCCAAGATTGGCTCAGATCCACTAAAATTCGTACATCATGCTGTGGAGGAAACCACGGACTGGGTCTATGGCTTCTTTTCTTTGTTGTCTGACATCATCTCATCTGATGGTGATGAAGAAGATGATGATGACGGGGACGAGGACACTGATAAAGGTACAAAGAGCCTAGAGACAAGTCTAATTCCTAGGACCAATATTAGATATGCATTATAGTGGTTTGCTTAAGTTTAAGCACAAATGAACACTTAAGTCAAGCTAAACCGAAAAGGATACAGTTCTGACTGGTAAGAGTGAATCGATAGTAAATTGGGCTTATTTGCCTTTCATCGTATAGCTTATCTGCTGTTATGGCAAAGATGTCAAAATTAAATGCTACCATTACAGTAGCATTATAGTAGAGCATGTTTTATCAAGCACTACTATAAACGCATGATAGAAACTCACATTTATATGCTTCTTCAGAGAAAAATAGTAGCTATTTCTCATGTTATTCTTAGAAATATTGAAATAACACCAGCAAAACTAAATATACATATAAATGTTTTATACACATAAATCCTATTACTCAAATAGTAGAAAGCAATTCTACTAAAATCACAAAGTAAATTTATTGAACCAAGTGATGGTGTAGAATGGAGTGATGCATTTTAAATGCCACAACAATCATGCAACTAACCTATGTACTCTCTCATGTGTATTAATGAATAAAAGAAAATAAACTCAAACCACAAAAACTGCTGCCGAGTAGATGTGAGAAGAACAAAGCATTTTGATTCTGTCTTTTGGATGACAGTTTTAGGATCAACCTTAGTCATCAGACATCATGTGTTTAGCTTTTACTACCAGGAAAGTTCTTATTATTTTAGCCCTTGTATGACTTTGTCTGAATTTGTATTTGTTTGGCCTCAGCGAGAGGATGAGATGAGCAATAGAGAACTGAAATGAACATGATATATGAACTACCATGTATAATTTGGATCATTGCCACAATTTTATTGAACTCATAAAAGTAACGCTGTCTCAAATAATATACATAAACAAAGCTTATTTTTAAAACTGGAATTTGGGAAAGAAACTAATGTGAAGACCGTTACTGTCAGAACTAATATATTTTTTTTTAAATGAACTAAAGAAAATGGGAAAGTAGAGAAACAATATTATGCTATGCTAAAAGTTTTTCTAATTTACTGTTTTTGTCTTGGTTTAGGAGAAATAGAAGAGCCTCCCTTGAAAAAAAAAGGTTGGTTATTTTTTTTTCTCTCTGAAACAAAAAATGTTTCTCTTATGGTAATGTTGATTTGCAGCATGATTTAAATATGTTTTATTTGAGTTGTAGCCCTAATTTATTTTTAATGAATATGTATTTAATAATTAGATCAAGATGTATAATTAGAAAAAGAAGTACTCAATTCTTCCAATGAATCTCATCCCACTATTTTCTGTTGATTATTTAATGATGCCTTCTTCAGTACATGTAGGAATCCATCTACACACAGATCAATGTGAGCTGGTATTTGCAGGAATGAGGGGTGAATTCTGTAGCCTTGAAATGGCCCAAGAAGACGATGTCCATGACCTTTACTCTCATCATGGCCGGATTTATTGATTTAAAATTTTTTCTTCTTATTTTATTGTCAGCGTGATATTTTTTTAGGTAATAATTATGAGACAGGGTGTCTGAGAGAGTGTGAAGGATAATAATCTTGGAGACACAGCAGATCCAGTCAGCATACATCATGTGTCATCCTGAAGGAGTCGAGTTATCTGGGGGTACTTCGTTGTGGTGCAGGAATAGCTAAGGTCTTCAGTGACTGAATGGGATGTTCACAAACCCAAAAGATGTGCACAATAAGGCTAGGAAAAGGGTATAGCTGTGGGGCAAGAGCTTCCGAGAGGCAGACAATTTTTACACGAAAGAGTAGGAATTTTGTCTGGAATGGGCAATAGGGAGCAAAGGATATCACCCTGAGTTACATTTAGTGTGATCTAGAAAACACGAGCATTTAAGTGAGACTTGATCCAATTGCAATATTTTAATTATTGCTGTACACATTTATTGACAGACTCTTGGGAATATCTGCTCTAGAGGAGATCTTGTTTGCTTCTGTCACTAATCACCCCAGAACTACTGTGAATGCAGACAGTGGGATCCAAATTTGGATCTTTAGCCTTGCCTAAGCAGATGACGATCACTCACTATCTGTGTTAAAATCCACTTAGTGTTAATTTGGAAAATATGAATTTGTACCGTGCCCAATAAAAGAGAGCTAAACCAGTGAAACCCAACTATGACGAAGCCATCAGAGATGAAAGTGTTTAGGAAGCTATCGTGAGGAGAAAAGATGGGTTTCCTGACTCACAGATCCAGGATGAGAACCAAGAACTTCAGGCATACTTCAACCATCAAATCCAGATTTAGAGAGTCTATACTAGTTTATTAGTTTCTTGAGATCAGAAACAGTCTTTCTAACATGACCTCCAACAGATAGTGCCTAGAATATAGCCAATGTTTAAATTAATCAGTTAGTAGTCATTATCTAGAGAAAGCAGCTTGTGTATATGTCTATTCCAAATGAAAATGGAAGAGGGAAAAAGAAATATATATATTTTTTTACTTATAAAGTGAATTCTATAAGATTATATTCTCGATAAATCAATAATTAGCATGTAATAAAGAATCTGTTCTTTTGATTTAAATTTCCCTGTGGGATTAATTTTAAAATTAAATTTCATGTAATGAATAACATAAATGAAAATCTACACAAAGCTGCTTAATTGTTTCCTAAATTATTGCCTTCATTCATCAAATCAACAGAAAAAAATATGCAATAGTTCTTTAGGATATTTTAAAAAAAAACTGTCCACAATGTTCATTAGTTAAAATACTCTAAGATTTTATGTATATATATTATGTATACATACATATGTTATGTATACTGATAGCTTCTTGAAGGATCACTAGGAGAATTGATTTGAAAATCACCTGAGTATATTTTCTTAATAATCTTATTCACAAAGTTACATGAGAAAATGGACATTTAAGAAAATATCTTATGCACCCTACCTTGGCTACAGAAGCAATATAACAACAAACATTAGCTGAAGTGGACTAAAGGAAATATAATTCATTATAATTATATTTTTATAAGCTTTTCTTTTGTAGAGTCATGGAGGCAATGAGAGTTTTAAAGCAATATGCAATATTTTACAAAACACATCTAATAATTATTATGCATTTAAAAGCACATTTTAATTTTGTTATTAGGAAAGAGATGTTATCTGCTTACCTCTATTTTATGTTGGATTATTTTCTACATTTTCATATTTAAAAATTGTGGTTTAAGAAGTATTTTAGAAAGTCATCTAGAATGATAGTCTATGAAAACATTTGATTTTCACTCATTGAAATTACTCATCATTAATGCTTTCATTAATATTCTTTCCCATCCATATGTATTTAATAATATTTAGCTACTTTATGTTACCTAAATTATCACATTGTGGCACTGTACATTCAACTGCCCTGTGTCTATATGAAGCATTTTATTTAAATGCATTTGAAATAATGTTTGCTGAATTTGTTCAGTTATTGCTATTTTTACCAAAATAAAAATAGTTATTTATGGGTGAGGTTTGTAGTTCTAATCTGGTATGGAATAATGAAATAAACTCTGGGTTGCAGGATTGATTATTAAATAGATTTTAATATGGATGACATTTTTGAAACTGATCTCTGTGGCTTTTGTTGTTATATGAGTATATAAATATAGCTTTAGGATATTAAATGTAGCACCTAGTATCTTTTTGCATATTTATTTTTCAACTTGTCAAAATTTTATTTTTTTGATTTTTGACAATTTTTTAATTACAGTTGCCACTCAATATTATTTTATATTTGTTTCAGGTGTACATTATAGTTGTTAGACATTTATATAATTTATGAAGTGATCCCCACGATTAGTCTGGTACCCACTTGGCACTATACATAGTTATTACAGTATTATAGCTATATTCCTTATGTTGTACTTTACATCCCCATGATTATGTTGTAACTACAAGTTAGAAATTTTAAAATACTAAAGTCTATTACCAAACACTCCATGATGAGGTTCCAAACAAGGTGCTGAGCTTATTACTACTATGAAAAACAAATGCCATTGTAAGTCACATTTCCCGGATCAGGAATATGCTGTGTATAGTGCATGTTTATCTGGAAGAGTCTTGTTGAACAGCATTCTTCACATGAGGGTACACATCATGAATGTGTTGACACCTGACTTTCTAAAGGGTACACAAGTGCAGATAGCTTTTAAGGAATCAAATTACACGTGTATGCTTTCCTGAAATTGATCTGCCTGCGAATATATTCAGGTTTATAGTAGCACTACTTCTACTTTACAAGATAAAGAAATACTTTCCATACATCCCCAAAGTGCTAGAATGGCAACTAAATAATCCAGTAGGCCTCCCTGCCTTGGCCTGCTTACATCTGCTAAAAAATAAGCATGGTGTAGAGACACAGTGTTTTGTCACAGTGGGTCGTTCTGAAGTCAGAGCTATGGTACAGTGGGATGATCAGAGCAATGACAAGTTCCATTTAATTAGCTGAACAATGTGAAAGAATGCATTACTCTTGAGGGTGAGTCCAATGAGAGCAAAGGAAAAAGAGTATCAATAGGAAATAGAAACGGAAAACTAAAAACAGCTTTTAAAAATTTTAAATAAGCAATTATTTTGAGTTATCCTCAATACTTGTTCCTAAGAAGTGTCACTGGCTTGAAAGAACTCCCTTTGAAACAACCAAAGCAATGTAGGTTAGCGACATTGATTCTTTTAAATATAATTGGATTATTTTTAGAAACAACCAAACTTTTAAAAATGCAATGAATAAAGCTGTAGATGCCACATTTCTGTGATTCATTTCAGATTAAATTTGTATTGTTCAAAAATGAATTGAAAATCTAGTTTATATAATTATGTTACAAAATATTTAATTTAATTGTAGTCAAACCTCATCGTAATTATCTAATATAAAAAAGTTCAATATGTTGTAACTCCTGTTGACAAAAAATTAAATGATAGACTATTTGAGAACCAATTAACTACATATGTATATAGTTAATTTATTATATTTATTTATATATACATAATTTATTATGTATATATAGTGTATCATACACACTTTATTCATTATGTTATTTGTATTATATATATTTCTACCTTCTATTAATAAAAATATAACTATATGCCAGTTTCTGGCTTTATACTTAATATACTATATAATATATATTCTCTTTTGATTGATACATTATAAAATTTTATCATGATAGCTAACAAAATTACTGGAGTTATTTCTTTTATATTTGAAACATTTATTTATTTCCAAAAGTAAAACATCAGAATTTGATATCCCCCTCACACACATATAGCAGGAATCCCAAGTATTTTATCATAATCATAACTTCATAAACAACTTAAAATCTTGCCTATGTGTTAGATGACATTAGTACAAATAAAATGAGGTGCAATAAAATATTGGTTGGTTTTGTTTTTACAATTATTTTAAAAATAAATTTATTATATTAAATCCACATTTTAATCTTTTCATCTATTTTAATAATATATCTTACAAATAAGATATGTTGCAAAATTTATTATTTCTTAATAATTCCCTCAGAATGTAAACTAAACAGTTTTCAACTACAAAACAAAATTATAATTTTTTTGACAGAAAATAAATTTTATTTGAGTAAAAAGTTTGCAAACAGAGGCTGGTTTAGCCCATTAGCTAACATGGTTACCATTTTCCATAAATGAAATGAGCACAGTTCCAATGTTTAGATGAAATATGCTAAAGCAAGGAAAACATTTAAAAGCAAATGAGACACTATCATTTTATCTAAAATCACCACAGTTTACAATATTTCAGTTTTTCTTAACCCTTTCTGAATGCATTGGTTACACAAGTACCCCTAAGTGAAAGATGTGGAAATATCTAGTAGTCATTTAGAGAGTCTGATAAAGCCATTTTACTTCCAGGGAATTCAGAAAGTGAATGAATCTCAGGATAGAGCAACAGATCTTTTGCAAATCGTGTTTTTCATATCATTGTTTTCAATAAAATTGAAGGTGGCATTAGTCAATTTCTCAGCTGAGAAATTATTCAAAATAAATTTCTTATTGAATCCCTATATCATATTAATATTACTTGGAAGGAGATTAGAAAATTGAATAACATTACCATAATAAAATTGTCATCTGTGTGTTTATGTGTGTAGATTTATATACATATATATGCATATGTATGTATGTGTATATGTTCATAAGGCCTCTCAACAAATCTATGTTTAAAAGTATACAGTAGATTATAAGACACTGAAGACAGAAATTAAAGAAGATACAAATAGATGGAAACACATACCATGCTCATGGATAGGAAGAATTAATATCGTTAAAATGTCCATGCTGCCTAAGGCAATATACAGATTCAACACAATTCCTATCAAGCTACCAAGGACACTTTTCACAGAAATAGAACATATAATCCTAAAATTTATATGGAACCATAAAAGACCTCAGATAGCCTCAGGAATCTTGAGAAATAAGAAGAAAGTAGGAGGTATAATGATACCTGACATCAAATTATACTACAAGTCTACAGTAATCAAAACAGCATAGTACTGGCATAAAAACAGACACATAGATCGATGGAACAGAATAGAAATCCCAGAAATAAATCCATGCCTATATGGTCATTTAATCTACGACAATGGAAGCAAGAATTTACGGTGGGGTGAAGATAGTCTATTCAATAAATGGTGCTGGGAGACCTGGACAGACACATGCAAAAAAATGAAGCCTTACACCATATACAAGAATACATTCAAAATGGATTAAAGTCTTAAATGTAAGATCTGAAACCATAAAATCCTAGAAGAAAATATAGGAAAAAACTTTACAGACATTATCCGGAGTAAGATTTTTACTCATATATCCCCTCGGGCAACGGAAATAAGAGAAAAAAAAAAAAAAAAAAAAACATGTGGAATTACATCAAACTAACAATTTTTTTCACAGCAAAGGAGACCATCAACAAAACAAAAAGGGACCCTACTGAATGGGAGAAGATATTTGCCAATGATACATCCAATAAAGGGTAATATCCAAAATTCATAAAAAGCACACTCAACTCAACTCCAAAAAACAAACAACCCAATTAGAAAATGGGAAGAGGATATCAAGAGACATTTTTCTAAAGAGGACATACAGATGGCAAACAGACATATGAAAAAATATTCAACCTCACTAATCATTAGAGAAATGCAAATAAAAACCACAATGAGTTACTGCCTCACCCCAGTCAAAATGGCTATCAACAATAAATCAACAAACAATAAGTACTGGATAAGATGTGGAGAAAAGGAACCCTCGTGAACTGTTGGTGGGATTGCAGATTGGTTCAGCTACTATGGAAAACAGTATGGAGGTATCTTAGAAAACTGAAAATGGAACTACCTTATGACCCAACAATTCCACTCCTAGGTATCTATCCGGAGAAATCCAAAGCTCTAACTCAAAAATATGTATGCACCCCTATGTTTATTGCAGCACTATACACAGTAGCCAAGACATGGAAACAATCAAAATACCCATCGGTGGACAGCTGGATTAAGAAACTGTGGTACATTTATACAATGTAGTATTACGCAGCCGTAAAGAAGAATGAAATCTTACCATTTGCAACAATATGGATGGACCTAGAGAACATTGTGCTAAGTGAAATAAGTCAGACAGAGAAAGACAAATACCATATGATCTCACTTGTATGTGGAATCTAAAGAAAAGAATAAATGAATGAACTAATCAGAAATAAAATAAAATAAAAGTATACAATAAGATTATATATGTTGCTGAATCTCACCTAATTCCAGTTGCAAATTACATCTAGCAACCAATACAACAATTTTTATTAAAGCTTTATGCATCTCATAAAGAGATACCTTTCAAATAAAATTTTACTTTTCAGGTTTAATAATTTGTATAAAAATTTGTAAGATTAACCTTTAGAGTCTTATAATCACAGGATCTGAAAGAAATTTTTAAATTTCAATATATACACATATTTTTTTCTAAAGAAACATGATGGTATAATCAAGAAAAAATTCCAAGGTTAAATGTATATTGCTCTCGATTAAAATTTTGTGAGGGACATGGAATGAAAATATAAATTCAAAGAGATAAGGGAACAATGTAAAATTCCCCAGTATTAAAAAAGAGCTTGCTAGTATATATTTTTAACTGATAATGAAGTCTAAAAATATATTATTTAGAATCCATCAATCTGATTTTTAAAAGAATGTAGCAATTTTCTTTTTAAATGTCAAAATTTGCATAATATGTAAATTATTTGCAACTTTTTAACTTGTGATGAACACTTTTAGATGTTGTCTTCAAAATATGAAAGGACATGCAGAGATTTTCAAAATTTTCTAAGGGACTGTGAAAGGAAAACAATTGAAGTCACTGTAATAGAAAATAAACATGTTGTTTTCTGGATAGCCCTCGAAATCTGAGTGAGAACAAAGCATGACGGCTCAAGATTCCACTATGGTCAACAATGTGTATCCTTAGATAATCACTGTTTCAAAACACTGGCATGATGTACTTTTCGATAAATCTGTTTTAATGTTTTTTTTCATGTGATAAGCAATGCATAAGTCTTTGCTTACAACATTCACAAAGGCTGATGATGAACTTTGTTAAATAAGATAGGAAATCAATGAAGCTTTTATGTGATATTGCTAATAAAGTTAATTATTCCTTACTAATATTAGGATCGATGTAACGTGGGATTCTATAGCCAAAATAATTGCAAATGAGTAAAAGATCACCTTATTTAGTATAATGTACAGAAAAGACCATATTTAAGAGTTTTATAAATAAATGAGCAGTTGAGACAGTAAGTGAGGTAAAACAAAATGGACAGTGCATATTTGATAATGATGATGGTAAGTCTTTATATGAGATGATCATATATAAACTGAACTGTAAAAGGATGAAATATGAATAACAGCAATGATATTGCAAACAAGTTTTAGATAAAAATTATTTACAATTATCTCAATTATTCATAAATACTCCAAGTCAAAGTTAAAACTAGGCTCACCAACACACACACGCACGAGAGAGAGAGAGAGAGAGAGAGAATTCAAAGCAAAGTAAAAAATATGTCTATTCAGTGTAAGCATCTTATTATTTTTCTATTTCTTTTTCATAAATAAGGTGCTGGTTTCTCACAAACTTAATGTAATTTTGCTTTCATATTTCTGTATTAATATTTATGTGATTTCAACTTTTCAGTTTAGGTAAACATTCACAGGAAGTGTAATTCTTTAGTGGGTATATAGCTTTTTAATTTTTTTTCTGTACTAACATTTCTAAATGCAACATAATGGATATACTTATCTGCTTTTTACAATTTATTCTTAAACCTCCGTCTATAATAGTGTGTATGTAAGAATAATCATTACGCATTTATGTCCTTTGAAATGTGTAATTTTAGGAGACAATAATAGTCTCCTAACAAGAAATTACATTTTAAATATTGTTTCCTGCCATCTAGTTTTAAAGTTAAGAAAGAGTAGTTTTATTTATTCAGATATATACAAGTACACACAGTTTTGGGGGGAAGGAAAAAACTGGCCTTTAATTAGGGGCATGATGGTCTTATGTGTTAAATAATCTCTTGCCTTACAAGAAAAACCGAGAAGCCCCTCTGCATTATGTTGAATTTCCTTGCTTCTTAACTATTTGTTCTTTGAAATAAGGAATTCTCCATAAATTTGAACAGGACCCTCCAAAAGGCTGATATTCTGTGAGACTATACCTGATGTGTGTCAATGGCAGACAGTCTGTTTCCTACTTAGAACAAAACAAATTACATCCTCTTTATAGTTGTGTTTCTAAATTGCCCTAAAACTTCTCAGGTCAAAAAGAGCCCAGTAAATTTAAACTTAGTTCTTTTATTGTGTCTTTTTCTCACTTTATTGAAATCCACAATAGCTCTTTGCAGTCAGGGTAAATAAGAAAGAGTCAGGAAATTTGAGCATCATAAATATTCAAGACTTTAGGATTAGGCCATTCAGAAGATTGTATCGCGTCATCAGGAGTAAGATAGATGGACAGGGTTCCGTGCCAGAGATTTCATTGCATCCATCTTTTCTGGCAGCTTCAGTGGCTTACACCAGGCTGAACAAGAAGTGTCTGAAAAATATGGTGAGTGAGAAAGGAGGGAAAATGGAAAGGTGACTAAACTTGTTAAAATGCATAGCCTCAGAATATTGATTACTAAGTAGGTCCTAGTAATGCTGTTAAGTAGATACATTTATTTTTGGACCTCTCCTCTAAATAAGTCTTGATCAGAGCTCAGCTTCATAACTGCACTGCTGTATATTGCCCTCAGGCTGCATAAGGAACTCAGTGCTTTATCTTCTGTCTATCCCAGTATTGATACGATCGATGGCAGCAGGGTAACAAAGCCCACAGAAAACAGACAGTGGGCTTGGAGGTGAGTTCTGAATGAAAAAGCCTGAGGACATAAATGTAAAGGGGGATCTGGAGAATGATTCAGGGATTCACTTCTTAAGTAGTTGCAGCTGTAGTGAACTCTGAATCCAGTGGGTCAGGCAACTTTCATAGCTTGTGCTACTAAAAAGAGCTTGTCTCTATCAAGGGAACAAAACCAGAACCAGGATGATGCAAATAATAGTGGGTAAAAACAGAGCCTGAAGTGACAAGCCAAAGAATGCGAGATCAGATTTTGGTGCCAACATCATGGGGCATAAAAAGACTTTCTGAGACAACTCAACTCTGGTACAACCATTTTGAGTAGTTCTTGCTAAGAGCAAGAATAATCTCGGTGTCACCATATTTCTTAACTGTAAGTAATATTGGATAGTAACTGAGAAGTGTATGAATGAAAACCTCTTAGGTCTAAAGTATTTCAGACTCTTTTCTCTCCAGTTCTGTAGTCTTTCTTTCTCAAAAATCATACTAAGGTGCTGGTTGAGTTACCTAATCCTGATTATGTGTTTTCATTTAGAAATGCTTGCTGAAAAACAAAATTGAAAAAACTAAAACCAAAACCAAAAAACAAACAAACCCAGAATACTTACCAGTGGTGCATCAGATGCAAATGATATGTTAATCAGAATTATTTTGTTCACAAGTGACCAAAATCCATTTCAAACTTACTTAATGGAAAAGATACTTTATTGGTTCAAGTGACTGGAAGATACAAGAGCAGAGCTGGCTTCAGGGATGTCTAGATACAGGTTTTGTTAAAGTCATTAGTAAATCCTCTCTTTGCTCCTGACCCTGCTTTCCTTCATCTGCCTTATTTGCTTAAAATCTCAGCCAGGTTTACCTCTCCTTGTGCACTTATGACCACCAAAAGCTTGAGGCCAAAATTATTGTAATGCAGCACCTCAGGAGAAGAGCCTATGCTCTTTCCCAAGTATTTCAGCAAAACAAATGTAATTGCTTCTCATTGATTTGTATTGAGTAACATACTTTTAGAACCAACCAGTTGGTCAGGGATATGCGACACACTATCAAACCCTAGGGGATGGACACACCCTTGGAAATAAAAAGTAGGGTTAACATCACCCAAACTATTTGTATTGAGATTGGAAAAGGATTGGATCCTAGGACTAAGAAAGGTGTGGGGACAGAGCCCCAAAGAGCAGTATCCAGGCTCTCGGCTCACGTGGAGGGGTGCTGGCTCAGGTAGTAAATGGCCATCAACTGTGATTGGATGGCCATCAGCTGTGGCTAGTTGGCCATCAGCTGTAACCAGTGAGCCATTGGCCACTAATATAACTGCCATGGCTACGCTAGCAGAAAATGGGGGCCTAGCAAGAAGATGGTGGCTGAGCCTGCAAGCGATGCAATGAGGATTGAGAATTGTGTGGCTCCTGTTTCCTGTTTCTCCAACCCAGTCACCAGCGAGAATATAGTGGTATGACTCCCCTATCTATGGCTCCATGGGTGTTCCTTTTTGGCCTCACCATACCCTGTGTTCTTATGTGGGGAGCGGCAGCAGAAACCCTGCAGGCCGCCTGGCACGACAAATGGCGCAGCGAGCAAGGTCTCCCGCACAACAAAAGGGATGATGTTACAATAATGGACTCCGGCAGGAAAGCTACAGATGTCTTTTTGGAATTCCAGATCACTTCCCACTTCAGATTTACTAAATCAGAACCTCCAGGGGTTGACCCATAAGCAGTTGTATTTTTAAAGTTTTCACAGTGTGTTTCTAACTCACAACCATGATGAGAATCATTACAACACAAATGACTGATTCTAAAAATAAGTGATTTTATGAATTGTGTCACCAGTACAGGAGAGTGGAGGATAAGTGGATAACTGCATGTATTAATCACACATAGTGACTGCTCTTCTATATAAAATTAACCCAAACCAATAATGATACAATGTAAACTAATGTCACTGTCACATTGACCTAGACCATTGAAATAACTGTTGATAATTGATGCTCATCAGCTGAATACAACAAAATTTTAAACACGGCTGAGACAGACTTGAATTTACACGATGAGATATTTGTGTTGTTTCCCCTTCTGCTGTAACCTGCTATGGTTAAGTCACTTGACTTCAGTTGCTCTCAGTTTTCACATCCGTAAAAAAGGATGCTAGATTTACTGAAGTTCAACTCCTTTCCAAGCTATAATATTTTATGATTTATGATTGAATTGAGATGTTGTATATTAATAATTTTACCAAGAGTTTCATCAACTAGAGCTTGCAACTCAAAGTGCGCTCTGTGGCATAGCCACATTAGCATCATCTGGGAGTGATTTAGAAAATGCAGAACCAGGCTCCATCTCAACCAAATGAATCAGAATCTGCATGTTCAGAAGATTCCCAGGTGACTCATATGCACATTAAAATTTGAGAAACATTGGTGTAGACAGTAGTTCCTCCTTACGACTGTGGTTCTACAACCACCTGAGAGCTTATTTAAATTGGAGATCTCTAAAAGTTTCCTCACCATGAGAGACCACAGCAGTTGATTAAGTGTAGACTGCATCTCAGGAATAAATTTTAAAATCTCCCCAGATGATTCTGATGTACAGCCACATTGTTCTTGTTTAGTATATCATCAAATATGAAATACACATACTAACACAGATAAAACCTCACCCAAATCTTAAGTTCCACCAGGGATTAACTAATAAAAGGTATTATTTGTAATCATTTCCACCTCTGTCTGATTTATGAAAATGTGAGAAACAGTCTCATTTTATAGATGGAGAAAATAAAATTCAAAGAGGAAAAATGGATTAACCTGAGACTACTGAGTTAATGGCGAAAATGAGATTGGATAAATATCATATTTATTTTGCAAATTTTTGTAAGGGTCAATAGTATGCAGTATTGAGACTACATTTTTTAAAGTTTAGCTTATTTTATGAAATTGTACCAAATAATCAAACTTAACAAAAGATCCAAAACATTTTTATATTCATAAGATTTAACATCCCTGAAGAAAACTATCTTCAATATTTGCCCGTCCACTATGTCTAAAGTGTATGCCCACTGAATCACAGACACTAGGTGCTTCAAAGGAGAGAAAGTATCCCTCTTTATAGTTTTCATTAATGGTTGGTCAGTAATATACTGTCCTCAAAATTTTTGTCTACCAATATAACAGAAAAATTATCAGAAAATTATAGAAAATATAAACACCTGCACATCATTTGGTGTGTTTATCTAAAAGAGTGAGAATTCAATAAAATATGTCACCTTAGCATTTTTTAATTAGCCACTAAAAAGGTAGGTTTTCTTGGTAATTTACAATAATGAAATTTTTGTGTCTTAATTGCATTTGGCAAAAATCTTACAATTACAGATTCTATGTTCAAATGAATAAAAAAAATTGAGTTTTTAATATTAAATTGTGAAAAATTGTAAGAAGGCATTTTATATTGTCTACACTTGTGAGATATATAGAGAAAAAATAACGATAAAAAGCATATTTTGAAACCTACAACCATCAGAATAATTTAATAAACCGGGTTATCATCTAAAAGAATCAGGATGATTACCTTCATAACAGAGATTCTCCTTTTAACTTTTTGAGTCTGGCATTTTAAAATCTTGAACTGATAATATATTTTTATTTATTAACAATATGTCATATTGATAGAAAAAATGTATGCTTTAAAATAACCATGTAAGTCTTATACAAAATTATAAACTACTCAATTATAAGCCTTGTAGTTATTGTAAATAGATAAAAACTGTTTATCATAAGCAAAATACATGTAATATAACAAAACAATTCAGAAAGACTTCTCTACATAATAAACTCATTCGTAGGAATCATTTAGCACAATCTGTTTTCACTAATTTTGGTCCCACTGATGGCTGTTGCTAACAATCTTTCCATTTTCAGTTCGCACGGCCTCTCTTCCCAAGTTACACGTGCAAGTTGAGCTCAGAGAGTCTTGGGAATGTGTTTTGGTCCATAATTACTGTTGACACCATGGGAGATATAGAGCTTACATGAATACATTTTAATAGAATTAAAAAGCATAACAATGAAGATCGAGTACCAAGCCAATGAAACAAATCTTCACTACTAATTTGGAGTAGTTTTAAAGATTTTGTCTCTTGAGTAGTTGTATGTTCCTGTAGAATATGCAGCACACACTATGAGAAGAAGCATATTCCTCATTATACATGAAAGTTCCAATTTGGGCCACCAAGGATCACTAAAATCTATGCTTGTCCTCTCAGATGTCCAGTATGTTTATATATGTTTATATATGTTATATACACACACACACACACACACACACACACATATATGTGTATATATATGACAAATGGCAGAATTTCATAATTTCTACATATAAATTACCATAAATATATAAGCAAGTGTTATTACACAAAACAAAATGCAAATTAGCACTGAAATTATAAATAGGGAATCCTAGAAAACTTTAATAGTACCTAATACGTAGAAAAGAGGGAATAGAAATTTTGGACCCCTTCCTTTAAGCTAGGGGTAAGTAGCATACCCCGTATTTAAATCTAGCTGCCAATTTTTTCTGTTGAAATGGACATAATATTTCATTGTTAACATTTTCTGTCAGGTATGTTCAATTTATAATTGACTTATTTTTTATATAAACATCTATGAAAAATTTTTGAAATATGGCAAAGTAATACAAATATATGCTCAATGTTCTAATTTCATTATTATTTAGCTTTTCAGTATTCCAGAAAAGCAGTATGAAAAAATTCTAACTTTTGTACAAGTGTTACAATTTACAAAAACATAGTTTACATACATTATTTTGTTTCCACAAATAGTAAAATTCTGCAAGTATTCCCAGCATTCCTAATAAAAAGTAAAAATGTTTAGAAATACATTTCACCTTCTCAAAATTTTTAACTGTAGTCACATTAGGATTTAAATTGTTTGAGAGTTGTGGTGTAAAGAACAGATGAGTTATGATCTACCACCACTTTCTATATCGTACAAGAGTTTGTAACTCATAGTCTTGTCTAGATATTTATTTATTTATTTATTTATTTAGTGTATATTTATCAAGTGATGAGCATATGCAAATCATTGTGTTGGGCATTAAAAATTTAATGTGGTACAAAACAAACATAATTCTCACCCTCATAACGTTTAGAATTTAGTAAGAGGGACAAGTAATTATAAAATGAAAATAGCCAATATTTATATGGTGCTCACTTGGTATCAGGTGTTGCTCTAAAGTCTTTACATTTTTACTTTTTTTAATCCATATGTAAGTCTGTGTGGTATATATTATTATTAACCTCATCTTATAGATGAGGAAGCAAAGTTTACACAGTTTGTAAGTATGGGAATTAGATTCGAATTGGGCAGACTGACTCCATTGTTAATTATCTTAAACACTAAGCTGTATTTTAATACACGCAGAGATGACAATATTTTGTGAGATTTTTAAAAGCTTATTTATCTCAATTTTCCTAACAAAATTCATATTTTAATTATATATTAGAATACTGTAGATATATGCCATCTTTCATGTGACAATTAATACAATAATAATTTAAAGATCAATGCAATCCAGAGATATTAATCTAAATGTTACTAAGTTTTATTTATGCTCAGCAACATAGTAAATTATTATATCTGTTCCTTTTCTATCCAGCACTTCACTAATCTGGTACTGAGATTTGAAACCTCTTTTGAGACATTGAACTCTAACCTAATTGTTAGTTGGGCATTGGACTTGAAAACAGCCTAACAGGAGGATGTTTCCTTGTTACTTCCATTGAATTATAAAACATGAAAACCAGAGTTTAAATTCTTTCAGTTCCTTCAATATGATAAATTTGTAAACCTATTTAAAGCCTAGTGTGATAAAGTTTTCTGTTGACTTCATGTATTTTTAGTTTAGAGTGGGAGATAAATAACAATATGTATCTAAAAGGTAACTTCTATTCATTTCTCCACTTCTCACATTCACTAATACTTCCCTACAGGTATGAGAAAAGTGATAAGGGAAAATCAGAGGTAGTGAAGTAAGTCAGAATGTACTTCCCCCATTCTGTGGAAATTGTACCTGTATGGACCTGTGGGCAGCCTCATACCTGGATTAAGATAGTTTGCCCTCTGTGCCTCATAAACTACAAAACAATATTTAAGGTTTACTGTTACTAAGACAGTTTATGATTGTAACTAGTATGTGACACTGAGACTTACCACATCTTCAGAGACATTGGACTCTAACCTAATTGCAGAGCACATATATTGGACGTAAATAGTGACAGCTTTGATTTTCTTCTTTGTTCCTTATATCTAGGATTGGTTCAAGTGAACTGTTCTTAGAGTGTCGTGATGTTAAATGCAATTTTATATACTGTCATACATTATTGTCATGTTACACAAAATGGAGGCATACACCTATCTATGGAAATTATTAAACAACTAGAAGATAGTATTGATATAATACAGGAAATTTTATTTTTCTTTGAAGTTTGCTGAAAATCATTGGGCAATCAATTTCTTCTTCACTGACTTCAAATTTTTTAATTTAATTTTGTGTTCTCGTACAAATCGTTCTTTGCTGGCAAGGGCAATTGAGAGGAACAAATCAGACATCATCTGCTTATGAGAAAAATTTCCTTGTGAAGTCTAAATTGGTAGCATGCTGTTACTCAATTGGACAGGCGCCTGAGTGGTCATCATTTCCTGGCTGAAGTATAAGGAGACAGAACTGGCACACTGTGTAGCGGCCTTCCTGGATTCTTCAGACATCTGATAGCCACACACAGTGATGGGATCCAATCCCCAAAGAAAATGCAATGTGCCAGTAAAACATGCAGAGTGGCGTTTAATTGATCCTTAAGTGTGAATCATCAGAAATAAGTTTCTTTTGTCTTCAATGAGAAAAGAAACATAGGTGTGCGCATGCATCTACAAAGTTAGTTATGTTTGTCTACACTGCCTCTATAGAAATACTAATGGTCTTCAAGTGATCATCAGTTAAAAAATCAGTTCATGGTATTTTTGCACACAAAAAATGCTCATATAAGTCATCATACTTCTGTTCACTGTGAACTATAGAGGTGTTTGTGTATGTGCGTGTGTGTGTGTGTGTGTGTGTGTGCATTTTAATCTTCAACGTCTACTGACAAAATATCTGAGTGGATCTACCAAGAGCAGTGGAGCTCTTGGTTGTTATTAGGCTGAAGTACAGAATCAGGAAAACAAAATACTGAGTTTTTATCTTTGAGATTGGTCTAAGGTACAGAACTGGGTTGTGTCTACTTCATTTACCATAAAGTAAAAAGTAAATGTTCTAAAATATATTGCCATTTTTTCCATATAATTCTCCTTTAGTTTAATTTATGTTCCTTTTTACTTAAGTAAAGCTTATTATGAAGTGTATCTACCATGCCAGGACTTATCTTCCACTTCAGGATGAACTTCCTTCCGTATATTTGGGGAACAGTGGAGAGAATGTGTTTTCTCCTTCCTTTTTCTATGTGGTGTTTATGATTACCATCTTTTTGAGATTTGTCTTCTTTCATTTTATTTTTTCCCTCCAGGATGGACCCCTACTTATTTTAGTTCTGGTTACAATCTAGAGCCTGATCCCTTCTGACAGGATGCTGCTACACGCATTAGAGTTAGAGTTAAGGAGCATCAAGGGAGCTCTTGCTACTGCTTCTTTCCTCTCTTCTCTGATGTGCAAGCTTCCACCTACCTTGCTGGAAACCCCACCATGGACCAGCATGGATTATCTAGTCCTACAAATCACACCCTGTCCAAAGAGCATATCTCCCTAAAGTAAAATACGCTAGAAGGCTCTGACAGGATTACCCAGGCAGGATGGCCTTTAGCACCCAATCCTGCAGATTTGAACTCAGGTCTGATCCTTCTGTGTGAGTTCCAGAAACTCTTTTGTTCCTCTGAGTGGTCAACAGATGTCTGTGGAACACACACACACACACACACACACACACACACACACACACACATACACCCCTACCTCCCAAGTAAAATATTATTCTGAATGATCATTTTAAGGCCTCCTTAATCTCACAAGGAATGCAGCATTTCATGTAACTTTTTAATTTATAATGTTTCATCCCTTTTGTGTATTCAAATTCATCCCTACTTGGAGTAAGAAATCATCTCTAAAAGGTGACTCCCTTAGCATATCCAAAGACCACTTACTTTAGATCTTTGACAGTTTACTTGCTTTTTCAGTCTGAGTTATACAAAGCACTAAAGTTTTCCATAGTCTTTGTTGATTTGAATAGGTGGAAGGCAGCAGGATGGAACTGGTAAGGGAGAATTTCGAGTTTTGTTTTTCAATTCATTTCTAAAAGATAGAACCCTGAGGATGACCTAAGATTTAAAAGGGAAAACAAAAAAAATCAGTTGCCCACCCATGGGTCTAGACCAGCACTGTCCAATAGTGCTATAATGTGAGCCACATATGCAATTTAAAATTTTCAAGTAGCCACACTACAAAAAGTAAAAAGAATAATATGACATTAGTTTTAATAACATGTCTTATTTAACCCAATCAGTATTTCAGTCAGGGCTCACTAAGAGAAGCAGAGCCAGGAGGTGATTGTGCACATATGTTTACATGTTAAGACACATGTTACAAGGATCTGGCTTATGTGATTGTGAGGACAGGCTAAGTAAGGCAGGAAGGGAAGATCACAGGCAAACTTGAGCCCATGGGCAGGGCCCAAAATTGCCCTCCCCGGACAGAATTTCTTCCCTCTACTTGGGAAACCTCAGACCTGTTTTCTAAGGCCTTCCAATGGAATCAAACAAGCCCACCCACATGATACAGAATCATCTTCTTATTTAAAGTCAATGAATTAGGGACTTTAATTAGATCTGCAAAATACTTTCATAGCAACTCTTAGATTACGGTTCATTTGAATGACTTGGGATAGCAATCTAGCCAAGTCAACACATAAATAAAAACCATCACAATCAGTATGTCCAAAATAATATCATTCCAAAAGGTCATTAATATAAATTCATTAATTGGATACTTTGCATTCTTTTTTACATTGAATCTTCGTAATCCAGTATGGACTGGCTCTTATAGCACATCTCAATTTGAACAAACCACATATCATGTCCTTAATATTCATATGACTAGTGACTACTACATTGGACAGTGTATGTCTAGGTATTGACAAGAGTGATTAGGCTGCTTGTCTTGTATCTTTAGAGCAGTTCTAAAGATACAAGATCTGTGTGTGTTTGTGTGTGTATGTGCGTGTGAAATAAGGTTTATTATAGCTTTATTGCGTATAGTCTATAAATTGCAACTTTATTGTGCCCTTGCAAAGAGAATACATTTCTTAAAAGGCTGATCAAAGTTTCCATGCATATAGCTCCATATGATAGATTACAGTACAGCACTATTCTTGTTACGTAATTATGGAAATACGATAGGATGCAAGAGGACAGAAATAGAACTGCAGTCCTGAATCATCTGAACAAATTCTTTGGGGTCATTTTGCCCTACAGGAGCATTTGGCAATGTCTAAAGACATTTTTCATAGTCATGACTGGGGGTGGGGCTATGGGAATCTAACAGATAGAGACCAGTGATGCTGCTAAATACCATGGAGTACACAGAATAGCCCCATTCCACTCCCAAATAATGTTCACCCAAAAAGTCAATGATACTATGATGAGAAAATCTGCTTTGGGGTAGGATTTGGCATATTGGGAAAAGATTAAATACATGGTGATAGACACAGGAAGATGGAAGTTTCTTATGCACTTTGGAGATCTTTCTTGAACTTTGGATAATTTTATATTTCAGAGATGTGTCTTAACTCTTTTGCATATCCATTGCCAAATGTCAAGTAAGGGATAGGATAAGGGTGGAGGAGTGGCCTGCAAATAGTATGATGATGGATTAATGGGGAAAATGAGGGGAGGAAAACTTCACAGTAGTGATTACCCCCTTCACAGATAAATGAAAGTCAGTAACTGTCTTTTCTGAAGATATTTAGAATTTTCTTATGGTTGATCTTGATTTCAGACTTTTAGAAGAAAATCCATGAAATTTGCAAAGGGAGAATTTAAATGTGTACGATGATTAGCACCATCTCAGACAATCTGGAATAAACAAACAAGTAAACAGCATTAGCATTTTTATAAGAAAAAACATGATATTTAAGATTAAGTCACTTTTCAGCGGTGTAATATTTGTAAACTCTAATCTCAAATTTACTTCTATCCAAATTAACTGCCAATACAGAGCTAACTTTGTTTCTAAGCCCTGTTGAAGTGTGTCTACTGAAGCTAGCAAAAATTCAATATATTTGTGAAAACCTGATATTTGGGGGAAAAAACTAACTTATTTTATGAAATTATCATATCTGCATGCAGTAATTATTGGTTAAATGAATACCAAATTCTGATTATAAATATAGTTTAGAGTCACTACTTCTGAGATGTTTCCTATTACATAGTTGTTACAGTTCATTTCACAAATTCTTAATTTAGTATGTAAAAACTAAATCTTCCTAAATATAAATGACATTTTTACTAAGGATTCTTAATTTATATTGAGAGTAATTAATATAAAACATGATTATAGTTTGTGATAAATTTTAGCATCACAAACAGTGACAACATATCTTCATTGATATAAGATTTTAAGCTTTATCGGGTAACTAATTTTGAGGTAACTCAAATTTTTCCTTATTTCAATAAATGAGAGATTTATGTAGTAATATGTTATAAACTCCTTCCTTGTAGATGCCTACAAGCTTATTAGATATAATAATTTCGACTTTGTGGTGGAATTATAAAGTTTAAGTCATAGCTAAACTATTATATTTCGTACATTTTCAAAGAGCTTTTAAATGATAAATTCTATTTTCCCATAGAAATACACAAAGAAAAAACCGAAAAGCAGAAGAAACCTGAAAAGAAAATACAAACCAAAGGTAAAAGTTTAATTTTGTGTTTCTTATTTTTATTTAGGATATATATTTTGTATGTTTTTGTGGGAAAAAGAAAAGTTTTCATGTTTAGTTTTCTTTTGTTTTAATTTTTGTTGGTGTTTAAATAAGTACCTTTATTACCTGATTTAACTTCAGGTATAAGTGTATAAATAATATTGATTGGAATCAAAGTAACTTCAAAATGTATGACAACCTTTGAGTTATTTACAACTGGTTTTTACTAATGTAGTACCACAAACATATTTTTTTGACCTACTGGCAAATATTTTTTCTTTCTTTTAATAAGTTTTTAAAACAAATCGGAGTTCAATTTTTTTAACATTGAATTTTTTATGCCATGCAATATTTTTAAAATCTTTGGTGCAGAAATGCAGTCATTACGTTGCCTCGCTGCATACTGCCAAGGCCCCATAGCTTTCTTACATAGGCTTAAAGGATAGATAAATGGCAACAACATTATAATGACTACCCCTTTCAGCTGAACTGAATCTAGTAACTACAATCTTGCATCACAGGCATATTCACAGTGGCCAACACTGTGTTACTCATCTTACAAGCATCACTTTTCTGGGGGTGACTCACAAAGCCAAACGCTTTAAACAAACATATAGGAAGCAAAAACTTTCAAAGGGACATATTTCTAAATATGGCTAGGTTTCCCCAGTGGTAAGTCTCACACGATTTTGCATTTTATTATTATTGTGTGACACAGACAGAAAGTGAAAAAATTTTCCTCAGATAAAAATTGAATATTGTCTAATATTTATTATGTCAAAAACTGGTTAATGCAGTTTTTGCATAATAAAAGTTGCAAAACAGTAAAGTATCAAACACGAGAAGTTCTAATTAACCTAAATTGATGGACACATGTGAATCTACTATAAAATGTCATTCAAAAAAAAAATATATATATATATACTTCATGTACTTCCCGTTTATGAAGAGCTCATATCATTCTGCAGACTTTATATCTTTAATCCTAATGTTTGAATTTGTTTCAGATTGGTCAGCCAATTCTTATACAATCAGAGACTTTGAAGCTTACTCAATTGAAACCTATTTATATTTGTACTTAGGGAACTAATGTCTTCTTACTTTTCCCTTTCCTGTTTTTGTTCTTAATTCCTTTGGTCAGGGAAATTGGACACAGCTCTTAGGTATGGATTGCCTAGCCATGACTGAACTGAGCTAGCATGTGTTTCTATCTGCTGGAGGTTAAATAGAAACTCAACTGGTTGCACACGATTGGGATTTCTCCTATCTTGCACACTGTACTATTAATTTAATAGCAGTGCTGCTGTAGTGAATGTGGTGATGCAGATGGTACCATTTCCATTTTGGACCTGGCTCTATTAGAATCCTGCTGTTAAAGACTTTGAGCAGTGGGCTGTAGAGTGGGTTTATTAAACTAGTGAGTCTTGCATAATTAAAACAGTGAATTTGGCTGAGGTTTGAAATAAATTTCTCAAAGGCTGGGCTGAAGATTAGTACCTGAATATATTTCCTGAATAGACCAAATATATTTGGGGAAAGTGAATATTTTTCAAGGAGAAAAAAAAAAAAAAAATGGAGCTTCAGCTGTTTAACACTGAAATGGGCTTCAGAAATAGTTACTTTTTTCCACAATTTTTCAGCATGAATATGAACAAAAGATTTCGTTTCACTGCTTTGTTTCCTCATCCAGATAGAGTAATACCTGTTTTTGTTTTTTTTTATTCCCAAGCACCTCAGTGAAAATAAATGTGATTTTATAATTGTTTGCATATGTAGATAAATACATGCTTTACATATGCCTCATTCTATGTCAGTCATGGTTATATGTGACAGATAATTAGAAATTTAAATTGTTATCAAAGCATTTTGAACTCTTAAAAGAAATACAATACATCCAAGGTAATAGCAGCCTGTAATGGTTATAGAAAAACCAGCACATGTCTGAGTCTAAAAACATCCATTAAGCTAAAGCTAGTATATTTTGGGGGACTATAAAAATTTTGGTGATGACAGAAGATAGCTCACATCCTATTGTCTCTGTTTGTTTTTCCTCCTTCAAGGGATTCATATGATATTCTAAAGGGTTTTAAGCGTGTGAAGTTACTGGGAAAGCCCTTAAACTCTACACCTAGTAGATGATTTACTCATAACCTGGAATAGAGAAAACAAATGAATATGAATCCCAGAGAACATACATTTTCAAAATAATTTTATATAAATATGCTAGTTTATTTTTAAAATATCAAAATATTAATGTTTCGATTCTGACTCTTTTTCCTAGATCATTAGGTACTTTTTATCTAAGTGATTTTAATTCATGAGTCCAAGGTAATTTTTATTCCTATTCTGTCCATCTATTTATTTTGTTTGATATTTTTCATTAGGAAAAAAAAAAGAAACAGTTTTATAGAGCTGAAGAGTAAACCTTTTAATTATTAACTTGGCAATGAGGACTTATTTTGGTTTTAAGGAATAAATAAGCTTGGAAACATTAATGTTTACTTTTGAATTAACCTTGTGTTTTTATTTTTCTTCCATAAAAGTGGTAATAACTTATTTATAAAGAGGATCAGTGTAGTGTATATACTTCTTACCTGGTATTGAATTAATATAGTAATACAATGAAACTTTATATTTGCTTAGAAAAACCTTACAACCAAAATTTAACTTTTCCTGGATTACCAAAATGCCAGTCACTAAATTGTTGCTAATATAAAAGGCCCCTGGTGAGCAGGCAAAATAAGTTCACCCCACTACAGGAGTTGTGGGCATTGAAATTGGCTCTGGCAGAAGTTAGCTTGAAGAAGTTAGTTTGGAGCCATGTGTTAAAAGATAAGAAATATTGGTTAGTCTCTTCCAGTAGTCAATAGTCTGGGCATCCTTTATAGGTATAAACACCTATGTGCATCAATGTCTGAAAAGAAAAGAAAAAACATAGTGACATTAGAAAAAGGATAAAGTTTATATGCGGCCAAAACAGTGCCATGATTTCCATAAGATATCATAATATAAATTCCTAATTAGAAATTCATACTTAATGTCCTTAATGTTCACACCTTAAATCAAAAACTTGAGAGTGTCCTGGACATCTCAAAGTATTTTTTTTAATTGGATAATCTCTTCACATTTCAAGATAATGATTAATTTAGGAGCCGTGGTGATAAATTACTTTTCATATTTGATAAAAACTGAAGTAGTAGAACGTGAAAAGTCCCTGGACCCTCCTCCACATCTGTCATCATCTGACTTAACACTGATAACTAATTTACTTCACTCACTGTATTTGAAGCCTTTATTAACTTCTATGGTGTGAAATGTCTTCATCTCTCTGTATTCTTTTTCCTAATAATTGACGTTACTATCCACCAAAGTTATTCAAGCTAAAATTGTGGAGTCGTTGTTGCCTTTGGTAGTACTCACCCCTGACTGGACTTTAGAATAATCTAGATAGTTTAAAAAATATGCACACTGCTTTCTGGGGCCATTAATGTTTGGGGGATAAGGGCAGAGTTCGAGTCTAGCTTTTCTAATAATTCAAATGAGTAACAAAGGTTAGAATCACTGTCAATTAAATTGATGGTCTAGAGTTTAGGTATATCCTACAGAGGTTTCCTTTGACCAGCCAGTATTTTAAAATAACATACACCTGGATGTCTTTAGGTGGAGCCTGCACCCACTCGTATCAGTCTTCACCACTCTCTTATATCACTACTGGAGTAGACATTTATTCATCTGCCTTATCTCTAAAGGCACTTAAGTTACAATCTCTGTCATAGGCTGCCCGGTGTCTTTCAATACCAAAGTCCAGTCCTGCTTGGCTCCTTGGCATACTCCCTTTTCACTGTGATTTATTCTATTCTTGCCTCTCCTCTCCCACTGCTATCTCCTCCACAATCATCTCTCAATTAGATTATGATGATCACTTCTTAACTTACTTACCTGAATTAACCCCTCAAATCCATGCAATTCATGCCACACACAGGCTTAAATCTATCTGTTGCCATCACAGTGCTTCAGAAATAAAAGCCACATTTTCTACCAGGACATATAAGGCCCTGTTCATATGATCACTGATAGCCTCACAAATTTCCAGCTTTGTGCAATTTATCACATACCTTCCCTCCTCTGCAACCTACTCATCAATGCCCCTCCACTCCCAACTCTCTCCCTGTGCTCCCCATGGTCAGATCCCACCAAAATCCCCTCTGTTATAGACAGGCTGAACTATTGGTCGTCCCTAAGCAGGCACTGCTGCTGTCTCATAACTCTGTGCTTATGTGTACCCTGTTCTCTCTGGCTGTCAGGCCCTTCCTGTGTAGTCGCTTGTGAGGCTTCTGCATTTTTCGTTGATTCTTACATGGAATGTCAGTTCCTTTAATGGGCCTCCTCTGCTGTTCCTCACACTGGGGGCATTTAGGCACTGTCTGTACGGAAACACCTGTCTTTGCCCTTTCAAGCATCTGACAAATTTTAATTGTAGGTATATTGACCTAACTCATGAGGGCAGGAACTATGTTTGTCTTCATATATGTTCTAAGGCCATCCCTGACATTTATGATTCTGTGTTTCCATAGCCACGAACAAAATAATTCAGGCTCAATGGTCTCTCTGGTTCCTACCAGCTCTGAATGTATGTGCTAATATAAAATTAATAATTATTCTAACATCTAACTAAGTAAGCAATACATGAAACACAATCAATAAATGTTGAAATAATTAATAAAGCAATTAATAAAGCATTCATTTTCTCTATTTTGTTAATCTGTATTTGATTCTTATGAACAATTCTTTTCCTTTGACAAGTCTGTGTTCATTTTTAAATATACATAATTACTCAGCTTTAATTGGGTCACTGTAATGTCAAATTTATTTAATTGGATCACTGTAATGTCAGAAGCAATTGAAGTATTTGATAGTAAGCTCCATATTAAAACAGAAATAATCTGTAAAATGAAATTAGGAAACACCCACAGTAAAATTTATAATATATAGATTAAAATAACATAGATTAATAATATAGATTAATTTGGACAATTTTAAAAATGCAAAAAATAAAGAAAAACTACAACAACCCAATTATCCAGTGATTAATAGTAGCATTCTTTTCCTGCTGTTTTTTCCTCTACTTAGTTGTTTTGTATTTTTTTAATTGCATATTGCCTTGTTTCTTTGCAATTAAAAATTTCATTATTGTTTTCTAATAACATTTAGTTTTTTATTTAACTATTAAGCATTTCAATTTACTTACAGAACAGAGCAAACCAGAAAAGACTAGAACCCGGGGGTAAACATACAACTAGATGAGAGAACTTTGTCCAAGATGTCTCCTAGACTAAAAAGAGGGCCTTTTAGGCATTCAGAGCAATCGTTTTCTCCTGCATCCACTTGGGTTGTTGGGTGTTCAGGTGAAGAACTGACCTCAGGAATTGGGAGGCTCTTCACATGGCAGAAGTATGTGCTGATGGACAGCATGTGGTCAACCAGAGTGGGCCAGCCAGGGGAACGGAGGTAACCTGGCAGGCAGATACTATAAGTGGAAAAAAATTGGCCATAGCCATTAGGCAATAATATACATTAATTTATTCACAGCACTTACTTTGTGCCAAACACCACACTGAACACTAAAAATCCAATGAAGAGTAAGACTCAGTCCAATGAGAGATCTAAAGAAAAGCAAATATTCAGTATATCATCATGTGGTCTTGGAGGAGAGATGGTGTTTAAGGAAGCAACTGGCTGCCTTGGTTGCAGAGTAGGTTTGACTGTAGTTTTTTGGTAGGGCCTGAGAGGATTGGGATTAGTTGTTTTCCGGGCTTTAGTTTCCGAGGGCTGCTGTAACAAAGTATCAAAGCCTGGGTAGCTTAAAATAAGAGAAATTTACTGTCTCACAGCTATAGAGGTTAATTAAATTGAGTTGCAAACCATCAATTGAAGAATATAGTAGCCTATATACTGTCTCCAAAGTCACGATCTCAGCAGAGTTGATTTCCTCCGAGGACTGTGAGGGAGAGTCTTTTCTGTGCTTCTTCCAGCTTCCTGGGGGTTTGCTGGCTATCTTTGGCTTGTAGATGAATCACTCCAATCTCTGCCTTCATCTTCCAATGCTGGTCTCTGTGTCTCTGTCTCTTCCTTCTGTGTGTATATCTCTAAATTTCCCCTTTTCATAAAGACACCAGTCATATTCAATTAGGTTTCACCCTAGTGATTGCAATTTAACTTAACTACCTCTATAAAGACCCAAATTTCAACCAAGGTCACATTCTGAGTTACTGTAGGTTAACACATCTTTTTGAGGTAACATAATTCATCCCATAAGAGTTATCACATGCACAAAGTCAAAGGAACATTTTTTAAAAGGATAACTTATAACAATAATAATGATTGACTGGCTTAGGATTGTTTCCGGGAAACAATTATAGTGGGGAATCAAAGACTAGCAAGGGATTTTGCTGAAGATGAGGCTCAAAAGCCAAAAAGGACAGGACATTAAAATGTATCTAAATATGTTAGAGCCCTTTATAAAAATGCTTTCAAAGTCCATAACTTAATTAATCAACTGTGTTACATAAACTTTTGTTTTTCCCTTCTATCAGTTTTACTTCACTTTATATAAATAAATACAATTTTATTATGAAAATGAAGTATACACGCTATTGTTAGGCTAGATTGCAGATAACATGCTTGGAGAATCCAATCAATACACTTTGGCTCATAGAACAAGTTTACAATCTTGGGATGTACAAGGCAGCCTAGTTTTGGGCAGGAATACTAGTTTAACAATCTACTAACTATATTCATATTCACCTCTGTAATGGACTTCTTACAAGCCTGTGTTTTCTTATCCAGGAAAGAGGCTAATTGACCTCTTAGGTTCCAACCAGGTCTAAAATTGTGTGTTTATATTGAATTAAAAATGACAAATTCTTCCTGTAGGACAATGAATAATACAATCTTTGAGAAGCTTCTGTACTCAAGAATGCTTTTCTGTTGAGTTCATCACTGTCACTTAAAACTGTAGATCATTGTGCCTTAGCATAGAATGGAAATTGTACAAATTAGTTACAAAAAAAGTGAAACAAACACAGAAACGTACCCACTGATCAAGAGCACATCTGGCATTTTTGCGTAGTGGTGGCAAAAGCAGAAACATTTTAAAGGGTTTAAAATGAATGTATATCTTGTTTTTTCATAAAAAATGATTAATTCAAAACATGGATATATATGAATTTTATGAAGCTCTTTGAAATGTTGATCTACTTGAACTTTACAGACCACTTCAGTGCTGATACCTCCCACCACAAAAGTATCAGAAAACTGAGCAGTAGAGAAAATAATTAAAAGAAACATCAGCAAAATCTATTACAGCTAACCATTCTCCCCAGTCTTTTATAATACAAAGGTGTAATGATTACTTGCTTTTCCATCTGATTTCTTTTGGTTTGTGCACTCAAGATCAGTCCTGTACAGTAGCTCTGTAGTCAAGTATAGGTTCCGGAGTTGTTGTGGATTTTTTTTTTTTTAATTTTTATTGGGGAATATTGGGAAACAGTGTGTTTCTCCAGGGCCCATCAGCTCCAAGTCGTTGTCCAACAGTCTAGTTGTGGAGGGCGCAGCTCAGCTCCACCAGCTCTAAGTCCAGTTGCTGTTTTCAGTCTTTAGTTGCAGGGGGCGCAGCCCACCATCCCATGAGGGAATTGAACCAGCAACCTTGTTGAGAGCTCGCGTTCTAACCAACTGAGCCATCTGGCCACCCCTCCGGAAGCTCAGCGGCAGCTTGCTATCTTCAATCTAGTTGTGGAGGGCACAGCTCACTGGCCCATGTGGGAATCGAACCCGCAATCCTGTTGTTCAGAGCTCGTGCTCTAACCAACTGAGCCACCCAGCTGCCCCGAGGTTCCAGAGTTTTGGTTAATTAAATTTATCTGCTAACCATCCATTGAAAAATATAGTAGCCTATACAAATCAGTACTTTGACATTTGGGCACCAAAACTTTTGATTTTTTAACTAAGAGCAGAGTAATCAGCAAACAGCTTTGACAACCTGGCCCTGAATGCCTACTGCTTGGCTTGGATAAAGTTTTGCTGGATGAGAACCTCAAGGTTAGGAGCACTGTGAGCTCCAATACACTTCTGAAAAGAACACAGAGCCGTTGGCAGGTGGCCAGGCCTAAGGGCTGTGAAAGCAGAGCACGGCTTACAGAGTGCTGGAGAGGAACCATATGGGGAGGGAGTTTCGAGCAATGAGCTTCAAAGTTGAGTTGAGCTGAATGTTCTGGTCAGGGAAAGGTCAGAGTCTGGGCAAGTGCAGGAACAGCAGGGCCATGCCAACTCAGATGCCAAACATCAGGGCCATTCCAACTGGTGGATTCCATTTGTTTTTAATTATCAGCATACCGAAGGGACTTTTGTATCTTGTAAATAAGGATGACAAACAAATTAAGCTCCAGCAGGTGCAACAAGCTTATTTTACCCCGTTCTAAAACTGTCCTAGCTAAGATGTAACCTGCCAAATAGAGCTGGTGCCAAAAAGCGTACTTTCTTCTTCCGTATAAAAACTTCTGGTTGTGGGTTCAAAACAAAGAGATGTAGAAGAAAATGCAGCGTTGTAGCAAATTATTTTTATTTTAGAGGGATTATTAAGGCAATTACTGATGATTGCATTGTTTTGATGACAGAAATTTCAAAACTTAGTATTCGAATTCACTCTTGCCAAAGTTTAAGTTTCTATCCAAGAAGCTTTAGTGGCTCTCTGCCATTTTGAACAGCTCCCCTAGAGTACATGAGTCCAGCTGCTTCATGAAACAGTATTACGGTGCCATTTCTGAGGGTGATAATGAAATTCCAGCCTACAGGACTGTGTCTGTAAATCACAACTCTGAGGAACCAGATTTTCCCCCAGGGTAAAAGAAATAGAGAATTAATATGCTAATTTGTGTCTGAATTCAGCCCTCTTGCTCTTCTGATTTCGTACTATTAATTCTCCCATTTACTCCCATGCACATGTCAATCGGAAAATCCTTTAGTGGAGTGGACAGCCAGCTGTCCAAGGTGGGTGAAGTCTGGCCTATCACAGAGGCAGAGACTCCGATTAGGTGTTCTCTTGGGGGTCTTGCCAATCAGGGTTCCAAAAGCACCGTTTATCTCACACAAACTTGGTTTCCCCTAGAGAAAGTTTAAAAGAGGTTTTGTTTTTGCCAAGATTTTTTTTTTTTTTTTGGTTTTCAGCTTAGTTAAGAGTGATCCAAAGAAACCAAAATAAGCCATTTGTGGCCATGTGTGAATACTAATGTCCTCTCCTTATTTTGTCAGATTTTTATTTTGAATTTAGTAACTCAGAAATACCTAGAAGAATCGCTGAATGCGAAAAGAAAAGATAATGTTCTACAGTATTTTTTTTCTTGTTTCTCAGTGGGTTTTAATTATTTAAGAAAAATTTTAACATATTATAAAACTTTTAAACAATTGTAAGCACACAGTGCTTATATCTATATCACATCATCAATAAATAGAATTGCACTAGAAAATGAAAATAATTCTTCTTATAATATTTTAGAATTCCGCTCATTCAAAAGTATCTATTAAGAGTTCACTATGTGAGAGACACCATATAATGAGCCACAGATGCAAAAATAAAATAATAGTCCCTAAAGCAATTTTATAGTAAGATATACAAATAATTGTGGTATTATTATTTAATTGCTAAAATAGAATTATGCACATGGCGAGGTTGGTGCATAAAATGAGTAGAGATCAAAGGACATTTTATAGAGGTGAAGGCCTTTGAGACATGATGGAAAAGGTGCATGGAAAAGAGGAAATTTAGGTGTGGGAATTCTAGGTGGAAGACACGAGCAGGCAGAGATGCAAAGGCATTGTGCTTGTGGAGCTTCCAGAATTTTGAAATAAATGGAATGTAAAGTCCAAGGGAAAATTCCTGGTAGATAAGATTGGGTTGATAAGCAAATGTCAGATCACTGGAACAACAACACATTTGTATATTTGATATAGCACCTACTATGTGACAGATACCATAATAAGCAATGAGGGAGATACTATTCATAACAAACAGGTCAATGGTATAATCATATATTCATGTAATAAAGGTTACTCTGAGAGAGAAAAATCTAAATCTAAAGGTTCGAGAGACTAGTCAGGATATTATTATAATAGTATGTGTAATAATAATCTACCTGTGCTCATCCTACTTCAACTTTTGAAATCATTCCTTTCCCCTTTCTCCTACCCACTCCCTTACTAGGTTGATTTCTTTTCATCTTTCATATCCTTAAATGTCACTTCTACCAAGGGGCATTCTCCAATCACACAGACTACTTTAAGTCTCATTGTATACACTGACATGCCACTGGGAATATTGTCTTCATAGTAATTATACTAACTGCAATTAACTATCTTTGTAATTACTTGTTTAGCATCCATCATCCATTAGCTTGTTGCCATCATGATGACAGGAATAGAGTCTGTCTTGCCTATCAGGGTCTTCAGCATTTGGCAGGTGCTCTTTCTGTATTTTTATGTAAATAAATGATAGGCAGGGAAGATCATCTTGAGTGAAAGATTGGTAAAAGGAATATTAAACAGGTATGATTGAAAGAGCTGGATAAATGAACAAAAATGGAAAATAAAAGACAAATCTTAGATCTGTCCCATATTTCTAGCTTAGAAAATTAGAGGTGCCAATAATAAGAGTTATGACTAAATTGTGGGGTAAAATTTTGACTTAAATTGGAGCCCCAGTATATTAATTATTTGGTTCACAGCTCATATTAAATTAGATTTTGTTTACTTTGAAAGGATTTGGTGCCATATTGCTGTCATCTCACTATATTTTCAAAAACTTTTATTGAGGATTGTTTCTGTAGAAGACTACCACATACTATTTAGGTTGATTATTCTTTGCTTCAGGTTCAGAAGATTATCTCCTGTATTTTTATTCTCATATTTTTGGCATTTCTCCAGTATTGAGCTGGGCTCCTTCGGCATGTGGCATGATACATTTTTTACACTTTCAATTTAATTAAGGTAAAGTTAAAGATTTGGAAATGTTGAGGGATATTATTATCTTTGCAATAGGCTGGTTTTGGTGTGAGTTTGTGCTTGGATGTGAAATAAAAATAGAAATTAAAGAAATCTATAATTATCTTAATGTTTAAATCTCTAACTGTGTAAAACCTCATACCAGCTAAAGAAAGATTTTCAAAGGCAGCCGATAAGTTAGGACCTCAAAGACTGCCATACAATCATCCCATCATTTGTTCTGTTTATTTAAATAAAAAAGTATCATCTGCTTCTTTCCAGTTACACACAGAGAAAAAGGAAAAGACAAAGATAAAGTAAAAGAAAAAGAAAAACCTGAAAAGAAAGGTATGCTGTTTTTCTTATTGTTGTTTTTACACATTGGTCCTTTCCTGTTTGACCTCTCCTTCTTTACATCAGATTTTAGATGACCATACATTTGTATTTTTAATTATATTACGATAATTTCTTTAGAATTGAATCTGAAAAGAGTAATTCCTGGGTTAAAGGAATTAATACACTTAAGACTCTTGAACTCTATTACCAGGTTACTGTCTAGAAAAGTTGTACCAATTTTTTCCCAGGCAGTTTTGAGACTGCCTTAGCCAACAATGCAAATGTTATTTCAGTAAATATTGCCTATTTGACAGGTAAAAAAAGTGTACTTCATTATTTAACTTGCATCCTTTGATTACCTATTATACTGGATTTTTAAGTTTCTTCATTTTCATTTATTTGTTTAGAATGTGCAATGCCGACTCATTGTTTAATACATAAAAATACATTGTGAAAAGCTTCTTCTTGCCTTGCTCCCACCTCCAGGTCACCATTCCATCCTACCTACATATACATACAGTACATCACTTTTATGAGTTTTACGTGTGTATTTCAGAGCTTGTGCATTTATAAGATATTATAGGTTATTGTTTCTCCCTATACATGGAAAGATCTCCAGGACATATTGATAAGTTATAAAAGCCAGAGTATAGGACATCACAAAATTTGGCATGTCCTATACTCTTGCTTTTATAATTTATCAATATGTCCTAGAAATCTTCCATATCGGTAAATAAGTATTTTCCTCATTCTCTCAAAGAAAACTGTTTAAATACAGATACTTTTCTTCCACATTATCTTTAAACACTTACTTATAGATTGAAGGATTTATGTATGAGTTTTAGCAATGCATATTTCTTGTGTAACTTTTAACACTCATTACCCATTTCTTCTGATAATATGTGTGCATGTCATTTGGGCACATATCCCTGATCTGTCACTTTTTCAAATATTGTTCTCTGTTAGTTTTGTAGTTAATGTTAGGGTTTCTCTCTGTGTAGATAGATATTTGTGAGTGTGTGTGTGTGTGTGTGTTTGTGTGTGTGTGTGTTGTGTATGTCTCTGTGTGAGTTGAGAGTCTTGAATTTTTATGTGGCTAGGTATGTTGATATTTTCTTTTAGTATTTCTGCTTTTAAATCTTCATCCAAAGATTAAATAAATAGTTACTAATATTTTCCTCAAACTTTAAAAATGTTTTATATTTTACATTTAACTTTAATTCATCAAAAAATACATTTCAATGTATGATGTGAAATACAATTCTAATTTAATGTTTTGCTCTTGTTTTAGAGTGACATTTATCTAGGGTATTTGGGCTAGATTTCAGTTGATTTATGTGTCCACAATGTGCATAGCCTGCTGAGTTATCTTATTTTTGAAACATTCCACTTAGGTAGAATGTTTTATGATATCTAAGGTAGAATGTTTTATGATATCTAAGAATCAGGTCAGCTGAAACATGCTCCTATCTTCTTTACTATATATTCACACTTGAAAATTTGAATTAAATAGCTATTTTGTTAATGTTTACTTAGTAATAATATCCATGAATTTCAGTACAGCCATCTTCTTTTTTTTCTAGATACAGTTATCCGTTTCCTGTCTGCTACTGAGTTATATGGAATTATTAGAATCAGATTCTGTGTACTCTGATTAGATAAAATAATCTGACATTTCTTATGGCTTTTTTGAAACCTACACAGTGGCTAAATATTTTTGTTAAAAAATTTATCGAGAATTTGTTGCCCTTTAATTATAAATGTTGCAAGAAATTTGTCCAAATTGAAAATGCTCCATTTTAATGGTCCTTTTATTTATTGTATACCAGTTAAAGGAGTTTGTTTTTTATGCTATAAATGATTATGCTATAGCCCCATGACCTTGTGTGAACTGTGCGCCTCTTAGCCTGGCATAGTGCTCCTTCAGCTATTGTCCAATATATTCCCCATAACCCCAAATGCTATCTGAGGTGGCTGTGGGGCAAGCTGAGATGTATAGAGGCTGAAATCCTGGAGGGGAAAGCAGGTGCTCTCTCGTTGCTCTGTAGCTGCCAAGATCAATTAGTCTTCAACTGGACATTGTCCTTTAAGCTTTCAATGAGGCTGAATCATCTCTGAAAGATTCAGAAATGGGAAATCACTCATAGACTATTTTCTATATTATAGGCATTACCTCATTTTATCTATTTTTTATTAAATTTACTGGGGTGACATTGGATAATAAGACTATATAAATTTCAAGTGTACAATTCTGTAATCCGTTATCTGTATATAGCACTGTGTGTTCACCACCCTAAGTCCAGTCTCCCTCCATTACCACACATTTGACCCCCTTTACCCTCTTCTATCTCCACCAACCCCCCTTCGCTGGTAGCCACCATAATGTTGTTTGTCAATGAGTTTTTTTTTTTGTTTGTTCATTTGTTGTTTTCCATTTTATATCCCACATATAAGTGAAATCATATGGTTCTTGTCCTTTTCTGTATGACTTATTTCACTTAACCTAATACTCTCAAGATCCATCCAAACGGCAGCATTTCATCCTTTCTTATGTCTGAGTAATATTCCATTGTATATATGTACCACATCTTCTTTATCCAATCATCCATCAAAGGACACTTGGGTTGTTTCCATGTCTTGGCCACCATGAATAATGCTGCAATTAACATAGAAGTACATATATCTTTACGAATAAATGTTTTCAAATTTTTAGGTAGATACCCAGAAAAAGGATTGCTACGTCACATGGTAGCTCAATTCTTAATTTTTTAAGTAACTTCCATACTGTTTTCCATAGCAGCTGTACCAATTCACATTCCCACCAGCACTGTATGAGGATACATTTTTCTCCACATCCTCTCCAACACTTATTTCTTGTCTTGTTGATAATAGTCATTTTAACAGGTGTGAGGTGGTAGCTCATTATAATTTTGATTTGCATTCCCTTATAGCTAGTGAAGTTGAGCGTCTTTTCATATATCTGTTGGCCATTTGTATGTCTTCTTGGGAAAAGTGTCCGTTCAGATCCTCTGCCCATTTTTTAATTGGATTGGTATTGTGTTTTTACTGAGTTACATGAGTTCTTCATGTATATGGAGTTCGCCTCTTATTGGAGGTATTATTTGCAAATATCATACACTATATTTTAAAATAACAGTTCTTAAATACATATTTCAAGCATATTGTCTCCTTTTTGTAGTACAAGTAAAGCTGATTGACATTACTATTCCTCTACTGTTGGAGAAATGCAAAGAATGGGGGCTCCAATTTTTTACTTTAATAATTTGGCTCTTTTCTTAACCCAACTATTAAATTTATGTTAACATTTAATTTTCTATAATTTCTTTAATTTCCATTATTTTTCTTTCACAGATAGCATGTAAATGTCAAAGCATACGGTAATTTGGAAAACTACCAAATCACACAGTTTAATATATTTGAATTATAAAAATAAACTGCGCATGCTGTTGTACTTCTCAGAACTCCTTTATTTAAACAATTGAGAGACAAGATTTTACTAGTCTTTGTAAATAAAATAGAAGTTAATAAAATAAAGTCATATTGATTTATTAATTTATTACATATACAATGAGAAGATACAATGTTTCAGGTATCATGTTGAATGCTGTTCAATTAAGAAGCTGCACTCAGTCAATAATCCTTTATGACTTTATTTTCTATTGGTAGTTCTCATCCAAAGGTGCTATCCCTAGGAAATATTTGGTGGGGGGAGGGTAATTGGTTGTCAAAATGTTATTGAAGTGAAGGGCAATTGGTGAGCAGTTACCAGAGAAGCCAAGCATTTTATTAATGCATACGAAAGTCCCATGTACCGAGACCTACATCTCAATTATGTCATTGTTGAGAAATACTGTGTTTAATCAAAGCTCTAGTGCTGATTTCAATATTTCTTTTTATTAATCCTAATGAGAGAGCTTTTTTCTGATAAAATGATATATCTTTCAACAAATCCTTATAAAATTTTTCTCTCTTAGTTTGTTTCTTTAAAATGTTATCTCTTTGGAATAATAACTTTAACGGGGAAGGGGGACTAGTTTTCAAAATGCTTTCTAATTCTTGATGCCATGTCTTAAAAATTTAACTCTATTCAGTTATTATTACACTGGTCACTATTCCTGAATTAGGCTCATAAATGTCATCAATCCTCAAAATTGTTCATGATTTTGGTGGCTATAAAACTGAAGTAAAGAGAAAGCTTAGTCTTGAAATCTATCAAAAGAGTGTACTAATATAAAATTTTCTGTTTAAGCTGCTCACAAGGAAAAAATTGAGAAAAAAGAAAAACCAGAAACAAAGACAGTATCAAAAGGTAACTTTCCCTTTATTACTTCTGTAACTAAATTATTTTCTGCTGAAGTTTACATTTTGGGTAACAGCTGATGATTGTAAGCATTTAGTGTTTCCTTTATGTAAAAATAAATTAATTTGGCCTTACATTTAAAATTTAATATCAAAAGAATAATTAAACTGAATACTTCAAATAATACAGCACCTCAAGATTTGAGAGGAAAAGGAAGAGCTGAATTTTGTCCCTCATGACTTTTACCCCTTGGTGTCATCCCAGTGGTTATGTTACATTACATGGCAAAAAGGAGTTCGCAGAAGTAGTTATAATTCAGAGATTATTCTGGATTATCCAGGTAGGCTCAATGTAATCTCATGAATCTTTAAAAGCATCGAGATGTGGCAAAAGAAGAAGAGAGATTTGAAGTGTGGGCAGAATTTACTCCCCATTGCTAGTTTGAAAACTGAGGGGGACACCTGGAAAGCGTGAGAAGAATTCTGGCAACACATTGAATAAATGCGGAAGCCAACTCTTCCCCGGAATCTCCAGTAAGAAATGCAGCCCTGTTGACAACTTGATGTTAGCCTTGTGGAGCTTAAACAGGGAACGCAGTTGAGCCACATCGTGCCAAGACTTTTGAACCATGGAAACTAGGAGATGTTAAATGACTATTGTTTTAAGAAACTAAGTTTTTACTATAGCAATAGGAAATAATTACAACATAACTGGTTTACAGTTTTGACCAGTATTACACCTTGAGTTTGATTTTAAGATTCAAATTCAGGATTTCTTTTTCGTTTTTTCTCTCTTTCTCTCTTTCTCTTTCTTTCTTTCTCTTTCTTTCTTTCTTTCTTTCTTTCTTTCTTTCTTTCTTTCTCTCTCTCTCTCTCTCTTTCTTTCTTTTTCTGTTTCTTTTTTTTTTTTTCTGTCAAGAAGGAAAGGTTGTGCATTCACCTTGATCAATATTTTAGGTCACTGAAGACCCAAAATGTCTTAATAATCATCAAAAAAATCAATTAGACTATCAATGTAATGTTATGCATTTTGAATTGTTGCATGAATCAGATTTTACTATTTGAAATTTGTCTACAAATTGTTCGATGTTAGAAAAATATGGATTCTAACTGATAGTTCAATTTTAACTACTAAATTTCCTCCTCATATTTTAAAATATAGGTTTTATGTGATCAGTATATTTTAGAAATCTTAATCCAGTATTTTTAGGAGACTAATCATTTAAATAAAAATGGGAATCTATTTTCAAAATCCAATGTGTTTATCTATACAATGTAAAATAATTAGATATTTACAAAAGGCAGCTATATATTTTACTAATTCTTTCAATAAAATAATCAAATATCATTTTATTGAAGTTAAGATGGTTGAATTATAAATTGAGACTTTGCTTCCTAGATGGTAGCATGAACTTAGTCTCAGTATGAAATTTATAACTAAATACTTGTTTTTTATTGTGTTTAGTTCTCGGCTTTAAACTATGTCAGAATGAATGATTTCATTCAAATCTTTGTCATATTTGAATGAAAATAAATTTATGTAACTCCATATATATATATATATATATATATATATATATATATATATGAACTTATATGTACATGTATACATGAGATCTTAAAGCTAGTAGGGACATTAGAGATGATCATCCCAATTAATAACCTAATTTAACAGATGAAGAAACTGACCTCTAGGGAGAAAACAATTTGGCCAGATCATATAACTAGGATGTAACTGCACTAAGACAAAACTTTAAGTGCATTGAGTGTGAATCATGTATTCCTTCCAAATATAATTAAATAAATTATTTATTCAACAAATATTTATTTAATACTTTATTCATTATTCATTGCTGTGGAAAAAATTAAAATAAATTTATAGGGTAAAGTCAACACACATATATTATCTCATAGTTTCTGCAGGCCAAAAGTCTGGGCGTGGCTAAGCTCTGTCCTCTGCCTTACAATGTTGCACAAGACTGCAATCGATGTATTAGACAGGGCTGCAATCCCAACTGAAGGCTAAACTAGGGAAGGATCATTTTCAGTTCATTGGGGAAGGATCATTTCCAGGTTAATTTGCGTGATCGTTGGTAAGATTCAGTTCTTCAAGACCTGTTGAATGAGAGCCTCAGTTTCTCTGGCTGCTGTCTGCAGACCATCCTCAGTTCCTTGCCACATGAGTCTCACTAATATGATAGTTGACTCATCAAACCTAGCAAGAGAGAAAATCAGCTAACAAGAGAGAAATAACAATCGTATGCAGACTAGTATGGAAGTCACACACTATTGGTTAGCAGTAAATTTCTAGGCCAGCCTATATTCAAGGGAAGAGGATTACACCAGGGTATAAATACCAGGAGGTAGAGATCATTGGGGCCATGTTGAGTCAGCCTGGCCTGCCACAGATCACAAATACTTTATTTACATATTTATATTCTTCTGGGGGATATAGCTGTAAACAAATGATGGGTGTATGTGTGTGCATGTGTATATGCATGTGTGTATATACATATATATATACATATATATGCAAGTATGTGTGTATATATACACACACACAAACATATATAATTTTGTTTTTTATTGTTTATATGTCTATACATTGTTGGGAATACAGGAATACATAGGAAATGCTCTTTGTAAAATGGGTAATCTGAAGGAAAATGAATAAGATTAAAAAATAATACTTTGTAGACTGTTACAATTAAACAAAGAATTAAAGAAACAATTAAAGAAACAAAGATAACCTACCATATTTGAAAGGTATGAGCAGCATTAAAGTAGAATCTCCCTCTGAAGACCTTCGATGACTGAGGAGCTTCCATGGAACACAAAATGTTTCTTTTTGTTTCAAGCACAGCCTAGCCATGGTCAGCAGCTTCTGAACCACCTCAGGATTTCCTACTGGGAAACAATGAGCCTTTTGATGTCTATCATGACACATGTGTAGGACCTCATATCCACTGTGAAAACTAGCCTATTTCCATAATTCATTAAAAGTAACAAAGACAGGGAAGAAGAAGAGAATGACAGAATGTTCTACTAAACTTTCTTCAGTAAGGAATATTATCATACTGAGCTCTAGATCTTCAGAAAATAGTGCCAAGCCCTGGCCATGATAGGCTCTATGGAAGAGTTTGTTAGATAAACATGCGAGTTGTGCATATCTGAGATACTGTTGGCCATCCCAGTGGAACTTTCTCTCCACATGGAAACTAATGAACACGCGTATTGGGTGTGCAGTTCCAGAATGATATTGATTTAAAGTCACTTGCATGGAGCTGGTGGTTTCAGTCACAGAAATGAGTGTGCAGTAGGAAAGAGCAAAAATCAGCAAAGCAGATTTAGGCATGTGTTAAAGGGATGACAAGAAAATCCCCAATTGAAGATAGTCAAAAAAAACACAAAGGCATTAGAAGTTTGTGGAATGATTGGGTAATTTTCACATGAAAGTTTTATAGTCAAGTAACATTGGAAACAATGCATAGCATAATTCCCCTCCTTGAAGGTTATCAATACACTTTAGCTTTGAGAAATCTATATTAAAGAATCTGATTTAACTTAGTGTTTCCAAATTTATTTGATCATAGGAATATACCCCTGCTGTTCACATCTCCCTGCAAAATTTCTGACCAACAGTGCTTTGGGAAGTACTGCAGACAATTCTGCTTTTGCAAGCATCAGGGGTTATCATTTTTGATCTTCTTTTTACTCTTCACTGGACTTCACAATATTATCTTGACTTCTTCTCAAATCATTGCTTAGTGTACCACAGTCAAGAAATTTGGTTGTAATATTTTCATCAAATTCTTCAACATAAGTTATAATAAAGATTAGCTATTAATTGGTAAATATAATAACATGAGAAAATTCAACACTGTAGTAGACTTACTGTGGTATCTAGTGATTCTGTGTGATCCCACAGAATAACGTCCATTAGGCAGTATCTACAAACAGTTTTCCACAGATGTATGCTATATTATTGCTTTTCTAAAAAAAAATTCACAAACTGATTAATTTATATTTCTTGTTCACTTCTACCAAATACACATAATTAAAAATAATTAAATTAGAAACATGTTTGTATAGACAGTATATGGAAATATGTTATAATCCATATATATTCATGACTATCCATATATATTTATGAATATTCATGAATATTTATACGTGCGTATATACATATATGTATGCATGTATGTATACACATACATATACATATGTGTGTATGTATATATATAGTCTAATTTATAGCTATATATATATATATATATATATATATATTCTAATTTATAGCCCTTTTTGTTTACTAGGATATATTTAAGGGCTTTAAAAGTGACTAGAATTAATATTTGTGACTTAAGACTAGCAGAGCACAATATGTCAATTTTTGCTCATTTTTTGTCTCTTTAAAGTCAAGTCATTAGAGATTGAATGTATCTGAGTCATCCTTTAATGGATTTTATTATTTTACTTCTATTAGTCACCACCAATGCAAGTAATTTTACGTTTACATCCTAATAGTTTTTTTAAAAATGCTTTCTTGATGGTTCAGTTTCTTGAATGACTTTTAAGGTATTTCAGTTGTGGAACAAAATCATACTATCCTTTTAAAAGGTCTTTTTGGGGGGCTCTTTGGATTGGGCATGGCCTTTCATTGAACATGCCTGTATGTACATCACCTGCATATTTTTCTTAAGATGTTTATTGAAATTGTAGCTAACATACAACATTATATTAGTTTTGGGGTACGCCATAGTTATTCAACATTTATATACCTAAAGAAATGGTCACTATGATGAATCCAGCAACTATATGACACCATGCTATCCTATCACAATATTATTGACTATATTCCCTATGCTGTATATTACATTCCCATGACTTATTTCTTTTATACATGGCAATTTGAACCTGTTATCCTCCTTCAACTTTTCCTCCTTTTTAAAATGTTTCAATTACCATTGACATTCGATATTATTTTATATTAATTTCAGGTGTATAGCATAGTGGTTAGACATTTATATAATTTAAGAAGTGATCCCCCTGACTAGTCTAGTACCTACCTGGCACCATACATAGTTATTACCATATCATTGACTATATTCCTTGTACTTTACTTTGTATCTCCATGACTGTTTTGTAACTACCAATTTGTACTTCTTAATGCCTTCACATTTTTCACCCTGCCCCCAATAGCCCTCCTATATATCACCCCAACAGTTCTAGGACCCATTTGATACCATACATAGTTATTACAATATTACTGACTGTATTCCTTATGCTATACCCTACATCCCCATAACTACTTTGTAACAACCAAAAGGTACATCTTAATCTCTTCTGCTTTTTTCATGATACCCCCAAACCCCTCCCATCTGGCAACCATCAAAATGTTTCCTGTATCTATGAGTTTGTTTCTGTTTTGTTGTTGTCGTCGTTTATTTTGTACTTTAGATTCCATATATAAGTGAAATCACATTGTATCTGTCTTTCTCTTTCTTACATTCCACTCAGTACAATACCCTCCAGGTCCATCCATGCCGCTGCAGATGGCAAGAACCCATTCCCTTCCATGGCCAAGCAATATTCCATTGTATATACGTTCTACCTCCTCTTTATCCATTCTTCCTTCGATGGACTTACAGGCTGCCTCTACATCTTGGCCATTGTAAACAATGATGCAATGAACATATGGATGCACAGATCCCCTTGAAGTAGCATTTTGGGTTTCCTCAGATAAATAGAACTGGGATTACTGGACCCTTCTTTTTCTCTTGTATAGACTTTGTTTTAAAGTCTATTTTGTATGGTGTAAATATTGTTAACCCAGCTTTTTCTGTTTTGTTTTTTTGTTTCCATATTGATTAAATAATTTTTTCCATCCCTTTTCTTTACATCTTTGTGTGTCTGTGTCTTTCAATCTGAAGTGAGTCTCTTGTAGGCAGCATATGAAAGGATCTGATTTTCTTAACCACTCAGCACCCCTATGTCTTTTGAATAGAGCATTTAACGCATTTACAGTCATTTAACGCATTACTTTCATTTAACGCATTGAAAGTCATTGTTGATAGATATGTAGCTATTGCCATTTTACATTCATAATTTTGATCGTTTTCTTCCTGTCTTAAAGAAGTCCCTCTAAGTTTCCTTGTAATACTGGTTTGGTGGTGATGAATTCCTTTAGCTTTTTCTTGTCTGGGAAGCTCTTTATCTGTATTTTGATTTTAAATGATAGCAATGGTGGATAAAATACCCTTGGTTGTAGGTTCTTGCTTTTCATCACATTGAATATCTTGTGCCAATCTCTTCTGGCCTGCAAAGTTTCTGTTGCGAAATCAGCTGATGGTCTTAGGGGGACTCCCTTATAAGTTACTAGTTGCCTTTCTCTTGCTGCTTTTAGGATTCTCTGTGTGTCTTTAACCTTTGCCATTTTACTTTAATTTGTCTTTGTGTGGGCCTGTTTGGATTCATCTTGTTTGGGACTCTGTGCTTTCTGGACTTGTACGTATGTTTCCTTCACCAGGTAAGGAATGTTTTCAGTCATTATTTCTTCAAATAAGTTCTCAATCCCTTGCTTTTTCTCTTCTCCTTTTCGTATCCCTATCATATGAAAGTTGTTACACATAATGTTGTCCAGTGGTCTCTTAAACTGTCTTCATTTTTCTTTTAATATGGATTCTTTTTTTCTTTTTGCCGTTTCGATTGAGTGTTTTATGCTACCTTGTCTTCCAAATTGCTGATTCGATCCTCTGCTTCATCTAGTCTGCTGGTGATTCCTTCTAGTGTATTCTTCATTTCAGTTATTGTTCACTTCTGTTTCTTTTTTATGGTTTCTATGTCCTTTCTTATGCTTGCTATCTCTCTGTTGAAGTTCTCAGTAAGTTCCTTGAGCATCCTTATAACCATTGTTTTGAACTGTGTCTCTGGTAGGTTGCTGACCTCCATTTTGTTTATTTCTTTTTCTGGAGTTTTCTCTTGTTTGTTCATTTGAGGTGTTTTTCTTTGTTTCCTCATTTTGACTGCCTCTCTGTGTTTGTTTCTGTGTTAGGTAGATCTGTTATGTCTCCCAGTCTTGGCTGGGTGATCTTTCATGGTAGGTGCCCTGTGGGACTGTGGCACAGTCTCCCTGGTTATCTGCTCCATGTGCTCCAGGAGAGTCCCTTGTGTGGGTGTGTGTACCCTTCTATTACAGTTGAGCCCTCATTACTATTGTTATGTCAGTTGGTGGGATTGGCCTCAGGTTGACTAACTGTGGGGTTTGGCGACGTCCATAGCTTACAAGCTGCTGTGTGGTACACTTACCCCACTGAGTGGGATTTACCCCAGTGGGCTCTGGTGCCTGTTGTGACTACCCTTTGTGTGTGTGCCACTTGTGGGGCTAATTGAGCAGTGCTCTGCTGTGGTTAGCTTCAAACCAATTCTGTTGGTTTTGGAGCTTTCTTGGGATGGACTCTGGTACAGGCCTAAGTCACCCTCTACCTGTGAATGGCTGGGGACTACTGGAAGGAGCTAGAAAGCGATCCATGGTTGTTCACTCTCTGTGGTAAAGTTGGAGGCACATGTGATAGGCCATGCTTTCAACCGAGGATGACTGCAACCAGTGTCTGGCCTGGGGTAGTTATACAGAAAGCCAGGACACAGCAAGGTCTGCTGCCACCTGCCAGCTCCCTTAAGGTTCAGCTACTGATAAAGCCCATGGGGTATGTGAGTTGGGTGAGGAAGAGTATCAGGGAGTCACTAGAGTGGGAAGAGTTGTGGTCACCAAGGTATTGTAGACTCTGATTTGTTGCCAGTGCTGAGCTGGGAGCTACTTAGCAAAAGTCTCAGAGCGCACTGGGGCCAGTTGCTGCCTTCCTGGGACCTATGGACTCTAATAGTTTTCCAAGAAAGAGAGCAATGTGGGTGGGGCTGGCTTCTTATCAAGAAAGTGCCTCCGGCATTAGGGGACTTGGCTGGGGCAGGGTCCCAGCAAAGCTCAACAGACAAATTCCGATTTAAATTTGGCCATGGGCACGAGAGAAGGGCTCAACAAAGGAAAAATGGTGCCCAACTTCATGGGATCTTACATAGGCAAAATGCAACTGACGTCCAGCCCTCACCCAAAGCCCCACACCTCAGTCTGCTCCCTGCCCCTCCCCCCCGCCGCATATACCTCCGACACCAACCCCCCCAACCCCCCCCCACCGTCACCATCCCTCCACTGGAGCCCAGGGTGAGTGCCTGAGAGTGAGAAAGTCTGTGCACAGGCTGTTTGAATGGACATCTCAGTTTCTCTCAGCCTTCCATCCCACCTGGATGGTTGGAATCCCCACTGTTTTTCACAGCCTGATGTTGTGAGGGCTCCTCTTCCTGGCACCAGTACTCCAGGCTGGGGAGCCTGGTGTGGGGCTGGGTTCTTTGCTACTGCTGGGGCAACCTTCACAGCTGAGATATCCCTCCTGATTCTCAACCACCACACAGAGGTTTGGGACCAGCCAGTTTTGCATCTCTGGCCCTCCTACTATCTCAACATGGCTTCTTTTTTATATCCTTATTTATAAAACTTCTGTTCATCTAGACTTCAGATGGCTCTCCAGGTTGATTTTTCTATAATTTACTTGTAATTTTAATGTGTTCATAGAAGGAAGTATGCACAGTGTTTATCTACTTCACCATCTTGGATCTCCCTCTTTAGCCCGTTTTGATTATCTTCCCTGTATATTTCAAATGCCACCTTGTTGCCATGCTAATGTCCCGACTTCCTAAAAAATAATGTTTTCATGTACACATTGAGAAAGAGCCTAACTTGTCAGTAAGCTACTTTTTTTCCCTTTTGTTTTTCTTTTTAGTACTCTAACATGGCATTTCATAAAGTACATATAAATCAGATAATAGTATTTGTGTCTAGTAAATAAACAAAAATAATTCAACTTTTCTTAAATCTCTACAGAAGAGAAAAAAGCTAAGACTAAGGAAAAGACTGAAGAAAAGACTAAAAAGGAACTGAAAGTTGGGAAACAGGAGAAGGTGAAGCAAACAGCTGCCAAAATAAAAGAAGTACAGAAAACATCACCTAAACCCAAAGAGAAGGATGAGAAAGAGACCGCAGCTGTTTCCAAACATGAAGGTAAACACTCAGACGAGGCGGCTGGAGGTTCTAAGAGAATATTGGGCAAGAAGCAGATGCAGTGAAATTAAAATCTGAAAAAGACTGAGCTCAGACATCAAATGGGAGAAAAAGACTTGTATAAGTAAAAATACCTGAAAAGAAATACAATAAATTGGGAATAAAATATATATTTATAGAAATACTCAAATGTGTTCACATATCTAAAGATGCATTTTGAAGTATTTTTAAAAGAGGATTTGAGTTAACCTCTGCGATTATTTAAAGATTGATCATAAATGTTGAATATACAAAACATGGGATTTCTATTAAGAGGAGGAACAAAAATCGTATGTGTTCTGCTCTTTGAAAAACAGCAGTCCAGGAGAAATGACAATATTCAAGGAGTTTTTAAGGAGTGTATGTTCAAGTCGTATAGAATAGATATCATAAAAACTATCCATGTATTCCTATTACTTCAGCAAGAGCAAAAATTTAGAATATATATTGAATTATTGAATTAAGTTAATTTAAAAGTCAGGAAGGCTTAGAGAAAGAACCCTCAAGTGTCTTTGACAGCTTCTGTCGACTAAATATATGACTTTAGAAAGCTCGTATCTGATTTATTGTGCTGGTCTTTATTCAACAAGAGTGATGTCAAACTTACATCCCTACTTACGGAAAATAACATTTAAATGGAGGTGAAATATAAACATGAAATTCTTTATGGAAAGGTGCTAAGAGAAATTCTGAGGGCCTTATTGTCTCACATCTTCATCCCTTGTTGAATCTTTCCTATCCTAAGTACATTCCTGGCTCTAGGCTGCTACGCAATCCTGATATTACCTACACAGGATGAGGGGTCTACTCTGTAGGGACTACTTCTATAAAGGCTTCTTAGGGGTGTTGTAAAATAAATATTTTTTTTCCTCTGGTAGTCTTGAATAATTTTATTTGAGGATTAAAATTAAAGAACAATTTCTAGGAGATTTTCATTAAAATATTTTCCCATTTTATTACTGAGTAAGCTATTGAGCAGTAAAACTGCAAACAATTTTTTCCCTAAGATACAAGATTGAACATTTTTCATCCGTACTTCTTTTTCAGTTCCATATATAAATGAGATCATATGGTATTTTTCTTTGCGATCCACTCTTGTTTTATCTTTGAATCACTTTTTCCTCTGAATTTATAAGTAATATTTGTATACTTTGATTTATATCAAAAATGTAAAAAATGTACAAAATATGTATTCGTATATTCTTAAAAATACATTTTAAAGAGGAAAGGAAAGAAAAAAAGAATGAAAAAAACATTTTTTTTAAACTTATTCACACTTTTTTTTTAATTTAGGTAATTTTCATTTATTTCAATGTAATTTTTAAATGAAAAATTTAAACTTTGGAGCTTTAAAATGTTTCTCCAATTTTAAAGATGGTAATGTTGCCTTGAAAAGAATTTAAAAAATATTGACTATTGCCTCTTTTAAAACTATATGTTGTTTATGAAATATTTCAGGTATAAAACATATAGTAAATAAAGAGAAAATATTTTAAATGGATAATTTTACTGTAATAGGAAAAGGGAAAATTAATCTGATTCACTGATTTGTTTATCTAAAATGATTTTCAATATCCTAAAATACTTTGCATTTTAAATTGCACTTTAAAAAAAAAAGATGACCACATGAAGCCAGCTAAAACATACCAAGTATATTTTTATTTTTTGTCCATAAATACAGTATTGTAAAATTCATGCCTGTTACATATGAGAGTATTAAAATAACCTATCTAGTTAGAACTAACTAGAAACATGAATGTACTTTTTGATGTTCATTTTTAGTATCTTTTGCTTCTTGGGGGTCATATTTTATTGATGAAGATATGTCACTAGAATATTTTCAAATAATAATTATTTTCCAGGTAACATCTATTGTATTTTCTTCCTATCAATAATAGATGTATTAAAGATAGCATTATATTACCATTTCTACTTTCAATTTACTGTTTTCATTTCTACATGAAGAACTATTCAGCTATTCAAAGGACAATCAAAGTTTCACTTAAAGTTAGAAACAAAAGCACAAATCTGGGCTTCCTATTGAAAACAACTACCATCAATTAAATAAATGTGTTATTAGGTAACTAATCAAAACTTTACCTCTAATTCCTGGTCAGACACATAAGTGTGTTTTTTTTGTTTTTGTTTTTGTTTTTATATAACCAAGGTTTAAGAGCATTTGTTTATAAAAACTAATCAGATTATGGTTTTTACTACACATGATAAGCGAAGGTATCGTGTTTTTTTAAATAATCTATTTGTTAGGTGGTTTTGATTTGGAGACTTGTACCGATGATTCAGTAAATTTGGGCAAGGGGATATTTATTTGCTCAGTTTAAGTTAGACCTAATGAATTTGAGTTATTCTTTTCATTATAGATTTTTAAACTGTTCTTTTTAAATAAATAGGGCCCACAGGTCTTTTACTCACTGGAAATAGATTTTTAAACAGAACACACACATTTACTGGCAATTGTTTAATTATGTAGCATATATGGAAATATATTCATGTGTGGTTACTCTTAGTGTTGTGTATATAAACAATATATTTCTATTTAAAGCATTGGAAATAAGATGAATAAGTACGTACATGCCTATCACAAACTTATACAAACACTTATATATCACATAATCTAGTTTTCATGGACCAATATTAATAATGTTTAAAGTAGAGTAAGAAGGGTCAGCATGATTAGACATTTCTCCCTGATTTTCTGATGGCCTGTGGCAAATCTGTGGGAATTTGCCCATGATTTGGGGGGCAAATCATGCTATGCTTACTCTCTCCCTTCCTTCCTTCCTTCCTTCCTTCCTTCCTTCCTTCCTTCCTTCCTTCCTTCCTTCCTTCTTTCCTTCTTTCCTTCTTTTCTTTTTAGCAAGTATCTAAATATTTGTGACAGGCAGAGAAAATATAGCTAATGTGAATCTGCCATAGAGCACTGACCACATGTGCCCAGTCCTCATTTCAGTTTTGAAAAATTTCCTTTCTGTTGACAATCTGCACCCAGAATGCATTTTCTCTACCTGCCATTCCACAGGGAATACCAACAAGGCAGCAGCTAAATGACATCTATCATTGTTCCCTGAGAATCAAGGAAAGGAGAAATGGATAACATATGTTACTCCTAGAAGGATGTTCATTTGGGAAACAAACAAACAAACAACAAACAAACAAACAAACAAAAAACTAAGAAATAGTGACCAAATATGAAATTACCTTAAGTAAATTAGTATTACCTTACTTTAAAGTTAGAATGACAGAGCAGTTCAGATTTTCTCTAGGAAAATTTTTCTATTTCAATATTTGAGTTAAGTTTAAAAAACATGTCTACAAAGTAAATCTTTCAAAGTTAGGAAAGCTTGGTTTTGCTCTGTCCTTAGACATATACACTGAGGACTGCCCAAAATATACCTGCCTCGAATTCTTATACATTATTAAGTTCAGCACAAAGGACAGGTGGAAGTGGGCATCCTAATTACAATATTGGAAATTTCTGAAGTAAAATATTTAAAAAACATTCTTCTCATCTTCCTGTTGATATATTGGTGCCATTGGAATGTAAGATCATAGCATCATTTAAATATAACAGAAATCTCCTTAAAGTTGTAACCCAAATAATTTTCTAGATTAAAAAAAATAAACATTCTTTGAATTCATAAGGGATTTCCTTTTTTTAAATTGGAAACTCATAGAACTGTATGTGCATTAATTAAATGAATGACTTTTGGATTCAAAAAAATATTGTATAATAAATATAAGCATTTTGTTTTGGTAATAATTTAACATATAGGTTAGTTTCATTACACTGTTAACATTCAGTTAAAGAAAAAACTTAAAAGCGTGAAGATTTTAGCTCTTTCAATATATTATTCCACATGTTATATACATAAACATCCCATCACTAGTTGAGGCAGAGAACAATATTTCATTTTTGAGGTTATCCAAGCACCCTGTAGTCTAAGCTTCTGACATATGTATGTTCTCCATCACTGTTGCTGAAGGATGTAGTGCCACCAGGAATCATTTGTGAAAAAAAAAAACAAAAAAAACACTTTTTGAGGGATTTCAGGTCAGTGATTGTGGAAGTGTGGTCTAGTCAGACTCTTCTGAAGAGTTTGTTAAAACTGCATATTCCTTGGGTCCAGACCCATGGAATTACAGTTTTGGGGGGCGGTGGGGCCAAGAAATCTGTATTTTAACAAATTATCTATCCTCCATCCTTTTAATAGTTAAATTGTCCTTTGAGAACTACTTCTCAATTGTAAGAAGGACAGATATAAAGAGTGCAGTCACTTAAGCTACTGAAACAAAGGGAAAGGGACAATTTTAGGAAGTCCATACTTACCCTTTCTAAAATTTGCTATTTAAGGAAAATATACTTTTTCCTTTTGCTTTATGTTAGAGCCAAATTGCCCATTCTACAATTTTTCTCAGAAAATCAGTTATGTCCTGACAAGAGAAAATACTCTCTACCTTCATCTTGCTTCACTCTTGTGCCATAAGGTTCCTGGGTCCTGGGTTCAGAAACTTCCGCTATTACTGTCAGTATGTCCAGGAGCAACTAGATTCCGGGACTAATCTGACAACTAGCCTCCCTCCCACTCCCCAACTCACCTATGGGAAAATGTATTCCAATACAACAATCAAAATGCGTGCAAATTTTTGAAACTTTATGAGTTTTGGCTTACTCATATTTAGGTATTAATACAAAGGATTATATTTTTACATCTACTACAATAACTGCATTTATTTTTTTCAAAGCCCTGGCAGAGTTTCATACAAAAATAGATCACTCTAAAAGTACTGTATTATTCTAAAAAAGAATGAGGTTTACAAAACTCCTTGTACATATATCTATATAGTAACAAGTTGTATTATTTCATACGTTTGAGATATATAATGCGGAGCACTTAAAGGTGTATCATGTTGTATAAATTCAATAAACTCTCTTGGTCCTAAAGCTGCCTTTGGAATTGTTGGATAAATAAGATGCCTATTTAGACATATTAAATGTAAATCATCTTGAACGAGACTCATTTCATAATATGTAAGCTTTAAAGAAGATATGGTAAAACTTATAGAATGAATCATCAACTGAGATTGGAATGACCTCAGCGGAATCTCAAATTATGTGAGAATTTAAAGTTCAGTGCAATGTCTTTAATTTTGAGGGAAAAAAACAAATTTCCAAAATCATTTTAACCAAGTCTGCTCCAAATGATCAAATTCTATCTATGCTTTTTTCTTTTTACTTTTTTCATAAGCCACAGACTATTCAAGATCATAAGATGCTCTTCCAAAAAAGATTACTCAACCAATTAGTTTAGCAGTGATATCATTTGGTGCTGTAAATCTGTTCTTCCTAATTTACTCCTAAATGAGGAGTATTTCCACGCGCAGGACCCCTAACAGATTGCAAAAGGGTTAGTCCTCCTGCTTGCCTTTTCTAGAAAACATTCTGCAGCTCCATTTAGACAGTTAGCAGAAGGGCTGGGAGTGAATATTTGGTAAAATATTCCAAGTTGGAAACAATCCCCTCTTGTAAAACTTCTCTTTCATAGTGGGAGTATGAACAATGAGAAAAATTGCTTTAATATGATGGTTTTGTAATAGATTTGATGGAAAGGTTTTTGGTTTTTAAAAATAACACTATAATATTACCCTAAACTAGTCTGTTTCAATTTCTAAGGTTGTTCTTTTTGTATGGAATAAATGGAACCTTATGTTTATTAAGTCTTTTTCCAGCAAGTATGTCCATATGAGTGCAAATTATTCCTTCACAAAATTGTGGTAACTAAAACAGAATTATGCTATTTTGTTAGTTTCATTAAGCCAGTTCTCCCTGGAAAAAATGTATTGATGACGTTTATTCATTGTTCTTTTTCTTTCTACTCTCGTCAGATCAGTATGCATTCTGTCGATATATGATTGACATGTTTGTCCATGGGGATTTAAAACCAGGTATTCCAAACAATTCTTGTACTTGTCTATTTTAATAGTCTTTGTTTCTAAGATTGTCAGCTTTTTGTATGTACTAAACTATATTTTTAATCGCATAATGCATGTGTAGATCTAGAATAAAACCAATAAAAAGCAAAAGTAATAACTTGCATTAGGACCTTTAATTTTACTTTCTATTACTGCATGGCCTTTTGCAAATTAAGTTAGCTGAACGCTAAGAAAGGTGCTAATATCTTTATATACAAAAAATACTAATATCTTTAATAATATCTTGGAATAAAAAGGTGAATCATCTTATTTTATTCCTGGTAAACTTAGAAGAAAAGATCTCTGACAATGAAAGCATCCTTTTGGATTTTTTTTGGTAGTGAGAAAAATTCATATTAAAAGTGATCACATTTCAGATATTTAACCTATTTTTCTTTTTTTCCCCCCCAAAAGTGTTTGGTTTTCTCACTTACATATGAACTTAAATTAGTCACTCCAGAGAACTATTGATGGAGATAATCATCCTTGGAGGTAATAGTCAACAGAATGGGAAAGTATTTTTACTTAAAGGAATTTATCATCTCTCCTATTTTTAATTATTGCCAAGAGTGTAACAGGAGATTCTTTACTAACATCTTTATTAAGAATGAGTAGCTTGATTGCTTGTAACTATACCTTTTACAGATTTAAAAACTGATGGTAATATTCATGTTTGGGGGAACATTTCTAAAAAATTGGTATTGTTCAGGAAGGAGCTAATTTACATTAGAATAATTGAAGCTGATTATTTAAAGAAAATTATATGTTGTTTTCTCAATTATTTTATGAAAATATTTTTAAAATGTATTATTATAATCTATGCATATATTGGCAAACAAGCATATCATGTCTAAAATATATAAGACATCTAGGTCCTAGAAAATTAGAAGATCATGAAAACACTCAGGAAAAGTTAGTTAATTCTAGTAACTTATTCAAGTTGATCTCCTTCCCCTTCTCTTCCTCTTCTTCATTTTCTTATTCTTCTTTTTCTTCCTTTTTTCCTTTCTTAATGAGTTAGAAACTGAGAGGGAAAATGCTAAAAAATATGACTCACTCAGTAAAAATGATTAACATATATATAGAGTATTGTAGTAAAATTAGAAGAAAACATTTAGAAAGACAGTTTGATATAGTGAAAAGAGAGGGCTTTGGACAAAAATACAGATATAATTCTTGACTCCTTCCTTTTCTAGCATTGGATCTTTAGCAAATCATTGAACACCATCTGATCTTCAGTGTTCTTACATTTAAAATTGGGGTCACAGGCAGAGCCTTTCAAAATTGTTGACAAAGCATCTAGTAGATACACAACAAAATGCTACCCTAACTTTATTCTTCATTCATTTCACCCAGCCTGTCTGAGTGAGCGTACCATGTAGAGGGAACTTCTCAACATTGACAAGTCCCAGTCTATATGATAATTACATAATGTACATGTAATGATAATTCAATGATAAATTAATTCAATTTATTAATTCATTCATTAATTCAATTTTAAATAACAGGTTTACTGCTTGTTTTGTTCAGCAGTGATGGTTTAAGGGTCATAGTCTACACATAGTTTGCTTTTATAAGATCAATTAGCTGTTTACTTGTATACAAGATGAATTTATATTATTGGTGAGCATAAATTTTAAATTCCATTATCAGAAAAACAAAACAAAAATGTGTTCTCTGCGCCACCTAAATTATTCACAATAGCTACTAATTTATCATAGAATATAATTTCTAAGAAAATCATAGGACACAGGGAGCATGCATTGTCCAAGTTAGTAAGGGATGCTAACAGTTTAATAGTCACAATGCCCATTATTGCTTTCTGAAAAGTCAACAATAGATTAAGGTAGAAGGAACTGTAAAACTATCTCTGCAGGAGTTAAGAGGAATTTTACGATGAATCATATGGGCGAGTCTTTCTAAAGTTGTATGTGAACATTCTCTAAACAGCCATGAGTTTGGATCTATTGCATTATGTAATATCTTAACTCCTGAAAATAATTCCAAAGTGATATAGTATTAGATTTCCTACTACTATTTATTGACTTTCCAATTACCTTCTTGATTTATTTCATCCAGCTACATTCGTGATTTTGAAAGTTTGTTGCTATAATCTATAAAAAATTAAAGAATATGTAGATCGATATTTCTTGTCTGGGAGCAGGGTAGGAGGGGAAAAGAAGAAACTGAAGGAAAACCTGTATGGTATGCCTGTTGTTTCCTGTAGCAAAACATATAAAACTTCATAAATGTACAGAAGGAAAGTTAATAACATTGTCTTTGTTGGTGAGACAATACATATGCTAGAGTAAGAAAGCACAAAATACGGCTTGCATTTTGAAAAATAAGAAATGAGAAACAAGATTTAATCTGGGCATATTAATTTAGAGAAAACACAAGTGATAAGACTTTGACTCTCACTCACAATTAGAGAATAAAACAATTCCTGCCAAGTTTATTGCTCTGCATGTATCCAGTATTTATAAAACATTTGTGCTTCCATCTGTTTCTGTTTGGGATTAGTAGAACACCTGTTATTGTTTAGCGAGAGTTCATTATTAATTATTGGTAATGAGTTTTTAAAACTATAATTTGATTTTTCCCTCTGGGGTAAAGTATTTCCTTTATATAATCTTATCACACCCTCAAAAGTAGTCCAAGTTACAGTTCAAATTTGAAAAACCTTATTAATGAAACGTGCTGACACCATGACATGTTGCAAGTTTTGCCTTTTTACCTCATTAAGTCAAATACTTCTAAGATAGTATTAACATTTTTTAGCTAAGATTTTGTCTATGTACTGAAGATGGACTGAATTGCTTTTTCTGATTCTCTATAGAGAGTATGCCCTATGCTATGGTTAGTAACATTCCCCACCTCAATCACAAGGATCATCTTAATAAGCCAGCATAAAGTGTAAGAATCAGATCATTTTGTTGTAGCTAATTATAGGTTGGTGCAAAAGTAATTGCAGTTTAAAATATTAAAAATAATTGCAAAAACCACAATTACCTTTGCACCAACCTAATAAAATTTTCCTGTACCTACTACTCATTGTATATTAAGTTGAAAAATTAAGAAATTTCTATTTAAACCTAGAAAGTAAGTGTATGCTACTAAGGTTGGCCCTATGGGCAATTGGAATAGACATATATCTACAATATGTAATTTTAAAGGTATTACGGGCACTCAAGAGCTCTCTTCAGAAATAGTTTCTCTGCTGCCTTCAGTGGCCTAACAACTCCACCATTAGATCTTTGACTCTGTAGATGGTCAGTGTTATAGGATGTGTTTGTTTTATTTTATTTATTTATTTATTTATTTATTTATTTATTTATTTATTTTTAAATTAGTTTCAGGTGTACAAAACAATGTAATAGACATTTATCATTTATATCCCTCACACAGTTCTAACCCCACTCCCCCCATCTATTTCCCCTCTGGCATTGTAGGATGTGTTTGTTTTAAATAGCCCCTAACCTGTCTTAAGGAAGGGGGAGAGAGAGAGAGAGAGAGAGAGAGAGAGAGAGAGAGAGAGAGAGAAGATCCTGGCCTCCTATGGCAGCTGTCTTGAAGCTGATACCCGCACTTTTTCCTTAGGGTTAAAGTAGTGTAGTTGTAAAGTAAAGTAGTGTAGTCTCATTATCTTATGAGAGAAGTATTAAAACTGAATAAAGCAGATATTACCGTAGTTGCAATACTGATACTCAATTTATGGTGTTTTACTTTTTTTTTTTTAAATTTCTCTTTGATTTCTAGAAATTGATAGTACAGATGGTCAAGATAAATTATTTTAGATTTATTTATCTTTATCAGTCTCCCAGTAACTCCAATTTCCTGTACAATACTTTGCAGCTGTGCACATTTTTCTTAAATGACAATCATACCGATAGTATTTTGTGTTTTATTTTTAAATTTTAGATAGACTCTTTAAAAAAAAAAAGTCATGATCTTGCTAGGCATTTTCGTGTTTGCTCTTCATCAACTTCCACCTGGGCCAAATGAACTGCATGCTTTACTGGGCAGAGTCAACCAAGTCAAACAAGAGACACATTTCTATAAATAAGAAATCACATGACTCACAGATGTCTTTATTTTCACTATAGATAAAGAAATCAATTTAAATGTTCAGTACAAGGCTCAGGGCTACTGTGATTTTGCTTAGTAGTATCGACACCTTTTTTTTCTTGCTTTTCATCTCTATGACTATTATGATTAAGGTTCAATATACGTTAAAGTTTATCCCTTAGAAGTTACCCCATCATTTAAATTTCAGGTACTGTCTGATTTTATTTGAGCCAAGAATTTATATCAAGGTAATATATCCACTTTCTGTGTCTTTTATTCTCTTAAAATTGAAGGTGTTCATCTATCAAATTTTTCTCTGAGTAAAATAAGGTATTCCAATTCTATGGGTTTTTAAATCCATAGCTAGAAAGAGCCTCAAGGAATAAGTTAGTACTCTCATTTTATTAATAATCCTTTTCTTGAACTTCAGTGGCGTTTACCTGCATTTTTGGTTTGATCCTGCTGAGACGAGGTCCAATGTAATTGCATTATAGTCACTGCTATTTAATGGTTTGATCTAATGTATTTCAGAGCTCAGTTGGCTGTACTGGAGAAGAATAGGTTAGATGCAGCCTTGGTTGACTCTTCTCCAAAAAATACTGCTCTATATAAACATACTCATTTCAGTACCAAACATCTAATTATTTTCACAAAACAAAAGCTTTGGGAATTTTGATGTTTGGTCAATATTCGTTGAACCCCTTCAGCCAGCTGGCAGTGCAGAAAAGATATAAGACATGGCAAAAATAATTTTATAACTAAGGATAACTTGGTAAGTATGCAACATAGGTTCAGAAAATGTGCATGCTAATCTCAGTATACTAGGAATAAATAGTGATCTCCACTTGCTATCCAGACCTTTTAATGGTTTTAGAAAGTATTTTAAATTATTTTTTTAATTGTTTACAGAAGTAAGAACAAAGGGAGAGTGGAAATTGTGAAAATAATTTTAATATAGCAAAGCTAAATGTTCATTGCATCAATTCTGGTTCAAAAAGGACTAACTGCTCAACTATCATGAATAAACCTGTAATATATCCATGTGTAGATGTTACTTCCAGATATCAAACACATCTTTAATAGCTTCTAGCCTATTATTACTCCTGTGTTTTCTTTTTTTTTGGAACTTGCATCATTTAAATGCAACAGTTGAATTTTTAAAATCTTTGATGTCTCATAATTTTTTTAAAAAGACAGTGTACTGTTATCTTTATTCCATAATTGCAAACTATTTTTATTTTTTAATATGCTTTTCATTTTTAAAATTAAATTTATTGAGGTAACTGGTTAATAACACTATATTCCATTGTAAACAATTAGAATAATAAATCCAATGATTATTTTCATTCATATATTATCAATTTCCTTCTGATACCTGCCTTCACATTTATTCAGCATTTGTGCACTTAAGAACCACAAATTTCAGCACACATATTTTATAAAAAGATGAAAGAGTACTGTAACATACCCTTTTAACAAAATTAGACAGTTCAGGTTCTTGCCGCAGCATATTGCATGATAAAATCCTTCCCCTTGAAGGATTAATTGGGTAAAAATACCATATTTCCTTTTTTGTCCTTTGAAATGTATTGTTCACTCATTGATTCTTGAATTTGAAAAAAAAAATTCACTGTCATTTAAAGATTTACAGTCTGAGATTTCACTTGAATAATGAGTTTCAATTTCACCCTAATCATTAAAGTTTAGTGTAGTACTCTGTCTTTTCGCATTAATCTTCTGATTCCTCTAATAACTGAAATATCTTCCTCTGTCAGTTTTCTGCTCTTTGCAGTTACAGGTGGAAAATAAAAATTTTAAATTTTAAACTGTTCAGTGGACTTTGAAGTAGACCATAGAAATGTCTTCAGCCTTCTTTTATACCTTTTTGAATGATGATACAATACTTTAGTCAACACAATAAAAAAATTGAATGATAGTGGGATAATGCTCATTTATTTTACAATTGTATCATCCTTCTAGGCAATTCTGTCATTATTCTATTTTCTTAATATTTTAGTCTGTTTTTAGCATTGTTGGGAATAATTAATGAGTAATAATGAAATAGTTTCTAAGTTGATGAAATAAAAATATTCAAGATATTGGCAAAATAAGATCATGAGTATTCTATACTATGTCCTGAATTTTTAAAATTGTTCAATGGTGCCATGATGTAATTACAATGGTAATTATAAGATAGAATGAGTTTTATTCTGTTTTAAAAATAAGTAAGGTTTTTCTTTGTTCCTTGGAAGACCTACTTAAAAAAATAAATAAATAATACATACTGTTCTCAACAAACAGGTACAATTGCTCAAAAAATGAAACTCAAAAACTAGCATTGGCTGCACTGGCCCCTGACAGTACTCTGAGAACCAATGGCAAGAACGTAAATGTGAGGGTCACACAAGCCAGGGTTTGCATACTTTGCCTGTGTTTTTTGGTATGTTTGGAGTCTTGGTTCTTATATAAAATTTATTTCTTAAGGATTTTAAAATGATAAAGTAAAATAATATATGCTCATGTCCTCCTTCCATATTTCTTTCCTCTCCCTTTTACAATGGAAATTTACTGAAAAAAGATAGTGCTGGTAGTGTGAAAGTTGAGACATGACCTTGTGAAAGAAGTAAAAATTGAAATTGAGACATTGATAGGATATGCCTATGTGAAATTGAGAATAGAGATATACAAGGCTGAAGGGATAATAATTAAGGCACATAATCATAGTATCTTGAAATGTTCTTTGGTAACTACCAGTTGTTGAATACTTGCTCTCTGCTGGGATCTTAAAATAATTTTATTTAATCCTTACAAAACCTTGGGAGGAGTATATTACCATCCTTGTCTTATGGTAGAGAGAACTGAGATACAGAGAGCTTAGGTGTTGTTGTCCAGGTCACACACAATGAAGATTAAAACGTAGGCCCATCAAATTCTAAAGCCCTCAGGAGTCAAATCAAGTCTCCCTGCTTCCCAGATGTAGGTGGGAAACTGCAGGTGGTTCATTTTGGTTGTCATCGGGGAACCTAGAAAGAGAAACAAAATTGGAAACATTGTGCAGGATGATTTGGAGAGAATGGAATTGGAAAGACCAGTTAGGGTAAGTCCAAAGACAGGAGGTAAAACTTGATTTTAGGAGATGGGATGGAAAGGATTATGATGATTTTAGAGATATCACAGATGTAGAATCATCGAATTTATTATTACAGATAGCGAAGGAAGTATCGCTAGGGGAAGTAAAAGATTATTCAGAGATTATTGGCCTAATGATGCCCTAAATAGGGAGTAAAGGAAGAGAGTAGCTCACAATTCATTGGAGTATGTGGGGCTGGAGAAGTAGGGGACTTTGAACTCATCACCTTTTAAAGCCACACATGGCAATCAATTGCAAAGGGAAATAAGTGAAGATTCCCATCCAGACACTATTTGTGAAGCACCTGTTAAATACCAAAGTTAATACCAGGCATTTTCACACATTTTACTCATTTAAGTCTCACAGCAAACTCTGCAATAGGCAGGTAATCAGGTGTGACATTTCAGCGAGTGGTCAGAGTGGAGATGGACGACTGAAATAAGTCAGTGCACAAATATTGAATACCTTCTTTATGTTCTTCAGTCCCAGGCTGAGCACAACAGAGGATATAGGAATACTAAAAGATGATGCCTAACTTTAACAAATGGAGTGAGTGTATGGTTACTTGAAAAAGAAAAAGGAAAGAATAAATAATAGAAAATGTTTAAACTTGAGAGATTGCATGATACAGACACTAAATGTTACAAGTTTCAGAGGAAAGACATTTGTGATTCCTAATGTCAGGGAACACAACCTGCACCTAGACCCTGAAAGATGGCTACTATTTGCCTAAGTGCTAAGGAGTAGATTGGGCTTGTTTTGTATATGAAGGAAAGAGAAATGATTGGGACGTGACATGACAGTGCATGTGAAATTGATGTGTTTATACGACAATGAGATTATCAGGCTGGCAAGAGGATAAATTGAGATTAGAAAACATCAGGAAATAAAAAGTGATAAGTTTGTGGTGACAGATTACACACACTTGGTCAATCAAGCAGAGCTGATATTTGGCATGGAAGAGAGTCTTTGAAGGATTTTAAATAGAACAATGACATGAGACCAGCATTTCAGACAGTGTAATCACGCAACAGTGCTTAAGTGATTGGAAATAAGATAGAATTTGTGAAATATTGCTAAAGCTGATGAGTCTTAAACATGGTACAGAAGGAAGGAAGGATAAATTTTAAGCCATTGTTCATGTAGGTGGTAAAGGGAACATTGTACAGTGACTTAATGCTGCAACTCAAAATGCTGCAAAGTATTTTGACAATTCAAATTCATCGTGTGTTAGAAACTTAAATGAGGTCTAGACATAAATGAGAAGAGTGAAATATGTTGACTATTTACTAAAACCACAATGCAGTAAGGAAAGTGCTAGAATCGGACCCATTTATAACCTAAAGTAGAGCGATAGCTTCCTTTCCTTCTTTGGCTGATTTCTGTTGTTGTTTGGCATTGTTTTATTTTTACTCTTCACAGGTAGCCAGCTAATGCACAGACATCTCAGGCAATGAGAGCCGCTGGTTAGGCACACGTACTCGAGTCAGACTGCATGGACTCAACTCTAGGCCCTACCACTTGCTTGAACATGACTTAGCCAAGTTCATCAATCTCTTTAAGCCTCCATTTCCTCTTCTGTCAAATAACGTTGCTAATAAGAGTATTGCAGAAATCAGGAGCAGATGGTCAAAGTGCACTTAAGCAACCATGGCTCTCTGAGTGCTGGCTCTTCTTTACTAATTGAACACCTACCTAGGAATTGTTTCAAGCAGAATTTTGTTAGGGACAGGAAAACCTTTTTTTCAGAAGCACATCAACAAGTAACAGACCAGACTAATTCTGCCCAGGAATGGCATCTGATATCTTCTAGCCTTGGTTCTACTATCTAAAAAATGTGGGTAATAATAACATAATTTATAGTGCTACATTAAAAATCATATGAAAAAAATGCTGCATTAAATCCATATAACAAATTGGGTTTAAGTGTCTTCTAAATGAATTCTAAGAACTGTGTTAGATGCTGTAGGTACAGCAGTTAGCAAATATGCATAGTGCTGACTTCTTCTTTAAAATGGGATAATAGACAGTACTTTACGGGGTTAATGTATGGATTAATTCATGCACACAGACCTACACTTAAAACATTACTTGGCTAGGGTAAGCATAATAAGCCCTATTTAAGTGCATGGTGGTGGTGGTGGTGGCGTGACCACATATAGCAACATTGTGGTTTTCTACCCACCACTCCCTATATCTTTCTGATTTAATTGTCATATAAATATATGTGATTATCATTCTCTCCCTAGTAAGTATTTCTTTTCTTCCTTATATATGCCTTCAAGAAACACTTGCCTTTAAATCCCTATTGCCTTGCCAGATACGTGATATGTTTATTAAATTGAATTCATGATGTATAATATTTATCTCAATGAAAAAAAATATATTGATGATCATACTAGAGTACCCCTCTTTACTCATTCCTAGGAATAATCTTGTTATTTTAAAAAGCTGACAGGTTTCTAAGCATTGCAAATAGGCCCTGTGTAAAGATTCTTAAAGGAGTTATTGGCGCTATCTCTAGAGACAGAGGCTCAGAATTAACAAAGCCAGGTTTGCTGTGTGCATTATGAACTGCAGGCAGCATACAGAATTAGACATAAGTGACAGAAAAAAGGAGGGAGTCTGCACTTAATTGCAGGCATGCATACTTCCTGGGCTTGACGTGCCCCATGGGAGTTGCCTTCTGATTACTTGAAGTCTATGGAACTTGCTAAAGATAAGTGTATCAGATTTTCATATTTGTCTCAATCAATCCATTAAACATTCTAGTCACTATAAATAGCTGGAATGTACACAGAAATACATCGAAGCACTTCTGAGTGGTTCTGATTCCTACGATGCTGCTACCACTCTCTCAGTGCCTGCATGTGATAAAGGGCTTTAGGTTTGGAGAGAAAACTAGCAAATAAGACCTCTCCCCATTATAGAATGCTCATATGACTTTATTTTCTCTGTGCCCATTAAAGGGAACAAAATGAAGAGCTAAGTTTTAACTTTTCTCACATTCTCAGAATTTTGTCTCCTACCCTTTTCAAAGAGGTGGCAGATTCTAGAGGAATATCTTTGCTGTGAGGAAGCTTTCATTAAAGTGTTTTGGTCTAGCCTTGTCACTATAAATGGCAGAAACCCACTGCTGTCAGACAAGAATAAATTCCTTCTCAGGTAACCTACTGGGACTATTCAAAGCATGTTCTAAAGCAGCCTGGAAAGGAACAAACAATACAGAGTAATTTGATTTACTGCATGAGAAGCAAGAAAAATTAAGACTTAATCAAAGAATTATCAAACTAATTAGGTGTTGTTTATTAATTTGTCATGTCTTATAGTAATCTTATCTGTCAGTTTACATATTAAAGTGGAGATTTAAAAAGCATTATAGTAATTATGTGAATATATTCCCCTAGTGCTATTCTAAGGTTCATTTGTGTGGCCCAGCAGATAAAGAATAGAGAATCTAGGACTTTCTAACGATTCAAATGAATGCAGTTTTTATGCCTTTTCTTAAACAGGCCTTATTTTAAACATGGAAATAATTAGTAAGACCCATACCCATTTTGTGTAACTTTTGTAAGCCAACTAGTTTGATATAACTACTTTCAAAGAGACCTATTTAGTAAATGAATATTCCTCATCCATAGCTTTTTTTTTTTTCCTGTATAGGATGTTTGTGCAATTTGACAATAATGAATTTTGCAATATTAACATTAATGTTATAATTTATAGATTGTTCAAACAGTTACTCAGTATTTTTTTTTATCAGTTTGATGACTGCTATTCTAACCCAGTATATTTTACATTTCGATTTTCTAAAATACTCTATGTTGAGGTAATAATACTGTGATTCCAACACAGTAGTAACAATTATTCTTCATTTAAAGACAATTATTTTTGACTATTTTTGTCCTCATCAACATCCAGTTGATAGGCTTGAAGTCATTCTCTTAATCAATTTCCCAGCAGTTACTGAATCCCTAGTACATACTCAGTGCTAGTGGTCATAATATGAGTTTCAAAGCAGAAGGAGGTACCAAGCTAGAGAGAGACGATTACAAATAAAACAATGAACAGTAAGTATAAAGCAGGTGGTGGAGAAAAATGGGAGAAGGTACTAATTAAGTACTTAGTCATACCATCACTATGAATGTCTGGACAGGAGAAGGCCACAAAGGTTAGGATAGGCTTCATAAAGGTGTGGTCCTAGTATTTTGTCAATGACTATGTTCAGCTTTATCATGGTTATTGTTAATTGCTTACAATGAGTTCAGTATTTATTCCTATTTAGGAAGTCAATTTTTTCATCCCCAGAGAAGGGAAAAAAAGATAGTGATATAATAAGATGCAACTTTTTAACAATACCGAGTGAGAAATCAACATAGGGTAACAACCGAACAAAATAACATCCCATCATGTAATGTCATCTACCCCACTGCGTGTCTTTTCCAATTAGACCCCATTATACTTTGGTGTCTATCCTTTGTCAGACACTTAATTATTTACATGGTATCTCTCACATCGCCACTACTCTATTTTAGTCAGTATTTCTGCTGTATGATTGATATGCCTCTTTCCTGAAGGACAAATTGTTATCTACAAACCACTTTCGATTGAAACCATCCAGAGTGTTTAGGTAATTGTTTAGGTAATAAGTACGGTTTAGTAGGAAAGACTCATTTGTAGCCATTGGAATCTCTTATACAAAGTAAGGGAAAATAGAGAGAAAAAGGGCCCAGTTGTCTTATTGAAATACCTTGTGAAAATAAACTGATGATTTAATATTCTCTCATATGGCAATTGCATAACTTTAAAGCTTTCCCATTTTCTATTGTTCATGACAATAATTATATTAATAATGATTTTTCTCCCAGAGGAATACTATTATTTTTTTGTATAATTACAAATAGACTCCTGGTGCACACTGGATATGCAGTGTGTATTTTTTTTTTAATGAGAAAAATTGTGTATCAATTATACACAATTTAAAACAGGAAGAGAAGTTGGATGACTTCCAAATGTGTTATTCAAATGAGAATATATTTGTAAATTTAATTGTGGTGTTAAGCCTATTAAACAGTGATTATTAACATGTTCTCATTTTATCCTTTATTTATTAAGTGCAAGCATTGAAATATTAAGTTTATGTTATATGCCTGTGGTTGAAAACATGTGGAATTATTATCTTTATTAAAGCACCAGCAGAAAATTATCCCCTAAAACAAAGTATCAAGTCTGTTTTTCTCTTCTTGAGGTAAAACCAGAAGGTCCCTTTTTAGTTTGCTCTATGGTTCTTCCTTAGGCTTTTACTGTCTTTTTTAGTTGCTTGTGAACATGAAATATTTGCATGTGTCAGAAAGAGTTAAAAGAAAATAAGGAAATAAATTTTCTCCCAGGTAGAGACAAAGGGTAGGAAAGTTGCAAAAGCCCTTCCCTTGGTCGAGTCCTCTGTGGTATGGAAGTAGTTAAATGGGATGGCTGAAAAGTGCCAAATTGATTTTATTTTATATGAATGAGATCCCTGTATAAAAGAGAAGCAACAGTGTTTTTCGAATGCCACCGAACAGTGTAAAAAAGTATCTCCTTGCATTTGAGGATAGGAAGAAAAACAAATTCACAGGAAGCCTTGATTAGTGTGGCTTACCTAGAGCTGGAGAAAAATTCAGGTAGTCATCCACACATTATTCTACATCTACCTGTAAGGATTCTTGAGGACTATCAAGAGATGATGATATTGACAACATCGATGAGGATGATGATAAAAAGATTTACCACTTACTGAGTGTTAACGATATGCCCAGCACTGTGCTAAGCTCGGGACATACATCATCTCATTGAATTCTCAGAAGGTGGGTTAGAACCTGTCCACTTTATAGATGAGGAAATTGAACCTACAGGAAGTTGCAGAATTTGCTCAGATTACTGGATATTGTTTCCAGCACTGTAGGAAGACTTACAAATATATTTTAAGAGGGGGTAACTGCCTCCTAGATTTTTCTTTTATTCCTTCATTTTCTGTTTTCTAAGTAGTAAAATTTAATACAAACTCACAATTTCCTTTTCCCTAATAAGGTGGTTTTGACATGGACCCCCTAAATCTTGTCAATGTAACTGCCACAGAATGCAGGTAATCTGCTGATAAAGTTTAGCTGTCTTTGTTGGTCAGTGAAAGGAATCAGGTATAGAAACTACAAGCAGAGTGGACAGTGATTCCATACTCAACAGCACAAATGGCTGGTCACCAAAATTATTGAAGGAATCTTGGATATGGTTTACTTTTAATTTTCCTGGATGTCAATTAAGCTGGCCTTAAGAGCTAAAAAAAGATCACCCAGTTTTATTGTTAGATTTTTAAGTGTATTTTATTCTTAATGGTTAGAGTGACAGAAAATTAAAATGGAAGAGAACACAGAGTAAATTTATCTCTACAGTTGTGGTTGGGTCTTGAAGTTATTGAGAATGAAAACAACAGATTCTAGTAGTTTTGGAAATGATTTAGCAATTGACGGTGCCAGCCTCTCTCTGCCAATACCCCTATAGTGGGATCTTAAAGTCAAGCAACCAGAAAAGATACAAGACAGAAGGAGGCATTTTTTATTTTCCATCTTTACTTAGTTTATAAAAATGTCAAGCCTCCTACTTCTTAAGTGAATTTGTTATTCTACTTGTAATTTTTAAAAATATAGTTTGTAAATGTAATGATTTTTGTCTTAGGAACCATCTTTTCTCTTAATCTTCACCTTTGTGGTTGCTACTCACATTCCCAATAATCAATAATTTGGTGTGACTTGGTTTTTCAGTCTGAGTGAATCACCAAGTGTGTTGGATCTCTGAAAGTAATATTGAAAATGTATAAAACCTCAACTATCAAATTTTCTCACTTGTGAATTATCACACATTAAATGTATTCATATTTAGGTGTATGCCATGTTATAATTGGTTGCTAAACAACTTTATTAGAATTCATACTTTTATATTAGCAGAAATGATCAATTAAATTAAATGAGTAATAGCCCATTATTCACTAGTCAATATGTTAAAATGTGAAGGGGAGGGGCATACTTAGGTATTTTTTTTATAACCCCCATACTTAGGTATTTAAATAAAACAAGATTTTAGCTTAAAATTTATTGAAATTTTGTGATTTTCCTTGAAAATTGTGCATTTTTAATTCTACTCAATTATGTACCTAAAAGCTTACACATATATATAACATTTTAAATATTTGCTATGGAAAAATTGATGTCTAGTAGGATGAGGCTTTTTTAATCCTACAGCTATTCCTACTACCCAACACCTTAGAGAGTAGGTATCCCCATTTTGGTAAAGAATTTTAGATATTTTTGACTTTGGAAAATAGCATCTCAAAGACCTAATTTAATTTTGAATATTGTTATAACTTTGAATATTGAGTTAACATAACTGATGGTCAAAAACATTTTAAATCATCTACAAATGGAACAAAGGTTAAAATGTCCATTAATAATATCATTTCACCATAATATAGAGTTCTGCATTTATGATGTTTTGATTATTATAAAATGATATCATTGACTATGAAATTCTAAAGCATAATATAACAACATAATATTTGTAATTAATTGAAACTGTTTAGCACTATTCTAAATTTCCTCACATATTTTGTTCGTTCTTGTCCCTTTATGCTCCTTCTAAAGTAAACACAAACACAAAGACGACATACTGTTGTGCAAAGAGCACCGCATTGTGAATCTACATACATGGATCTTCCTTATAAGTCACTCGGATGAATTTGCAAGTTGTCCAACTTCTTTGGGTGTCACTGTTCTCAGTTAACTTTAAGGCATCTTCTGGCACGACAATGCTGTTAGGTTACATCTGTAGGTAGAGATTTCCTTAGGTTGAAACATACCACAGTGGATAACTTAGGTAATCTTTCCACTTGAGGAGGACTATAGACGTTCAGAATATATTGCAAGTTCTATATCTTGATTGAGCTATTTAACTCAATCAAGCTTCAATGAAGCAACCTTTCTTCATGTTTGAGCTTTACTCTTTTTTTTTTTTACAAACCATTTATAAATGCATTGATGTTTCACTTTCATGGAAAAATTGTTGTTCTACCCGTACACAAATTGGTAAAGCTCCTCACAGAAAAAAAAATGAATACTTTGGTCTGGAACTATAAATAATTGAAAAAAAGATAACAAAAAAATAAATAAATAAAATTTTATCATGTATTTTGTTGGAAGTAATTTGTACTCTACCAAGAACTAAAAATACCATTGTTCAGTCTGCTCGTATTCAAGCACTCTAGAAACAACAGAGGCCCATTTAGTAACATTCGTTTATTCACGCATGCAATCAATCATTTATTTTCTCCTTTAAGCCTTTATATTCCTTTACCAAATTGGTATTAATGTAAAAGCCCAGGTTTGTAAATAAACAAATAAAGCATTGAGAATCAGAGGATGAAGTATATACGGGGCATTCTGGGAGCTTAAAGAATTGTCAGCAGAGTGGATATAAGGGAGTCAAGTAAGAGACAAAATGGCTAAGCTATGAATAATTGCTAGAATAAGCCACATTCTAAGCAGTTTTATCAATGAGAATTTGAAATTCCACGGGTATTTGACATTTTATTGGATGACTCCATGGCAAGTAAGATATTTGCATTCTAAGTAAATGAGATAGCTTTTATTTTTATCTTTTTAAATTGAGACATTAGTCCATCCAATATGCCTTATTAATCTCTTTTTCTGCCATCTTTGGCCTTCATATTAAAAGAAAAACATAGAATTCATGTTATCTATTTGTCTGTATTTTGCATATTTAGTGTCTCCCTCTGGCCTCACCCTATGTACAAATACGATTTGTGTGGGATATACAAATATGATTTGTGTTGGATTGAAAGAGATTATTTACAGAACTTAAAAAAAAAAAGAAAAGTGAAGAAATAGTAATTCTTAAAGTTTTGAAAACATCCCAGTTGACAGTATCTATAGTTCTGACAATGATATCAGGTAATAAGGAGATTGATTTTAAACTACTGAATCACTTTGATGGGTTACTTGAGGTCAATTCAGCATCTAATTAAACAGAATGTGACCACTGAAGAAAATTATATAACTTTTTATATTAGGAAGTGAATATTTACAGATTTTCCAAGGATTATTAGTCATTTATGATAATAGGTAAAATAGCTGTCATTTATCTTGACCTTCTAAATAAGTATTAAAAAAATAGAAAAATAAAGGGAGTAAAAAAAAACCTTAATCTTAAATTGAGTCTGCTCTCAATGTATGACCTTGGATAAGCCACGTATCCTTCTAGACACCTTTTTTTTTTTCCCATCTGAAAAAATTAGGGTGTTGAAATAGCTGATTTCAGAGGTCTATTCCACATCCTAAACTCTATAATTATTTTTCTATGCATCTATTTTTGTTAAGTCCCAAACATCAGGTATTCTGTCATAATCGAGGTATAAGAATAAATGGAACAATGATATGATCTTGAATCAATCTTATTTCATTTCTTTGGTTGAATGTTCCACGAAAAATTTTTTCTGCTTCATAAATTGAAGATGAAGAGAAAAAAACAATAATATTACCTTTATCATATTTAATCAAAAGAATGTATGAAATATGCATTTGGCTACTTTTCCTTGCTTTCCATCAAAGTGAATATGCAAATATATAATAACACATGGAAATATTAAGGACGCTTTTTATAAGAGGCAAAGAAACCTTTCCAATAGAAACGGTTTAGCCTGGAGGTTGCTCTTTGACGTAAGAAGTTGAAGCTTTTGGTGTTTTAAACACCCTTATTGCAGTGTTGCCTAGCCAATTTATACTAAATAATATATTTTCTTAAAACTTTTTTTAAAATCATGAAAAAAAAAATCTTGAGAATCAATTAGCAATATGACTTATTATTGGAATAACCCAGTAAACTATGTTCTGTTCTTCAGTGTGCTCTATGTAAGTACTCTGGCAAAATTGAGAACTATTATAATTCAAGTGAAAACAACAACTAAGCCATTAGTCCATAAATAGTATCTAGCTGGGTATATGGAAAATTTGCTGCTCTTTTTGGGTATTATACTTCTCATTTGTTTCTTGATGTTCAAGTAAAATTGTCAGTCATACTTTATTTCTTTTTCTCACCTCCCACATCAAATTCATTAAAAAGTCCTACTGGGTTTAAGTCAAAATGTACTCTGAATCCATCCATTTATCTACAATTTCTATGTTTTTCATTGACCATATTTAAAAATTGCCACCCATTACTCTGAATAGTATTTCTTATTATCCTTACTTGATCCATTTTTTAATATGATACTTATTTTCATTTTACTTATTTAACTGATATGTTTTGTCTCTTTCCACGAGAATCTCAGCTTAATGAATTAGGTGATTTTGTCTGTATTGTTCACTACTATAATTAATTCCATGTCCTAGAAAAGTAACTGGTACTAGTAGGCACTCAGCAATTATTTGTTGACAGAACCTCCACTGCAACTCAACTAGTCCAAGCCCACATAATCTCTCACCTGGGTTATTTCAATAGTCTCCTGCCGCCTCTCCTATCCTTTTCTTTACAAACATTGTTTTTGTTCACAAAACAGGTCTTTTAAAAACATACATACCATACTATAACCCTTCCCAAGTTTACCATTGCCCTTAGGACACATCCAAACTCACTGAAATAGCCTAGAATGCTCTGATAGGAACTTGTCTCTACTCTCCAGCCTCACTGACCTCAAGCAAGCCAGGCTGGTTCCTAGTTCAGGCTTTTTGACTTGCTTTTCCTTGTCAGGAATCCTTTCCTCAGAGATCTTCCTGAGATTTGCTTTCAAGTCATAGGTCAAGCGTCTCCCCTTTGGAGAGCAGGCCACTTCATACATTATGAACTTGTACAGTTTGTGTACTTATACAAAGGCCCAACATTCTGCTCCCCTATCCAAGACTGCATATGTTGGACTGGGGCTCCAACTGCTCAGGGGAAGAGCTGCCTCTTAATTTTGTACGAAGCAGATCCCCTTGGCCAAAAATGGCCACCAAGGTCTGCACAACCCAGAGAGGATGCTTAGTGGTCCTGCTATTTATTATCCAGATTGTGATCTCTTTCCCTAGCCATTCTCTGCCCCACCACACTGTTTTCATGTCTCTACATATATGAGGTCTGAAATTAACTATCTTGCTTATCCCGTCTCCTCCATCTCTAATGTAAGCTTTATAACCCCAGGATCTTTCCCTTCTTCACTGTGGTCCCTCAGTGACTACATTAGTACTGCAATGTCCATAAACAATCACCACAACCTAGCTGGAGCAGACACTATTGTTTTTATTTTGCTTTAAAACAACTGAGACTTAAGTGATAATTACAGGTGTACTATATACTCCCTCCACAAGACTGAGTACAAAGAATGCAAAGTGCTTATGTAGAATTCAGCAATACACAAGTAGGAGATTTAAAGATGCCTATGATTAGAGTAAAAACTTCGATGAACCCAGCTCACACAAACTCCTGAAGTTTTTTAGATGACTCCTTATTGTTGAGGTTCCCTTTCCATAGGCAAATGTGAAAACCTGAGTATGTGGTATCTCACATTTTTTACATAGGTGAGGTTCGAAAAGGAGTGTTTGATACTCCAAATCCCTCTACCTCCCTCCTTTCATTTTGTTAAGTAGTCCATAGTCCAAAATTACAAGACAAGAGAAAGAGACTCAGTAAGGAAAGTTGAAGATCAAGGTGTCCTTATTGTAAAAAAGGACACTAAAACAATCACATGTCTCAGCCTAAAATATAAAAACAGATTTTCATTTAATTTTAGTATTTATTCAATTTTATTTTATTTTTAAAAATATTTTTTTAAAATATAGCTGACATACAATATTATATTAGGTTCAGGTTGACACAATAGTTACTCAACATTGATATATCTAAAGAAATGATCACCATGAGCATAGCAACCAGCTTACTTACACTGTGCAATGCTATCACAATATTACTGACTATATCCCCTATGCTGTATGATACATCCCCATAATTTATTTGTTTTATACCTGGAAATCCGGACCTCTTATTCCCCTTCACCTTTTTCTACCCTTTTTTATTTTTCAATTACAGTTGACATTTAATATCATTTTCTATTAATTTCAGGTGTACAGCATAGTAGTTAAATATTTATAGAACTTCAGAAGTGATCCCCCTGACTAGTCTAGTACCCACTTGGCACTATATACACATGGTTATTATCATATCATTGACTATGTTCCCTATGCTTTACTTTATATTTCCATGACTTTTTTGTAAGTACCAATTTATATTTCTTAATGCCTTCACCTTTTTCACCCAATGCCCCAATACCCCTCCTATCTATCACCTCAATAAATCTAGTACCCATCTGACACCATGCATAGTTATTACAATATTATTGACTATATTCATTATGATATATCCTACATCACCATGACCGTTTCGTAACAACCAATTTATACTTCTTAATCCCTTCCCCTTTCTCACCCATTCCCAGCACCCCTCCCATCTGGCACCATCAAAATGTTCTCTGTATCTATGAGTTTGTTTCTGTTTTGTTTATTTAATTTGTTCTTTAGATTCCATATATAAGAGAATTCAAATTGCATCTTACTTTTGCTGTGTGGCATACTTCACTAAGCACAATACCCTCCAGGTTCATCTATGATGCTGCAAGAACCCATTCCCTTTCATGGCTGAGCAATATTCCATTGTATATATGTACCACATACTCTTTATCCATTCATGCATTGACAGACACCAGGCTGCCTCCATATCTTGGCCATTGTAAACAATGATGCATTGAGCATATGGATGCACATGTCCCCTCGTTGTAGCGATTTGGGTTTTTTCGGTTAAATACCCAGAAGTGGAATAATTCAGTCCTTCTTTGTCACTGGTTATACCCTTTGTTTTAAAATCTATTTTGTCTGTTATAAGTATTGCTCCCACAGCTTTTTTTATTTTCCATTTTAATGAAACATCTTTTCCATGATTTAATTTCACTCTTTCTTTTGACCTGAAGTGAGTCTCGTATAGATAGTGTACATACCTAAGAGTCTTGTTTTCTTATCCATTCAGCCACTCTATGTCTTTTGATTGGAGCATATAATCCATTTACATTTAAAATAATGGTTGATAGATATGTAGTTATTTCCATTTTATTATTCATATTTTTGTCTTTTTCTTCCCCCCATCTTAAAAAGTCCCTCTAAGATTCCGTGTAATACTGGTTTGGTGGTGAGGAATTCCTTTAGCTTTGTCTTGTCTGGGGAAGCTCTTTATTGGGCCTTTGATTCTATTAGGTTGGTGCAAAAGTAATTGCAGTTTTTGCAATTATTTTTAACCTTTTAAACCTCAATTACTTTTGCACCAACCTATTAAATTGGCGTATTTCCTTCAAATCCCTTCTGGCCCGTGAAGTTTCAGTTAAGAAATCAGATGACAGTCTTATGGGGGCTCCCTTGAAGGTAACTAACTGTGTTTTTTTTGCTGCTTTTAAGAGTCTCTCTTTGTCTTTAACCTTTGGCATTTTAATGTGACTTGGTGTGGGCCTCTTTGGGTTCATCTTGTTTGGGACTTTCTGTGCTTCCTGGGCTGGTATATCTCTTTCCTTTAACAGGTTAGGGAAGTTTTCTGTCATTATTTCTTCAAATAGGTTTTCAATTCCTTGTTCTCTCTCTTCTTGTGGTACCCCTATGATGTGAATGTTTATACACTTGATGTTGTCCGAGAGACCTTTTAAACTCTCCTCATTTTTTTTGGATCCTATTTTCTTTTTGCTGTTCTTATTGGGTGTTTTCTGCTACCTTATCTTCAAAATTGCTCATTCGATCCTCTGCTTCATCTAATCTACTACTGATTCCCTCTAATGTACTCTTCATTTCAGTTATTGTATTCTTCATTTTTGACTCGTTCCTTTTTATATTTTCTATCTCCATTTTTATGTTTTTTTATCGCTTTGTTTAAGTTCTCCCTCAAATCATTGAGTATCCTTATAACCAGTGTTTTAAACCGTGTCTGTTAGATTGCTTGTCTTCATTTTGTTTAGTTCTTTTTCAGAAGCTTTGTTTTATTCTTTTATTTGAGAAATGTTTATTTGTCTCCCCATTTGGCTGCCTCCCCTGTGTTTGTTTCTATATAGAGCTGCTATGCCTCCTGGTCTTAGAGTAGTCTTACGTAGTAGGTGTGCTGTGGGAACCAGTGGTACAGTCTCCCTGGTCACCAGAGACATGGGCTCCAGGTGTATCCCTTGTCTGGTTGTGTATGCCTCCTGTTGTAGTTTAGATTTGGTTGCTGTTTGCACATCAAGGGAGGGATTGACCCTCAGGCTGATTTGTTGTGAAGACTAGTTTTGACTACTGTAAAGCTGTCATGCAGGGACTGACCCTACATAGCAGAGTTGGCTTTAGCAGGGCTCTGGTGCCTGTCCTTTGGGTGTGTGGTACTTGGAGTTGGCCAGGTAATGCTCTGGCCTAGTCCAAAGCTGACCACTAGTCTACCAACCCCTGGACTTCCTGGGAGGGTACCTGCTACAGGCCAAGTTCAGCTGCAATCTGTACCCTGACTGGGGCCACCTGGCATGAGCCAAAAAGCAATTCAGAGATGGTCACTGCCCATGCTGTGCTTGGAGGTGCCTTGAGAAGCCAAGCCATGAACCACGGCCGGCTGCAGCTAATGCCGGTCTTAAGGCTGCTGAGCCTTTGGTATGGGACACACTCAAGCCAGATGCTGCTTATTTGCGTTTTGTGAACCTTTGTTCTCAAAGGAATGTCTGCAGTGTGAGCCAAGGCAGGCCATTTATATGGAAAAGCCATTGGAAGCAGCTTGGATGTGCCCAAAAGTTGGGTGGGGCATGGTCTCAGGGAATCACTAGGGTGGAGCAGAGGAAAGGTGATAGCCAATTTGATAGAGACGCTTATGACGTCTGCCTGTGTCTGCACGCACGTAGGGGGTGGGCTCAACAACAACAAAAAACAATGGCTTCCGTGAGCTCCTCCATCAGGAAGAAAGCTGCCTCACCAGACTCCTCTGAAGATAGACAACTCATTTCCTCCTTGTATGTCTCTGGCACCTTTTAAGCTGCTTGCCCAGTGCTGGAGCTCAGAGCCAGTGAGTCTATCAGCAAGTAAGTTTGTGTCTTTTTAAGAGCAGCACCTGAAAATGCAGCTGCCCTCCTTCTCTCTCAGCCACAATCTCTGCTGGTTTTCACAGCCAAAAATAATGGGGACTTCTCTCCCCCACACTGAAATTCTGATCTGGGAAGAAGCCCTCAGCTCCTCAAGGGGTTCCTTTCCAGCCGAGATATCCCTCCCAAATTTTAATGGTCATACGTGGGTGTGGAACCAGCCCTTTTCTCATCTCTGCTCCTCCTACCAGTCTGGATGTGCTTCTTCTGTGTGTTCACAGTTCGTAGTTGTATGGCTTCAGTTCAGCTAGACTTCAGGTGATTCTCAATATTGGTTTTTCTGTGGTTTAGTTGTAAATGATGTGGTCTTGAGAGGAGGTGAGAACAGCATTTACCTACTCTGCCATCTTGACTGGAAACCTATTCAATTTTAAATATTAAAAATATCATTCTACATGTTACAATAATAGTCAGTGTAGGAACCTTGTTCCAATGTGTAAAAGTAATATCATTGCTTTAACAAACTTGATTATCATTTTCTTACAAATTCAGATCTTCCCGTTTTACTTTTAGTTGTAGATTTATAAATGCCTCCATGAAATGGAAACAATGACTTGGGATGGGAATTTTTAATGATTTCACACTTTGTTTTTATTTGGTTTTGTTTTTTAAATTTAAATGAATTTTAACTCAATGGTCACTCACTAGAGTGACACGTTCTCCATCTGAGGATCTATAGCCATTTATTGTTTGCAGTAGCGAGGCTTTTTAAGAGTTTATCACCTTCTGAGTACCTCAGTACCTGCAGGAAAATGCATTGGGGACTGAAGGAATAAAATATCTATCAGGCATCAGAGAAAACAAATGTCCTCAACATTTGCTTCAAGATTTAGGGAGTAGATTCAGTTGTCTAGAAATGGTTTTCAGCTAGGAAATTTCCTTTGATAAAGAAACTAGATAAATTAAACTTTAGTAGAGTGATTTATTTATTTATTTATTTATTTATTTATTTATTTATTTTACCCATGTGATCTGAATTCAGCTCATGGCCTTCTACTTAACTTGAGGTTCTGAGTAATTTCATTCATCATTTCTAGCAAAGTAAAGAAAACAGTAGCTTCGATCATTGGAAAGAATATTCATTGTATAATATCCCCAGGGGAATTTGACTAAACCCACAGCAATCAAATTGGCTTTTGAGAAAGAAAAAAGAAAACTCAGAACAATAAAATATCGGTAGCTTACAAACATGCCATTCAAGTTTATAGAAATAATTCAGCCAAAATCACTCAAGGAACAAAAATAAAGCCAATTCACTATGTTTGAATGTCAAAGGGATTTTCAGGTAATAGCTTGTAGAAGTGAAGGACAACTTTAGAGTTCCAATGTAAATTTCAACAACATAAATCTTTGCTTTAGAGAGGAACAGTTCTCAGGAATTCCAAAGAAATACACTCTTAATAAAATTATAATCCTCTTTCCTGTAAATGAGTTCTGCTACTTCTGTCATTTTTAATTTTATCTGTTATGTCTTTGTTTTCTTACTTCAGAAATCTCTTTCAAGTTCTCTTGTGAGAACAGATAGAATGTAAATTGTAAATACCTTATTGGAAAAATAATTAATATTTTGAGTATTTATTAGGTGTTGACTGCCTTATCTCTTAATCTTCATAACTGCCTTAAAAACTATCCTAATTTTATAAACTGAGGCTTCGAATCTTCATGATTTTTCAAATTCACACAGATTATAAGTGATGGAGCTAAAACTGTCACTTACATCCTTTTGAGTCTAAGCATAAACCCTTTATTCTAAACAACATTGCTTTCATTATAAAATTCTATTAATATAATATTACTTTGATATGATTATAAAATATCATATGTGATACATAACACATGCATTCATAAAGCAAAATGGTCTCTGATTTCAATAGCATCCTCTGACATTATTTGAACAGAAAAAAAGATTTTTCTATAAGTCAGTGCTAATGTCATGTGTCATTCTCGAGTATAACAAGGCTGATTTGTTTTTGGGCCCCCTAGAACAACAAAAACTTGTCCTAAACTAATAATTTCCCTGCGAAGGCTAATTGTCACTGTCACCATGGAGGCAGGCAGCCATGTGACTTTTTCTTTCACTTTTTCTTGCAGTCCTACTTCCCACTGCATCCACTGCCTCATAATGATGCAGTCAGCCATATTAAGAAGAATGTAAGACAGTCGATTATAGTTGTAGAGAATTTCTGATATAAACTGGATAATGCACTTTATGCTGCACAAGCACCAGTTTGTTTGTTTTAGTAATTCTATGTATTTTTGCATCTAGGCCTTTTTTTTTTTTTTTTTTTTTTTTTTTATACTTGATACTCACTGCCTAGAATCCATTTTCTTCCCCTCCCTTCTTTACCCTACAAACTCCTTTTAGGACTTTAAATGTACATTACAATTAATCTCCTCCAGGAATATTTCTTCAACATCCCCTCTGTGTATATTATTTCCCATCATCACACTGCATTACAATGTTCTGTCTGTAAGTCTGTTTTAGCCACTATGCTGAGAACCTCTTAAAAGCAGCATTGGAGTTTAAAAGTTCTTCTTCTGTGCCTGGTGCATGATAAGTGCTCACTAAAACTTTTCTTTTTCTTTTTTAAATAACATAATGACTTTATAGTTTCTCCAGGAAAATCTAAGAATATTTTATAGTGTAAATTATGAAGACTTTTCCAGGGAAGAAATTTCATATATTTTGAAATAAATTCCTAAAGAGCGTATCGAGACTATAGAAGATTATGATTCTATACTTACTATTGTTCTGGGAAGTATCTAACAGAGGAGAAAGGAGTTTAGATTGAACAGGTACCATTCTATGAAGGTATTTTTGAAAGCCTTAGTATTTAGAAACAATTGAATTACATTCATGACCACTTGTATTTTAAGCTTTAGCCATTTGATTAACTCCTTCCTAAACCTAAACTCTACTAGATTTTAAAAACTATAAAAACCGTCCTACCTTAGAAATATCTTTCAAGAACAGCTCTCAAGCACGACTCGAGAATGAATCTTTCCAAGTATACATCCCTCTGACTTACAAAGAAGGTGAAAACAGGGTGGAAGCTTCACTTCTCTGTCCCTTTTCAGCTGCAGTCATGGACCCCGTTATATAAGATGGCACTCTGTTTGCCTTACACTGCCTGAGAGCAATATTAAGCACCTCAAATCTAGAGCCTGTGTAGAACTCCAGCTCTATTTTCTAGGAGCTGAATGGCCTCAACCCGTTTGCCTCAGTTTTCAAACTATAAAATGAAAATTATACTTATACCTTAAGAATCTCGAAGATTAAATAATTTCATATATCAAAGCTGTTTGGGATTGTTCCAGGCATATAGTAAGCCCTGCATAAACGTTTGCTGGGGGAAAAACGTGGATCAAATTGTGTTTTTTGTTTTTTGTGGTTTTTTTTGTTTTGCTTGTTTGTTTTGTTTGTTTGTTTACTGTGCCCAGGCTTCTCTTTTCTTTGCTCACTAAAAAAGGAACTTCCATGTTGCATTATGTTTCTATCAAATCTTTGTAATAATCATGTGGATTGATATTTTTCTAGGTATACGGCCTGCATGTTATGAAACAATATGCTTTGCTTTTACGCATACTTAAACAAGCTCATACCTCAACATGTTGGCTCTAACAACTAAAAGAAAATCCTGTAATGAATGGAGACCAACCTCTCCTTGGCATGAGGGTCTAGGCCTGGAATTCTTCCCTTCTTACCACCACAGAACGTGGTGTGTGCAACTCCGATTGCTTCACTTGCTAATCCACAATTCACCGGAGCGAAGTAATTTTGATGAATTCTAAAAATGGAAAACTTCCAGTAGAAGCAGGCAGGTCTGCTGACATTTGATAATATCTAGTTGTCAGTGAGATTTTATAAGGTGCATATGCCCACGTTGATTCCTGGGTTAAAAAGAAACACACACGGCAGGAGTTCCTGAAATAAAAATTAAGGATAAGATATTTTGCAAGCATTTCATATGAAATCATATGTTAGTTAATGTTTACTGTTCATGGCCTGGATGGTTTTGGTTAATTAAATAAATCACCTGGGATAAGGAAGCACTCAGAAACGATTGTGGGTTTTTATACAGTTTATAATGAGCCCAGAGACTTGAGGGAGCCTTTCAAGTTTCTATAAAACTGAATACATTTTCCCTTTGGCCTATTATTTACTTAACTGCAGGTCATTTATTTTGGCAGGAGAAAATGTACCTGTTCAAAATCAAAAGGCCTATGAATTTTAACCTTCTTTTATTGCCTATTATATCATTTGAGAATTTTTAGTGAAATGAAAAAAAATGGTTATTTTTCTCTATATTAGGATTTTTCTTAGCTTCTGTGATTTTAGTTTCCATAATTTAACTGCATATTGAAAATAAATTGCTTTATTTGACTGAATGTAGATTTTTCATTAATGAAGTCCAGTAGATATATTTAACATTATGGTTAAATCTATGAAAAGCAATATATTTAGAAATGTCTCTGAAGATAGCTGAATCTGTGTATGTATGCACTTAAAAATCTCACCTAATAACATTTTCTTATTGCATAATAATATGAATTTATACTTCAGATTATGAATTATGCATGTTGGGGACAGATCTAGCTATTTTAGTTGTGGATATTAAATTTGTTAATACTGTTTTTTCAATACCTACTTCTGCATTGTATGCACAGGACAAAGCCCAGCCATACCACCTCCATTACCAAAAGAACAAGCTTCCAGACCCACTCCAGCCTCACTTACACTTGAAGGCAAGTATTTTATTTTAGTTTTTCCAAAGATCTTCTCTATTATAGATAAAACTGAACGTAAATAAACAACATAAAATAATAGCAGCAATAAAATGCATATTTTCTCACATAGTTTTAGTATGCCTACACACTACATAGCTACAGTTTACTTTTCCTGAAATTACGGTTTGTTCCTTTTTAGAAAACCAAAAATTTCCCCTTAAGATTCTATACTGGTGTTCATCAGCTTCCAGAAGGATGATAAGCTTTGTACCCTGGAAATCAACCAGAAAGTATAGGGACAAATCGGCAAGGACATGCTTTGCAATTATTACAGTTTCACCCCAACTTGATCAATTTAGTGTCTTAAGACTCTGGTGTCAGAGTTTCTGAGTTTGGATCTGAGTTCTACCTCTTACTAAGTGTGTAAATTTGGGAAATTACTTAAATTCACTGTTTATGAGTTTTGTCATCCCCAAGATGGGTCAAAAATAGTACTGATCTCGCAGAGTTACTATGCGGATGAAATGGTGGTGTGTGTATGTGTGTGTCAATTTATGAGTGCTTTATAAAATTAATAACACTACTACTAAAAAATAATTCTTCAAAATATGATGTTCAAGGTCAGCAAAATTAAAGGACGAAAGTATTATCACAATCAAATTTGATATTTAGAAATTTAACATCATTTCATTAAGCCTTCATTTGTTCCTTCAATTATTTATTAAATCCCAGCTATGGGATCATGTCAAATATCATCCAAAGTGCTGGGGATTCAGAGATTAATGGAAAATAGTTCCTGCCAACTAAGACTTAGTTTATAGATATAAATTAAAAGTATTTTAAAAAGAGCCTGATACAAAATACAAGTAAATAAAGCCAAGTGAACGACTGATTTTTTGCAAGAGTACAAAAAGAGGTCAGATCACCAGAGCACCCATTCCACCCATAGCTCTGTCTCACACTGAAAGGGGACCTTCTGTGTACACATGTGGATACCAGCCTTCTTGTTCAAGTTCTGTCCACTCTGCTCAACAGCCACCTATTGGCTTTGACCGCCCTTTGAGACTAAGGGTGACCACTCTTATGAGGATTCATTCAGGAAGAGGTCCGTGTAGCTATTGGCATCAGAGTAAGGGCTGGGTGGGGGTGAGGTGGAGTGGGGAGTCAAGGTCCCAGGATCTGGAGTATAAGAGAGAAAGAGAGTCCAGGTGGCCACATCCTGTCCTCCCCGCTAACTCCTAGAACCAGGGCAGAGTATAGCTGGAGGTAGACTCCGAAGAGCCCTGTAAAGAGCAAAGCCTCCAAGAGGGGCCCTAGTTGCTGGGTTCTAAGAGATGTACTGATTGTCACAATGTGAGAAGAACCAAAAAATAAGTCAGCACAAAGTACTGTGGAAGCATAGAGAAGAAAGGGTATAGCTAGCTCTGTCCGGAGGGGACCACAGAAAAGGCAGAGGTATCTGTAGAGCTGAAGTTCCAAGAAAAGGTTTTCATCACGCAGGGAAGGAAGGAAAGAGCATTACTAGTAAAAGGATTGGCATGTGCAAAGGCACGGAGTTGAGAAAGAAGGAAGTCTGGTCCAGAGAAGTATAAGTAGTCCATCACAGAGAGAAGGAAGAAGGCATGGAGAGAGTTTGGGAGAGATGATAAAAAGACATGCAGAGGGAAAATGATGAGGAATCTTGTATAGGCAAGCTTGGGGTTTATTTTTATCTTTAAAGTTTTATTATGAAACACTGAATAGTAAAATAAATCCCCAATATACTCGGGCTGCTGATACGTTTATCAACATTTTCTATTCTTACATATCTAACTTCTCTTCTTCCCTTTTCCTTTTTTTGGTTGAGTTTTTGTTTCTTTGCAAACCTTTGACATCATGCAATTTCACTCAGCTGAGGAATTTTTATTTTATTTTAAAATTTGATACATTTATGTGGTTGAAAATTTAAAAGTTACAAAAACTATTTAGGATGAAAGTTTTTCTCCTGACCCTATCCAACTACCAAATTCTCCTCCTCACAGGAAATCAATGTTAATTCCCTCTAGAAATATTTTGTGCATATACAAACACAAATATTCCCTCCTCAGCTAAGGGATTTTTTTTTTTTTTTAATCTATAGAAAATGAGGAGTTTCTCATGGATAGAATAGCCATGTTCATTTAGAACAACTTGGCTCTCCCCCTACACGGTAGACCTGTGGTTTGAGACTGGCTATAGGTTCTTGGGAAAAGAATAGTCAAAACAAGTTGTAAAGCCTGAACTAAACAGGAGCGTAGTGGATGGAGAAAAGGAGATGGATCAGAAAGAGGTCGGAGAAAAGTATCAACAGATCTAAGTATCAGATTTGATATAGGTGCTGAGGTAGAAGAAAGACTGAAGGCTTTCTGAATTAGGTATCCAAGTAGGCAGTTAGTGCCATTAACTAAGATGGAATCCCCTGAAAGAAAATCTGCCCAGTGAGGAGGAGAAAGAAAATGGTAGGTTTAGTCTGGGACATGAGAGTTTCCCATGGGACATCAAGATAGAATTACTTCTGTTTATGCATTTATGTTTCACACATTTAATAGCCAGGGAAGGATTTCAGTAGTTGAACAGATGAAGTTTTCCTAAGGTTATATTCTGACACCAACATGTTCTATGTACTTGTCTGGCCAGACCATGACCAAGTCATGCCTACAACTATGTTCTCTTCAACGCACATTTATTTAGAATATTATGTTTGCTATAGCCATATGCATTTCACATTTAATATTCTAAAATCCTACAAAGCAGAGATTATTATTAATGATTAATAAATGTAGTCCTGGAGTTTACTTATTTATGCTAAATTAATAAATAGCAGAACTGGGATTCCAGCCCTGGATTTTAGTTCTATGCCCAGGGAATTTTCTGTTATATTATTAGGCAGCATTGAAGTTTGAGGATTCACGTCTCCTGAGATGTCAACATGTTCTGGAAAATGGGGACAAAGTTTTGTGCTTTAGATTTCATGCACTTCTATGATAGAAATATTGTGATGTCAGTCAAAAGAACCCCAGCAATGCCTCTCAAAATTTCATGTGCTTACAAATCACCTGGGGATATTCTGAAAATGCATTTTCTGATTTGGTAGGTCTAGGGTGGGGGCTAAGATTCTGCATTTTCACCACGCTCCTAAATATTGCTGATGCTGCTGTAACAGGATCACATCTGAGTAGCAAACCTCTAGATGATTTAGCAAGGAGATGGAGAGTGACTGAATATTTCTAAAAATGCTTTTAATTTAATATTAGTCACCTGAATGACCTGCAATTGGCCAAATGCCCTTCAGAATTACAGGAGTGCCACTTGTGGAGAAATTTTGACTGCTAGTTGTCTGGGAAAAAGCCAAAGGTTTCAGGCTAAGTACCTAAGCATTCTAGAAAGGCTCACAAGAGAGCAAGAAAAATGCCATTGGGAATGGGGGAAAGGTTACATTATACTTGTAAATTATAGCAACCTATTATATAGTATGCAAAATATCTTGATTTGGTCATCTACTTGAATTGAATGAATTAGCACTTGCAAATTTTAAATAAAAATTCCATACAATTTGTAAATCAGTACTGTATCAATTCCAATATGAAAAAAAATAATTTGTTTGGTCATTAAAGGCTGTGATTTAATGTAAAGTTCATGTAATATCTCACTCCAAGATTCCAAATCAACAATACTTCTTGAATATTTAGAAAGCAGTCCAGAGCTTGTCCAGAGTTTGAAAGTTTTGTCTCCATTCAGTTCAGCTACAGATGCATTTTATTTGGTCCACACAGGTCTTTCATTTATTCTTTTTAGAGGTGATCTACTTGAATAGGACAAGCTTCCCATTGTCTCCATTGACGTCCATGCCTTCTTCACACATCTACTCACATGGCAGACTTTATGTGTATGACAATTATATAAAGACAGTTTAAAGACAACATTATTACATCAAGAGGAAATTGCCTTGGTGTCTTAGTATACATGGGCTACCATAACAAAATGCCACAGACTGAGTGGCTTAAGCAACAGAAATTTGTTTTCTCTCAGTTTTGGAGGCTGGGACTCCAAGGTCAGAGTACCCAGCGTGCCATCATGCCTGGGTTCTAGAGAGATCTCCCTTCCTGGCCTGCAGATGGCCTCCTCACTGTGTGCTCTCATGGCAGTGAGAGAGCTCTGCTGTCTCTTTCCTTAGAAGGACACCAGTCCTATAGTATCAGAGCTCCAAGCTTATGATCTCATTTAAGCTCAATCACCTCCTAAAGGCCCTGTCTCTTAAAACAGTCATGTGGGAGTTAGGGTTTCACCATGTGGACTTGGAGAGGATACAATTCAGTCCCTAACATTTGATCGACTCTAAGTTGAAATAATACATAAGTAAAGCAGCTTAAATGTTTACCTCATAGAATAAGAGTCGTTTAAACATTTCTTTTTGAGTAATCAATGCTTCTGTCGTTTTTTTTGTTTGTTTTGTTTTTTAATTTCTGTCCTGTATGATTTTCTAATAGCATAAATTCCAAACTTGAAGCTTGTGTCATTTTCTCTACATGCTTATACTTTATAGGAGTTAAATATATATTTTTTTAAATTGTCTTAACTAGACTCAAATACAACTGAGTTTATATTGAAGGTAGTAACAAAAACTCTGGGTAATCTCCTCACTGGCTATTATTGTGTGTCATTTACCTAGCTAGTAAACAAATGTTTTAGAAAAAAATTATAGAACCCAGTCGAGAAAGAGACAGAGAGAAAACAGAGTTATAGTTCTTTTACATTTGGACTATAATAGCTTATGTGACACAAAACTGATAAGTGACTATCTCACTGCCCAAATGTTCACAGGAGAAGCGGTCGCCCACAAATAACAGTGTCACCTTAAGTTTCATCAGATTTTAATTCTGTTTTGAGGAGGACATAAATCAAGGGACTCCAGTTCTCCAATCTGAGGCAGATTTTAATAGTCAGATTATTCAAGTGTTTGATTCCAGTTTATCTCCTAGCAGAGTTTCATAAATGACCAAGTAGCAAATATTTTGCCTATCAGTCTTTCACTTGGAAGAGAGATGTGTCATTTGTTAAGTGGGACACTTGGGTTCTAATTTAACATTTTATCCTGGAAGCTAATACTATATGTAAGTGAATAACATACATTAATAACAGGATTACAAGGCTTCTGAGGTAGAGGCTTTGCCCTGAGGAAGCTGGCATTGAGCAGTTTCCCAAGGAGTTCGCCTTATCAGTAGATGCTGGGCTTTGTCAGGGCTTGCAGATGTTCTGCCTGCGACTCCATTAACATAATTAATTAGTAACGAGGACATATTTAGTATTAATCAAGCTGTTTTCAGTGAGGCTGATTATGCACCATCCTTGATGTACTATTTTAGTCTGGAACTTCCTCAAGACCAAGTTTCAAGAAAATGGCATTTTATGAAAAGGAACTCACATGTGGCCCTAAAGTATGTGATTGGATTTAAGGAACAGTTATAACAGGTCAAAATGTAGGAGCTTAATCACATTTTGCATTTTAATGTTGACAAAAAGTAGAGTTTGCATATAGACTGGATTATAAGTGTGCTCACAAGAAATTGGAAACATTAGGATTGTATCAGTAGAAATCTAAAAATATCATGCACCTTGTTATGGATGAAAACACTCTATACATTTGTGAAGCCCTTAAACATCATTTTGTGCTTTCATTGCACTTAAAAAACAATGTTTCCAACAGCACTTATTTCATCATGTGAAGTATCAAAGTATGGGTACACTTCTGATCTCAGGCCATGCATCTAATGCCTTTAAGGCAAAGAAGTCTTGACTTCCTTGAATTTCACTTGCCCACATCGCACACTTAATAAAGTTTTCTTGCTTTGAACCTTTGGATATAAAGACTAATTGTATATAAAATCAGTTGTTCCTTTGACTCCTACTATATTTTTTAGAATATGTTTGGCCAGGGAAAGAATGCTGCAATAACATTAAAAAGAGTTTTATATAATAACCACCCCATGCACCCATTTTAATCATTGTCAATTTGTGTTTAATTATAGGCATAACCTAATTGAAACTGACTTAAATATGGACCTAACTTCAATATAATATTAATTCTCATGATCTTTCAAAAAAGCATTACATTTTGTGACAGAATTAATTCCCATGTCTATTGGGCGCTCTCGCTGGGGCTGAAAGGCCTGCAAGTTCAAAAAGTCACTGTAGTTATTTGTTCATTCCACAAACAGAGCAGATCATGTAAGTCCCTCAACTCCCATCAAATGATACCTTATTATATTAACATCACAGGTGGTTTTCACCCACAGCATAAGAGCTGTTTTATCATCAGCTGTTTGTCAGGAGTGAATTTAGGAGAGAGTAGCCCCTTACTCTGTTCTCAGAGTCCTCCAGGGTTAAACAGGACAGCTTTAGGCAACATTTTCCAGCTCTTCCCCAATCATACACACACACAGAAAAAAAATCTGGTTCATAAAATCTTTGTTTAAGCATAATTACCAGATACGATCCCACTATTTTTAATCAATGTCAGATTTTTTTTCTTTTTCCTACTCAACCCCAAACTCTCCTGCACCAACACCACATTTTTTGTTATTATTGATCAATTTCATGTAAAATTGCCACAATTCATCTATTGTGGCAAAGATGTTCATGGAAGAAGTTACATGATCCCTTATTCAGTATATATCTTATACTTAAACTATGTTTTACAGCCCATTACAAATATCCAATTGTAATGAAGCCAGAAATAGTAAGGTGAATAAATACTGTATATCCAAACATCTTCTTGAATAAATACATAACTGGTACTAACTTAGTATTGCAATTGTAAATAATATTTTAAATACCATCACACAAATATGGGCCAGAGAAGACCAGGGACCCAGCTTCCAATCTCAGCTTTGACATTAATCTGTTGTATGATCTTTGACAAATCAATTTCTGGAGCTTCCACTTCTTTCCCTGTAAACTGTGAGGACTGAACTTAAATGGTCTCTGAAGTCCCTCTCTGCTTTCACACCCAGAGATGTCAAGCTTATTTTCTTCAGGATGGTACATTGGTAAAAAGCTGCCTTAAGAGCAGGGTGAAGACTGAGTGGCTTTGCATGGTTGTTAAGTATCTGCCGGGAGATGTGTAAGGTATGCTCATGGCCTAGATAGAGATGTCAAACTTGGGGCAAACAAGCAAGTCCCGATGCAGTGGATGTTACTATGAAGCATTATTTAGTGAAGAACAAAAGTGAGTTGTACAGATCATAAAGGCTGCAAAGTCAGGAGGAAGATGAGATATGAGCAAGGCAAGGCTAGGCCATGAAATCACAAGCCTTGCATTGGGCCATAAAGAGTAAGTTGGAAGGATTTGTACAGAGGAGAAAGAAGCATTATAAGAAACTTATTATAAGAAAATTTCTTACCATGGGATGCACCCGAGGACAACGCTTTGCAGGAACTAGTAATGCTTTATTTACAATTCTATTAAACCGGGAACTTTATCACCTTAGCTCTTCAGTGAGATAAATCCTGGGAAGCAGAAAGCATAAAATAATAAAATAGAAATTTGGCCCAGTTCTTATTCCATTAACTCTATGACACAGTAAATTTTATTGAACTTTAGGCCAATATAATATTTTCTTTGTTTTGTGGTGAAATAAACTCTTATCTGTCAGAGATTTTTAATAGAATTGACCTTTAGACATAATTTTTGATAAAATATATAAACCAAACTACTTTTAGTACTTATTTAACTCAGAAAGTTGCTCAGATGACTGAATGAAATAATGTATGTAACACCACAGCACATTTTCTCGCACAGTTAGATAACTGTGCATTAGTTACTGTTACTATCATTTTTCTATCAGGAAATTTCTCTTATATGTATACTAAACCATTATATCTTATGATAATCTTTAATTGTTATCTATAGATGATGATAAGGTAATTGCATTAATGATATTAGTATATGTGAATTTCTTAATACAGAATTGGGGTCACATTGTGAAGAGTTTTGTAACACAGCTAAAGCTTTTACACCTCCTCACAGATTGCACAAGCCTGCTAAAGAAATTGAGAAGAGGAGCAGTATGATTAGATTTGCATTTTAGATCACTGTGGCAGCTGCGGAAAGGGTGGATGGGTGAGGCTGGTGGGGGGAGGGGTTAGAAATAAGACAAATAAGTTAACTCCTATGAACCTACTGATCATGGGGAAAATTAATGCTACTTTTCTTTTAAACAATCACATATAACCCTCAAAACAACTTGAAGTGGTGAATATGATTTACATCATCTTCCAGAAATGATCAGAGAAACCAAGTAAATTGCCTAAGATGACAGAGCTTTAACAGTGGTGTACAGTAACTTCTCACTTAACATTATCTATAGGTTCTGTGACTGTAAGCAAAACAGTGTATAATGAAACCAATTTTACCATAGGCTAATTAAGATAAACAAGAGCTCCTATGACATCTCATCAATAGTAAAACAAAATGTTAAGGAAATTACATAATTTGAAGACCCGCTGAAATTAGAATCAGAAGCCAAGTGTCTCATAACTAGGCTCAGTCTATTTCCATTACCTTAGACTATTCATTAAGTGTTAGGGCTGAGTGAGCGTAATTGCTGAAGTCTTAGCTGCCCTGGATAAACAGATGGCATTAAGAATAAGAACATTGTTTTGGGAGAGGATGATTAGTTTAGTTTGGAGCTTGCTGAGTATATCGGGGTCCCTGGGACACTCAAAATGGGTAACTAAGAATGTTCAATGAATGAGTGTTTATAAAGTTCTGAGCAGAGTGATGGTGAAGCACCCCAGGGCTAGCAAAACAGTCTATAAAAGCTGTAGGCCTGAAGGGATGGTGGAATGGAATGGTTTACAAACGCAAAAGCCTTGTAACTGTAAGTTCAAGATGTCTAATCAGAGCTGTGTCCTTCAGTAGGGAAACACACAATCAACACTCTGTAAAATGATGTATATCATATTCTCAGTGAACCGGGGAGGGAGTTGAAGAATAAATGCCCATCTCTCTTTTTTCTCCTTCTCTGTTATCTTTTGATGTTGCTGCCATAAGCCAAACTAACTTGAATCCAGGGGAAGGGGCTTGATTAACACAATCCATAAAGATTAGGGCGGAGACTGGACCCGGAGAGAAAATGAAGACTCTGCCACAGGTCAGGCAGCATGTGGAGCTCAATTCACCCAAGTGTCAGTCCCAGGGGACAACTGAACATAGGAGTCTGTAACTTACAAATGCAGATGATTCAGATACCGGAGTCATAAGCTGAACCTTAGCACAGCATTTCCTGATGTTTATTATGGGGAATTTGAGCTCTATAATATTGTTGGTGGAAAAAAAAATTAAGACAAAATACTTTTGGTCAGCATAATACATTTTATTTCTTTCATAGTCATTCACAATGTACACTAGAATATTAAAAGAAACAAAACATTCTGTGAACACATGCAAAAAAATGTTTAATTATTTAAACTTTACGATTCTCATATTTTTTTGATCACAGAAACATTTCTGTTCCCAGTAATACTTATCAAGCTCCCAAGTAACAAGTGATCTTAAAAACACTGTGCCATACAAAGTTTAACTCTGAACATAAGTGAAGTGTTGGTCAACCATGACATGTGCAAAGGTAGCCAGTGCATGGAATTCACCCATGAAGGGAAACATGGAGACCAACATTGTTTTAGTCAGGGTTCTCCAGAGAAACAGAACCAACAGGATGCATGTACACACACACACACACACACACACACACACAAACACACACACACAAAAAAATTAAGGAATTGGCTCAGGCAATCGTGTGATTATGGGACTGGCAAGTCTGAAGTTTGTAGGAAGAGCATGTAGGCTGGAAACCCAGGGAAGAGTTGATATTAATTCTGACGGACAAAGGCAATCTGATATCAGAACTCCTTCTTCCTTGGGGCACTTCAGTCTTTTTTCTTATGGCCTTTAACTGGTTGGATGAAGCCTACCTGCGTTAGGAAAGGTAATCTGCTTTATTCAGTCTTCTGATGTAAATGTTAATTATTATACTAACAAATACCTTGACAGCAACACCTCAACTTGGCCAACTGTTACCATGGCCTAGCCAAAATTAACCATTACAAACATCATCAGAAGACAGACTAGAAAGCCAAGGATGAGAAGAGATGAAGGAAGAAAAAGGATAACAGAGCCAAATTCTCCAGAGAGATGGATAGGAAAAACACTCACCCAGGTCCATTAGATTTGTCAAGTGAGATCACGGTGTCCTACTCCTCCTGCCTCTAAATTTATCTCTGTCGTATGTAAATGAGGGTGTAGGAGTCAGGAGTCTCTAGAGGCCCATTTGTGAGATTCATATTAGTTCTTAGCTTCTCAGACACTCAGTTTTCTCATCTGTAAAATTATATTTTTGAAATAGAAAAATCTCAAAATTCTGTCCTCTCATCAAAATTTTATCATGTTTGAAGCCTTTATTTCATTCATTCATTTCCCCTCTACACATTTATTTCATTTCCTTTGTGATACACAGTGGGCTAATCAATACTTTCAAAGTTAAATGTATCCTCTAGTTCAGAGTCCTAAAATCCTTCCACTATTTTGATGTTGTTGTTTTTCTTTAAACTTTTTATTTTGAAAAGATTTTAGATTTACAGAAGACTTATAAAGATGATATAGATGGTTGTTGCACAGCCTCAACAATTTTTCTCTAATGTTAACATTTTCCATTACCATTCACCTACCAAAACCAAGAAACTAACTTTGGCACAATACTATTAACTAAACTACAGACTGTGTTTGACTTTTACATTTCAGTGGTTTATAAAAGATATATTTTTTAAATTATTGTATATGTTATGGGGGTACAGATATTAACATGTAATCACAGCTTTTGTCCCTCCACATTAATTTCTACGGATTATTCTATGTTTGCCTTTCAGCTCCTGAGTGTTTATATTCTACTCAGGACATGGTGGGTGAGCAGAAGCATTGGAAGGAGCCCAAAGAATTAAATTAATTCATGTTCAAATAGGAAAATTACGCCCTAGAAGAAATGATAAGATCTGGACAATGAGAAAACAGGTGGATAGAATGGAATAGAAGAGCCAGCATGGGCTGGAATAAGATTTTAGTGGTGCTTTTGGGAGAGACAAGGGTTTTGGGGAGTAACTGATGAGGCATAGCTAAGAAGTTCAAGTAAAGGCGGAAATACTTAGAAAGTTTTTTGATGGGTCATGCAACATTAGCTATTTCAGAGACTTCAGTAAAGATTTAAATTAATTTTCAAGCATTCCTGGAACTTTTGACTCATTTCTTTTGATTGCAGTACTGTGCTAGGGCTGGACATGAGGTAACATTATATTTGAGTTTATCTGTCAGAAATTCAGCTTAGCATTGCAAAAACATGAATAAGTTTTAACAACTGACTGTTCAGTAAATTTAAAAAAAAAGGTGAGACAAATATGATGAAGAAAAAGAAAAATGGAAAGGAAATTCGAGTTTCCCAAGGATTATGAAATATAAACACATTTAGTAGACATTGAATATATTTCATAAAAAAAACTTACTCTAAACTAGATCTCTAAACTAGAACTTTTTCCCTCTTATTATGTTAGTTTTGATTTTCCATTATTGATTATTAAAAAGGCATTTTGTGAAAACCATTAACTTTTTCCTATTGACTTATATATAAGAGAAATTTTATTTTTCTTCTACTACACATCTGACAATATAGCTAGAGAAGTCTGTCTGATTTGACTGTTCAATAGCAATAAGTTTATTCTGGAGCTCAAGGGGTGGAATCCAAGAATTGGGGAACAGTAAGTAGACTTCTGTTGACTAGGTTCAGTTTTCTGTGGCAGCGCTCTTTTATAATTTTTGTGCTTGTATCAAGTAGTTCTTCCTCTGTATTTTGACCAACAAGGAAGTTAGGGATGAGATGGTTTGTGAATCTGAAGGAATGTAATCTATGTCATTAGCGTTCTTGTTATGGAATTCTTATTGGAACCCTCTTGTGGCAAATTTTTCTATAGAGCATTTTATAAGACAGAACCAGGTCACTCCAAAGCTCTAGTTTGTAAGTACCAGTTTTTCTTTATAAAGTATTTATGTGCTATTTGTGTCACATTCACCTAAACTTTTTTTTTTTATTCCTATTATGCAAGTTTGTTGCAATTCCAAATGGTGTTCTTCCTCTCTAGAACCCATGAGAAAAGTGGCTGCATCTTTAAAGCCAGGTCAGTTTTAGCCAAATGGAGTAAAAAGTCTTGGCAGCTGTTCACATAATAAAGGGTGTGGGATGCTTGCTTCAACTAGTGAAGATTTTATTAAAAAAAAAAAAAAAATATATATATATATATATATATATATATATGTATACATATATGTAAATTTTGTTAGTAATTTTGTATAATCTATGAAAGATGATAAAATTTATGTAGTCCATCAGTTAAAACAAAACTGAAGTCAATATATTAAAACTATTACAACTTGAAAAGTTGTACTCTTTGAGTGAGTACTTGTTTGTTTTTTAAATATCGATATCCATTAGGCATATTTTTTTAAATTGAAAGGTTTCAATTGAGAAATCAGACTTATAAATGTGCCCAACATACCAATAACTTTTGGTAATTTTAAAGTCACACTATATTTGAAAATAGCTATTAAGTCTAATTTCTTTATTAAATCAAGCCCTAAATTCTTAAGGCTCTATTATAAAAATAACAGAATCTTTGAAATGGTACTTTAAAGTAATGTATATTTTTATTTTAAATCATAAACAACTTTTTTCTCTAAATTTGATGTTAGTCCTGAAAATAAAAATTTTAATGTTTCTAGGCATTCTTGATATTTTAAATGTAATGACATACTTTTGTAATCCATTTCCAACTACAGACAGATGTAGGAAAAAGCCTATAGATAAAAATATGTAAAAAGTAATCTTTTATAAATAATATGATATTGAAAATGAGAAGCTATTAGAAAAGAATGCTTCATTTATGTTTTCCTTACTTTTGTAGAAAGACACTCTAGGAAAGTTTATATGTGGCTAAATAAACATTTGTTAATGAAGGGAATAAATCATATATGTAAAAGTCTGGGTAATCACTGAAAGGTGTTATAGAATTGCTGGTTGTGAGTTGTTTGTTGTTAAATAGCTGATAATGAGAAGAGCTGGTTTCTAATAATAATTCAGTTATCACTAAAGGAAAAGTCAAGGCAAAGACAATGGATTCAGGTTCCAAAAGGCCAGCTTAGTTATGCCAGCTGCTCAAGTGAAGTCCTTAATGCAGAGAGCTTTGCTGTCATAGCAACCTAATTACAATGTCAAATGAGGCACTACTACCAGGCTTCTATAGTTTAAAAGTCCCAAGTAAAATTAATGGGGGTAGGGGGTAAGGATGAGATGAAAAAGAAACGAACATTTGTACTGAATTGTTTTACTTTCTTAGTCTTCCTCACCATATGGTCACAAAATCCAATGGGGCACCAGACACCCAGCAACAGCCAAAGTTCCTCTTCAACTATGACTCGTCAGCATATGATTTCTTTGCTTAAAACTTCTCTGTGGTCTCCAACTTTACAGTAAAAATGAAAATTCACACCGCGAATGACACTACTCCCTGTGATTGTCCCTTGCTCCGTCTCCAACCACATCTCTTAGCACTCTCCTTCTGCACCTCTGCTCCAGCCACACTGGTCCCCATACTCTTTTTGAATATATCTAGAGTGCTCCCAGTTCCAGGTCTTGGCAGATATTTTCCCTGCCAGAAAATTCCTTCACCAAGAACCTAAACTCTTCTACTTTTTTCAAAAATCTTTTCAAATGTTACACATTAGGAAAGATTTCATCTTCTTCCACCTTAAAAAAAACATAAAGCAATGCCACCACCCACTCAATTATGCTCTAATCCTCTAAACCAAGCTTTATTTTTTTTGACCCTTACTGACACATGACATTCTACACACATACATATACACATATATATTCATGTATACATGAATATATATGTGTATATGCATATTCATTTTAAGCCTTAAAGATGGACTTTTCTCTAGCTTTAAAAAGAAATGTAAGACATAGCAAGGCTAAAGAACATACAACAGCTATTTGCAACTCTAAAGCTTTTTAAGTTACCTTTTCCCAGCAAAATTAGGAAATAAATGCAAGATGATGTATACCTTTTTTGGAGAATGAAGGGATAAACAAGTAAAGAGAGACTTAAATACATTCTACTCATTCCCCTACTTTTTATGGTGGAAGTCAGATTTACTCCCAGATTCATAAAATAGTGGCTACCAGTTATAGCAAAACTGAGTCTAGAATCCATTTCTTTTTTTTCGGCACAATGCCCCTTCACAACATGTTAATTCCTCCTATGTACACTTTTTCCTGAAGTTTCTCAATACAAACTATTCCAGACAGTTTCTCTTGATACAGAAAAGTAAGAATTAATATGCATTTACTCAATAGTTTAATAAATAGCACACCTAGAAAAATTATCAAAAATTATATGTGGTCATGTATATTGCTTCTAAAATGTAGTAACAGCTAGTTGTTGCTATCATTATTTTTTGAACACCCACTCTGGGCTTCGCACGTTAGCACAATTGCTCCATTCCTCACAACAAGCCAGCAAGGTAGATTTTATCAGTCCCATTGTTCAATAAGGAAAATGAAATTCAGTGTGTCACAGCACACTGCCAGTGTCATACACAACCAAAAAAGGGTCAAAGATGGAATTCAAACCAAGATCACTGACTCTCTTGCCACATGCCTGTATGTAGATAACAAAGAATAACTCTAATAACCTCTGGTATAATTGAGCTTATCTGCTTACATAAAAGTTTCCATGATCACAGTAACAAGTGAGGTCCCAAGCCAACAGCTGCCACTCTAGAGAAACCAGGTGACAGTAACAAAGTATGTTGGAATGCATTGTTAGGAAAGAAACATGTCTTTATTTGCTTGACTAAGAATACATCAATCCTAGCCATAGAGGATTAAAAGGAGAGCACCCATCCCACCTGTAAAATTTGGATAATCTCTACATTAAAAAGGCAGAGAGGGGAGGAACCAAACATAGGATGAAAATAAAACATTTGCATTTGTTTTCTCTTTTTGCTAAGAACAGGCATCCTAGGAAATTTTACAATTGTAATTAACTATTGTGCATTCTCTGGCTTTGAGATGGCATAAAAAACATTTAAAAGCAAGAGAAAAGCCCATTGTAAGGGCTTGGAAAGTAAAAAGTAAGTCTTTTAATTTTTCTTTCATCTGATGTTAATTTATGCAGAAGCTAATAACATATTTGTGGCTCAGAGCTACCCATTGTGGAAAGGATTTCTCTCTCTACCAGACCGTCCTGTGATCCCTGCCAGATACAGCCACCATTTCAGGGCTGATGACACTTTTACTAAAGAAAGGCAATATGCTTATAACTTCACATTCTATAGACACATTTAATTGTGGACCCTATGAAAACCTATGACATTATATGTTCTGACTCTTCTCTAGCTGTTACAAAGCAGCAAACGATGGGGGGGTGGGGAAGTGGGGGGGCAGTGAAGAGGAAAATAGATGAGTGAGTGCATAGTTAGACGGAAAGGGAAGAGTATTGGTAACTACTGAGGAAGAAAAGAGTCAGGGGAAGGAGAGATTTCATAAAAGAACCATGGGTTACTTTTATATACAAGCAGCATATAATTAAATTGTCTTTTTTAAGTGAAAAACCTAATTCCCCTGCTGCCAAATCACCTAGAGAATAGAGACAATAGTGCTTGAAGAAATGCAGACTCTTCAAAAGTTGATGTTTTAAATGAATTCACCATGAATAAAGTATGTCCCATAATGACAGCTTAAAGGTCTAATTTATAAAAATGTTATTAAAGTACATTATTTATACCTGCTTTTTGTGGACTTCTGCTCTTATCCATGACTTTCACAGTGTATGGTTATAATCATAGGCAGAGTGTATTATGAAAGCATTAATTCAATCTGAACTATGGTGAGACTACTGTATCACCACAATACAACCCTAGATATATTAATTTAAGGGTAGAATTTATTGCACAGGAGTGTTCTCTTTTTAAAAAACGAAAAGAATGTCTTCCATCTTGTGGCCTCAAACATCTTCTTTCATTCTGAGGTTCACTTATAAGGTTGACTAATTGGCACTAACTTTTAAATGAAATATTTATTTATCTACATTATGAAACTTAGAGACTTGGATACTGAGTTGTGATTTTATTATGACAATGGCATTGACTGTTGATATGGGCTAAGAAATATTTACAAGTACTCTGCATTTTAATTAATCCTTTTTCTGGTGCATGCTGGTAGAAGGTGATGTTTAGCAAATGCCAATTCAATTATCTGGCATATGCATTTATTCTGATAACATGGAAAATGCCTTGCTACATAAAAATTTCCCAGAGAAGCTGGAAGTAATGATACATAAATAAAAAAAATCTTTACTCAGAATTTTAAACATGATTTGCATATTTAATATGTATGAACCTTTAGGAAAAGGCAAAGTGGAATTCAATTGGTTTATTTCTAACTCTGGAACTATCAAAATTTGACTTTTTCACTTTTTGCTTCTGATTGGATGATCTGTGATGGTATACTGTAGTTGCATTTAGACAGAACGTGAATGTGTTTCTCCCTTCGACACTAACGTACCTATAGGAGTCATAAAAAGGGATTCTTTATAAATTAGACTTCTAATACTGAAAGAAAGTGTTATCTTTGATCTTGTAGGTAAAAAAGGAACAGCTGCATCCAATATTTAATAAGATGCAGTCATTAGTAGACAACTACTAATTCAGCATTCACACTAGAACTACTCATTGAATTTCTTCAGCATAGTAACAATCTCTTAATAGCTCTGAATAATGACAATCTTGGAATGCTTGGCATCTATACTTGCAATGAGAGACAAATGACAAAAAGAAAGCTATTTCAAGTAAAATAAATAACACTACTAACTGAAAGTAAAAATCAGTTGATTTCCACAATTAACTGTTCTTATAGCTGCCTCAAACAAAAAAGCACTGAATATTCCGTTTCAACAACTCTGTACTTCTACATGGCTTTGTTATTTGAAATGAGTACACTTACCAGAGAAATATCCAGAGATGTCCAGTTGTTACATGGCTATGGCTAGGCATTTGAGTTTCCACCTGTCCCTCAGAACAAGACGTTCTCAGGTATCTGAAACAAAAATCTTTCATGAAGTCTGCAGGTAATGCCTATTGTTTTCTGTGGCCTCTAGACCTCCTGCAACCACTGGGTGCAAAGATCGTCTGAGCACCCTCCCTGATACAAGCACTCAGAAAGGGCAGTGGAAGTTCTGTTCCCAAACCACTGCCAGACAATTGTCACCAGGCTCCAAATGCCTGTTGACATGAGGCAGATTTGAAAAGCAGTTAAATCAAAATAGATATTGTTAATGGTCGGGTGTATTGTTTCTAATGAAACTGAGCACATGAAAAGAAAAATTATGTTAGCTTACCTGTTGTTCCCTTCCTCAGAAAAAACCAGGGGTGCCAACAAAGTGTATGCACATGACTTGTATTCATCTGTCATTATCGATATATATTGAGTATACAATTTTAATACAGTTTTTCCTTTCTTAAAATATGTATACATTTTTTTTTTTGGCACTTATCTACATTTTGAAGCTTAGAGACTTGGATACTGAGTTGTGATCTTATTGTGACTATGGCACTGAGTTTTGATGTGGGCTAAGTAATATTTGCAAGTACTTTGTATTTTAAATAACCCCTTTTCTGGTGCATGACAGCAGAAGGTGATTAACATATTAATTTAATATATTAACATTTCACTGTAGGCACTAGATGATTGTTTGGTTCAGAAAGCTCAAACTATCTTGTTTATTAGTTGTAAACAATATTAGCAGCCAACAGTTTTATGCATTTACTGTGAGCCAGGCACTATGCAGAATGCTTTGTAAACATTATCTCACTTTGAGGGAGGTATTATTATCTTACAAATGAGGAAAATAAGGCTTAGTAAGATTAAATCACTTGCTCAAAGTCACAAAGCTATCTGGAGGCAGAATTGATTTAACAGTAATCCTTCATTCCAATCCTGGTTCTCCTTTTGTACTACGTTTTTCTAAAGTAAACATTTTAAATTTCTTCTCTAGAAAAAGAAGGGGAAAAGAAGAAAGCTGAGAAGAAAGTCACTTCTGAAACAAAAAAGAAAGGTAGGTATTTAAAAACTGTCCAACACATATACTGATTAGTAGCCATTTAAAATGCTACTGGTAAAGTCATAAAGCTATTGTTTTCTAGGAAAGAAATCCCCTTAATAATCTTATTATTGCTGTTATTAACAAACACTCTTGAGACTTAAAACTATTTCAAATAAACTTGAAATTGATAAATTTTTAAAAAGAAAATTTGAGCCTAAAATACCTTTTGAAAATTGTTATTAATTGTTTTTTTGTTTTTTTTTTCCCTTAGGAGTAGCTGTTCAATTCTAATTTAGTACTTTACTTGACTATGTATATGAATATGATGACTAGTACTCAATTCACTCAGTTTAATAAAACATGTTTTTCCAAAGAGTGAATTATTTAATGTATAAGGAGGAAACTAGTTGATTGGTTTGCTGTATCTTCTTTTTAGACGTTTTTTTTGTTTGTTTGTTTGTTTTTCATATAGTGCATACAAATTCCAAAGTGAGCCTTAGAGATTTCTTAATTTCTGTCATGCTTCCAGTGGCCTGATAGCTCAGGGAACATTTATATATTTCTTTAAAAATCCTTAGAAAAACTATTGAATTATACTATAGCTAACAATGCCATTTAATATTTCCACTGTCACAAAGACTTTTTGACCTTAGCTAAAATTTGCTCCCTTCCTGAGGAGGAAGCAGACCAAAACTGCTGTTCTGTTATGAAGGTGCCAGGTCACTCATATTTGACATGATTCATGGCTCTGATTTAGGATTACTCGATTCAAGATCAATTGGATGCCTTAATGGCAGTCATATGTGCCCTAATATGTAAGAATTAAACAGACAAAGGCTTATAATTTTCTCATTTTACTACCAGAAAAAGAAGATGTCAAAAAGAAAACTGAGAAGGAAACTGCCACTGATGTGAAAAAAAAAGGTATTGTACTTCCTTTGTTTCCTTAGTTAGGTCATGTTCAGGATGTTTGCATCAGGATGTTTGAAGGAATCTTGAGGCAAAGTAAACAAATTGGATACAGGTACTTCAATCTGTCCATGTACGGACTGTCAAAGTTAAACAGGGAAGGGAGACTTTACTCAAGGCTATCTCAACAGAGGCAAGTGACAAGAACATACTCTGAACTCAGTTCCATTGAAATAAAATGCAGACCTGCAATGGGATGGAGGGGGCGGTTGCAGGCCATCTCTGTTTCCTAACTGGCCTTACTCAAAGAAAAAGTAAAGTCTTATCTTCGTGACAAGAGTGTAGTTCACAATTTGGATCATGGGACTCAAAGGAGTTAGGTTCTTACCCGCTCCCTCACCCCACCCAGAGACACAGAAACTGGGAAATAGAGGTATTATCTTTGTTGATGGTTACATTTCAAATGAATGACTCCCAGGTCCCTGAGAAACACATTCCTGAGTTGTAAAACTGAAAGATGTTTTTTTAAAATATTTATATTTCAAAGGAGCAGAGAAAAAATTTACAAGTTTTCTAAAGTAAATGCTCTAAGAAAAGGGATGGCAGGCGCTTAAGGTCAGGACGAAGACTGTCTTAAGTTTAGAGAAGCTGAGGGGAAATTTAGGCCATTTTTGTGAAGACATAATGAAATTGAGAAGAACTGCATAGAATAATGACACCAATTGGCAAATATAAGAAGCTGAGAGAGAATAATGCATCCCATTAAGAAATAGCATTGTTCAACAGCTTAGATTTTTGCTTTAAACTTAATTCTGCTTTTATTCTTGTTCAAACATAAACATTGATTTCTATTCAGTTTAAGCTTAAGTCTAGGTAGTAAAAAATATAGTCATCTCAAGTATTATGGTTCGGTGATAAGGGTCCTTACCCCAAATATTTCCTCCACTAGTGTCAGTGATACTTGAAATTGCACCATTACAGATAATCCATTCTTTTGAGTTATGAAGGAATTGGCTCTATTAAAATACAAATCTCTTAGAGCCTGTATATATGGGGTAACAGATTAATTCCTCACATCTACTAACACTTAAAGTGAGTGAGATTTCCAGATCTTCCCTGTACAATAATAAGCTGAAAACAATGCCCTGGAAAATGAGTCATTAGGTAAGCTTGCATGAGGGAGAGGTTAAAGGTAGGGTATTGTCTAAAGAGAGCAGGCAGGACTGGACGGCATTAGTAAAAACCCTTAATTCCTAGGAAGTAATAGTGAAGATGGGAGAAAATAAAGATGTTGGTGAAGGACCCTGAGAAAGGAGACCATAGGATGCCAAATAGGTATTGATCTTAGTAAGTAGCTAATAGGAATTACAGGGACTCCCTGATGTCATGCTATAAGGGGGTTAAAAAAAAAAATTGTAAAACTCTGAGTTGCATGATTGTATGCTTCATGAAATGTCCATAAAGAGATAGACCGGCGTTTCATCGGTCTGGCAGTTGATTGACAATTACTTTAGATTTGAATTTTATTATTAAGGATATTATTGTAGAGTTTATTTTGATACTGAACATCTATTCATTTAGTTTTATTTAAAATGTTCTTTATTTCCCTGATGAATATTATATATATGTGTATATATACATATATATATATATATATATATATATATATATATATATTTAGTAAAAAATATAGTCATCTCAAGTATTATAGTTTGGTAATAAGGGTTATTACCCCAAATATTTCCTCCACTAGTGTCAGTGATATTTGAAATTCTACCATTAGAGATATTCCATTCCTTTGAGATATATAGATAGATGATAGATAGATGATAGATAGATAGATAGATAGATAGATAGATAGATAGATAGATAGATAGATGAGAGATAGAGATAGAGATATATATATATAGATATGTTTCTATGTATATCTCTCTATATATAATCATAAGAAAGGGAAAACACACTTTTGATCAAATGATGATACTGAGAAACTGGTTACTTGGGTCAGCGTATCTGTGATAATTACATGATTGGGTGCTAAGAGAAACACAGTTTTTCTTCCTGGACCATCAGTTTTACTAAAGTATTTGCACAATTAAGTTGCGAATTGTAATCTTTGATGTATTTGTCATATGTATGCAAAATCAGGAAAAACACTTTGGGCAAACTCAGTGGTGTGTATGTGGTGAATGTTTCATTTTGGTTTTAGTTTTTGAGGGAAAAGGCAAAACATGTTTATGTACAGTGTGTGATGCAAAAATCTGACATTTCTATGCAACTGGGAGACCTGTGTTATTAGCTCAGCAGTCATGTCAAAGTGAGGCTGTGCACCACTGGCAAGAGAACTGATTACACCAGTACCACGTCCTACAAGGCCAATGCTCATCCACTGAAGCAGAAACCTTACTGCGTGATGACTCAGCGCATCCAGGGAAGGGCTGCTCAGCTTGTGCTGAAAAACAAGTTTGTCCTTCTGGGAGCAAGTTTTCTAGTTATTTGTTTGTTTCTTTGTCATGTTTACTTTTGAATACACAAAATACCATTTGGCTGTTACAAATCAGTTCAACTTCCTGATGGAAATATGTGTAAATTATTTGTTTATAGGCTCTTAGCCCCCAAATACTCAGAAGTGTGTGTGTGTATGTGTGTATGTCTGTGTGTGTGTGATAGATTCAGTTAATGCTGATTTTTAACTTGTGTCTCTTTTCAGAGTTTAATAATTCTCCCAACATCTTTTCATGTGAGAGCAATATGGTTTAAAAGAAACCAGTTTGAAACTTGTTATAAAAATAATAAACATTTCTTGAGATAATGAGAGAAATTGAGAGTGACCTGAAATCTTGAAGAACTGAGCACCCATATGTCATTTCTTTCCAAAATAGAGAAATAGAGCATATGACATCATTACTCTAGCCCCAAATAGTAGCAAATCTATAAGACATAAGATATGCCAGATGCTTATTTAATATATGGGTTTTATAATGATATTTTATTATATTTAAATTAACTTTTTATTATTTATTAACTTTTTATTATTTAACATATACCTTTATTTATGTTATATTATTTTACTTTATATTTTATTATTATGTAGATGTAAAGGAACCTAAGGATAAAATTCTATTGGGTGACAAATGAGCATTTAATGCATGAAACTGATAAATCACACTTTGCTAATAATAATCTATGTTAGGGAAGAATAGATATAGTTTTATGATATAAACTGCCAAACTAGGAATTAATTATGGTTGAAACGAGGTAACTGATATATCATGGTTTATTACAACAATCTCTTGTTTTATATATATTTGAAATCGTCCATGGTGGAAAAAAATAACATCAAATATCTGCATCAATTATCTACAAAAAATAACATCAAATATCCACTTAAAAGAAAACACAAAAAAACATTGTATGAATGAAAACTATATTTTAGTGTTAAGAAGTATGTTTCAGCCTGAAGAAATACCATGAAAAAGGCAATCTAAAAAGGAAATACAAATTTTATAAAACATCTCCCTATATGTATATCAGACTTCAGTGTTAGACATATGAACCACTCAGTATGAACATAAGGGCTTCTATACAGGGAACTGGGTGCACACAAAATAGTAGGAAGGACTGGAAGAATTGAAGGCAATGCCACTGGATCATCCAGCACCACAGCACATCAGTGGTCAGGAAGCTGCTTCATTCATCAAAACTGCCTCCATAGCCTCCTCTTCACACCCACAAACTAGACACTGAAAATGTTGAGGCTTGCGTCAGCCACTTACTCAAGTCATGTGACCTTATTTGCCAAAGCATTTCTGCTTTTCAGTCTCCAGTAGGTGCATTTATTTGGTGGAATTAAATACACTGCAAGTGAGTCTGGAAGATGCAGCTTTTTCACATTCCAGTTTTTCCAACTGGAGGGAAGGTAGAATGGAAATTGAAAGAGGCTATCCAAGGAATCTACCAGAAGTATTTTAGAACATACAATCTTTCAGAAATGTTTTAGGACATAAACTTCATAAAATAAGTGATGGTCTTTAAAGGCCTGAATTGTAGTGATGAAACCTATCTTTGAGTGCCTCCAAAAGTTGATGAATATGGTTCAATCAAGCAACATGAAAAATGTGGCAATCTACAGTGCTCGCATATCTCACTTAAGTGTAGTTTATGTTGTTCTTTACCTAAACTGTGTATAAAAGAAGCATAGATTTTCTTCCTTTCTTCATTCCACAAGTTGATGTATCTGAATAAATAATTTTCTTAGTGCTTGACGAGATTATAATGGTTAAAAAAAATTAACAAGTTGTGTTTTCTTGTAATAAAACAATAATAAACTTGAGAAAATACATAGACCAGCATAGAAATAAGGCCAAAACCAAGATGATTCATTTCTCTCAGGTTGGCCTTTTTGGAGTTATAAGTTATTATAAACTTTTTGGACTTAATTTTATTACCAACCTATGTGTTTACCAGTTTACTAATTTTGAAGATAATTTTGACATAATAACTGATAGGTAATGGTATAAAATTATGTTTCATTATCACATTTTACAAAATGATTTAAAAAAATATTTAAATAGAAGTGTAAACTACAAAAAGGATCCTGAAAAATCAGACTAATTTTTCTGTAATAAGCTTCTAGAAAGGGACAAATTCACTCATTCATTTATTCTTGCATATATTCTTGTAGGAAATATTCATTAAATGCCTACTATATTCCAAGCATTGTCCTAGGTGCTCAGTACACAGAGGTGGATAAATGGACATAGGCCCTTCCCTAATGGATAATAATTTGATAAGGGAGGCACACGGTCAATAAGTGGACATAATGTCCATAAGTACCACTTAGGGGAAGGGTCATGGAGAAAACATATTTGGGGGCAATGATAGAAAACAATAGCTGGGGGTAGGGAGCTATTTAGGTAGAAGAGCAGGTTAGAGCAGGCCTCTCTCAAAGACAACATTTAAATTGAAATCTGTTATATCGAAGGATCCAGCCACTGGTGTGTGCCTCTTTCTGTGATGTGTGAATATGGTGTATCAGTCATGTGTAAGTGTTTAGATTTATTAAAAGTGTAATGGGAAATTCTTGAAGAGTGTTAGCAGTGGGAAAAAAAAAATTCTGATTTATGTTTAATACAAGTATATTCTCCTCTGGGTAATAGGTTAGAAGTAGAAAAGAGAAGAGGTAAGCCAATTAAAAGGTGGTGTCATTTATTAAGATGGGGAAGTCTAAATGGGGAAGAGCTATGATGGAAACAATCTAGAGTTTCCTTTTGAGGATGTTAAGTTTCGGGTGTATGTGATGCACTGTCTATATTTTGCATTAGGAACTATTTTAAGTGCTTTACAAATATGAATTCATTCAATCTTTGAATAAATCAAGAAATAAACTATTATATTCCTGATTATAAAATTGAGGGACCTAAAACACAGAGAGTTTAAGTAACGTGCCCAACCAAGGTCACATATTAGTGTTTAGTCAGGGCCAGAATTGTAACCCAGACAGTGTGGCTCCATCGCCTGTGTACTCTCAACGGCTAGATATAAGCATCTGGAACTCAGAGGAGATTCTGAAGTGAAACTATAGGTATAGTAATCCATATAGATCAGAGTTAATGCCCTAAAGATAGATGAGATGACCCAGAGAGATTGTGTCCAAAGAAAAAGACAACAGAATACAAAATCAAGACCTGGAGAATTCCAATATCCAGAGATTAGATATTTGAAAACAACGCAAGAGGGGATGAAAGGACTTTCCAGAAAGGTTAAAGGAAAAGCAAGGAGTTTAGTATTAGAGACATTTCAGAAATGGATGTTTCAAGAATCAAGAAGTTATCGCTTTTTTGAATGTTACTTAGAAGTTATGACATGAGGGCAGAAAAGACAAAAGCAGTTTCCATGGAGTGATGGAATAAAGCCAGACTGGAATGGAAGTATAAAAATGGGGAAGAAAGTATAGATTTTTTTTTTTTAATTGTGGCTATATAAGTAAAGAGGCTTTTTGGTTTGGTTCAGTATTGTTTTGGGAGGCAAATTTAGAGCCTGGAGGACATAGATTGATACACAAAGGGACAGGATATAAGTGGAAATCTAAGAGATAATTTAGAATTCTTTGATGAGCACATCAGGGAAAATACAACATGCTTTTTTTCAGAGCTAATACTAAAGACTCTCCAATAGTAAAAAGTTGTTTTAAGTTATGAAGAGGAATTCATCTAAACTGCCTTATAATGAAAGGCATGCATATTTGCAATATATACAATAGAAGATTAGGTGGCTTTGGTGAAAAAAAAAATCCATTAGCAAATATATTGGGTTGAAAACCTCAATTTTAGAAAAAAGATATATTCAAAATGTCCTTGATGTTCACTGAATGGCAAAAGGTAAGTTTGTGGAAAAGTACTTTAGCAACGTTTTTTTAAAAATCATTCATTTGGTTTAAATATGCCACCAGAACTTTATGTTAACATATTTTTGTGGCGTTAAGTTGACCAGATAAGATTAATTCAGTATAAAGCTCATAGGTTTTATATAGGATACAATCATATCTATTTCCATAGAATGTTTTCAGTTGCTATATGGGGCAAATACTATTAAATTCTGCATAAATTAAAACCTTTGTCTATTTAATTGCTCTGTATAAGATCTGCTTTTGTCATTGAGAAGTTGCAAAGAACCCTTTACGTAAGTTTACAGCTTTGAATATATCATTAAATTTTATGCCTACCAGACATAAAATACCACCTATTTTATTTTATGGATCTTTCATAACAGATTGTTCTAGAACTCAAAATAATTTACATGACAGATTACACACCACTAAAACACATTTATATGTAATTAAAAGTAACTTCCTTGAAATATTTACACGTGCAGATATAATTGGGCAAGATAATATATAGTAACTGTCATGAGTTCACTGTTAAATTTCAGCCTAAAAGAGCAACAGTCTATTTTCCCCATTTACATTTTTGAGAAGATTACAGCTTTCTAATGCTCACCCCATTTCTGTCTATTTGAAAAGCACTTTATTATAGAAAATCATCTTATATTTTAATTTTGTATTTTGCACATATATATTTAGGCAAGATTTGACAAATGAATTAGCTCACTATTGTGTATTAGACACTTTGAAATCCAGATTAATATTTTTCAGGATTCTACATATTCTGTAGTACTCTACCAGTCTATATTAAGTTACAAAATACAGATACTTCACACACTTTTGAGTGGATATTACAGCAATTATATTAATGTATGTTCTAGATGAAATTATTTTAAAAACTTGTTCAGACAGGTAAATAATTGAAAATCTGGCATAAATAGAACCTGATATAATTAGTAGTTTTCAGCCTTGAGCCTTGACTTGGGGTGCTCCGTAATTACAGGGCAATGGTAGATTGCTTTCAAATTAGTTTTTTGTTTCCAGATTGATTAGACTGCAAGTCTGAGTTCAGATGATGGCAGCTAGACTATATTAAAAACATTTACAATGCTTGAATTGCTTTGAAGACAAGAGAATATATTTTCAAGTGTTTTGTAATCATAGAAATCATGCAAGACAACAGTTGCTTATTCTCTGTAGGGTAAAGGATTGTGTAATAGAACAATTCAGGAAAGTCTGATGACTTATTACTTAATATGGTATCTTTGATTACCTCATATCACATCTGGATTAGTCAAATAGAAACTAAACTGCTTCAGAACAGGTGAGAGAGAATTAACATCATAACATGCTTGGGATTTCTGAGATAATCCTTCGTTATCTAGCTTTTGGGTTGAACAATATAAAAGTGTGTTTGGGCCCAATGAAAAAAATCGGTAAAGACATTTTGGTTTAAAAAAGAATTTCAAAATACATTAGAAAACTCAAAAAGGGAAAGGTTTTATATTAGAAATTATTTAGGTTGGGAAAAAAACACTTAGTATACAAGTGAGTATTTTAAATCTTTTTAATGTTTATTATGGATAATCAAGACTATCCTCCCACTGAGAACAGAAATAAAATCAACCCTAAACTTCAACATGAGAGAGTTGTGTTATATTTTGTGAAGTATGTTCAATAGGGAGAATTGAACAACATATGAGGAAGGATCAGTAAATAGTTTATGACTATTTCTTCTCTGCATGTATTGACATTTCAAGTATTTACTGTACCTATAGTAAATACATTATTTTTAATTGCAGCTTATATTCAGAATGAATTATTTTCTGGGGAAAAAAAGAAGCAAAGTAATTTAATTTAACATTAAAACAAAGTGGTCTCTTGCAAGCATCCTAAATTAAATTTTAATGAGAAGATTATGGAGAATGACACAGAAAGTGAGATGTCATTTAGAAACAAGTATTTTTCTTTTTTTATATTTGAAAATATGGGAAGATTTGGGCCAGTTTGTTGAGGAATAATTAGCCTGAGTTTTCCTTGTAATCTGAGATAAGCATTTAAGCATATAGATATAAAATATCCAGTAAAAAATATTTTATTATATATTATAAAATCTACAGGATTTTTCTTGGTGTGAAAGTAAAGCTTAGAAACATCAAAATAATATTACCTCAATTTCCCTCTCTAGGGATATCAAAAGCAGATTTTCAAAATAACTTAGCAAATTGTACCACTATATATTCTTTTTAGTCAAGAGCACATTTCAGTAATAATAGTAACAGTTAAATGTATTCACTGTTTCTCATTTAATATTTACAACAACTCTTGAGGTATATTTATAATGCCCATCTTATAGAAAGGGAAACCCAGGATTGGGGCAGTTCAGTAACTTGGCCATGGTCATCAGTTAGTAATGGAGCAAAGGAAGTAGGAAGTTCACCAAACAAAGCTCACTGTCTTTTGCAACGTGCATACATTTTTTTTCCAACTCTAATTGTAGATTGCTTTAACATCTTTTCCTTTTTTCTTCCCTTCCTCCCTCCCTTCTTCCCTCCCTCTTTTCTTCCTTCCTTCCTTCCTTTTCTCCTCCTCCACCTTCTCCTCCTCCACCTCGTCCTCCTTCTTCTTCCTCTCTCTCTCTCTCTCTGTCTCTCTCTCTCTCTCTCTCTCTCTCTCTCTCCCCTCTAATTACTTTGAGATCATATTGCAGAGAGGCATAAGCATGGAGAAGAGAAAATAAAGAAGCTATATTATCAGTCTGATTCTCCTTTTTCTTTTAGAAATTGTTTTTCTTCATTCACTCAACAAGTATTTAATAAGTATATTATATCTGCAAGGAAACCTACTATTTATTGGTTTATCCAACTGCAATTCTAGAGTAAACTGTCTTTGAGTTTATCTTGATCCAGGTGTCAAATGATATCATCAGGATGAGGTTTGTCTCTTTCTATTTCTGTTTCCTCAGTGTTGCCCCACGTAATTGCAAATTGATTGGCCACATCAGGTGTTACCTGCCATTCATCTTCTCTTATTCGTGACCTGTGGGGAAAAAAACAGGTTGACTTTCAGAGATCCCAAACAGAAAAGTTGATATTTGAGTTATACTTGTCCTTATGGGCCCATTCCTTTGTGGTAAGAGTGAAGGAATAACTTAATTGTTTTAGTTTAGGCTATAGGTCCTATCCCTGGAACAGAACAATTAAATGAACTTTGCTAAAGATATTTGAACCCCTTTTTGCTTAAGAAGGGGTCATTGAGTGTATCAAAGCTAGATTAATATAATAAAACCACAGTAAAATGGCAATAGTTACTACATGAGAAACAAAACATAAAACTTCTTTTCAAAATTTATTTTTGGGTAGTGGGAATATGAATGCTTTTATTTTTGAAACTTATTTACAGACTAGAATAAGGGAAAACTTTTTTAGCCACCATCTATGGAGAGATTGCTTATGTATTTTAGAAAAGCAACTCAACATAGGGTAATGTAATGTAATGTAATGTAATGTAGTCCAAGAAAACAAAATGAAATTGTAGATTTCATTAATTAAAACATGTGTAGGGTAAAGCATGAAATGCTTTCATTGTACTTTGTAGTATTAGAATCTCACTGGGATAATAGTCTTTAATTTTAGCAAAGATCTTTTGAAATGAACTAGATAATATTCAGAAGAGAGTACTTTGGAAATATGGATGTATAACATGCAAACAAGGACCCAGGGAAAACATCAAAGCCATGTTCATAACTTTGAAGTACTCTCTATTTTTGGTGTACTTACTCTTTATTACTAATAAAAATTAGGACTTAGTGGTCAAACTTAGAAGAAGATAATGTCGGATGTTCAAGATTATACAGAAAACCTTCTCAGTCAGTGAATTCTTCCATTTCAAGTATTCAAGCAGAAAAAAAGCACATATCTCTTTGGGATTTGTGGAGATAAATCCAGTAAGAAGAATGATTATATGAAAGTTAAGGAGAACTTATAAGACTGTATTTTTCTACCATTAAGTAATAGGCTAACTGAAACTAATTGATGTCTGGGTTAACTTTTAAAATATTTTTTTTCATGATTTTATCTGTTTTTATTTTTAAAGGTTTTTTTAATTAAAAATATAGTTAACATACAATATTATATTAGTTTCAGGTATACACAATAGTTATTCAACATTTATGTACCTAAAAAAGTGATCACCGGGATAAATCCAGCAATTATCTACACCATACCATACTATCACAATATTATTGTCTACATTCCCTGTCCTGTACATTACATCCCCATGACTTGTGTGTTTTATACCTGGAAATTTGGACCTCTTATCGCCCTTCACCTTTTCCCCCTTTTTAATGTTTCAGTTATATTTGACATTCAATATTGTTTTATATTAATTTCAGGTGTACAGCCCATGGTCAGACATTTTTATAATATAAGAAGTGATTCCCTTGACTAGTCTAGTACCATGTTTCTCGGAAAATAACACCGGGTCTTATATTAAGTGCTGCTCCTAGAGATGCACTAGAGCTTATGTTCAGGGGATGTCATCCTGAAAAATCTTCTAGGGCTTATTTTCCAGTTAGGTCTTATTTTCGGGAAACCCTGGCACTACACATAGTTATTACCATATTATTGACTATACACTCTGTGCTTTACTTTACATCCTCATGACCATTTTGTGACTACCAATTTGCACTTCTTAATCGATTCACATTTTTTCATCCTGCCTTCCAATCCCCCTTCCATCTATCACCCCAATAAATCTAGTACTCATATGATACCATATGTATTTATTACAATATTTTTGGCTATAATCCTTACGTTATACCCACATCCCCGTGACTACTTTGTAACAACCAATTTGTACTTCTTAATCCACCAAGGATGGCTGCCATCAGTATTAGTATCTGGGGTAACTCCACAAAAAGCCAGGACACTCCGAGGCCTGCTGCCACCTGCCGGCTCCCATAAAATTCAACCGCTGATAATGCCTTCTGTGTTATGCAAGTTGAGTGAGGCATGGTCTAAATGAGTCAGCAGGTTTGTCCAGAAGAGCTCACCAGGCCAATCAGATTCAGATTTGGCCTGTGGGGGAGGGCTCCACACAGGAACGATGGCACCCACCCACCAGCCACACGGGAGAAGTGCCCCACACAGGGAAAATGAGAACTGTCCCTCCAGTCCTCACCAGGAAGTTCCACAATTCAGTCTCTCCTCATATGTCTCCAACTCCCCCAGAGTTACCATCTCTCCACTGAATCCCAGAGTGAGTGCCTGTGTGGGCCCCTTAAAAGGATGTCTGCATTACTCACTGCCTCTCATCCCACTGTTTTTTACAGCCTGAAATTGTGGGGGCTCCTCTTGCTGGCATCAGTACTTTAGCGTGGAGAACCTGGTGTGGGGGGCTAGGGTCTTGCTTCTCCATGGGGAACTTCAGTGGTTGATCTATCTCTCCCAATTTTCAACTACCACACATGGATGTGTGATCATTTTGCATCTCTGCCCCTTCTACCAGTTTTGTCGTGGCTTCTTCTTTATACCTTTAGTTATAAAACTTCTGTTCAGCTAGACTTCAGATGGTTCTGCAGGTTGATTATTCTATAATTTAGTTGTAATTTTGATGTGTTCATGGGATGAGGCTAGCACATTTATCTTCTCCACCATCTTGGATCTCCTTCCAGGAAATGAATCTATCATGATTTTAAATTTGGCTGTTTGTCAAACTATTGTAGTTGATTAGTTATTAAAAAAAAAAAAAAAAAAAAAAAAGTCTGGTCAAGATTTGATTCCAGGAAGTGAAGTTATAGTAAATGTTCACTGTACATAACCTGAATTCAGTCTATTATAGCATAAAACATTATTCTGAATCTAATCAGAGCATGGTTTATTAATGTCTGCATAAATCCAGGACACTATGAAAAAAGAAAATAAAATACATAAAAATACATAACATATATGGAATAATGATTAATTACCCTCAGGATAAAGAAATATTTTGAGACATCTCAGTAGGAAAACTCCAGTGACAATAAGCTTAAGGTAGGAGGAACAGTATAATAATTACTTATGATGCAAATGACAAGAAAAAAGCTTTTAAACAACAAACGTTTTCACGCTGGATAAAAGAATTGTGAATATGTTTTAGGAAGTTTGCTTGTTATAAGCAATCAGGAGGCTTGGAGGAGCATATATAATACTTCTCTAATTAAAAGAAGTTTTTTTAAAAAATAATTTCACTGAGGGAAATATTGTAGCTATTATTTTAGTCACTGCCCATATCCCATTAGTTATATTAGGATATAGCTAAAAATATTAGGATGTAAGATCAGAAATATGAACAAATAGAAAGACTAATGCTAAAATACTTCAGAAGCAGAGGCAGATAAAAATAATTGTCCTGAAAAGACAGTCTGCTGATGTAGTTAGGTGTGTGCTCAAGTTATAACAAATCCAAGGACAAAGGGAAAAACAAACAAACACCATGGCATTGAACATGTGAAATAAGTCTATCAATAGAATATGACAAAATACTTATTCCTAAAAATATGTATATTCACTAAAGTTCCTAGGAATTTATACTACTTCTTATTACTGCTCCTCTATGTCTCCATGTGTCAGAGATATGGTGGACATTTGTAGAGTAAATGCTAAGCCTTTTGAAATGGTATTGCTTGGTGATATTAATATGTTTTAGGAATGGAAACCTAATAGCTCACTCTCCCATTTCTGAGACTACTGCTTTCAAACTATTCCCCCTTTTCAATCCTCCTTCACCTTTTCACCCTTCTTCTCTCTCAGAAGAATAACTTGCTTCAGAGTTCCCTTAGAATATAAAAATTAAAAAAGAGCTCTCATGAACTCTGACCATCGAAACCACTAACATACTTCATTTGTCTCTTTATATCCTGTCTTGTTGGCTGAATATAAATACAATACAATACAATAGTTAAAATATTCATATTTATAGGAACAACTATTACAATTGTCCACAATATGCTGTTCCCATCTGCTAACTCAGCAATATTTCTTCAGTAATATTCTCCTCTGAAAATTGATTTGATTTCTACTCATCAATCCCAGCAGTATACAATGTGCTGTCACATCTCTTACATAGGTAAAAAAAAAAAAAAAAAGTCCTGTTGTTAATTGTGTATCCCTCATGGATTACTGACCCATTTCTCAGATCCCTTTTAGAGCTCAACTCTTTGTGAGATGTGTACACTCGTCTTCCAGTCTTTCATGTATCTGCTGTACTCAGGCCTTCATAAAGCACCCAGGGCTTGATTATATGTCTTTTGTCTTTCTCTGAACTCACTTCCTATGTGACCTCATACTCATGTTTATGATAATGAGTCCCAAATGTATGTCCACATCTCTGATGTCTCGCTAAACTCCACATTCATATATCCGCTTGCCTATTCTACATCTCCATTTAAATACCTATTAGACATCACCAAATTAATATGGTTTACAAAAAACAAACTCAAATGTTCACACATACACACACACACCCCAGAATACATTTCGTATACTCAGCTTTTTTTTATCAGTAAATCATCACAGTGTTCTTTTTTTTTTTTTGCTTAGGGCCAAATCTGCATAGTCTTCCTTGACTCCTTTATTTCTCCTCCTCAACCTACTATTAAATATTGTCACCTTCACCTTTGAAATATGTTTAGTAGTGAATGTCCTCTCACTGTATTTAAGAACCACCCCAGTTTGGGCACCATCATCTCTTGCCTCTATAGGTAAGGCTATACTGCAACAGCAATAACGGCAACGACAAGACTCCTAAAAATTTCAGCAACTTTGACAAAGTTTATTTTTTATTTATACTACATGCTGGGAAAGGGGCTCTACTCATCATAGCTTCTCAAGTACCCAGGCAGGTAGAGACCCCACCTCCATCTGCTTCCAACTTTAGAGAGGCTTCCATCTCACTCACAGTAAAATCTAAGGTCTCCACAATGCTAAAAAAGGCTCTTCAGGAACTGATGGCTGGAGATAACTCTAGGGTGTCATTTCTCATCCCTAAGGTCATTAACTGAGATTCTAACCACATGTGCTTACCATTTCTAATCATTTGATTTTTGAAGAAATGTTTTCCATTTCCAATAGAACCCATAGTTTCAGCATTCGAGTTTCACAAGTATGTGCAAATTTTAATTTGTTGTTTCAATTGAATTTTAGCTTCACTCAAATTTTATCAAAATGACAGCTATAATCATTGTGTAGGGTTTTTAGGAAGTATGTGGTTTTAATAAAATCACAGACAGAAAGGTAATTAATGTATGAGTTATTCTTTCTTCTGTGCAGAAAGCCTGTAAAAATATAAAACATGAAAAAAAAAAAAAAAGCCATGATTTCCACTATGTTATAAAATTGTTCCTATGAAAGGATTTAGCCTTGGTAAGAAGGCATGAATGTATGAAAATCAGCACTGAAGAAATAGACCAGAATAGCCACTTAGGAATGGGAAGGGGAAGTGAAGCAGGAAGGAGTTAAACACTACAGGTTGGGAAATAGTTTTCATTCAGTTTGATGCATTGGTAACACTAGGAAGAAAATATCCTTGCATGCCATTGAATCCAGTGAGGGAGAGTATAAAAATATAAATTAAAAACTCATATGTTTTTGCCTAATGAAAAATTGTATCAACAAAAACTGGCAATAGGCAGTCAATTTCTCTTCTGTGGTACTTTTCTTCTTGTCATTTGGGGGTTCAAATCATCATCACTGATGCACGTGCCACTCCATCCAAGAGTGTGGGCACGTGACCAGAGTTGAATACGACTCTTGTCCATGGATTTTCGAAAAGAACAAAAGGAAGCTAATCTCTTCTTCTTAGGTGGTAAAATTAGGTAATGTGAGTCCAGGAAATGCTACTGGTCACGTTTACACCTTTCTTGTGACAGCCAATCTTGAAGTAATGCTGACACATAGAAGCAAAGGAAAGGACATAGGTAGAATTTTAATGATATTTAAAGCCCAGAATCCAGGTATCCTTGGAAACCACCATCCTCCTGATCGCTTACCATCATTTAGTTAATTCCTCTGTTTGTCCAAGTTAGTTCATGTTAGGATTCTGTGATTTCCAACCTAAATGTTCATTAGCAAATGAAACCTCCATACAGGTTTAGAATAGTGATAGCAATTTAAAAACTATTAAATCATGGAGGTAGATACATTATATCAAGGGTTTTGTGTTTGATGGATCTCACCTTGCTGCATGAGTTCATATAAGAAGAAAATAATTCTTCTCTGACATTTGTTCACAGGTGCTTGTTACCTGTTTCCCTGAAAATAAGACCTAGCTCTAATGTGTCTTTTGGAGCAAAAATTAATATAAGACCCGATTTTATTTTACTGTAATATAAGACAGGGTATAATATAATATAATATAATATAATATAATATAATATAATACTGGGTCTTATATTAATTTTTGTTCCAAAAGACCCATTAGAGCTGATTGTCCTGCGAGGTCTTATTTTCGGGGAATCAGGGCACATGGTAGTCTGCTTTAGAGAGTGAAATATATATATTTAATCAGACTTCAAAAGAAAACTATAATTTTTAATTCAGCACTTTTTACCAGAAAACATTATGATAATGTAATTTTAAAAAATTATGACTAAATGCAGGAGTGATTCTCATTTGTTTTATTTTATAAATAAAACAGAAAACAAAACCCAAATGATCCTTTTAATTTTATTCTGAGTTTAAACTCGCCTTTCTTTTTGACTTTCAATTTGAAAAGCTGGCATTTTATAGCTGGACTATAAAATTAACAACATGTTTATCTCTCCAAACTATTAATAAACACAGTGAATCAGCACAAGACATATTAGAGATAACACAACATTCCATAATGCTGTTACATTTATTAGCTTTTCCAGTAATTGTAGTTAGAAAAAGCCCACTATCCTTTCTGTTACATGGTCATCTATAATTTATTCCTGTTACCTTTTTGCTATATTTTTTCTTACCTGCCCCTTGAAAACACTAATCTTCTCTATTATAGTCTGCAGTGTCTGTTAAATATCCTGGACATCTTAAAACCTACAGTAATTGCCATTATTGAGATAAACAGAGAATAATTAGAGAGGTTTATAATCCAGAACTTAGCCTTAGGTAGACGTACTGGAGAAATCAAATGCTTCTTTTGTTAGGCTTAAGTCATATTACATAAGCTCGCACAATTTTATTCAACTATTTTACCTTAAATTACCGCTTGGGTATATCGTGAGCAATAGTGATTTGCCATTACAACCCTCATGTGAGGATCATGGGGATTTCATCAATTATTTTAAAAATATTTGGAATGCCAGTATTTTGGTCTTTGATTTATCATGAGGAATTCAATTCAAACTGGTAAAAAAACAAAAATTGATTTATTGGATTACTTTCCTTAGGAGTCTAAGAAGAGGATATTATGGCTTTGTTTCTTTATCTCTCTCTTCCCATCTCTCATCAGCTTACTGATTGCCTACCACGGTCTTGTGTAATTTCCCTACATCTTGAAAGCAAGATTACTTTTGTAAGCTTCAGGCTTACACAGTCTTTAAATATGGAATCCCAAGGAATAACATGTAACTCAAAATTCCCAGGGAATATTCTGTTTGGTCAAACCTGGGTCAAATGCTAAGTGTGTGGGCTGAACTGAGTAACCTGTTCACTTCTGTGGCTTAGTTCCCCTGAGAGGGGCAACCTGTTTCAGGTAGAGAGAGAATGGAGAAAGTGTATCGGGGGAAAAGTGGCAAATGAAAGGGGAAGGCCAAGTCTTGATTGCAAAGTCATGATTAGCTTTGAGGGCACACCTAGGTAATTTATACTTCATTTGATAGTGGAGAGTCACCAAAGATGTAAAAGCAAGGGACTGACATGATCATATATATGCTGAAAAATATTAAACTGACAATATTTTGTCAGGGGAGAGAGACCAAGACAAATACTAGTTAGAAAGCTATTTTAATAAATATTATAGAGTTCAAATCTATTAAAATAGCACCGATGAGAGATCAGTAGGGCCTGATACAGCATGATGTATCAGGAGGAGATATCTATTCAAAACATTATAGAGGAAATGGACACAGTATATGGCAACCAAGATTCAGAGCAAGGGAAAAAAAATCATACTAGTATTTATTTAAATGGGTTTTCTCAGATAAAATTCCCCAGAGAATTTTGAGATCTCTTCTGCTAACTACAAGTAACCAAAGTATATAAGACTTTTAACTACCAGAAAAATGTTGTTAGTAAATGAATATAAAAGAATCAGAGGGAAATGGATTTTTTTCTGTCATGACGATTTGAATAAAACACTTGTTTTCATGTCAACATTTAAGTTGATGCTGTTAAATAATGGTTTGGGAACCCAAATAATATTTCACTTTTTCCGTTTGTTAGCCATAGTAAATTTTTTCATTAAGTTTTAATGTGGTTTCTTTGTTAATCAGGTTGTCTGTAGGCAAAAAAAAAAAAGTTAAGGGAGATTATATCTGTTTTGTTCAACACTGAATATCTAACACCTAAAATAATGCCAGTATAAAGCAGATGCTGAATATGTTCATTGAATAAATACAGGCAGTATTATCTGTAGAAGGAGAAGTATTTTCAGTTTTATTTCCTTTAAAAATGATTTGCCTCCTGTCAGTGAATTCTCCACCTTCACTTTGTCTTCTGCTATTCACTTTTGCTCACTGTGCTCATGCAGAGAAAAACTAAATATTGTATTCCCAGTCTACTCTGTTGTATGTGGACTCTTAATTAGCTTTTCAAACACATTGCAGATAAAACCTATTAATCCTCTGACCTTCACTGAATTCAAAAGTTTCTGTGTTAATTGTTTTGAGAGAATAATAGACAGTTTTGCTAGTAGAAAAGTCCTGGTATCTCTTCCAGGAACACAGCTACAACCAGGAAGAGGACTTGAAAAGATGCTTGTGTCTGGGCTGCCATCCTTTGCCATTATTACATGACAGGAGAGTCATTTCTAAACTTTATGGAAACTATATGTTTTCTTATAACCATATCAATCTTTAAAAAATAACTTCTATCCAAAAGCAGCACAGGTAGAAATTACGTCACTTGAAATATTTGTAAATTTATATATTAAAACCATAGGGTGAAGGAACTAACAATAACAGTCCACCTATTATATCCTAAGCACTTTGCTTATATTATCTCCTTAAAACATCAGGATTCTCCCTTAAATGATATTTGACCATGCATGTCAATATTCATTTCTGCTTACAATGTTTCCATCACTCAGCTAGGTACTATAGATCAACTGACGAAAATCACCACCCATATTTCACAGATGAGCAAACAGGATAACACATTCATTTGTTTTCAAGAGTAAAAGTCCCTACTGTTTATACAAAAAGGAATCCTTACTTGAACTCTGTTCTCTCTGATTCCAAAACCAGGGTCAAAGTTTCAGTGATCATTAGCAGCTGGGAGGTGGGATATGCTTCAGAAATCACTCAAGGTCAAGGTGATATACATATCAGTTTGCTTTTGTTGTACTGGTATAATTATTGCTTATACTTCCCTTCATTCTTAAAGGTATCCAGTATAGACAATGCACCCCATCTAGGCAGTGTTTTAAGTTATGTTTTCCCAGAGATTTAGATTCTATTTATCCCTCAGAGATTGTGATTCACTTGGTGTGGTATGGGGTAGACCTACATTTTAAAAATGGTCGTCGGGTGATTCTGTGCTGCCAGCTGTGTTACCCTGCTTAGGCTACCACAGCAAAATGCCACAGAATGGATGACTTTAACAACAGAAATTTATTTCTAATGTTTCTGGAAGCTATCAGATATAAGATCAAGGTGCCCCACAAGGTGGGTTTCATTCTGAGCCTTCTTCTTCTGGCTTGTAGGTGGCCACTGTCTCACCATGTGCTCACCTGTCTTTCCTTGGGTCACATGCATGGAGAGAGAAAGCTCTCTGTGTCTCTCCTTATAAAGAGCACTAATGCTGTCCCACCAGGGCCCCACCTTCATGACCTCATCAAACTCTGATTACCTTGCAAAGATCCTGTCTCCAAATACCAACATGCTGGGTGTTAGGGTGTCCATATGTGATTTGGGGGGAAGAGGACACAAATTTTCAGTCCATAACACCAGATAAGGAAACCTCTCATTAAGGCTTGTAGAGGAAGCAGCTATGGGCAGTGAAACAGATTACTCTCTTGGGAGTCAGAAGCCTGAATACGGGGTCTAATCCTGCTACTGGCTACATGACTTTGAGCAAGGCTTCCATCATTCCAAGCTTTTGCTTTTCCTTTGTAAATAGAGGAATTGAAAAAGCTCCTTATTGAGTTGGGGGTTCAGGCCTGGCGGGGGGGGGGGGGGGGGCGACAAGACTTTGTCAAACTACATGAGAGTCAAGTAGGCACCTCGATGGGAGGTGGACATGTGTGAAGAGGTATTCTCTTTGGTTATCACTGCTGTTAGAGTGACAGTATTAGTGATGGAAGAATGTCATCATCATCAATTATGTTGGAGCAGGAAAAAGAAAGGTTAAAAACTTGGGTAGATGATCCTTCTTTTCTCTCTCTAAATCTAAACATTAAAAAAAAACTTTATGATTGGATATAGCAACTTCTTGATTAAGTAACTTAAGTAACTAGTTTACCCCACCACCACACACACACACGCACACACACAGACACAGACACACGCTACTGAAACAACTGAAGATATATTTGATGATGCGATCATAAATTGTTCTTGGGTTTTTTGTTTTTTTTAATCTTTTCCCTACTGAGGGAGGACAATAGTCCACCCTTCCTTGCCAGCTGGCTTGTATTGCTAAACCCGGGTAATAACTATCACTCTTACCCTATCCATTATGACAAGCTGCCTCTGGTCGAAATTTTTACAGCATGTCCTTATTAGTGTCTGACTCCTGCTTCCATTTGTGCATTACACCTACCCAGTCCTATGTGAGTAATTTTACTTGTGAGAGCTAAATAAGCAAAATGTCAAATTAGCCTTGGACTAAAATAGCCACAGTCACAAACGTGATTTAAGGGCTGAAGTGGTTCAGATCATCCTCCCTGGTGTCTTTGCTTAACAAAGGCAACTAGGCGGGGTTATTGGTCTCAGAGGTGGAATAGAGAGAGCTATTGCTTTGTTGGAAGGAAAGTGCTCCTCTGCCTAGTTCTTTGTCCACAGGGCAAATACTGTAACGTGAGAAGCCTGAGAGGTGGTAGGTGCCATAGGCAGTGAGACGTTGAAAGCGTTAGGGCCGTATTTTTCTTTGCGCCCCTTGCCAGCTGTCTTTCAGCATAGGTTGAATGCAAGTGCTTGCGTTTGACATTGTACATTTAAATGCCAGCCCGTGCAATTTACAGTACAAAAGGGCAAAGATACATGGGGAAAGAGGGGGAGAAAAAAACCTCTTCTCTTCTCATTGGTTGACCTTTTTGGTTCTGCTTTATATAGACATTCAAAAGAGACCCTATGACCATATTTCTGATCTTCAAAACAATCATAAAAATAACTCCTTATACAAATGTTATTTATATACACTCCTAGCCTTATACATTGCTTCTAGCCTTTATGCATTCGAATATAAAAAATAATTTGCACCCCTGTGCCTGAACATCAAAAGCTATTCCTATTTCAGCTGAAAGTAAAATCAAATTGCATTCCCTGATTTTGGTGATAAGGGTCAGAAAAAAATAATATCTGAAGAAATATGTAAAAATGAAATGACAATTTCATGTATAGGTGTTTAGGCCAATAATACTTGAGTCTGAAAGGTATGCTAACATGCTGACCTCAAGTTAATTTAGAGAATTTCAAATTTTAAGAAATCATAAGGTAATAACATTTTATGAAACAGGTATAAAAGGAAAATGCAAAACTGAGAATGACAAATGACTCTGGTACTATGTAAATCTGCTTTCTTGACAAATGATTTATGTTGATTTAATGAATCTCTAGTTCTCCTTGGAAGTCTTTTCACTCTCCATTTATTCATTCATTTGTTCATTTATTGAGTCTTACTACGAGAGTAACTCTTCTAGGTGCTAAATTATAATTGCAGGAAGACTAAGTACTTGCCTTTATGGAGCTTCATAGTCAGGTGAAGAAAACAGACATTAAAGAGTTTAGAAAATGATATTGGGAGTGATAAGTGCTATAAGAAGTTATGAGGATAGGGGAGTAGAAAGTAAGAAAGTTGCTATTTTCTGCTGGGTGGTCTGGGAAGGTCTCTCTGCAGAGTTGCTATCTGCGCAGAGATTTGAATGAAAGGAGGGAGTGAGCTCTGCACACATCCGTGGAAAGAATTCCATGCAAAGGATAGAGGAAATGAGGATGTCTCAAAGGTTAAGGGACAGTAAAAAAAAGCAGTGTGGCTGGAGTGGCATGAAGAGGTGAGGTAAGGTGACAGAGATGTGGGGATCTGGGTCATAAAGGGTTTTATCTCAAGTCAGATGGGTAGCTTTCAAAAGGTCTGAGTACAGATCAGTTTAAGCAATTGCAAAATAAAAATGTAAATATGTGTGTGTGTGTGTGTGTGTGTGTGTGTGTGTGTGTGTGTGTAAAAAGAAGGAATAATAAAAATATCATGCCCTCTGTTGGCTAGAAAAGTTGTTTAATTTGCTCTTGCTTTGTCCCTCTACCTGTAGCCGCTGAATTTTGTGTATAAAATTCTCTTCAGAAAAGGAAGCGGCTACTGCCATCTGGTGGCCACACTTAAAAATCAATCTCTATCTTAGAGTACATATTTATTTGCAAAAATGAAAGCATTTAGATTTAAGGGTAATGAAACTTTCAATCATACTCACTCTCCTAAGTAAATGTATCTATTGAGTATACATAAAACTAGAATGAATTTAGAAATTTGCTAAAATACTGGCTGAGGACATTCTGTGCTTTGTGCAATCTTTTAGTTTAGTCCAACGAATAGTTATTTTTGTCTGTATATGTAATTCCATTCATATAGAGGGTATTAAATAAATTTTGTTCAATTGAAATAAACCTAATGTATATTAATCAGTGATGTACCAGCTAACGTTTTAAGTACACGACTATAATTTCCTTGAATCCAGAGAGACCACATCATACTACTATTTATCATAATAGTCATCATGGCATTGTGATTATTTGGCTAGTACACTGACTTCTTTTACATAATGTTCACCTAATAAATATAAAGGAATTTATAGGAAAGACATGACTATGTTTTACACTTACATAGAAGTTTATCTCAAGAGTTGCAGACTCAGGCTGCCTGGTTGAGTGTTGGCTTAGTCTTGGCTGCAAACTTGTGGATGAAGTTGTTTAATCATCTGGAGAGACACTAACAATTCTCACTCAATGGGGCTGTTGTGAAGATGAAATGAGAAAAGATACGTCGTAAGAGGCGTAGCATAGTATCTGGCATATTACACGTAGTCAATATGTGCTCACTGCTTTCATCATTATTATGGGTTTTGTTTACACTGCTTGATATGCTGAAAGTCAAATCACATCTCATGGAAAAGATACATATGAAAATAAATTAGCTCATGAGGATGATTTAGTCTGACGATTGAATAAACCTTTGATTTACTACTTTGATCTTACTACTTTGTAGTAAGAACTATTCTGGCATAACTTATAAACATGTACATTACCAAGAAGTATTGAAAACTCCAGGAGGGCAAGCCTCTGAGTATTTAATGATTGTGTTTCCAAAGCCTAGAGTATCATCTGACCCAGAGTAGATGATTAATTAATACTTGCTGAATGAATGAATGAATGAATGAATGAATGAATATTAAAAAGGACTTATGTATTGAAATTATCTGATTTTACCTCTTAGGAATATAGCTATTTAAAAAAAGAACTTGATATAAATTAAAGTTTCTGTATGTAGATGTATGCAAAACTGAAATGATATTCAAAATTATATTATTGTTATTATATGTTTACCTTGGAGAATAATGTCAGTAGTAATACTATCTTCGGGCACTTATTTTTCAACAATAAAAAGATTCTTGCATTACTAATTGAAAATTGAATCCTTAAACAGAGGAATTTTGGTACAATTATTACACAGCTATTATGAAAATCACTAAATTTGTATATGTTGGCTTTTTCCCTAATAGGTACATGTATTTTAAAATTTAACTCACATAACTCATATATATTACTCAATTTCTCACATATATGTTTTTCAATTGCCTATTCAGCCAAAACAACATCCCACAACATACAGACTCAAGTATTTAATTTTCTATGACTTAAAGGAAAACTGATACTTTCATATATATATAATGATCTCAAGGACAGTTTCAACTGCTTTCTAATATTCAATGTATGTCCGTGGAAGTTCCCCCCCCACCAAACAATGAACTTTAGGAATATCATGGCAGTGTTAAAATTCTTACTCTAACTCACATTTTTCCAAGTGTTCCTATGAATCTTAAATACTTATATACTTTTTTATATACTTACTATGTGTTTTAATTATGTTTCAGTGATCTCTAGAATTTTTTTAAACTCTGAATACAAAGGACCTAAAAATCTTAATGTTAACCTTGGTAAGTATTTCAGAAAGTATTAGTAAAGGATTATTTATTGGGACCTAAGAGAACTGCTAATCACAAAGACCCAGCATGGGTTCACCAAAATCAAATAAGGCATTGAAATTAGCCTTAATTCTTTATCAGATAATGAACTAGAAGATTAGAGAATTATGAACACTTGGTTCATGTGTAGTAAAAGCATTCATGAAGGTGCCTTGTGATAGGTGATTAAAAGGGAGAGACTGGACTGAATACAAAGGACAGCTAGGTAATCTCTTGGACCTCTACTTGTCAACACTTAATAATGGACAACTCTCAACTCAGCAGAGACGTCTAATTGTGTGTAGAGGGCAATGACATTTTCTGAGACTCTCTGGATTTAGTCATCCTTGGAAAAAAGATTGACTTGTAGTACTATTGTTACAGAATAGAAAGAGTTCATCCACCAGGCACTAGAATGGCTACTTTATTACGAATGGCTCCACTCAGGAGAACAGGAAGCTAATGCTAAACACCTAACTCCCTGATGGTATGTAGGTTGCAGATTATACAGGGCAAAATCACAAGACACTGTGAGTTAGGGTTTTGGGGTCCTGCTGGGAACTAGCTGGTTGTAGGTGAGGTAAGGGTAATGAATCGTTTCTTCAGGTCTTGTGGACAACTCTGAAGTCTGCTCTGGGGTCCCCTCTGTATGGTTTCACGGGAAAGTAGTCAGAGGGTCGTTCTACCTTAGGGCTCAGGAGATGAAACGTGGCATAGGTCTAGATATTACCTTTAGATTAACAGAAACCCATATCTTGTGACCCTGAGTAAGGCATGACCACTGTTTTTGGCTGCTTCGGGGGCTTAATGACTAGTAAGGGAAAAGGCTAATGCTTACAGGACATGCTGCAAAGAAACTGAATAGAGTGCTGGGGCTACTTATTAAATCAAAAACATACATTAAATGAATACCCTCCGTTTCACTACTGAATGTTTCTTTACTTATAGGAAGCCCATTCATGATTCATCAATGATTTGTGACACATTTACTATCATAATAGGCCAGTGCATCTTCAAAGTCGATAATATTTATAGCAATTTTATGTAGAAAAACGTGTTTAAGAATACTTACTGGGACCTATATTCACTTGACAGCTGGCCATATCAAGCACCACTCAGTTGTTGAGTATTTTCCTTACAATTCCCTAGTTATTTTTGCAGAATTTATTTTTTTGTAGGCTGTGAAGTCATCAATTTAATCTCACCAGAAAGAATTAATGCTTCTCCTTGAGTGTTTTAATTACTCCTAAGTAATTTTGAGTCAACCACTATACTAAACAAACAAACAACAAAAAAACTCTTGATTTTTTTTTATAATTAATATTAGCTGGTACTTCACCAAGTTGTTATTTCAGATATAGACCTAAATACGTGGTGCCCATATTTGAATGGTTTGATGTCAGAAAGTACAGACATATACAGGTCTCTGCACTTGAAGTGTTTTTTTGAGAATCCCTTTGGGGATAACTACAGGATGGTGTGCCCAAGCTTTAGCTCACCACGCACATCCCTCCCTCAGCACATTCTTACTCTAAGACCCCTGAGGTAGGAGTCTGGGAAGATGATGTCATTACCATTACTTCCAACATTATTCTCAGCACTGAAAGTTTGTTGAGCACTATGTGATGAAACACTTTAATAATGTTTTTGCAGAGTCTCATTGCATAGGCTCTAAACTTTCTAAAGATTTTTATTTTTTAAATCAAGTTCCACCATGAAATACCATTCAGCTCTTGATTTCTTATATTGCCCTTTTTAAGTCCTTTTTATGCTATTTTCTATGTGATGTGATTTTTCATTCCCAGCCTTGCTGATATCAAGTAAACATACATAGTGCTATGATTATAAATAATTCAGAGAATTATTGAACATTTTAAACATTTTTATTTTGCATTCCAACCTACTGAAAGCTGTCAAATTTTAAATTAGCTAGTTACTAATACCCCAATTATTTTATTTCTTTATTTCTTCTTATTTTTCTATATTATATGAATTATGTTCTTACTTTTATGATTTATTATTATTGTTCAACTTTTGTAAAGAGAAAAACTAATATTATTTTAGTTAAATGTCTAAAATTTTTATTACAAAATATCCATTTGTGAAAGTTATTAAAAGCTATGTGTCAGAGTTTTGTAAGTTTCTGTCTAAACCCTCCTAGAAACTGCACAATCTGTTGGTAAGGAGATATAATCAGTAGTGATTAGGTAGCTTGTTTAACAATGAAGAGACCAAGGAGGATGCTAACCTCACCAGGCAGCTATACAACAATAACTGGGGGATTCTGAAACCTAGGAAGAAAAATGTGGCATTTCTCAAATTAAATGCCTATTATCTCTGTCCAATTAAACTTTCTGTGTTGATAGAAATGTTCTATATCTGTGCTGTCAATGGTAGCTAGTGGCCACGTGTGTTTTTCTTAACTCTTGCAATATGACTAGTGCTAATGAGAAGCTGAATGTTTAATTTTATATTTGAATAGCCAGATGTGGCTACTGGGTACCGTATTGGCTAGCACAGCCTACTCTTTAAGTTCACTATGTCCTCCCTTTGCTCCCACCCCACACTCCCTTGTTTATCTGAGAACATAGACACACGGAAACACACTGTTGTTTTAGTTAACACAGAGGTTAGTTATGGTTCCTGTACTTTCTAAGTGCTGGGTAAGATTCCATGGTGTGCTGGTAATCTGGCTCTTGGGGAGAAAAATATAACCCTGATTAGCATTTGCTCATTTCCATGGTGTAAATAATCCACTATGGACAATTGGAAGCTAGCAACGTGAAATCAACCTGCTGGAGACATTTGTGAAAATTTAACTAGTCTCTCATTAACTGGTATGAACTTGCTCCAATGGACCTATACCCTGTGAAAGCCCAAAGCACTCCCACGTTTTCTTCAAAGCCCTAGAGTTTTATATGCTCAAGATCACCTCTGGCTGTGAGCCCCGCTCTTAATTGGTTCAGTTAGTGAGTTGGCCTGTTAATCCTCTTAATCCTGTCCTTTTGTCTCACCAACGCACTTCTTTAATTTCAACAAAATCCATCACACCAACTATTTCTGTGAAGAGTAGAATTTTAAAGAGCAGTTTATGGATAGGAGCATGTATACATGTGTTGTGGGGAGAGATCACTGCACTACCAATGGTAACAAATAGGAATTACATACAGCATTGACTATCTCTGCTATTTAACATCCTTTGGATACTCTCCATTGCCTGTTCCCAGGTGGTCTCCAGCCAGGTGTCATCGGACTCCTCTCCACCTTGCTCTTCCCATCACTTGTCCACACCCACTCACTTTTAGATTGCCCACGGGACTTCAAAATTTCTCATTAAGTCATTAAAAGCAATTCAATTCTCTCCAGTCTACTCCCCGTCTCTCCTTTTAATGTCCAAACTCATCAGGTTGCTTAAAGGGCACTCTATTTACCAGGATTAACCTTCCTTATAAAGTAGTTATTCATAAATTCATCAATATTTATTGAATACCAACTACATGCCAGGCACTCTTCTAGTTGTAAATATCAAATTTGGCCCACTATTACATTAGTATTGAGTGTAATCATTGTCAAAATGCCTAGAGCAGCACTGAAGTATGTTAGGAGTCAATAGATGTCATTTTATTGTATATTTTTAAAAACAAAATTTAGAAGCATTAATAATGGAAAGAAATAAAGAATGTGGTCTTCGGAAGGATTGACCTTTTCATTTTATTTCATCTATTCCTCTTAATTGCACATTCTATTCCACCCCCAAAGTTACCTTTTCAATCATGATGTTTATGACCCTCAGATATGTATAAACAATAATGTAATCCACTATCATTTTAGCAAAGTTACATATAAATCACTGTACTTTTAATTAATGCAAGCATATCTTTCCATTAACCTGTGTTTACTTGTTGCTGTTACAAATTTCCTAGCTGTATATCATGGGTACATAGTAAATATGTACTGGGAACAGTTTTGGTTTTAATGATGAGAAATGACAATAAGTGAAAAATGCAATAAGTGTTGTAGTTATGCTAATAACATATTTTTGGTTTAGTTTGTTTCTCTGTTGATCATCTTTTAGTTTTTACTGTAAAATAATTTGGTAATTTTCATGATTACATCAAGAAAAATTTTATTACCCTTATGCTAGGTGCTGTGGTAGAGAAGGGAATGGAGTGTTCTGTGTTACTGTATAACACGGGCATAGACACACGTCTTATCAGGTCTATCCTTCACACCCGTCCACTGCTCTTGGTCTCCACAGCCTCTGTTCTAGTCCAGGCCACCCTTCCTTCTAGTCTGAAACACTGCTGTATCCTTCTTAGCTGGTCCTCCATGATCCACAATTCACACCAATGTATTTCATACCATATGGTTTCATGGAATGTGTATTTGATTATTTCACTCTCCACTTAAACTTGCTGCAGGTTTACTTCGTCCTTAGGAAAACTGAATGTAAGCGATTCAAGACCTTTCCTGATCTGTCTCTAGCTTCATGTCTTGATAACTGCTTTCCCATACAAAATTATTTCCAGTTGTTTAAAGTCATCCCATTCTCTCTTACTCTTTTGGTTCTTTCAGAGGCTTCTATCTTAGTTTGAATGCTTAGCCTCACTTCTTCATTTCTGCTCTTTTGAATAGCTTTTATTTATATTAACGTATCCAGTTATTTCCATAAAATGTCATCTGATCCTGCCCCTCTAGATGGATATGTGTTCTGTCCCGTGAGTTCCCATTATAAAGCATAGCACATGATACTGAGTATTTCATTGTCTCTGTCTAGATCTGAGTTTCTTTTCTTTTTTTAAAAAATTATTCTCTGTTTTAACTGATGGAGCTCAGCACAATGCAAAGTGAATATCATGCTTCTGTTCAAATTAAGGTGAATTAATAAATGCTATCCATAACTAGAATAATTTGTTCCTCTGCTGGCATTCAAAAGTGACTAGGAAGAAAGCATACGTTTGCAAGTGCCTATTATGTTCAAAGTATTGTGCTCGGTACTTTACATATGTCACCTCATTTAATCCTCACAGCAATTTGAGCTTTTGAAAACCTGAGCATGTTCAAGGATACAAAATAGTAAATGGCAACGCTGAGATTCAAAGCTTAACCTTTTTGAGAGTAATGTTTATGTTCTTTTTGCCAATATACATTGCTTTTGAGGCTCTGTGAAAACTGAATGCTGACTACTATCCATCTTGTTGGTTGAATGAAAGAATAGATATTAGAGAGCCTCAGAAAACTGTAAATATTCTACGCAAGTACAGTGAGCTATAGGTATTCAATACATATCTATTGGATGAATAACTAAGTGACTACATAGTATTATTATTGTAATTAGTGTTAGAGAAGGAAGTATTTATTCTTTTCATTCCCAGAAATAACATCACCCAATATATGTTCCTTATTAATGCGTGTAACATTAAAGAATTCTATCATGAAATAGGTTTAGAAAACAACGACATAACTTAGATCAGTTTCCTTACTATTGAATTACAGTCTGAAACATGTTAAGTCATTGTAAAATCCTAGAAATGTAACATCCTGTATATAGTGCTTACCAGAGAGTTCCTTGGTCCTTGAACTCCTTGTGGAGAAGAACATTTGTCAACACCAGTATTCCATGGATCTCACCTTAAAGTGCTATATATTAATTGCAAATTTACTCTTCTAAGAATACCACTCTTAAAAAAAAAATGTGTTCTGCCATATAAATTCAAACAAGGAGTGTGAGTGGTTACTGAGATTGTATGGAAATTAATTTATATTAACATATGTGGTTGCAAAATCATTTCAATATTATCTTACTCCTTTAAGACATGGATATGAGAGTTTTCCACTTTATATTATAGGATATAAAATATGACTTCTTATTCAAGTGCTTAACATACCGAGATGCTTCAATTGAATGTAGAGACTTTGATGATTGAATACTGTGCATACCATATTGTGATGAACAAGAGGAATAGCACTAGGCACATGGGTCTCCAACACTTGCTGTCTGCAGGGCATCTTCTAAGCATTTGGAAGATATTAACTTATGTACTAGCAATGTGAAACCAGATATTATTGTTAATACATTTTAAATATGATAAAACTGAAAAACAAAGCTCTTGAGTTATTTGCTAATGTCACACAACTAGAAATTGGTTGTAGTGGGATTCGAATTCATGCTCTATACCTATAAGTCTTGTGGTCTTCACCCCTATATGATATGATATAGCCACTTTGGATCTTTGGTGGTGAAATCTGTGGGGAAAACAATTTGTTATTATAAAAGTGTTTTTTGTATTGCTGTAATTTTCAAGTTTCACAATAATTTTGAATGAAACAATTACAAAAGGCAGCAACCTTACTTTTACCCTCTTGAAGATTAATTTTTGCACACAAATTAGTATTTGACCATGCTTTTCTCCTATGTTCTTTTATCCTTTAAGGTGACACACATTTTTATTCAACATACTTATTGTTTTAGTTAATCACTTAGAGAGTGTGGGGAATCTGTTGTGCATATGAGAGGGATCTAATGTGCATAAGAGGTCTGACAATCAAATTCACGAACTTTGTTGCAACAATGTTGCTAACCTTTTTTGCTATCAGAGGAATTATTCATTATGAATTTTTACCAACTGAACAGTTAGTCAAGTTTATTTACTATTTGGAAGTGCTGAAAAGGCTGCCTGAAAAAGTTAGATGGCCTGAACTTTTCGCCAACAATTCATTGCTCTTGCATCACGACAATGCACCAGCTCACGCGGCGCTGTCTGTGAGGGAGTTTTTAGCCAGTAAACAAGTAACTGTATTGGAGCACCTTCCCTACTCACCTGATCTGGCTCCCAATGACTTCTTTCTTTACCCAAAGATAAAGGAAATATTGAAAAGAAGACATTTTGATGACATTCAGGACATGAAGGGTAATATGATGACAGCTCTGATGGCCATTCCAGAAAGCGTTCCAAAATCGCTTTGAAGGGTGGCCTAGGCACTAGTGTCAGTGCATAGCTTCCCAAGGAGAGTATTTCAAAGGTGACTGTAGTGACATTCAGCAATGAGATATATAGCACTGTTTCCAGGATGAGTTCACGGACTTAATTGTCAGAGTCTCCTATCTCTCTATTTGACATTCCCAGGAAAGGAACTTCATGTCTTCTTATGGTATTGCATTTTGTTGTTTTATTAACTGTATGGTAGGAGACTTTTTCTTAATCTAAATAGAATCAGACCTACCTTTAACAGGTCAGATACTTTTTAGAGTGAAAGGCCAAAAACTCTGTCTCATTCATAACTTCCTTTGTGTGTGTGTGTATATATATATATATATATATATATATATATATATATGTATATATATGTATATATATGTATGTGTATATATATACACATTCATAACTATATATGTATATATATACATATATACATTCATAACTTCCTTTGTGTGTATATATTATATATATATATATATATATATATTTAAATTCCTTCTTTTAACCATTTAAATAAACTAATACCTTGGTCTTCAACTCTCAATTCTAAATTTTTAAATGCTTAAGAAACCTGTCATTCTTACATATTCTATTCAGACAGCTAGAGTATGCCACGAAGGGGAAATGCACATTACTCTAATTGTGAATATTCTGACAGGTGTTTCTCAGTCACTTTTTTTTCTATGTTTAATTCTCTCTAAATAATACAGGAAAAGCTGATTCCATGTGTAGAAACTATAGGTAGATTTTGACTTGCATTTAAATAAAGCATCTTTTTCTTTTCAAATTAAGAAATGCTTAGAATGGTTTTAATGGAAATGATAATCTGTTATTAAAAATTAAGAAAAAATCAAGGGATTACTTTAGCAAACATTAAATAATCATTTTTCTTTTGAATTAAAGTCTATGATGCTAAAATATTAAGTTAATGGCTACTTAGATTCTAAAACAAAATTCGTTGCTTAAGGGATGAAGATTTTGTGGAAAAAATCTAGCTAAATTTATGGTACCTATTTTAAATGATGCTGCTAGTTTATTTAGATTTTTAACCTCTAGCAATTACAGATTATTTTGATAAATTATTCATATTTCTGCATTGTGCACCTTTGGCAATTTGCATATCTGGCAGCAAATAGGCCCTCCTTTCAAGCTTCAGTCCCCTTGGTCAGACAGGATGGCCCAAGGCTGCTTCATGATTAATTTCATCTCAATAGAGTAATTATCATACTGAAATGAAGCAATGCCCCTGAGATATGCTTTCCTGGAGCTACAAGAACAGGAGGCTTAGTTTAAGAGCTATTAAGCATATAGTAGTAACTTTTAGCTGAAATGTTACCCTTTCTCTATTTTGGGAGTCTCTTCATCTGAAAATAAGATTGGATTTTGTAAGACTAGAGTAAGATCATTTAGAGCTTGATTTAGCAGCTCATTGGATAGCAGGATAACTAGTCAATTTGGGGTATGTCCTTTTTAATGTTGCACATTTCTGGTTTCAGCATTGATTCCCTCCTTAAAGTCATAGGTTTTTTCAAACTGAAATGCTATACACAAATAGATGTCACCTGTGTATGTGTCCCGGATAGATTTGAAGCAAATATTTTTTTTTTGGTGCATGCAAATTGGCAGACTTGTTAAAAAACATTTGATGTTAAGTTGTGAATTTCTACTAAGATGTAGTTCATATAATAGTTTGTGAATTAATATAAATTGTCTTAAAAGCTTGAGCTCAGAGAAAGAATCGATGGAATTTTGAGGAACAAACATCTTACTGCTGTAACCCTGAGATTTATCTCCACAAAAATCATTCCTTTGCGTGTTGACATTGCCTGTAGAACTAACCCATTAAAACAACACCTGTTACCTGAAACCGTGTGTTTCATGTGTCAGTGTGCATAAGTGGATAAGTGGGCTTTTTTTTTTTTTTTTTTTTGGAGGCGGTAACTAAAGCATAGCAGAAAGAAGAGTCCACAAGGTACGATCCCTTAAAACATGTCCACTCAATGTCCACACAGCCAAACAGATACAGGATGAGGGTAATGAGGTTGTGACTCTGTTGAGAGATGACTGGTCTGTCCTATGTCAGGATAAACAAATGGGAAATGCTGAAGAGTCAGGGGCATGATCTGAATCTTGATCACTGAAGGAGAAAGCAACTGACAGGGAAACTGAATAATTGACTGAGAAGAAGGCCCTAAGATAAGTTCTCCATAATGCACAGTTGTGCATATTGGGTGGTTCAATAGACTCTCAGGAGGTGTGGAGGGATCAATTAGGATAAGTAATTGTTGCAAGCGCCTGTAAAGGCAGTCGCTACATTTCAGTCTATTCCTGAAAGTTAAGGGGACATTAACCCCTCCACAGGGCCCTACGTCCCTGCATGGTACTCGTCACATGAGTGGAGAACAAAATCCTAGCACACAGGTTCAGATACAGTGAGTAACACCGATTCAGATAAAGTGAGTAACACAGCTTTATTTGGGAGCCAATGTCCCTCCAGAGGCAAATGCTCTGGTAAGCACAGAAGGTTATACAGAATAGAATAGAATTTAATAATGAACCAAGTTAATTGGGGTGGTGAAGGTCCCTGGTCCTGGAGAGGTGACTGGGCCCATGACGGGTCTGAGGTAAGCTGGTCTTGCAAGAAAGAACTTCAGAGATTCCTGGAGTATTGCAGCTTTTCCCTTGCAGAGAGTCTTAGCCGGAGCGCCCAGTAGGACCACTCATGGCATTGCTCTGGAGTTCTGCCTTTATCTTCTTTTCCTTGGACTTGTGTACTTCTTAGGTGATAACCAGAAGTGGTTTTCCGGGAGTTTTTACCTCTTAGGTGATAACCAGAAGTGGTTTGCTGGGAATTGTTTACTTCTTAGGTGATAACCAGAAATTGTTTTGCTGAATGTGTTTATCACTCAGTTTTGTTATGTTCAGTTTCACACATAAACATAAACATGTTTACTTTCACTTTACTCTTATCAGTCTGACACATGTCCGGCCATAGTCCTGTCCCGACTAGTAAACAACTTGTTTTGCAAACATCAATCCACATATATAATATATTTTATATGCTCTATATAGTAATCTAAGAGGACATGAAGAAAAAAGATGATATGAGGAAAATCAACTGTAAAAATTCTAAGATAATTTACTGACTGCAAATTAAAAATGTTTCTTATTTTTTTTTACATCAGGAATTACTCTACAATTCTCTGACATGTTGAAATCTTAAGTAGTATAACTCCTCAGCAGTTTAGAATAAGTTTAGTGATCTGTTAGATCTATTCTTTCATCCCCTTTTTATTCGATTATTTAAGTGTCTACTAAATGTTAGTCATATATGTGTAGGGTTAGAACAATATCTAGAAATATATTAGTTAAGAATTCAACATCTATATGTAAATCTTGACTAATTCTTGAGATCATTTATTCTTGGTGTGACAAAGGTAGCACCAGCATGATAGTTGGCATGGAGTTTTCCTCTGGAAAGAAAAAATAAAAATTAATAGTAAAGAGATCGTGGATAGAATGGATTCTGAATTTAATTTTGGCAAAAGATAGTTATCTGAAGAAATAAATATAGTAATAATGAAAATCATATATGTGAATCAAATTATATTTCTTTATATAAAACTGAATGAAAAATTAGCATTTTCATAATCATAGTTATGATATAAAGAATAATTATCTCACCAACAAGAGGTAAAGAATGAATTAGAAGTTCAACCTCTTTTGTTTGGCAAAGAAAGAAAAACATGGAATCTTTGTTCATGATTCTTTGCCAAGTTATTCTAATGCAGTCTTGTTATTTTGTAAAGCTAACTAGAATTGTAATGTTAGACAAGCTATAATAATCAACATTTGATGATAATTAAAAGATTGAATATATATGTGTGTTAAATAGTATATTTATATCTAGCTAGTACATACAAATAAAAGATGCTAAATAAATATATGATGAATGAATGAGTCAAGGGCAATATCTGAGACAAATTGCCAAATCTTCCTTCCCATATTGTTAAGCGATAAGTCAGTTATTGAAAATTTAGTAAAGACAATCATGAACCACTCCTAGTGAAATGTGAAGTGAGCCATTGGTTTTTAAAATCTTTATACCCCTTTTATCTTGCATGCTAATTAAATAAAGTATTTAAATGTTCAGCATATGCTTATTTGTATCCTATTTCTTTAAAGAGAAAATTCTGAGCAACAATAAAATAACAAAAAGATCCAAGGCAAGAGGGAAGAGATATTGAAAATGAAGTTTGTTCACTCTTTCACAGCACATATTGTTGTCCGGAGCCACATTAACAGTGACGAGCACCACAGCAGTATAGGGAATGGCATCTTTAGTCAAAGACCGAAGCTCGAAATTGGTTGTTCGGGGCTTTATTCTCAAATTAGTTACTCGGGGAACTTCAAAGAGCCACTTATGTCTAAATGTTCCATCCATTTCAAAGGGCTGATCATACAGAAATCATTTACGAAGAATTCTGAGATTTTCAAAATCAGGTGCTAAACAAATGCAAAGGTGTACCATGGCCTGTTAACAGTGAAGTGAAACAGTTTGGGGAAACTTTATTTTATGCTTTTCTTTGGTTCAGTTATGTTACTTTTGTCCCTGTAAGCCTAAATCTCAGTGATCCCCTCCTAATAATGATGTTTATTTCTTAACCAAAACAATGAGTGCCAACGGCAATGTTTTTTCATGTTTGTTTTGTAATAGTTCCTTTTTTAAAAAAAATTGTTATATAACTTTCTGATATAGTACTTCATGATAATTTATTTATTTTTTTCTCTTTATAAGAGCTAGGAAAAGCCCCTGAAACCAAACAAGGGAATATAAAAGTTGCAGCACAAGGTAAGCAATCAAACACTTTAAAAATTCCCTTTTTTTTCACTTGTATAGCACTTTATTGACAAAGCAAAAGCTGTTTATTGTAGAATAGCACCATCTGCTGGGTTATTATAGAAAACATTGTGTTGTTGCATGAAGATACGCGTCTCATTTATTTAGTAATTGGAGAAAGCATGACAGAGACTAATGGAGGAATCACTGAATGACCTAAGAATTAGTATCTTGACTGCAAGTTTCAGTCATTGAGCTTTTGCTTATATTTCCAAAAATAAACCATAGATCAGTTGATAGATGGATAGACAAGTGATAGAGCTATGCAAATAATATACTTTTCCAATAGTTTTAGTTATACACTGTAGTTTGTCATATCAGAAACAATTGGGGTGACTGGTTAGCTCAGTTGGTTAGAGCGCGGTGCTCTTAACAAGGTTGCTGGTTCAATCCCCACACGGGCCACTGTGAGCTGCGCCCTCCACAACTAGACTGAAACAACTACTTGACTTGGAGCTGATAGGTCCTGGAAAAACACACTTAAATAGATAAAAAAAAGTTTAAAAAGAAAAAAAACATCAGAATGTTTTAAGATTAATATTATTTCACGTGTCTACCACGATTGCAAAAATTGGGTTCCAGATAGGACTACAAAGTAATCACCTTAGTCTTTAATGATCCATCTGAGAAAATCTGTTTTATCACTTCCTATTATCTTTTGGGCATTAAAGTGGTTTCTTTATTAGATTTTCGAAAAATATTGATACTTCAAGTCATCAGTTTGGGGAAAATACTTCTTTAAAATGGTTTTCCTATAAAATTATTTTTTAACTATTATCTGCAATCACATCACCCTTTCAGAAAACTATTCTAACTCCAGTATCACCAAGAGAATGGAATACTATTAATTAAGTGACGTTTATTCTTCAACCATAATGAGTAATTTGATGAGAGCATAAGGAAACAGTACAAGTGTTCAGCCTTTTTCATCTATGAAAACTTTACAGAACACATTTAGGGAAAAACAGGTAAAATATTTAGTGAAGAAAATCTTTACTTTCTCTCCTATGCTACATTATACAATATCAACCAATAAAGGAGCTGCATTTAGATGGTGGACATTTGTTTCTGGGCAAAAGGCCCTTGTAGCACACTACTCAGCATATGAGAGTTTGCATCTGATCAATTTTTTTCTTTTATTTTTAATCCTGAACCCTAGTACATGCAGAATCATGTACTACCCCACAATCGCTGTTTTGAGTGAGTCTTCTGAGAATCGTGGTAGATAGGGAACTATGATTTGAGGTAGGAATTTAGTGTTACTTCAACCTCATATTAGAGAGAAGTTCAAAGGGAAGAAATTGAAGAGATACCTGGAAACTTGTTTCCAATTTAAGCTCGGGGGCAGTGGACTCTTCTTCACTTTTACGTTCCAACTATATTGGACAAGACTGCCTCAGCACTTATTTTTTTAGAACGAAGAATTTATTGTTGAGTTAATTATAACCTAGACTTTCAAAGTCTTCTTAGAACTATCCTTTTAAGAAAATTAGATGAAAGTGTTGATTAAGCACAGTGCACAAGGCAAGAATTAGTGCTAAACACATATAGATGAAATTGGCCTCATATCTATGTAAATGTAAATATATATATATATATATATATATATATATATATATCTTTTTAATTTTTGCTTTATGTTTATATCTGAATTTTTAAAAATCTTATGAAATAATATTTTCAGGTTATTCTCTTATTGCAGATTTGGGTGGGTTAATTTATGCATAGATAACCACTGAATTTATGAATACATTCTCATAGTCCTAAGAGTACTCTGAGGAATGGTCATTTAATATGTTTCAACATTATTTTCTTTCCTTTATTTCAACAGCAGCTAAAAAAGATGAAAAGAAGGAAGGTATGTTTATGCAAAATTCCACCATGCTTTTTATATGAACAGTTTACCAATATTCAGACTTGGGTTTTGACTGCTATTTTGTATGTATTTCTTTTGGATAACTGGATCTATTTTATGCACACATTTTGTACAAATGTGAATTTTCTATCTCACCTCGCATAAAAGGTAAACAATTTTTTTAAAGTAATTTTTGTCTAGTCTTTTTCAAGATAAAGGGGATAAAACATAACCTCTCAAAATCCCAGGCCTCCTATTCCATTAGCAGTTTTATCAAATTTCAAAAATGTGCAAAATCCAAACACATTCTCCTATAACTACTTATATCGCTGACATTGCCAAGCAACTGTTACTTTGTTTTACTAAATTGCAAAGAAGTTATAGTCCATCCACTGTACACCACTTCCCTTTGTCAGGATGTCCTGATATGGAGAAAAATATTCCCTGGTGTCCAAGAAAAACTATGGAATTAAATAGGCAAGAAAGACTTTATTCAAAGCTATTGCAGTAGGGGTCATGTCTATTGCAATAAGAGAAATTGAACTCTCAACTCTACTGAAACAAAAATGAGGGTTCTTAAGCTCTGGGGTGAACAAGTAGTAGAAAAGTACAGGAGGATGTTGGTAGGGGTTGTGGGAGCGGGAGGTGGTCAAAAGCCACCTGTGTTTGCTAATAGTTGCTCATTGAAGTTAGGCTCCTACCCTCCCACAGAGACTGAGATAGAGGGGCTGATCCATTACTCAAGACCTGTAAGGGATGTCTTACAGGTCCTGAGAAAATATTTCTGGTTGCAGAAATTTATGTTTCAAAGGGACAGAGAAATAATTTATAATTGCAAATTTTCTAAAGTAAATGCTCTAATAAAAGGGAGGTCAGGTCCCTGGCCTGTAATCAAGAAGAAAGCTGTATATAGTGTAGCTCAGCTGAGGGGAATGTTAAGGCCATCATAAGCACTATGGTTCTATTTAGAGAGATGTTTCTAACGCACCCTTACAACATTTACAGTCTCTAGAAATCACCACTGTTTATTAATTTAAGCTTATTTTCTTAGTAAAACTAGCATGCAGATGTAAGCAATAACTTCTAACTTTGAAAATGACAACTGTATTCTAATTAGTATTCATATGATCTGAAAAAAAACAAGAAAGCAAGTGTTGTATTTTATATTTAGTATCGTCTGACTTTAACATAATCATAATAGCTTGGGAGTCGCTTTCTGCTTCTGTTAAACAGGAATCTAAGAATCAATAGATATGAAAGGGAGAAAATATTTTAGTTGGCCATTATTTTTTCAGAGTGAGCAATACCATAGTATCATGATCAAATTAACTAAGACACATTAATGTGTTTATTATCAAAAGTTTGAAATTAGTATTAATGCCCCCATATACACATAGCAAATATTTCAGTGTAGTTTGGAAATTATACAATTTATATGATAAATTTTGTGGTGCCCATACAGAGATATTACAAGAAAAAAGAAGTAATAAGTTCCTGCCACAGTTTTTAGCAGACAGTAGTACTCAAAAATGTTCATCTTTCCTCCACCATTCCTTCTTTGCCATAAAGAATATTGTACCATGTGACTTAAATAAGGGAGTAACTTAATAGTTATTTATTTTTCCATTCATTGGCATTCAAACCAAAGTAAAAGACTTTTGGGTGCATAAAACCATAGTCTAATTACAATTGCATAGATTTAAGCTATATATATATATATATATATATATATATATATATATATATATATATATATATCTCCTCATTGCTATGCTTCCAGGGTTTTTTGTTATGTTTTTCTTTTCCTGGATTATATGCCTCATTTTCATTTTTTGAGAAATTATCCGTATTCAACTTTGCAATGTTGGGAAGAGCTTAGGGAGATTTGTCCATGGACATTCATGTGATCCAATGTTCACCACCAGCTATAAAACATATGCCCTTGACTATTTATTAATGTTATCATTATTTGTATTATTATTAATATTACTAGTTACAAAGAGTTTCATGTATTATCTCTTATCTCTTGTTTGCAAAAAATTGTAATTGTTTAAATTATAATATTTAATAGAAAGATAGCTAGCTAGAAACATTTTTATTGTTCCCAGCATATAATATAGAAGAGAATTGCTTTAATGTCCAGCTATTCTAGGCAGTCATTTGATTTATGTTTCATGAGTTCCTATTTCTCTTTCTGTATTTTCTGTTAAGCAAGTCAGAGAGGTATATAGACATAAGCTTCTCAGCTCTTGTTTCTTATTTTCTATCCTCTCAATAACTATCACAGATATCTTTTCCACAGAGACAGGAAGCATATGCTTCTTCAAATGAGGCAAATTTATTACAAACCATTAGGTACAATTTGGATTTTTAACATTTATTTTACACAAAGTTTATTTCTACTCACATTTAAACTTGTTGGATATAGATCAAAGATACTAATGATTGACAACGTTCCTGGAGAAAAAGAAAATCAGGAGGGTTTTAGGAATTTAATTAAAATGTTCTTGAGAAGTTGTTTTGTTGGTGAATTTTACAACACAGAAACAATAGTGCATAACAACTTCCTTATTATCAAAAATGATCTGTGCAGCAGGTCGCAAAGGGTTCACGATGCATCAGGCTGCTAAGGTTTTCTTGCGTTAGTGAACTCGGAAGATTTCGTTTTCATATTAAGATCTTATTCCAAGCATGTCCCATCGATTCTCTTTCAGAAACCTTAACAAGAGAGACCCTTGTCTCCAGGAGATTTACCCATCAATTTCACTGTTCTTGGGAGTTTGGGCATCAAAGCAACAATATGTTAGCTGGAGTGGAGAGACATTGTTGAATAAATGTTCCACTGAGGTCCTGCTTTGACAAGCATTTTTTTACTGAAGTTTCCCCTGTATCCCAGTCTTTGTCCCTCTTTTGACAATTTCCTTGTGCTCTGCTAGCACACATTCTCTCTTACTTCCCATTAGGTTCTCAAAGTCCCAATAAAATTTTGTATTTTTCTCTGCATTCTGTGCTTATTCTCTATTTTTTCTTATGTAGTCGCCCCACGCTCCTTATAGACACCAACACTCAAATTCTTGTGTAAGTTTTGACCTCTGTTTTTCCTTTACCCCTGACATTTAGCCCTTCAGAATTTTTAATTTTGTTTAATCCTGCCTAAAATAATTAGAAAAGCTAATTTTCACTCCAGTCCTTTGGCTGTGACCTCACATTGCCATTTGTGACCTCTCATTTGGTGTTACTAACTTCTCATGTGAACCAGAGTAATGATCTTTGAAATCAGAGGTGCTCGAAATGTGATCAAGAGATTCTGGGGGTCTCTGAGACACTTTCAATGGTTCTGCAAAGTCAAAATTATTTTTATAAAATTGTGGAGTTATCATCTGCCTTTTTTAGCTCTCATCTTCCCATGAGTATGCACTAGAGTTTGACAGAGGCTACATAATGTGTGATATTGCAGCAAATTGAATACTTAAGCAGATATGTAAATCCAACTGTCTTCTCATTAAGCCACATATTATTAATGAGATTCACAAAAGTGTGAAACAAAGGCACTCATCTCACCATTTCTTTTGTGTTGGAAAATATATTTGACATTAAAAAATATATGCAATTTATGTTAACACATAACAGGTTTATACGGTTTAATAAATTATACATTTAAAAAAGTTTTCAGCTTTAATTTTTTAAATTGCAAACATCAATTGATAAAACCTACATAAATAAAAGCTGTTTGGAGTCCTTTAAAATTCTTAAGAATTTAAAGGAGTCCTGAGATGAAAATGATTGCGAATCTCTGACTTAAGTAATTATCCTGCCTGTAATATCTTTATAAATATTTTCTTCCAAAATATTTATGAAGCTTTTTATGTCATTACTTATTTAAAATATTCAATAGTTCCACACTGACCATAGAATATAGTCTACAGGCCTTTACCTGCAATTCAAGTCCCCACAGCTTGTTTCATGACCTCCTGTCTCACACACACACACACACACACACACACACACACACACACACACACACATCTAGGCAAAGTCAAAGGCAAGGTCTGAATAATTCCACCTGTAAAAATACAGTGAGCCCTTTGAGATTGAGACAATTAATTACTTTCTTTGTCAATCAAAGCTGGAGTAGTCAAAGGTGTCAGCCCTTCCTGGTCCTTGTCCTACAAACCAAAAAGGATGACATGTAAAGAAAAGAGGCCGGATAATGCAGCACAAGTTGGAAACACTTGGTTGCTGAGGATCTAGTTCTTAACTACAGCTATGTCGGCTGTATGGTCTGTAGCTCTATTACAAAGGGTTCTAGGCAGGAGAACCCAGGAGGTGATGACAAGAAACTGTCTCATGACAGCCTCTGAGAGAGATAGGGAGATGTTGGAGATGGCCTCAGAACAGCTGCTCATAGGCCTCCCTCCCATCCTCTTATGTACTAGAAGGAGCACAAGGCATCCTACCAAGATTCAAATTAGCTGCAGTTCACACCTTTGCTTTCATGGCTTATATGGGTATGTGCAAGGCCACCAAGGCACCACAGTGGAGACTTTACCTTATACTCCCACCCAGTTTCTTCCTTTATGTATCATATACTTCATCTATACTAAGCCACTCTCAATTTTACATATATGGTGTGCTATCTTGCCTTTGTTTCTGCTGTTATCGTAACCAAGTTTACCCTTTCCATTTTGTCTATAAATGTTCAATGTTTTTAGAGCTCAGAAAAACTCTTCTTCCTCTAAGACATCTTCCTGACCCTTCTAATTATATATATAGTCTTTCATTTATAATTACCCATCAGAGTTTATCTATACCTACTCTACCACTGTTTACGAGTATGTCTTGCAACCTTCTACTTGATATTACTTGTATTCATTTTCCTTCTATTCTGTTAAGGCTTTTGATTAAAGGGACCATGTTTAATTCACTTTTATCCCCTACAGGAACTAACATATTTCCTCAGTTTGCGCATTGCTCAACAAATATTTATTCTGTGAATAAATCAGTAATATAGGACTCTTAAGATAAACATATTAGCCACATGAATTATGAGTAGGCACTTACTTTTCCACATTTCAGGTAAGAAAATTGTCTTACTCCAGTGAGCGTGTTAAATTCCAGTGAGCGTTTAAGGGCTGGGAAATTATAGCCAATCGTTGACAATTTCATCTTAGGTGTATTTGATCACTACCTGCCACTTGTATTGCACTAGTCGATCTAGGTAGATCTCATTCATTTAACGTTGGCTTCATTGATGAATTCCTAGGGGCTGGAAAGCCTGTGGATTTTCCAACACAGGTTATCTTCTGAAGGATACTGCTCTTTTGAGAACTAGACAGATTAGATTCATTGTTTACTATAACTAGAACAAAAACAAGTAGAGTTGAATGCATGTGAGAATTAGTCTCAAGTTCTAGGGCTTCAGCATTGAGATCTGAAAAGGTATCATGCTGAAAATAAAGCAAAATATATAGTATTGTAATTGAACACATATGTCAACCGGGCAAGTTTCACAAAGGAAATTAGGTATTTAATTACCTGTATAATTATTAAGCTATCAAAGACTTAATGTTTCCCTTCAATGTCAATTGGTATTTTATTTTTCTCTGGCATCTCTTATAAACATAATAGACCATGCCTGGTACATTACTAAAGATGAGTGAGTGATGAATTGAACAGATTGCAGACACACCACTGCTTTTAATCACAGCTGCTGTGGGCCTCAATGTTCTTAATAAAAGACTGTTGTTCATATTATTGGACAGATGGGCTTTAGGAAGTACTCGTATATTCACCAAATAAGCCTTTATGATATTTTTAAGCCATTTCAGCCGAGTGCTGAGAGGGCATAATGAAGTTTAATGGCATGAGTATTAACGGCTGGTTCTTAGAGCTCTTAAGAGTCAGTATGTGATCTTTCAATTGCAAGCATTATATTTTTTGGTTGCTCGAGCATTTTACTTGTATAAGTCTTCTGCTCTGTTGGCTCCTAACCAAAAGACATGATTGTGTGGAAATTTCACATTTTAAGTAAATTTCACTTTGGCTCCCAGTTGTTACAACAAATGTGTGTGTGTATATATACTTAAGTAAGTGCTATACTTTACCTAACCCTGGACTTCATATTATTTTTATTCTTTTATTTTAGCACAATTAATATCTAACACAATATACTATCAATTCTTATTAGTAGGGTGAAGAAAAGCAGATTAAAAATAACAGTCATCTTACAGATACACTTATTGTATTTAACTTTACACATCTATCTACCCCATGCCAACATCTAGTTGGAGATGGGGGGCTGGAAATAAGTTTGTCCCATTCTGCCATACTTTATTCTCTGTCTGTTTCAGCATCCTTTCCAAACTTTACTTCAATTGTATTCCTGAATAGCTAAGTGTTCTTCGTAATCTGCTTGTGTTTTCCATATTGGCTGTATTCTGGGCTTAAAAGATTACTTAGTGAAGATCACATGACCTCTTGAGCAGGCAGAATTTTTGTTCCACTATATTGGAGCCAAACAAATTGATAATTCATGATGGCTATTGAACTATCCACTTGTACTTTCATCTGTTGTGCTATAAGAATCCATGTCTTCAAACAGAAATAGCCACTGCATATTGTTAACATATTGTTAGACATATGAGTAAGATGATATTTACCATGTACTTATATAAAATGGTTGTATATACTATTTTTATGTATTTAAATTACTTGCTAGATTAGGATAATTACTCGTGAAGAAAATGAATGGGAAATTGTTTGCAAAGCACATATGTTTTAGATAGCAAATTTAGCCCACTGAGTTATAGTTCCTGATGAGAAACTGAATAGCAAGAAAAATATTGATTTCTTTTTTCAGAGGGCGGTGGTGGGCATTAATAAAAATCTAGCCTAAAATTCTTGTTACTATGCCACTCTGGACATAATAGTGCTTAATAAATGTTTACTGAGGAAAAAATGTTCTGCCCCAAGGACTTATTATTTTGAAAAATAAGGCTTGTTTGTTTTTCCCTTATACGAGAAACATATCCTTATTGCAGAAAAATTAGAAATTCAGAAAGAAAAGGTTGCAAAAAACATCATTTTAATGACATTGTATTTTTTATTATGTAAGTATACTATGGATCCTTAAGAGTTCCTTTGCTGTGCAGAAGGTACTGTTTAATAGTTCCATTATTTAGAGGTGTAAAACAATGTCATGAAAAAAGTGTCTTCTGATATATGTTTTTATGATAATTTTGCATTTTTTTGACATCTAGAATTACTACATCAGAAAGCATGCTCATTTTTATGACTTTCTGGATTCTTTCCCAAGTTGCTGTCCTAAAAATATATTTCACATTTTAAGTAAATTTCACTTTCCAGCTTAAACTTCCATGGAAGAAAGGTGTTACTTTCGTCACACTTTTACTGTCATTTGCTACTATTTTTCATATAATAACTCTATTGACCATCTAACTGCCTTTTGTGAACAGACTCCTACTCACCGTCAACTTCAAACATTTTAGGCCCTTCACTGTGGAAGTAAAACCATGACCCCCAACCAATCTCTACAAGGCACACAAATCCATTAACTTGCTAACTGTTAGTGAATGTGTACTGTTCTAGATTCTAAGCCATGTAATTGTCAGCCAGAAAACAGTTTATCTACCTTTTGCAAGTAGAAATCCATAGTTCATTGTTATGATTCTAATTTCAGTAATATTCAGGGAATTTCAAAACTCCCTGGTACAAAAGAGGTGAAAAAAAAGAACAGAGAATATAAGACATCAAATATTCTAAGCAAAAATTTAAGTTAAGATAGCTCCTTTCTAAAATAAATGAGGTAAAAAAAACCTCTTGTTTTTTATTTTCAAGTGATAGAAACAGATAGTTTCATGGCCTATATAGTGGAAATAACAAATTTCTCAGATCTAAGCTGAGCATCCAAAAGACTAAATATAAAATAGATGTCTGCTGACTGCTGAATACACATTACTACATAACAGTTACTAAGTATAATGATGTATTTATCAGTAACCCATGAGCTCAAATCCACCTGTTTCTTTTCCATTACAATAGGAATAATTGAATGTTTATATTGGAAATGCATTGATTATTCAAAGAGAGTAAGACGTATTTTACCTGCACTGCTTTAGATTGAACAAATGAAATTGCAAACTAAATTCATGGACTCTAACCCTTCTTTATGGAAACAGACCATGTATGTGTTGAATTTGACTCTCTATGAAAAGAACATTAGCTAAATAGGCATAAAGTCATCTCTATGAAAATTATATATGGATATTTTCTTATATTTTATATTTCAAAAAGTTTCTCACTTCCTGTCTCACTCTAATGCTCATCCTCTTAAACACAGAATAATTTCTCTGTAAGCCCCATATTCTAGAAATATAACACGTAATCAATTCTTTTTGTTGAAAATGATTTTGGAGAATATGGACATTTTCTTGTGAGCTAATCAGTTGATTTATCTTATCTGCTTTAACAATAATTTCTCTTTGTGTTTTCAGATACCAAGAAAACAAAAACACCTGCAGAAGGTATTGGGAATTTTCCTTTCTCTATCTTATATTTGGTGAACCCCCAACTGGCATTCCTTCTTAAAGGATTAACATACAAGGAAAAAAAAATACATATGGGATAGAGGAGAGAGAGAAAAATACTGAGATTGAGAGAGAGAAATAAAAATTTTAAAAATGAGAAAAATAGTCAATTTTTTCTGACAATATTGCTATGAGAAATATTTCGCAGTAATAAAAAATAAATACTGCATATGTTTACCTTTCAAAGTAATTGTTTTCAAAGAAATGTTTGACACAAAATTGAACAACGTTTAGTATGAAGCATTTTTTTAATAAAAAGCATAAATTCAATTAATCTTGGATACTCCTGCATCAATTAGGAAGTGAATTGTTTCTTTAAGTCTTGAATAGAATCATAGCTCACCTGACAAGTATATCTATTTCTTCTGTATTTGCTCATATGTGTTTATGTGTACAATGTACTTACTTGTTCACATGTGTTTAAGAAAACTGCGAAGTACAAATCATTTAAAATGGTTAAACGGTATAATTGGAGGTTAATTGTCAAATAATGGTTTACAATCTAATTATGGAAATACCTATGATGGTCAGCTATACCTCAGAGCAACCCTCACTGTGGAAATTTAAGGGGAGAGGAAGAGAGCAGGGGTTGGAAAAATTATAGTCTTATCAGTATGTTGGGGTGGTAAATTTTATCTTTAAAGGTTTGAAGAGCAATTATTTTCTGTTTATATTTCTTTCAACAGAACAACCCAAAGGAAAAAGTAAGGAAATGCATGCAAAAAAATTATATATATATATATATATATAATTTTTTTTTTTTTCTCTTTACTACTACTATTGTCCTGCTGGCATATGTAGACATGCAGTTTTAAATCTCCCTTTTCTACATTTTTTGCATGTGAACTCTATTTGTTTTTTGTCAGGATGAAAGGGTACACAATGAAGGGGTGGGGTGGACTAGAAAGCATAGTAATGATTCTTAGAGTTCTTTTTCAAACTCATGCTATCATTTAATAATATTATACACAGCCTCACAATCAAAAATATAACTGCATTCCATTAACCAAAACTATATTATGTTAGTATAAATTTAGTCCCTATAATCTGGTTAGTTCTGACCTTACAAAAGATTGAATAGAACTTGTTTGTCAGGGTAATTTTACAACATTTTTTATATTTTTTCTTCTTGTAATCCATAAATGTTTTGGCATGTTCACAGGATATATGGCTATTTGTCATAACATGATTTTCCCCCTACAAGCACTATGAGCCCTGTGGAATATTATTGCCTGGGATCCATATCTTGGGCAGCATCCACTGTTGCTTTAATACATAGTATAAAGCTATTTTCTCACAATTAAGTAAAGCTTGATGCCTTGAGGTTGTGTCTTTTGCAAATATTACTCTCCCCTAAAGAAAACAGGATATATTGAACAAATAGAAACAAAAACAACTTAACCCAATTCAATTAGCCATTAAAAATAATCACATTTTCAGGTATGTAGAGCTTTTAAAGATCCCAGTGATATTAAAAAAAAACTGTTTTAAAATATAGACCAAATTGAAAAATATATATTTATACATGTTTTAGTCCTGCACCAGGTTAAGACACTGAGAGATTCTATGTCACAAAAGTGCTCTAAAATACTCTGTGGAGAAAATCCTGAAATGATACTACAACTCAGCCAGGGGGAGCAATCTATCTGTAAAGAAGGATGTGTTCCTTCAGTCCCAGATTTATGTGTGGGCATAGTGTTGGCACATGGATATAGAAACCACTTTATAAACCATTGCACCAACAGGAAAATGAAGAACAACTGGAAATTTGAAAAGATTATTCATCACAACCAAGTGGGGTTCATCCCCAGGGCACAAGGATGGTTCAACATCCGCAAATCCATCAATGTGATACATCACATAAACAAAATAAAGGACAAATATCATATGATTATATCAATTGATGCAGAAAAAGCATTTGACAAGATACAACATCCATTTATGATTAAAATACTTAATAAAATCGGTGTAGAAGGAAAATACCTTAACATAATAAAGGCCATATATGACAAACCCTCAGCTAATCTCATAATTAATGGTGAAAAACTGAAGCCCTTTGGTCTACGTTCAGGAACATGACAGGGCTGTTCCCTATCACCTCTGCTTTTCAACATAGTGTTGGAAGTCTTTGCCAGAGCAATCAGGCAAGAGAAAGAAATAAAAGGCATCCAAATTGGGAATGATGAAGTTAAATTGTCACTCTTTGCAGATGACATGATGCTATATATAGAAAACCCTAAAGATTCCACCAGAAAGCTATTAGAAACAATCAACAAATACAGTGAAGTTGCTGGCTACAAAATCAATGTACAAAAGTCCGTTGCATTCCTATATACTAACAATGAAATCTCAGAAAAAGAAGTACAAAAAACAATTACTTTTGCAATTGCAGCAAAAAGAATAAAATACCTAGGAATAAACTTAACCAAGGATGTGAAAGACCTATATGCTGAAAACTATAAGACATTTTTAAAACAAATTGAAGAAGACACAAAGAAATGGAAAGACATTCCATGCTCATGGATTGGAAGAATCTACATAGTTAAAATGGCCATATTACCCAAAGCAATATGCAGATTTAATGCAATCCCCATCAAAATCCCAATGGCATTTTTTAAAGAAATAGAACAAAAAGTCATCAGATTTGTTCGGAACCACAAAAGACCCCGAATAGCCAAAGCAATCTTAAGAAAAAAGAACAATACTGGAGGTATCACACTCCCTGACTTTAGCTTGTACTATAGGACTACAATAATCAAAACAGCATGGCATTGGCAGAAAAACAGAAACATAGACCAACAGAATAGAATTGAGACCCCAGAAATAAAACCACATAAATATGGACAGATAATTTTTGACAAAGAAGAAAAAACATACAATGGAGAAAAGACAGCCTCTTCAATAAATAGTGCTGGGAGAATTGGATAGCCACATGCAAAAGAATGAAACTGGACTACTATCTGTCACCACGTACCAAAATTAATTCAAAATGTATCAAAGACTTAAGCATAAGACCTGACACAATAAACTGCATAGAAGAAAATATAGGTACTAAACTTATGGACCTTGGGTTCAAAGAGCATTTTCTGAACTTGACTCCAAAGGCAAGGGAAGCAAAAGCTAAAATAAATGAATGGGACTATATGAAACTTAAAAGCTTCTGCACAGCAAAAGAAACCATCAACAAAATAAAGAGGCAACCAACTGAATGGGAGAAGAGTTTTGCAAGCAGTGCCTCCGATAAGGGGCTAATATCCAAAATATACAAGGAACTCATGAAACTCAACAACAAAAAAACAAACAACCCAATTGAAAAATGGGCAGACGACCTGAAGAGACATTTCTCCAAAGAGGACATACAAATGGCAAATAGACATATGAAAAAATGCTCAACATCACTAATCATCAGAGAAGTGCAAATAAAAACCACAATGAGATATCACCTCACCCCAGTCAGAATGGCTATCATCAACAAGACAAATAGTAACAAGTGTTAGAGAGGCTGTGGAGAAAAAGGAACCCTCTATACACTGTTGGTGGGAATGCAGACTGGTGCAGCAACTATGGAAGGCAGTGTGCAGGTTCCTCAAAAAATTACGAATAGAATTGCCATATGACCCAGCAATCCCTCTCCTGGGTATCTACCCAAAAAATCTGAAAACTTTTATATATAAAGACACGTGTGCTCCAATGTTCATTGCAGCTTTGTTTACGGTGGCCAAGACATGGAAACAACCAAAATGTCCTTCGATAGATGAATGGATAAAGAAGTTGTGGTATATATACACAATGGAATACTATTCAGCAGTAAGAAAAGATGATATAGGAACATTTGTGACAACATGGATGGATCTTGAAAGTGTAATGCTGAGCGAAATAAGTCAGACAGAAAAAGCAGAGAACCACGTGATTTCACTGATATGTGGTATATAAACCAAAAACAACAAAAGAACAAGACAAACAAATGAGAAACAGAAACTCATAGACACAGACAATAGTTTGGTGGTTGCCAGAGGGTAAGGGGGTTGGGGGGTGGGAGATGAAGGTAAGGGGGATCAAATATATGGTGATGGAAGGAGAACTGACTCTGGGTGGTGAACACACAATGGGATTTATAGATGATGTAATACAGAATTGTACACCTGAAATCTATATAATTTTACTAACAATTGTCACCCCAATAAATTAAAAAAGTGTTATTAACACACATACACACACACCAGGGGTGCCAAAAAATGTATACAAGTGGACACTTTGGTCAACATTGCTCAAGCATTAGTTCACTGTAATCAGAAGTTTCTGGATGCTGATGGTAACCACTTTGAGCATCTCTTGTAAATGCAGAAGTCAAACGTGACTTGTATTCATCTTTTGTTATCGGTATATATTGAGTATTACAATATTAATAGTTTTTTCCTTTCTTAAAATGTGTATACATTTTTTGGCACCATTTGTATGTATCTATAAATAAGACCTTAAGAACCTCGTTTTTTGCAGTCTATATGATTTAAAAGTTTCTGCAGAAAGGCTGCGGCTCCTTGACAACCTTCAGGGTATTGATGTATTTAATAAGCAGACAAGCCTTCCCAGAAGTTCATTTACATATCAACTGCTTTTCTCATTGGGAAGGTCTGTGGATTTGACCCAGGCAGTAATATGGAGAAGAAAAAAGGTTGTCCTCTGAACACCTATTAATAATTTTCAAATTAACTCATGCACTCGGTTTATCATCAGAACATGCTTTTATTGTTATCGTGATATCATTGAATTTGTTTGATTTAGTTTTATTTGTCTTTAAGATTGCTTCATTTAATTGTGTATCTCCAAACCTATATTCTTATTTTGCTTCTACTTTTCTAGTTACCACTATTTGAAAGGTTCTATTTATTTTAGTTTAAAAGTAAATCATGTCATGGTAAGAGAAACAGGGTGAAGATTATATGAAACCTTCCTGTGTACATTTTTGTACATTCTTGTGACCTATAATCTTTTTCAAAAATACAAAAAGTAAAAAAGAATAAAACAAAGAAAATCAACCGTGGGCATGATTTGACACATCTTGTGGAATTGATAAGTAAATTAATTTATATTTATTAAAGGTATTTTAATAATTACATCCTGAATTCTGGTTTATTATTCATAAAAAAATTTTAATTCCTCCAATATTCAAAATATGTCCATGCTGTTCTGTAAGGGAACTCTGGGAAGGGAAATTGTAGAAGGGAAATTTGTTTTAAATATGCAATATTAGTCTTTTTATGGCAGTTATTGTTGTAATTTACCATTAGCACATGCATGTTTCTTTGTGTTACAACAATTAAGCTGTGACACATAAAATTGGAATAATAATAATAACAATAATAATATGTTCTAGAACAGGAAAGGAAAGAAAAGCATGTGGAACCAGGTAACTGCTTTTAAATTCCTCTATCCTCTTGATGTCAAGATATTTAATTTGCAATTGAAGACTGAATTGAGATCAAATGGCATGAAATTGATTTTTGTTTTATTTTCTTGTCTTGCTTAATACAGCAAAGCCACCAAGGAAGGACCATTCAGGTGAGTCAGACTGGTGTTGCTGGGTTCTTTCTCCCTGATGTCCAATGTTTATTAATGCTGCAGCCTCAGACAGGCAGTAAAGGCCACAGTAGGAAAGGGCAGGAAATCCTTCTATCTCACAGTCTTTTTACCAAGTTCTTCACATAGTTAACACCAACGCAGTTTTACAAAATGTGAGACAAATAATACGTAACCTTCTTGCTGCTTGATGTGTATTCTGTGAACTTGCAGCATGAGAATCATGGAAAGCTTGTTAGCACGTGCAGAATCTCTGTTCCCACCCCAGACCTACTAAATCAGAATCTGCAACTCCCTGAGATCCCCAGTGGATTCATCTGCTCAGTGTTTGAGAAAGACTGTTTTATGGTTTAATGTAGAATAAACAACACACAAACAAAAACAAAACAAGACCAAAACATTTTCTGTAAATGCATTGGGTATTGCTTTGCTTTTAAAATATGGAAAAATCAGCTCCAGCAAATATTCTCTCCCTATTCCAAATATTAGTTAATGACATTTCTTAAGTACTCAGGAGAGTTGCAATGAAGAGTAGAGGTAGATTTTGACCTCAATATATTTCTATTCTAATGATAGAAAAATTGAATTGAGAATTAGACAACCAAAACAAAAAAATAAATAAACATACATACAACTAAATTGCAGTTAATATCCTTTCCTAAAAGGTTTCTGACGTTTAACCTGCTGTATTAGTTGTTTCAAATGAAAATAAGTGAAAGTTTCTGAAACTTTTTTAAAAAATTGGTATATATGTGCCATATCTTGTTTATCCAATCATCCATTAAAGGATACTTAGGTTGTTTCCATGTCTGGCTGTTGTGAATAATGCCGCAATGAATGTAGGGGTGCATATATTATTATGAATAAGTATCTTCAAATGTTTGGGGTAGAGAAACAAAAGAGGGATTGCTGGGTCATATGGTAGCACTATTTTTAATTTGTTCAGGAACCTGTATGCTGCTTTCCATGGAGTCTGCACCAATTTACTTTCCCACAGCGGTGTATGAGAGTTCCCTTTTTTTCACATCCTCTCCAACACTTATCATTTCTTGTCTTATCGATAGTAGCCGTTCTGACAGGTGTGAGATACAAGTGGTCATAGCCTCAGATCTATTAGTTGTTCCTCCTATTTCACTATATTTAAATATTGAGTAAATGCTATTTCCATTTAAATAACCATGCAAATATAGCTCAACTATACTCTTACCCCTGCCACAGACTACAGACAACCACGGGTTTGAAACCCTGTTTATTTTTCTTCCAAGTTTGTGAAACTTCCACAGACAACCCAAATCCCTTTAGGTGTCTTTCTAACTAGTTCTCATAGCATCATTTTCTTTCTTTTATAAAAACATTTGATATACTGTTATAATCATGTTACTTTTCTTTTTCCCACTTTAAATAGTCAGAAGTTGGAGAATAAGGATGGCTTTTTTATATCTTTATTCCCAGAATGCCTATTTATAATGTCAGATGCATAGTGGGAACTTGATAATGGTTTATCAAATGGCAAGAAATATCAAATAGGATAATTGCATTTTTAAAAACTTTAAATATGAATGACTTTCAAATCATTTACAATATGAAATACGTAATCACACATTTCACCACTTCACATTAACACTGATATTGCTTATCCTTTGGGTAGGACACGTTTTTGTCTGTCTTATAGAGAAGAGACTATTTGTTCAGGTGTAACATTCCCACAAGTGGGCCATAATGCATATTCTCACTTATGCACATATGCAGAAAGCTAAAATACAGCATGCAACCTAGAAACAGAAACTGGAGAGACAACAGAATGACTATGGGCATAATCAGTTTTAAGAGTTTTAATAGCTAAATATTGTTGTCTAGTATTGAACCTGACAAAATACAATAATTTAAGTTGCTTACGATCATTATTTGTTCATTTCAGGGTTTGATGATATTGTAGCAGCTTAGCAATAATTATCTTTATTTTAAAAACGGAAACCATTGGATAATTTACCAGTTCATTTTTTTCATACCATTTTACAGACTTGAAGGAAATTCATTGGCTTGTATATGAAAACGATCAGATTCTTAGATAATTTAGAATGGAAAACAAAATGAATGAGCTGTGAATGAGCTTTCTGTGTTGGAAAAAGACATATGAATATAAAAAAAAATCTGTAGTTGTGGCATATATTTAAAGTATATCAAAGAAAATGGCACAGTGTTGTATTTTCTCAACCTCGGGCTAATTTTTTCTTTAGTTTCCAAAGTTATAATACGGTATTTTGAAAAGTGAAAATAACTTTAAAATTATGCTAGAGAGAGACATACTGACATGTATTAATTTACACCTTATTATTTGTTGTCTTTAACAATGTGAAGCGAAAAACAATTAAAACAAGTATGCTGAATAAAACTAAAAACAAAAACAAAAAGAGCTGATTTTGGCAGCTTATTCATTGAAGTTTTCTGCTATAGACAATACTAATGCTATTTTTAAAAAGACTTTTTATTACATATAGCTAACATACAATATTATATTAGTTTCAGGTATACACAATAGTTATTCAGCATTTATATACCTAAAGAAGTGATCACCATGATAAGCCCAGCAACCATCTGGCACTGTACCACGTTATCATAATATTATTGACTGTATTCCCTATGCTGTATATTACATCCCCATGACATATTGGTTTTATACCTGGAAATTTGAACCTCTTATTCCCCTTCACCTTCTCCTCCTTTTTAAATTTTTCAATTACAATTGACATTCAATATTATTTTATATTAATTTCACACGTACAGCATAGTGGTTAAACATTTATATAATTTAAGAAGTGATCCCCTGACTAGTCTAGGACCCACCTGGCACTATACTCAGTTATTACCATAGTATTGACTGTATTCCCTCTGCCTTACTTTACCCCCATGACTATTTTGTAACTACCAATTTGTCCTTCTTAATCTCTTCACCTTATGCACCCTGCCCCCCCACCCCTCCTATCAATCCCCATGATAAATCTGGTACCCATCTGACACCATACATAGTTATTACTATATTATTGACTATATTTCTTATGCTGTTCTCTATGTCCACTTGATGACTTTGTAACAACCAATTTGTACTTCTTAATCCCTTCTCCTTTTTTTCACCCACACTCTCAACCCCTCTCCCATCTGGCAACCATCAAACTATTCTCTGTATCTATGAGTTCATTTCTGTTGTGTTAGTTTGTTCATTTCATTCTTTAGATTCCACATATAACTGAAATCGCATCATATCTGTCTTTCTCTGTCTGGCATACTCCACTCAGCACAATTCCCTCCAGGTCTACCCATGCCACCACAGATGGCAAGAACCCATTTCTTTTCATAGCCGAGAAAATTCCCATTTATGTATGTAACACCTCCTCTTTATCCATTCATTCATTGATGAACATTCAGGCTGCCTCCACATCTCAGCCATTGTAAACAGTGCTGCAATGAACATATCAATGCACACGTCCCTTCAAAGTAACATTTCAGATTTCTTCAAATAAATACCCACAAGTGAGATTACAGGGCCCTTCTTTGTCAGTCATTATAGTCTCTGTTTTAAAGTCTATTTTGTCTGGTACAGTGCTGCTACCCCAGATTGTTTTGTTATTTTAATTTCCAGTTTCATGAAATATCTTTTATCATCCCTTTATTTTCAGTCTGTGTGTGTCTTTAGATCTGAAGTAAGTCTCTTCTAGGCAGCATATGTAAGAGTCTTGTTTTCTTATCCAGTCAGCCACCCTATCTTTTGATTGGAGCATTTAGTCCATTAACATTCAAAGTAATTACTGATAGATATGTAGTTATTGACATTTTATTATTCACAGTTTTAATCTTTCGTGTGTTTTTTTTTTTTCCTTAAAGAAAGTCCCCTAAGATTCCTTGTAATTCTGGTATTGTGTTCATGAACTCCTTTATCTTTTTCTTGTTGGGGAAGCTCTTTACCTGTCCTTCCATTCCAAAGGCTAGCTTTGCTGGGTAGAGTAGTCTCAGTTATAGGGCCTTACTTTTCATCACCTGGAATATTTCCTGCCAATCTCTTCTGGCCTGCAAAGTTTCTGTTGAGGAATCAGCTGATGGTCTTATGAGAGCTCTCTTGCAGGTAAATAACTGCTTTTCTCTTGCTGCTTTTGAGATTCTTTCTTTGTCTTTAACCTTTGGTATTTAAATTATGATGTCTCTTGGTGTGGGCCTCTTTGGGTTCACCTTGTCTAGGAATCTTTGCATTTCCTGGTTTTGTATATTTATTTTCTTCACCAGGTTAGGGAAGTTCCCTGTCATTATTTCTTCAAATAGGTATTCAATTCCTTGTTCTCTCTCTTCTCCTTCTGGTATCCCTATGATGAAAATGTTGGTACACTTGATGTCCCAGATACCCCTTGAACCATCATCATTTTGTTAATTTTTTGTTTGTTTGGTTTTCTTTTTCTGTTCCAATTGGGTATTTTCTGCTATCTTATCTTCTAAGTCGCTGATTTGATCCTCTGCTTTATCTAATTTACTGTTGAGTCCTTCTAATGTATTCTACATTATTGTATTCTTTATTTCTGACTCATTATTTATTATGTTTTCTAGATCTCTGTGAAGTTGTCTCTGAGTTCATTGAGTATTGTTAGAACCAGTGTTTTGAACTCTGCATCTGGCAGATTGCTTTTCTCCATTTTGTTCATTCTTTTCATTGAGTTTCTTTCTGTTCTTTTGTTTGGGACATGTTTCTTTGTGTCCCCATTTTTGGCTGCCTCTCTGCATTTGTTTCTATATATTAGGTAGGGCTGATATGTCACCTGGTCTTAGTAGAGTGATCTTATGTAGCAGGTGTGTTGTGGGGCTCTGTGGCACAGTCTTACTGGTCACCTGAGCTGGATGCTATATCCCTTGTGTGGCTTTTCTGTGCCTTCTGTTGTTGTTGAGCCTTGGTTGCTCTTTGTATGTCAATGTGAGGGATTGATGCTCAGATTGATTGGTTTTGAGGGCTCCCTGTGACTACAGTGGAGGAGTTGCTGTGAAGGGTCTGACCCTACAGAACAGGATTCACTTTAGCGAAGTGAATTGCCTGCCCAATCCACCCTTTGGGTGTGTTGTCCTTGGAAGGGTGCCAGTGATGTCTGGCTTGGTCTGAAGCTGAATTCCAGGGATACTGGTTATCAGGGATTCCTGGAAGGGGCCAAGCCAAGTTTAGCCACAGGCTGTGCCATGCCCAGAGCCACCTGGCATGTGTCACAAAGCAATCCACATGTGGCTACCACCTGTGTTGGGCCTGGAGGTGCCTCAAGAGGACAAGCCACAAACTGAGCTCCTGTGCTGGGGCTTAGGGCTGCTAGGCAGAGGTACAGGACATGCTGAAGCCAGATTCTGCTGCTTGGGTTTTGTGAACCTTTGAGAAATTTGGGGAAAGTTTGAAGCATGAGCCAAGACAGGCTGTTTCTATGGAAAAGCCACTGGAATCTGCTTGGGTGTGTCCAAAATTGGGTGGGGTGGGGTCTCAGGGAGTCACTAGGGTAAGTGAACTAAAAGTGTTAACGAGGTTGATGGAGACTTGTCTTGTCCCACACAATGAGGGTTGTGGGGAGGGAGAAGGGCGGCACAGGGGTAAGAAAAGACAGTAGCCATGAATAAAGTGCAAGACTGCGGAGCCAAGGAAAACAGCTTCAGGGACTGATCCCAGAATCGGGCTAACATGTAGTTTTTATTGGTAAACTTCTAAAGAGGTAAAAGATTGTTAATCTCAAGATCTGTGTGTTAGTAGCCTGCTGGCTGTTTTTCCGAAAGTTCCCATTGTGTTCCATCCTGAACTTTGCCTTCACACACTCACATCTCCACGGAATCCATTGAAGGGTAGGGACCGATATAATTCCATCGGATCTCAGTTTGCTGAGACTTCCCCTCAAAGGAGTTTTTCTGATATCTCTCCATCAGGCTTCAGTTTGCTGAGGCACTCCCTTGTGAAATCCTGGGAAGAGAGTGGGGGAATAAATGGTTTGGCAGCTGTAAGGCAACATCGACTCAAATATGGTGTCTGCCTATGTCTGCATGCAGGGAAAGGCAAGGGTTCAACAAAGAAACAATGGTTTCAGCCAGTTCCTTCATCCATAAGAAAGCTACCCCTCCAGCCTTTGCCCTGAAGTCAGACAACTCTGTTTCTCCCCCTATGTCCCTGGTGGCTTTCGAGATGCTGCCCCAGCAATGGAGCTCAGAGCTAATGAGTCTGTCAGCAAGCAATTCCATGTGTGGGCCCTTTATGAGGATTGCCAGGACTGCAACTGCCCTTGTCTCTCTCAGCCATAATCTCTGCTGGTTTTCACAGCCAGACTTATGGGGACTTCTCTCCCTGGCACTGAAACTCTTGGCTGGGGAGCCTACTGTGGGTCTGTGACCCCTCACTCCTTGGGTGTGGAGGGACCACTGCAACTGAGATATCCCTCCCAACTGAGATATCCCTCCCTGTTCTGTATCTCTGCCCCTCCTACAAGTCATTAGGTGGCTTCTTCTGTATTTCCTTAGTTCTAGGGCTTTGTTTTATCTAGGCTTCAGGAAATTCTCAATGATGGTTGTTCTGCAGTTTACTTGTAATTTTGATAGGTCATGAGAGCAAGTAAACACAGTGTTTACCTACTTTGCTATTTGACCAAAATGTCTGCTAATGCTAGTTTTTAAGTTTGGCTTAAGAAGCGTTTCTTGCTATGATTATATGTTGTGTTGAAATAACATGCATAATTATTTAACCTTATATTTTCTGTGAATACGTTCTTATTAAAATGTGTCTATCGATTTTTTACTTTTAAATATCGATTTGTCCAGACCATAACCCCTGTTTGAGTTGTTTCTATTTTTCCCCATTTTTCAGAATGTTAAGTGATCTCTTCAGTCTCTTAAACACAGCAGACTTAATATTCCTAATGATTAATCATTGGATCAAACCAGTAGGCAGCATAATTTGTCTACCAGTAAAAGTAATTGTGTCATTAATAAAATGAAACCCCCAACAATTTTATTAACTATTACCATTGTAATGTCACAGCTTCCTTTTAAAGTTTATGTCCTCAGATAATAAATGTTGATTGATAACTATACCATGGCATGTGTATCAACAAGTAGCTTTGACAATCCACTTAGGGACACGTGATGTTTTGTTTTGTTTTTGTCAGTATTTCTTGATTAACTAAAGTACCTAACAGATTGTCATTAATAAAAAATATTTGGCATGATTGCATGTATTTGATTTTAGAAAAAAATGTACTTTAACTTCTCTAATGTTTGTATATAGGATTTATGGTTAAACCTCAGTTGTATGCATGATGTAATACGTTTGTATTTTTCTTCTGGATTAGAGTGCCTTAACTATTAATGATTGTACTGATACATAAAACAAATTCATGTTTTATTTAGTACTAGGATTTTGAGACAGAGTGTATCACTGGTGGATGTATCAGAGAAAAATTGGAAATATAATATTGAGTAGCTTGTTGGAAATGTCTTTTAAAAAATTGCTGTTGGAAATGTTCACATAGACATAGCAGTTTGAAAGAGAGGTTTAATATGAATTTAAATTTTTGATGAATAAAAATCTGATTGGAATTCTATGGAATCTTTAGTATGCAAATAGTTTGTTGAAATGCATAATCAGGAAAATATGTAATGCAAAACTGATAATTCTGCAGCACTAGTAGAGAACTTTAGATTGAAAATTCCTCTGAAAATGAACATTTTCTTCATAAAAAACATAATATGCAGATAAAAATTTCATTTGTAATTTTAAAAAGCCTTGTAAATTCCTCTATCTATGTAACAGAATGTCAAATCAAGTTCTGAAGAGATCAGCATCTTTTGCAGTAAATTAATAAATTAGGTTGCCAAATCATCTGACCCAATATAAAAGTTTTAAAAGAATTAATATGCAATTGCCTGTATGCTTGACAGATTTGCACTAGGCATGGGAATTATCCCTCAATATGAATTATTAGAGATAATTCATAAATTGTTTGAAGTCTCTGCTAACAATGTAACAGGCCATTTCCCCAACAGAGAACTATTTCTTTTTTGTCCTTGAAACAATACAATAGATTTTTTTTTTTTTTAACATAGCTTCTATATGCAGTAAGCTGTTTGTAAAGTTAATGCCTAAGGTAAAAATTGTGTGTCATTACAAATACTCTTAAAATTCCTTAAATCACCCACTTATTAAGGTACACATAATTTTGTGTATATAACCTTAACATTCAGGATATTCATTTACATTATCTTAAATTATGAGAACAAATGAAAAAGTGAGATTTATAGTTTAATTAGCAACGTTAAATGTGTTTGTGATGCAATCCCATGGTATTAAATTAAAAAGGATAGGTAAGATTGACTGGGTTAAAGCAAGTCCATGGAAAAAGTGAAAGGTAATTTGTCATTAGCTCATGCTTAAAGGGAATAACTAGCATGTGGCTTGAGTTTGTAGTGTGAAATGATTTACTCTGGGTCTCTTCAGGAAGAGGCCAAATTCCCGTAGCAAAAAAACTGGAAGACACAGAAAAGCTTGGAAAATGTATGAGTTCAGAGTGGAGGGTCTCATGGTACCATAAACTTGAAATAGGAAAACTTTCAAATTCAGTCATGTAATACTAACGTGGGGCCTTAATGCTTCCACATATAACATTATGTGCCAAGTACTATGTGGATGGAGGAAGAGTGCTTTGGACCAAACACGGATGCCAAACCTAGATTTACAAATTATGAAACACAGATTCCTTTATCATAGTGCATACAAAAATGCCTCAACACATCCAATTCTCTTTCCTCCAATCCCATGCACCTACTTCTGTCCACATTGGATGGTGACATAGGAGTCAACAATATGATTAGTCATTTCCAAGTAGGAAGAGGACCAAACAAGTAGACTTTTAGACTCCAGGGCATCTCAAATCTTTCACACTCTCCTTGGTGAATCTTCAAGATGGGATGTAGTAGGCAATGCTTAATGAATATATTTGACCACATCACCCTTTTAAAAAAAAAAAAAAATTCAAAGACTAGTGTTCCTTAAGACCTTGGGAAGCACCGAAATGTATCACTTCATTCCATATCAAGGACCATGGGACTCTGATCATGTATTTCATGTACATGTTCAACCATCCAATAGTCAGTTTGAATTTTGAGGAAAAAAGTCACCAAGGATGGCATCAGAGCCAAATTATAGTCATTTTTAATTGTGGGCCTAAATTCATATGAAATGGCAACAGGTGGGCATTTTCCATCCCTATATTTTAGCACTCCACTAGATTTCATGGTATGTTCAGCCACCAAGCCTAACAATGTTCATCATGTTAACTACATTTCAACTTAAATGTGTGAGTCAAATGTCTATCACTTGATGTACATTTCAGGATCATCCAGGAGAAGTCAGTATGCAGAATTTTACAATAATTGAATTCAGTTATATAGTAGTAGAAGAACATATGTGGACAATTTATATTTGTTAGAAGAGTAACAGGCTTTTTGGACTCAATTTAAATATTCTGTCATGAAAATTACTGTGGGAAAACATTTATGGGCTTGAATCAGTAGTCCTGATATCAAATCAGGTGTGTCTAGACCACAAATTTCATGACAAGTATGACCATGTACATCAGTCCCTTAGGACAGCCTTGGTTTACTCATATTATTCCATAATAATTATTAAAGCACTTCCTTTCACTTGCGTGGTTTGGATAATAAATTATATGATCATGACCCAAATTACAGATGATGCTGACAGAATGAACTCCAAATAGTAAACAGTGTCAGATGATGTATTTGGGAGATTTCAGCACTAGGAAATGTAGAATGTGAGAGACCTGGGACTGACTTGGGCCATAGGGAAAGATATGCTTCTTGTTTAATCCTATGTATAAAGCCAAAGTTGGTATCCTTGGTGACAACCCCAATTGGAAAATGCCATGGTTCAAAGCTCAAGAATATTCACCAAGACAATTCAAAAAGATCCAAGCTAGATAGATGAGTACTAGCCAAAGTAGAATCTGAGTTCAGTTTAGACATGAGGAAGGAGGAGGAGAGGATTTCAAACATGAAATCAGGAACAAATTTTGGCATTAGGAAAGTATAATAATGAATGCAGCAAAATAGCTCTATAAAGTATGACTATTGAGACTAGTACCATGTGTTACAAGTCTTAGTAATAAAATGATGTCCTTACATTGTGTTTTAAAGGGTAGAATGGTATTGGTGCAGAACTAAATACATTTTCCCATAGGACAGGAAGAGAAGGGACCTAAAACATCCCTCTTGAGCAAAAATCTGATATAAGAATGAGTAGCCATTTCATACAACTAGATAATAGATTATTTTTAAATGTTGCTGAGGTAGATGGTATTCATTACCAAAAAAAAAAAAAAAAAATGTATCTCTATTTCATACAATTCCAAAAAAATCATTTCCATATGCTTCAGGGACTTAAATGGTTAATACAAAACAATGCATTAATTTGAAAGAAAGTATAGGAAGATATATTTATATATTTTCTTGAAGTATGGTAGCATTTAAAAACGATCTAATTCAAGCCACAAATAAAAAAGCTGATACATCTTATTACATTAAAATTAAGAACTTCAGTTAATCCGTAGACACAATAGAGAGAGATAAAAGTCAAGCTACAAACTTGAGAAAGATATTTGTAGCACATTTAAGTAACAAGAGACTAACAGCAAAAAAATAAATTACTCTAAAAATAAAAAGACAACAGATAAAGAACTTGATAAAACAATGGGCAGAAAAAAATGGTTAAATGATATAAACAAGGATAAAAAAAAGCACTAGTAGCCTACTAACATTTCAAAAGGTGTCCAACTTCTTAGTAATAATGCAATTTTACTTAAAACCACAATAAGATACTATTTTACAAACACCAGATTGACCAAAAATGGGTGAAAATGATTATTCTGGTGATGGTGATGATATTAAGTGATAGAAAATTGTATACACTGTTGGTATGCATGTAAATTTTTAGGAAACAAATGTGGCTTTTATCTAGAGAAGTAGAACATGAGCATATGCTATCACATAACCATTGCACTTCTAAGAAAATCCTTGCACATTGTAGAAGGAGACATGTACATGAATGTTCATAGCAACATTACTTATAATAGCACAAAATTGAACATGACCTAGTGTCTATTGAAAGGAGAATAAATATAAAATTTGTAGAATATGTATACAGTGGAATACTATACAGCAGTTAAATCAATCAACCACAGCTATTCAACATGATTGCTGTAAAAAGTTGAACAGTGTATTTGAGCAAACAATGATTTGAATAGGGCAACACCAAACGTGAAAAATGTTTAGGCGTACTCCACTGGCATGTGATAGAGCACAGGTTTTTATAGAGAAGATGAGGAGCAAAGCAAAGAAGTTACTTAATTGGTCTACGTATAACATAAATTGCCTTATTTGAGAAAACTTAATTATTCGGCTGCTGTAGTTGCTCTTGAGTTTCATTTTCTCAGATTTTAGAAAAATTTAGTTGACTCTGGCTTCAGTTTGTTTTCATAGGCTACCAACAGCACTAGAGCTCCCCCAGTGTAATGGCCTCCTTGTTTAACTAGTTTACACCTGTATCTCAACGCAATGTTTGGAAAGAAGTAAACCACAAAATTAAACAATATACTTCAATTTATATAATGTTGTATCATTAAACAATGTAATTCAATCTATATAAAAGTCTTTACCTTTGTTTAGAGATAAATACATGTAATAAACACTTTATAGAAAAATAAGGAAATAATTAATACTAAATTTAAGACATTGATACTTCTGCGAAAAGGCAGAGTCATGCAGTGAAAGTAGGACAAGTAAGAGGTTTCAAACTTTGATAATATTGCATTTCTTAAGCCTATAAGGGGTTTCAAAGATGGGCATTTTTTATTGCCATTCATTAAAATGTGCACATATGTTATATTCCTTTACACCTTTTATTTGTATATCTTTCACAATTAAATGAGTTTTTAAAAGTAGAGAATGAGAAGATAAAAGTGGTGACATTGAGTGTAGCAGCTTTCTGGAGGCTATGATGGACCACAGAGAAATAAGTGTAGTCGTTATGGAAGTGAAGGACGTGGTTGTCTGAGGTTATCAAGCATGACATATTATGTTTCTGAGCTGATGTGATAGCATCTGTGTAGTGAAAATCTGATGAGGTAGCATATAAAAGCAACACTTGGAAGAACAAAGGCCTTGATGAGGCAAAAGGAGATGGGATACAGTGCCAAAATGGAAGAATTGTTATTAAATAGGAGTAGAAACTGATATTCCTTCGGGACTGGAAAGAAGACAAATAGGGGCTGTATGTGCTGGTGAGGTGGTGAAAAGGTGAGGTAGTCTAGTCTGCTGCTGTTTTCTCTATAAAGTGCCCAGCAGCAGCTTGCCTTTACACTGCACAATGCTGGAAGTTTGAGGAGGGAAGCGAATGCTGGTAAAAATTCACCAGCTCATTCTTACTTTCCTTCTTTCCTGTAGGTGAGAGAAAACTTTGACTTTAATTAGCCTTGATTTCAAGTCCAGTATTTTGTACTAGGACCAGCATTTCAGATTATGTCTTAAGGGCAGCTTTCTTATTTTCCAAGAAGGCATTTTAGCCTTTTTTAATTATATTCTGTTCTCTCTCTCTCTCTCTCTCTCTCTCTCTCTCTCTCTCTCTCTCTCAGCAATATTCAAATGGAACTTTCCTATTATGGATAATCCTTTATGACATAAAGCTAATTGATTGTGGTCAAATACTGCTTGCTATTCCCATAATTAAAGGTTAAACAAACAAAGAAGACCTTTCAAGCCCCCTTCTCCGTAACTCATATATCATTTTATATTTGAATATAAACTAATAAATTAGTATTCCAGTGTATTTTGGGAAATAAGCCAACTTCTTTTATGGTCACTACTTATATAAGCATAAAATTTTAATACCTCATAGTTGTATCTTGGAAGAGAGTTTCTGTATAACGATTTAAGGAAGTTCATTAGTTAAAAGTAAAATACAAGCACTTCATAGTTTGGTTTTCTGTGCTGCTTGCTTTGCTCTCAGCTGCCACTTATATTTTATCTTTCAGACAGTTTTTGTCTTGTCTGACTTACAATGCTGTAAGATATCGACCTGGCATTTCTGATATTAATTTCTAATTCTTTAATGTCTGAATCTGCAGAAACTGATCGAGCCAAGGAAGAGGTTGGTGCTGCCTCAACTAAAAAAGGTAAATTCAGCTTAAATAAAAAGTTGTCATGACTAAAACGTATGTCTGCAAAAGTTTCTAACCTACTGTATTGTTTAGTGCTTATAGAAGAGCTCTATTGATTTTACTATGTCATTTCTATGGAAACAAGCCCACTTTACACAAGATTTATAGTATCTATATTAACAAGGCTTTGTCTTCAGTGCTCTAATGGCAATGGTTTTATTCATTTAAGGCCATAAACTAAAACTAGTAACTGCAGTTCAACTGCAAGTTAGTTTTTGAAAAATTGAAGAAATGCAGTTGCACAAGTTCAGTAGAATCCCAGTCACCTGGAGAGCATGCAACGTCAGTATACTGCCTTAAGTGTTAGGGCTCGAACAGATGAAACTGACTAGTGGAACTTACATGAACAATGTTCATTTTGTACAAGAATAATATCAAATTAGGAAATGTGTTCCTTGGAATGCTCATTAGGAACATTTTGCTTTAAGAAACATATTGTGAAGTTTGAAATGTAAGTTTTCAAAGCGATTTCTCTTGTTATGTCTAGTCAGAAATAACTACTCATGTGAATATTGGAGACAGTTTAAAGAATATTTTTAAGAACATTAATATAAATTTAAAATAATCAGCATGGTGAAAAGTTTTACATATTCCCAATTAAAATTAACTGGAACAATTCTGAAATTTGTAGTTCTATTTTACAAATAGAGATGAAATCAGTAACATATCCGATGTCTTTGGAAGTATCTCAAAAGACAATTTAACAAACCTATCCTCAGTATACACACACACACACACACACACACACGCACACACACACACACATTTACACATATACCCCTTCACACATATTCCACTAAAATGGCTTAATATTTTTCTGCTAAAAAAAAAATATCTTATTGCATATGCTTTATAAAGAGAACGTATATCAGGACTTTAGTGAGATATAAAATATTTATGACACATATCCACATGCTCAAATCCAAGCAATTTATATATGTGAATATAAATGAATACATGGATATAAATTAATATAATATAAATATATGTTAGTTAATAAATTATAATATAAATTAATATATATTAATTGATACATAAATTAACGTATAAATTAGCATACACATATGTATGTATGTATAAGAAAGACACAAATTAGAGAAAGGTTACTTAAAGGAAAATATAGGCTGTACTATAAGGTAATGTTTAATTAGAAGTTACTGAGTTGTTGAATAAAATTTGTTTCCTAGTTCTTTCTCTTCCTGATAACCTAATATTTGTGATGTCATTTTTGATGTAAGTGATCACGTTTCATAGATATCTTTTGCTAGGTGTCAATAAGTAACAGAACTACAAATTTATCAGAAGTCCGTATTATTATGTCTCTTCCTTTTTTGGTGTCTTATTCTGAAATCAGTTTTGCTTGTTGGCATTAATTGGAATGTTGATAAAACCTGGTCGCTTATGGATAACACCATGTCATTATGAAAAGACTAAGGGTCTATATATAAATTTAGAGAAAGTAATTAATCTGGGATAGACATCCGGTTACAGGGACCCAGTGAGTGAATATAAGGCCAGCATATTGATAATGCAGTGATATAATAACAAAAGTGAGAAAAAGAAGTATTCAAATCCTGTAGCAAAGAATAAGACCAGTTGAGTGTCCAAATAACAGTATATGGGTTTCATCTAGAATTACATTTTAGATACTTAGTATATGTGGGTGTCCTCTGCATGAGGTTAATAATGGAAACAGTAAGAGTCTATGAGCTTGTCATGAAGAGATAACCTAGAGAGAGAACAGGCCTGGGGTGGAATGCTAGGGAACATTGGGAGGAAGAAGAGCAAGGAGAGTCAAAAAGAATAACCAGAAAAAGTAATTAGAAAGGTCAGTTTTAAAAAAAAAAAAAAAAAGATGAAATTGTTTATAATGTCATATTAACCACATGAAAATAAATTATTTCAATCACAAGGTGGTGGTCACCAAGACTTTGGATTTATCAACTAAATAGTTATTAATGATTTTCAGAAGAGAATTTTCAGGGCAGTGGCCCAAGTAGATGGTAAAGGATGACAAATTGAATGAGGGAAGAGGAAATGAAAGATACAGGCAATGATGCTGAAGAAAGTTGGCTAGGAATAAAAGGAGAAATAGAAAAGTAGCTTGGGGTTCTTCTTTAATCTATATCCATCTCTCTTTTAATCTTAAAGGTAAAGTGTTTATCCCTCTCTTGAAGACCCTTTTCTCCAGTTGTGTCCTCCTTAATCAGTCATCCATGCTGTTTTGTGGCATCATCCTCTTTCTCATTATTGGCTTTGTTCCTCCTTTTGAAAATATTATTCTTAGCTTCAAAATTACTTATTCTTGATTTAATCTCTCTACAATTTTGTCTTCTTCATGTATTAGTCTTCTGAATGTTGGAGTGCTAATATCCCTCCTCATTTCCCATGAAGATGACGATTTTGTCCCTACTGTGCCACTGATACTCTTGCTAATGCTGGTGACATTATCGTTGCTGAATGAATGGAACCATTCCAGTCCTCATGTTACTAGATTTCTGAGTTGCATTTACCACTTTGTCTTTTCTCTAAGCTTCTCAACTTTTGGGGTTCTCATGACAACATAGTTTCCTGGTTTTCCCCATATTCTCTGATGTTTATTTCTGACTTTCCTTTGTGTCTTTCTTTTTCTTTACTGCACCTTCATTATTGATGTTCCCAGAATCCACTGTGAATCTTCTGAACTTCTCATTCTATAACCTCTCTTTGTGAGCTATATCTGTTGCCCTGTGTATTCTGAAGATTCTCAATTCTATGTCATCATTTCAGGACTTCTCTGTGAAAAGATGTTCCCAGGAAATTTCAGCCTTGTATGTTCAAATGACCAATAATCACCTTCAAATGCAACCTGTCTTCACCTAAACTCCTCATTCCCTTGTTGCATTTCATTATCATTGGTCAATCCACAATCTGCTCTTCACCTCACTAGAAATCTGGGGATGATTGATTTTTCTTTTTCTCCTTCACCTGATATTCAAAGAATCTCCTAGTTCTGCTGATGTTCTCCGCTAAATACGTTTAGAATATATTTACTCTATTCATAAACATGACTTTCATGTTAATTTAAATCTTCACTGTCTTATATTTGAACCTCTGTAACAATCTCACCACTGTCCTTGTGTCTTTATTTTTTTCACTAATATTCATCTTACCAGAACCCATACAATAGTAAAAGTAAATTATCAAAGTCATAAAACTGAATAAACCACTCTTAATTTAAAACTCTCTTTTTCCCAGTTCTCCATAAGATAATGCCCAAACTTGTTAAAACAACATATGAGATCTGACAATTAAGTTTGCGAATGCATCCTAGAAAAAGTGCTACATACCTCATTGCTGAATATCACTATGGTCACCTCCGAAGTACTTCCCTTGGGGAGCTATGCACCGATGCCAGTGCCTAGTCCACCCTTCAAAGCAATTTTGGAACTCTTTTTCTGGAATGGCCATTAGAGCTGTCGTCGTATTACCCTCAATGTCCTGAATGTCATCAAAATGTCTTCCATTCAATATTTCCTTTATCTTTGGTTAAAGAAAGAAGTCATTGGGAGCCAGCTCAGGTGAGTAGGGAGGGTGTTCCAATACAGTTACTTGTTTACTGGCTAAAACCTCCCTCATAGACCGTGCTGTGTGAGGTTGTGCATTGTTGTGATGCAAGAGCCATGAATTGTTGGCAAAAAGTTCAGGTTGTCTAACTTTTTCACGCAGCCTTTTCAACACTTCCAAATAGTAAACTTGGTGAACTGTTTGTCCAGTTGGTACAAATTCATAATGATGTCAAAAAAAGGTTAGCAACATTGTTGCAACAAGTTCAGGAACTTAATTGTCTGACCTTGTTAGACTTCCCCAAGATCTTGTTCTTATATCTCTTTTCAACTTCATTTTCAGACTTTTCTTGTTCTGCATGCTACAATAATACTATTTTCTTTATAATTCCAAATATACTATAAGTAACATTCAGGGAAGATGGTAGCAGGAAAGGATGGCCTTGTGAAAAGACTAAATACTTAGCATCATCTGAAAAATGATGAGAAGACTCTCTTTCCTGTCTCCCAACCATAATATATTATAGATCTGAGGACCCTGTGCATTTAAACTTTTTTCTTCTATAGTCAGTGATATATTCTATTGTTTCAGTCATTGACATCTCCAGGAAATAACCTTTGGGCAGGTAACACTGCATTCTTATATCCTTGGAAATAATAATTTTTCATCTAAAGCTGTAAGGTCTACATCCTACAAGTAATGTATGTATCATATGGATGAGATTTCAAACTTCACAATATTTCCTTACCTCTCCTCACTTCTTTCCCAGTATTTTAACATACCCACCTCCACGTAAGCCTCGCTGCCCAGGTACAAGCTCCACTGCTAATGGACATACGAGTGGTGTTGAGAGGCAAGAAAGGAGAGAGAGAATTGTATGGGGGAATTGGGTTCCCAAGGAAAATTGAGAGGGCAAATAGTGAAATAAAAGCCTGGGACTACAGAAAACCAATTTCTTCATCCCCTAATTTATCTCAGGGTTATCCCCAATCCAGAGTTACTTTCTAAGAATGTTAGCTGCTTTGTTTTCTTCACTTTAGTTGAGAGCTCTGAAGAAGTGCAATGCACATTTTTTTCCCCCTTAAAGTAAACCTCCAAATGTAGAATGAAAGGATTTTTTCCTTTTTATTTTCTCTCTTAGCACCAAAGGAGGTTTCAGGGACCCTGTGGTGTTGAAAGAGAAATTGATTAAGGTCTTCTTTTGATTCTAGGTAGTTAGAAAATCCACCTATATGAGCTGTTTATTCCTAAACTTTACTCTTCATATAACTAGGTTTAATGAATTTTACATCAGAACCAGAAATGAAAGTATCGTTATTTTGTGCAAAATGTCTCCTTTTCTGTATAGATAATCAGCATTTTCAGTGACCTTTTATGAGTAACAAAAAGTGGTGCTGTTAGAGAACTAGCCTTCTTTACTTAATATGAGTGCAAGGAATTATGAACTCATCATTGAAAAACAAAAAATCTTGGTGTTTCTGTTTAAGTCACATTCCCCTTGTTTTCTGAAAGACATTTATTTACTCTTCAGAAGATTATAATGAAATAATTGAAAAAAACATATTTCCTGTGCAATATTTAATGAGTTTTCTAAATAAAAAAATTACAAATAAGACTGTATACACAGGATTCTGTTATAATCACAAGTTTTCAGTGTTTTATTTCCACATTAATTTGAGAGAGAGCATTCATAGAGAAGATTAATATACTGCACATCTTACTATCTGTTTAAAACATACATAATACTGTCTAACTTTTTAGTTTGGAATTCAAGGCCTTCTACAATTGGCCCCATCTTCTATTTTCAGATTCCTTTGTATCTCTTCTGTGGGAAGCCTCTGCCCCAGCTAAACTTGTTCACTTCCCTCAAGGTCCACCTAAGGCTTCTCTGCTCCTTTGTCTTTCTTCACTATTGGCTACACCTAAAATTTCTCCTCTTCCAGTAAAACCACTGACACCAAAACTGATCTCTTTTCTCTCTTACACACTTCAGAATATTTATTGTCAAAATATCTCATTTGTCAATTAATAGATTTAATCACGAAACAAATATATATCAATTACTTGCTATGTTGGAAACAATGTTAGATAGTGTGAGAAATGTAAGCAATATATATCTAAATATCTCTTGGGTCAAATAAAAAGCAACAGTGGAATTTTAGAAATATTTTGAACTAATATATAATGAAAACATTACATTGAAAACTGGGAGGCAGCTAAATAATATTTGGAGTGAAATGTATACTCTTTAAAGATAATCATTAAAGAAAAAGGCTGAAAATCAAATATCTGGGAAATATATATATATATATATATATATATATATATATATATATACAGAATATTAAACCCAGAAAAAGTAGAAAGTAGAAGGAAGGGAAATTAAAACTGTCAGAGCAAAACAAATTAAATAGAAATTAAAATGTACAATAGGGAAAGCAACAAAATCAAAATTAGATTCTCTGTAAAATCTGATAAAATTGATAAGCCCTTATAAAAACTGAAGAAAAAAGAGAGGAGGCACAAAACATCAATATCAGAAAATAAAAGATGGCATGATTACAGATTTTACAGATAATAAAAAACAGAAACATTTTCTAAAATTTTAGTTAAATTGATATTTAAATTGATATAATTCTTCCCCAAAGAAAATTTTAGCCAGATGGTTTCATTGGTGAATTCTTTCAAACATCAAGAAAAGTTAACACCAATCTTGCACCAAACCTTCCAGGCATTGAAAAAGAGAAAACATTCACATATTTTATAGAATTGGAATAACCTTGATACCAAAACCTAACAGGAACTGAAAAAGGAACCATATAGCTAACTTTTCTTGTGAATATAGAGGCATAGAACTGAGCAGATCAAGTCTGATAATATATGTGGAAGATAAAATGCAACCAAGTTATATTTATTCCAGGAATACAATTTCCAAAAAAAAATCAGTGTAATTAACCAGAATAATAGAATAAGATGAATAAATAAATGTATCTACTTTCATTTGCTATAATTCATCACTAGAGTAGAAAGAAACTTCCTTAATCTGTTAAAATATATTTTAAAAACATTAGCAAATATACTCATGGAGGAAAGTGAGATGGTTTCCTCCTGAGAATTAGAACAAGACACAAATGTCTGCTATCACCACTTCTATTATACATTGTACTGGATATTGTAGCCAGAGGAATAAGGTGAGAAGAAGAAGTAGAAGGTATAAGAATAGAAAATAAGAAATAAAACACATTACTTACAGATGAAATTATCTACTTGAAAAATTCAAAAGAATCTACAGATGAACTATTATACCTAATGAGTGAATTTAACAAGTTTTCTGTAAAAATAAAAGTCATCTTCTCTCTCCCTCTCCCTCTCCCTCTCCTTCTCCTTCTCCCTCTCCCTCTCGTTCTCTCTCTCTCTCATTCATGACATTAACTTTTGAAAAATCATGGCCACATACACTGTAGACATTCTTTATTGCTCTTATTGTTCTTGGGAATACTATTAAATATACTTCTCTATATCTTTTACTTGATTAAACTGAAAGCTAAATCTTTGGCTTAACTGGGTTCCGGTTGAATGTTTTGGCAAAAATACTTCAGAAGTGATATTATATACATCACAGCACATATAATTAGAAAGCATAGAATGTCTGGATGTCCTGTTATGAAAGAATGATTCTAAGTTTCATCAGTGGGTCAGGTTAGTGACAACCATGTTTCTTCATTTCAAGTTGTACTTTTTCCCTTGTAACTATGTGGTGTGATACTTGGGTGTAATGGCAATATTCAGTTCCCCATTATTCCTTCATCTAGTAGTTGCAGTATCCTCTGAAGATCTTTACTTAAACCAGTTATTTCAGTGGGGTGCATTGATTTTGTGTGAATCATTTCTACTATTTTGATGTATAAATAGGTAAACAGTGAATATTCTACTGACCTATAAGTCTCAGAGAAATCATAGTTTATGGGAAAAAGCACCTGAATGATAATCTTATTTCTCTTTTGGTTACCTGTGATTTGGTATGACTTCATTTAATATTTAAACGAATCTCAAGTATAGGACTACACTGTCCTTTCAGTTGATTAAATTATATTAAGCTTGAATTTAAAGGAGCATATAGTTGACATTTTCAAGACGCTAAATGACTGCAGCAATAATCTGGAATGTAAGTCAATTAATCATAGTCTTGTCAAGTGAAATTCTTTATAGAGCTTGTTTATCAAAGCAGAGTAGGAAAGAACAAAGTAGAATAAAATGGATCAAAGACTTAAGCATAAGATCGGAAACAATAAACTGCATAGAAGAAAACATAGGTACTAAACTTATGGACCTTGGGTTCAAAGAACATTTTATGAATTTGACTCCAAAGGCAAGGGAAGTAAAAGCTAAAATAAATGAATAGGACTATATGCAACTTAAAAGCTTCTGCACAAAAAGCAAAAGAAACCATCGACAAAATAAAGAGGCAACTAATTGAATGGGAGAAGATTTTTGCAAACAGTGCCTCTAATAAGGGGCTAATATCCATAATAAGGAACTCATCCAACTCAACAACCAAAAAACAAACCACCCAATTAAAAACGTGCAGAGGATCTGAAGAGACATTTCTCCAAAGAGGACATACAAATGGCAAAAAGACATATGAAAAAATCCTCAACATCACTCATCATCAGAGAAATGCAAATAAATACCACAATAAGATATCACCTCACACCTGTTAGAATGGCTGTCATCAACAAAACAAATAGTAAGTATTGGAGAGGCTGTGGAGAAAAAGGAACCCTCATACACTGTTGGTGGGAATGCAGACTGGTGCAGCAACTATGGAAGGCAGTGTGGAGGTTCCTCAAAAAATTATGAACAGAATTACCATATGACCCAGCAATCCCTCTCCTGGTTATCTACCCAAAAGATGTGAAAACATTTATACACAAAGACAAGTGTGCTCCAATGTTTATTGCAGCTTTATTTATGGTGGCCAAGACATGGAAACAACCAAAATGTCCTTCAATAGATGAATGGATAAAGAAGTTGTGGTATATATACACAATGAAATACTAGTCAGTGGTAAGAAAAGATGAAATAGGACAATTTGTGACAACATGGATGGATCTTGAGATTATAATGCTAAGCAAAATAAGTCAGACAGAAAAAGTAGAGAACCATATAATTTAACTGATATGTGGTTTTCACCGAAAACAACAAAAGAACAAGACAAACAACTGAAAGAACAAAAACTCATAGACATAGACAATAGTTTAGGGGTTACCAGAGGGTAAGGGGGCTGGGGAGGAGTGGGGCTCTAGAAGAGGGTAAATGGGGTCAAATATATGGTAATGGAAAGAGAACTGACTCTGGGTGGTGAACACACAATGTGAGATATAGATAATGAATTACAGAATGGTACACCTGAAATCTTATGTAACTTCACTTAAATTTAAAGGAAAAAAATAAATAAAAAAATAAAGTATAATAGAGTACAAAAAAAGGGTCAGAAAAAGGCAAGTGATTTTCTCTAATTTTATAAGATTAGATTTAAAATAGATTCCAATTGGATTATAGAGAAATAAAACAAAATGTTGCAAAAGCTTTAAAATACCTTGTTTCAAAGAAATATTTGGCATTGAATGAGTTAAAAATGTTTTTTTGAGCAGAAGCTATGGTTCCATCAGGAAGTTTTATTTAAACCTTATCTCTGCTTTGCAGCTGTACCTGGAAAGAAGGAACAGAAAACAACCAAGACAGTGGAGCAAGGTAAAAAAAAATGAAGGAGGTTGACATTATCTTCTTTAGAAAGACACCAACATGAGGAGGAAAGCACTGGATTCAGACAGGCGGAAGACAATAACCTTTAAATCTATTGCTCTATCACTGTCCTCGCATGTTTTTCTCTGTGCCAGGGAGAATGTGAGGCAGCGATTTGGGTTTTTGTTCTGTTGTATAACTAAACTTTGAATATAAGTTCAGAACAGGAAAACTCTGCAGACTGCTTAATTACATCAGGAGAAATGCTGAAGATGGTTGGGAATAAGGAAATGATCCAGGGCAACTGGTAGATATTCTTCTGTTTGGTTTGTGGTTTGAACAACACCTGATCAAAAGTTTAACAAATAAAGATGGATAACACAATTCTACGTATGCAAAAACAATTTCTATTACTTGGAAATAATATGTAATAGTTAAAATGAAAGGGGAAAACAACAAAATAAGTTATTTGGAGTTTACATTATGACTTCAGCAATTTGTTCTCCCAAGAGGTCTGAAATTTTAATTTTATAAATCATAATGCTATAAATGATGTATTTTATTTTTATTTATGCAACTTTATAATAATTATATCACTCCAAAATATGCTTTAGGGAAATGCTACAGCACAGTAGAGTTAAAACATTTAAAATGATAGTGTCTTCTTTTAAAGATCACAGTGCTCATAATTTTAACTGTTGTGCACCCCCCGCACCCCCCACTCTTTGGCTTTTCATGTTATTATAATATTAATTTTTATTAGAACAAATAAATAAAATCAGAATTAGCAATAATTTTGTCAAGATTGAAATCAAAGTAATTTTTCCTCCTAACTTTGAGATGCAATTGAATTCTTAATATCAGAAATTTATAACTTTACATTTAAATGTGTCCAAAAATCCTTTGATCCCTCACATTTCAGAAAACCAAACTAAGGTTAAGGATTCAGTTAAATTAAACAATTAGTCAAGGATTTATTTCCTTGGACTTTTCTAAATAAAAATCACAGTACAATCACGTTGAAAGGTTTTCAAATTTATTTTGGCTTCTGGGGACTACCTGGAATTTTAGAATTAAAAAGAATATTTCTGTCAAGTTCTTTTTGAAGTGGAAATTTTAGCTTCTGAAACAAAGTAGAAGAGTAGGAGTACTGGATACTCATTTTAACGTGTTCACTTAGGCAAGGTTCTGAACCTAAATTTCTTCTTTAATAAATGAAGTTAATTATATCTGATCTGCTCATCTGGCGAGCTGTGGAACCCAAACTAGAAAACATATGTAAAAGGCTATGAAAAATTACAAATTCCTATATAAGTGTATGGTATTTACTTAAGCATTTTCCCTTATGAAATCAGCTTCAGTATAGGTGAGATAAGTTATCAAACCACTTTGATTTCACTGAGCTTCAGTTTTCTCCCCTATAGTGTAAAGGTGTTGATTACTCATCTTATGACTTTTGTAGATTGTTTTGATAGCCACAGCACATTAAGAGAAAATTGATTAGAATATAAAACAGCTACACTAATAACAGTACCTAACAGATAAATGATTTAAGCAGAGATTATTTCTTCTCACCTGCCTGTTAGTGTCAGTTTTATTAATTCTATAATGTTTCCTCAAGTTGATATGAGACTGGAAATGGCTCTTAGAGATGTGAACTTACTTCTTCAGATGATTTTGTAATAATTTTTTTTATTAACAATACCTTTTTTTATATTATGAAGAGCTTAGGCTCTTGGCTTAGATAAAAAATATGAGGCTATTTCAATGGTTTTTTGTATTGACTAAGTAAATCAATTCAGTTTTAAATATTGTAAATCAATGACCTGCTATTTTTCAACTATAAAAATCATAAGAAATAGAGTATTTGAATAAATTGCATATTTTGTGATGATATAGCTATGAGTAATAATTTATAGGAAAATACATATTTAGTGATTTTAGTAAAGCAGGGAGTTTCTGTGAGAATAAATCAATGGCATTCTATAGATTTCATCATAGTATTCTAATATTTATTCATAAGATAATGCTTTAAGACTGCTGTGTACTTTTTTCTTACGAAGTTTTTAGTTATCTTCAGAAGTATAAATAATCTCAAATAGTTCATAGTGCATTGAAGTACAATTGATTAGATTATAAAGAGTTTTTGGGGTTTTTTTTCCATTCATTTAAGTTTGAATTTATGGACTTATACTAGAAAAAAAAAAACTTCGTGATTCCTTATGGATGTCAAAAACACTTTGGGATCTATGTAAAATTCTGTGTATGGAACCTCTGAACAGTCTGCATTATAAATGGGAAAACTTAGGAAACATTGATTAAACTAAACTTACATTGCAGGAAATTCAGATAGGGAAAGGTCAAATGAATTTTATGTTAATGTAACAGCAAACTAGACATTTTATCATGTAAGAAGTAGAAATTTAATTAATCTAACTTCTGCAAAAGCCCAAAAGTGTAACTATTTTATCTGTAATTCATGATGAATCGTGTGTTTTTTCAGTTATTCTTTTCGTGAAGATCTGAAATTGGCTAGACTAGAATTTTGAGTATTAAGAAACTCTATACATTTCTTCACCTTAAAGGTACATATGTGTACACACACACACACAAACACACACACCATTAACTATTTCTTCTTGCTTAGAAAGCAATTACCTAGAAACACCAAAAGATACAAATGTCTTCCACAATAAATGTTGCTATCGTCATAGTGAGAACTGAGGGATACCAAAGATAAAACATTACAACACGTGTTATTATATGAGGACTCATATCTCTATATATTTGTATGTTATATCTAGAAAGAGTACCTCAGCTTTCATTAAATTTAGTTTATTCAGTTGTTGATCTTTAATTTCTCATATTTAGGGTACATTTTCCTCTTTGGTATTCATTTTCAAACTAGATCTGCCCTCCCAAATCCCATTTCTGTCTCTCTCTTTTCAACCTCACTTTCTCTAAGAAGAAAATCTTTAGTAACATGTGCTTGCTACTAGCCAGAGGAGTAAAAGTGTCAATCTAAGGAAGTGTCCAGTGGCTTGTAATGTCTTAGGACAGGGGAGGAGACCAATCAGGGTCATTAACTTTAAAGATCTGAGTTGTAGATTGGAGCCCCAGACTCTTTTTTTTTTTTTTTTTTTTTTTTAATTTTGTCTTTCTTCAGTGTGGCTTAAGTTCAACAGTGAAAAGGTGGAGTAAATAGTAATAAATTAAATCACTCTCAAGTTGTCTTTTTTTTCATTCATACCTGTGTATGATGACATCATTCGAGATGTTCTTTAAGAATCTGTTGTGAGAGCCTATAACAGTGTTGGCATACAGTTAAGTGTTTAGTAAATATTTGGAGTGTGAATGAAAATATAGAGGACTTATTGAAGAAAGGAGTATTAGGTGATCCAGACTTGAGTGAACTATGCCTCTAAATACTGTGCAATTAGAAGAATATTTTAGTAAATCAAAATGTGATTTCCAATAAGGAGGGTTGCCGAACAGTTTAGAAACCAGGAGATAAATGATATAGTCCTTCAACTATCCCACATTTTTAAAGTGGAAACAGTAGAGGGAAATTAATAAATATGGATTGCTCATTAATTACATCATGAATGCTATGATCTTTGCTGATGGTGCTCTTACATAAACAAAACTGCATATGCAGTCATCATCTAGATAAAAATATTGAAAATATTAAATTGTAGTAATTGTAACTCTGATATTGTGAACTATTTTTTAAAACTGAAAATGGAAGAGAAAGTAAAACAATTGCCCAATGTGGACAGTGTATGAATTTAGGTATAGAAATGTTAATTATTATCCTCACTTTTCTTATTTTTATAATTATTAATCTGAATTAGATGATCTTTTATGCCTCCCAAATGTAAAAATTATCTATTTAACAAAGTTTTTAAGTAGTTCATTTCTTACATGGAAATATAGAGGCTATATTCCTTTTTTAAGGAAATGCTGCTTTAAAAAGACTGTCATTTGTAAAATTCCGAGATTCAAACACTAAGGAAAAACACATTTTATAAGAATGAATACTTACTGATTCTTCAGTATCCCAAAATTAAACTGAAAGTTTCATTACAGAAGTATTATGTGTAGTTTTGAATCCTCTTAACAATTAAAAAGCACTTCGAAATCCAATTAAATAGAAACATGACAGAAAAATGTATATGAAAAAAGATTAAATAGAACAGAGTGCCTATTAACACCAAGAATAAATTTGAACAAAATTAGTAATCATTTTTAAGGGTAAAATTGGAGATTGTGGATCATAAATGTATAAATGCAGTTCATTTCCTGTAATACAAAACTCAATTTTGCCTTAAATTAAGAAATGTTTCTAAATTAGTAAATCTGCTAATTTGTGTCCACCAGAAGACTTCCTTCCTTTACCTTTGATGCTATTTTGTAAACAATGGTACCCTACATAACTGTATTAGTGTTCTAAATTGTCACAGTGGCAGGTGAAACTCAAATGGCTATAACATGCTTTGTATATGTGTCACTGTCCTCATCCACTGTTTCAGATTCTTCCATTCTTTGTATATGTGCTGGTCTATTTAGAATCTGTGATGTGTACTTATTGTAGATTTAGCTCATACTTTCAAGTGAATGTTAATAATATCCAAAAGTAATGATTTCCCTGCAAGAAACTTATTTATTTAAATAATGAATGTTTATATTTCATGGTGTGTCAACATTATTTAAAAAGAGAGAAACAATTTTACAATTAAGAATAATGGAGTAAAATTGAAACTTAATACAAAGTGTACTCAACTATTTGGTTAAAATGTGATTATTAAGAAACTTATTTGCACATGTGGACTACCTCATGCTGTTGACCCTCAATAAATGTTAAATGATAATAACAATACTGTTGATTCCTGTGAATTCCAAACTTCTTGACAATAGTTTGTGCTTTAGTTGTTTAATATTTATTGAGCGCCCACAACAGATTAGGCGCTGAGGAATGGTTATGAAGAGCAAAGGGGAAAGGGGGGCTTCAGAGAGAAGATGGTCTATGTATGGATCCCATGCAACACATGTAAAAATGAGTGTACTCTGTGTGGTTATATACATTGTGTATTTTCAAGGGAACCTTTTAGCAATTCTCCACTGTCTCACTTGCTCACATAGCACATTTCACTTCTTCTTAGTCTTTTTTTATTTAATACTTTAGAATGTTCTCTCAATTATTTTATCTCATGGGCAATTCCTTTCTAGCCCCTCCTCTCTCACCATGTTTCTCCCCATTCCTCTCATCCTAAAAAAGACAGGTCTAAATCCTACTTATCACAGCAGAACAACATAGTCAAAAGAAGTTTGTATTGTTACACTGATCTCCTGCGGGGTGCCACTGGCTGCCATGCAACATTTGGTTCATGTAATTCAAACATTTTTTGGTAGGAATGTCATTCAGTGCCAAAGAGAATTTCAGCCCAGTAAAGGATCAATGTGTGCCAAAATTGAGGAGATTTGGAGGTGATGTAATGAGACGTGCATTCATGTTGTATCATTATATCAAAAGTTAATAGTTTTTTTGTTATTAATGATCTATTTTTCTCTAATAAGCTAATGTGTAACTTGATCACTCTTATTTTATGCAGAATATGCTACAGGCAAGTACTGATCACACAGAGAATTATAATGTCCCAATTTTTGTTTCCATGAAAATATTCTGCCTTTCAATTATCATGAAAATTAATTACTTCTCTGTCTAATATGGCCTATGTGGCTATCTTTTTCCTTCCTTTCCTTAGAGATTCTGAGCATTTCATGGAAAAACGCACTAAAACTGTATTATTATCCCAGGAACATCACACTGCATTGCATACTAGAATGATCTCTCTTACCACTAAACTCTCAGGTATTAACTCTCAGGTAGAAGAACTGGTTAGCAGGCGGGCTAGATTAAGTTGCCTGATATTACCAGAACAGACAATATGCCTAGGAGCAATGTGTCACCCGTACTCTGCCTGCATTCTACTCCTTCCATGATTCATCAAAGTAGTTTCTTTTATTCATTCATTTTTTTCTTTTTTTAATTAAAATTTATTGGGGTGACAATTGTTAGTTAGGTTACATAGATTTCAGGTGTACAATTCTGTATTACATCATCTATAAATCCCATTGTGTGTGTTTTTTTAAGATTTTTATTGAAATATAGTTAATGTACAATATTATGTGTTTCAGGTATATGCAATAGGTAGTCAACACTTATATACATAAAGAAGTGAACACCATCATAAGTCCAACCACCATATGATACCACGCTATTACAATATTATTGACTATATTTCCCATGCTGTACATTAATCCTTATGATTTACTTGTTTTATACCTGGAAATTTGAACCTCTTATCCCTCATCACCTTTGCCCTTTTTTAAAAATTTAGATTACAGTTGACATTCAATATTATTATATATTAATTTCAGACATACATCCTAGTGGTTAGATATTTATATATTTAAGAAGTGATCCTCCTGACTACTCTGCTACTCACCTGGTGCTATGCATAGTTATTACCACATTATTGATTATATTCCCTGTGCATCACTTTACATCCCCATGTCTGTTTTGTAACTAGCAATTTATACTTCTTAATCCCCTCACCTTTTTCACCCTGTCCCTAACCTTCCTCCCCCTGGAAACCATCAAAATATTCTCTGTATCTATGATTTTGTTTCTGTTTTTTGGTTGTTGTTGTTATTTTGTTCTTTGTATTACACATATAAGTGAAAACACATTGGATCTGTCTTTCTCTGTCTGACATAATCCACTCAGCACAATACTCTGCATGCCCTGCAGATGACAAGAACCCATTTCCTTCCATGACTGAACAATATTCCATTGTATATATGTACCACCTCCTCTTTATCCATTTGTCTGTCATTGGACACCCAGGCTGCCTCTACATCTTGATCATCGTAAACAATGCTGCAATGAACATATGGATGCATACGTTCCTTTGAAGTAACATTTTGGGTTTTTCCAGATAAATACCCAGAAGTGGGATTACTGGGTCCTTCTTTGTCTCTTGTTACAGCCTTTGTTTTAAATGTTTTCAAGTCTATTTTGTCTGCTATAAGTATTGCTACTCCAAATTTTTTTTTTCATTTCCATTTTTATGAAATATCTTTTTTCATCTCTTTACATTCTGTCTGTGTGTGTCTTTCAATCTGAAGTGAGTCTGTTTTAGTCAGTATATGTAATTGTCTTGTTTTCTTATCTATTCAGTCATCTTACCTTTTGATTGCAACATTTAATCTATTTGCATTTAAAGTAATTGTTGATAGATATGTAGTTATTGCCATGTTATGATTTAAGAGTTTTGATTTTTTTTTGTGTGTGTGTGTTAAGTTCCTCTAAGATTCCTTGTAATTTTAGTATGGTGTCGGTGAACTCCTTTAGCTTTTTTCTTGTCTGAGAAGTTCTTTATCTGCCCTTCATTTCTAAACTATAACTGCTGGGTAGAATAATCTTGGTTGTAGTTCCTTGTTTTTCATCACTTTGAATCGCTTTGACTATTTCCTGCCATTCCCTTCTGGCCTGCAAAGTATCTGTTGAGAAACCAGCTGATGTTCTTATGGGAGCTCCCTTGGAGGTAAATAACTGTTTTTCTCTTGCTGCTTTTAAGATTCTTTGTCTTCTACCTTTGGTATTTAAATTATGGTGTATCTTAGTGTGGGCCTCATTAGGTTCATCTTGTTTGGGAGTCTCTGCATTTCCTGGGCTTGTATATTTATTTCCTTCATGAGTTAGAGAAGTTTTCTGTCATTATTTCTTCAGATAGGTTTTCAATTCTTTGCTTTGCCTTTTCTTGTGGTACTCCTATGATGTGAATGTTGATACACTTGATGTTGTCCCAGATGCCCCTTAAAACTATCCTCATTTTTTTGGATTCTTTTTTCTTTTTGTTGTTCTGTTTGGGTGTTTTCTACCACCTTATCTTTGAAATCACTGATTTGATCCTCTGCTTTATCTAATCTATCACTGATTCCCTTTAAAACATTCTTCATTGTTGTATTCTTTATTTCTGCTTTGTTCTTTATTATGTTTTCTACATCTATTTTTATGTTTTCTATCCCTTTGTTGAAGATCTCCCTGAATTCACTGAGTACTTTTATAACAAGTGTTTTAAACTCTGCATCTGGTAGATTGCTTGTCTCTGTTTTGTTTCATTCTCATTCAGGAGCTTTTTTCTGTCCTTTAATTTGGGACATGTTTCTTAGTTTTCCCATTTTGGCTGCCTCCCTGTATTTGTTTCTGTGTATTAAGTATAGCTACTATGTCTCCCAGTCTCAGTAGAGTGGCCTATGTAGTAGGTGTGCTGTGGGGGTCTATGGCGCCGTCTTTCTGGTCACCTGATCCGGGTGCTCCAGGTGTGTCCCTTGTTTGGGTTGTGTGTGCCCTTCTCTTGTAGTTGAGCCTTGATTGCTTTTTTCATGTTGATGGGAGGGATCATCCTTCAGATTGATTTTCTCTGTGGATTGGCCTTGACTATAGCGGAAAAGTTGTTGTAAAGGGTCTGACCCTACAGAGCAGTATTCTCTTTAGCAGGGTTCTGGTGCCTGCACAGTGTGCCCTTTGGGTGTGTTGTCTCCAGGAGACGCCAGGTGATGCTTTGGCTGGGCCTGAAGCTGGCCACCAGGCATGCCAGCCTCACAGTCTACTGAAAGGGAACTCACCCTAGGCCAAGTCAGCTCCAGCCTGTGCCATGCCCAGGGCTACCTGCCCTGAGCCACAAAGCAATCTGCAGTTAGCTGCCACCCATGCTGGGCTTGGAGTTGCCTCAAGAGATAAAGTTGTGAACCAAGGCTAGCTGCTGCTAGTGCCAGGCTTAGAGCTGCTCATCCAGGGATATGGAATACACTGAAGCCAGATGATGCTTTTTTGAGTTTTGTGGATCTTTAAGAGATTTTTAGGAAAGTCTTGAGCATAAGCCAAGGCAGGCTGTTCATACAAAAAGAGCCACTGGAAGCATCTTAGGTGGGCTTGAAGGTTCATTGGGGCAGGGTCTCAGAATCACCTGGGTGGGCAAACCATGTTAGTCAGATTGATGGAGACTCAGATATGGTGGCTGCAAATATCTGCATGCTGGGAGAAGGGAGGGCTCAACAAAGAAACAATGGTTTCTTCCATCTCCTCCTTCCAAGAGAAAGCTGCTCCTCTAGCCCTTGACTTGAAGCCAGACAATTCAGCTCCTCCCTCAGTGTTCCTGGTGCCTTTTGAGCTGCTGCTCCAGAGCTGGACTCAGAGCGAGTGAGTCTGTCAGCAAGTAAGTCTATGTGTGGACCCTTTAACAGGAGTTCCTGGGCAAAAATTAATATAAGACCCAGTCTTATAGTAAAATGACACTGGGTCTTATATAATATAATGTAAGTGCAGGTCTTATATTAATTCTTGCTCCAAAAGACGCATAGAGCTGATGGTCAGCTAGATCTTATTTGGGGGAAAACGTGGTAGAATGTGGTTATAAACCACTTCTTAAAGCTAAGTAAAATCTAAGAGTAAATATGAAGAAAGTTGTCATGTGATTTCTGAACATGACAACTCACTTCAGATTTCTTTCGGCAATACTTTATGTAATTTAATAATTTTAAAGCAATGTCAAATGTGTATTCTTAATTAGTGTCTACATCTTAATATTAGGTTGATAGTTCTTTAAGATGTACTTAAATCTATAATAGGTCATTCTCTTCATAATGAAAATTTTCTTGAAAATTCTCCTGTAAGTCCTACTTTTCTTTATTTAATTTTACCTATTTATTTTTTAACAGGACTTTGTTGGGGAACAGTGTGTATTTCCAGGGCTTTATTGGGGAACAGTGTGTTTTTTCCCAGGACCCATCAGCTCCAAGTCAAGTTGTTGTTCTTTCAATCTTAGTTGTGGAGGGCGCAGCTCAGCTCCAAGTCCAGTTACTGTTTTCAACCTAGTTGTGTGGGTCGCAGCCCACCATCCCATGTGGGAATTGAACGAGCAACCTTGTTGTTGAGAGCACACACTCTAACCAACTGAACCATCTGGCCGCCCTTTGGCAGCTCAGCTCAAGGTGCCATGTTCAATCTTAGTTGCAGGGGGTGTAGCCCACAATCCCTTGTGAGAGTCGAACTGGCAACCTTGTTGTTGAGAGCTTGCGCTCTAACCAACTGAGTCATCTGGCTGCCTAGGAGCTCAGTAGCAGCACATTGTTTTCACTCTAGTTGTGGAGGGTGGAGATCATTGGCCCATGTGGGAATCGAACCGGCAACCCTGCTGCTCAGAGCTCACGCTCTAACCAACTGAGCTATCTGGCCACCCAAATCCTACTTTTCTTTATATAAAATTGATCACCAGCACCAAGATTTGGCATGTAAAAATATATAGTTTTAATTATGTAATATAGAAATTTGAATATAAAAATTGTGTTCTCCAGAGAGAAAAATCAACTTTGTTTGTTCCTTTGATGTTCTACACTAGATCATATAAAAGACTGTGGAAATGCATTATAGTGTTTGGCATATAACACACAAAGAAACCACCTCCTCATAAGGTTAAGAACATTAAGCTGCTAACAATATATTTTTTCTATAATATTTATTTCTACTCTTGTTATTATCCTGAAACCACATATAGATTTGTTCTCATTTATTCCTTCAGAAATTTTCAATAGAAAGAATATTATGAGTTGCTATGTAACAAAGCTGAGTGGTCAGAACAAAGATTTTCTGATAATGTATTTTTTCTTTTTTATTGACATTTTTCCTTCATTTACAAATTGATTTTCTACTGAAGACCTGTTTAGGAAAAAAAAAAAAAATTGGCAAATACTATATTGAATAAAATTACTTAAAATCAATTGTTATGCTGTAATCTGGAACAAATTAATGGAATTTAAGCTCTATTCTCTAGAAATCAAATTGCAGAAATCATATGAAGTCATCAACCCTACATAAAAATGCAGTGTTACTTTCTTCTGATTGTAAATTAAATTACATGTTTTAAGTCAAATAATTTCAGGAATGAACATGAAAATTTTATCAAAATTATATGTACGATTTACTTGCACCTTATTGATTATAACTATACCAATTTTTCATAGAATGATGTATCACATGCTAATGAAAGCAATTACTAAAAAACTGAAAATGCAATTCATATCGTCCTTTGAAATTATGAAATGGCAAAATATAAGTTAAAAATTACTTCATCATTATAACTTGCAATGTTTGGGTTTAATTTTACTTAATTTTTATGGGAAAAAGAGAAATACTATGTCAGATAACCCATACAGAGATACTATATTCTATTAAAATCTTGGCAATAAAAATCATGGCGAACAATTTTTAATTTGGAGTTAAAATTTATATTCTTGGTCCTTGAAATAGAAATAACTGATGAAAGCCAATAATGATTAGAAATATTAATCTGCTTGAAGGATAGAGTACAGAGATTTCTCAAATAAAACTTAGGGCTGGGTATAGCCCTTCCAGTAAATTATTCTGTGACATTAAGCTAGTTTCTTGCCTTGCAAAGCCTCCTCTGTAAGCCAAGATATTTGAACAAGCAATCTCTAGAGGACTTTCCAATCTTAGTATTGTGTAATTCTCATTTGTAAGAAATGTCTTCCATTCCTGAGACATTTCTACTTTGGACATTTCTACTTTGCCCCAAATGCTGAAAAGTAGACCTATATTTTTTTCTTATTGCAAGTACAATCTGTACAAAAATGTACACAAAAATGTCAGATTCAGGTCCTAAAATGAAACTATTTTAAATATTAAATAAATCTACTTAATAAATTATTTTGAAGTATTTACTTCCCTTAAATTTCAAAATATACAGTTACACTTAAATTTTTAACACTTACATCTCTGGAGTAAAGCATACTCTTGGATGTTCAATTAAAAGACATGAAGATTCTCTAAATATTAATTTAGCTTTAGGAATCAATAGTAGTGGCACACAGGATATAGAAATTATAACCATGAACATACACACACACACACACACACACACAAAGAAACAATTTTTAAAAATCAGAAGAAAATATCTTCTTTGGATACAAGAGAATGTGGATAGCACAACTGTGGGTGACTGGTGGTTTCAATTCTGGGCTATTTCCAAACAATATGACAATGACTGTCTATGTACTGTCAGCCAGTTCAGTATATGTCGTATTGTCTTATGTACAAAACTTTGTTAATTACATTGATACAATGACAGAAAAAAAAATGTTTAGCTTTAGGATTTAAAGACTCCTCATGACTAGAAGGATATAGTTAATCTGTCTATGTGGATGTATTTCAGCAAAGACTGAACTCTATGCAACCCTCTTGTTTTTCCAGCTGCAAGCACAAATAAGACATTGAATAAATATTTATTGAATAGATCAAGTTAATCTTTTTAAAATACAAAATTGTATCCTTCTTTTAAAATATTGTTCTTAAGTGAAAGAACTGAAATGGACCCAGGGTTCTTGTTCTGCAGGAGGGATCATTTTGTCAACCTTATAAGAACTGTATGAAGGACAGTGTGTATTTTGTTGAAATGGCATTAGCTTTTGTTTTGCTCCAGACAAGCACTTTTGAGAGTCTCAGACCTCAAATTTCTTTTACATGCACATATCCATCACAAAGTTTAAAGTATTGTTAGAGTGGAGATTAAAAACAACAACAAAAACAAAACAATCAAACAAACAAAAAAACACAATAACTTAAATATTAGCAACTCAAATCAAACAAAGTATAAAAATAATTATACATCATGACCACATGGGATTTATTCCAACTATGCAAGGCTGGTTAACATTTGAAAATAAATTAATATAATCCATCAAGAAGCTAAAGAAGAAATACATAAAAACTAAGAAAACTTTGTCAGTAGATACAGAATACTCTTTGACAAAATCCAACACCCAATCATGATGAAAACTCTAACAAACCAGGAATAGAGAAGAACTTACTCAACTTGGTAAAGAACATCTACAAAAAACCCACAAAACAACAACAACAAAAAAAAACACCTATAGCTAACATCATACTTAATGAAGAGAAGTAGAAGTTTACCCAAAAGATAAGGAACGAGGCAAGGATGTCCCTTCTAATGACACTTATTCAACATTATAGTGGAAGTACTGGCTAATGCAATAAGATAAGAAACTAAAATACAAGGTATACCAATTGAGAAGAAAGAAATAAAACTGTATTTGTTCACATATGATGTGAGATTGTGTGCGTGTAGAAAATCCCAAAGCATCAAGAAAAACCTGGAACTAATCAGTGATTATGGCAAGGTTGCCAGATATAATGTTAACATGCAAAAGTCAATTGTCCTATATGCCTTCAATGAAAAATTGTAATGAACAAAATTTAAAACACAACACCATTTACATTAGCACTAAAAAGGAAATATTTAGACATAAATCTAACAAAATATGTACACAATCTATATGAAGAAAACTGAAAAACTCTGGTGAAAGAAATAAAATAACTAAATAATTAAGAGATATTCCATGTTTATGGGTAGACAGAGTCAAAATTGTTAAGATGTTAGTTCTTCCCAAATTTATCTGTAGATTCAATGCAATCACAATAAAAACCTCAGTGGATATTGACAGACTGATATGGTGGATATCAACAAGCTGATCTTAAATGTCTTTAGAAAAAGAAAAGATCCAGAATACCCAAGACAATATTAAAGCAGAAAGACAGTCAGAAAACTGACATTACTGGACTTCAAGACTTACTATAGAGCTATAGTAATCAACACAGTTTGATACTGTTGAAGGAATAGACAAATAGATCAATGGAACAGAACAGAGAGCCCAGAATAGACACACAAAAATATATTCAACTTATCTTTGATAGAGGAGCAAAAGCAAGTAAATGGGGAAATAATAATCTTCTCAACAAGTGGTACTAAACCAACTCGACATCTGCAAGAGCAAGACTAAAAAATAAAAAATAATGAATCTAGACACAGACTCTATACCCCTCTCAAAAACTTAACCCAAATTGGGTCATCAACATAAATTTAAACATAAAGCTATAAAACTTCTAGAAAATAACATAAGAGAAAATCTAGGCGGTCTTGGATTTGGCAATGACTTTTTTAGATACATCAAAGCAACAATACATGAATAAAAAATTGATAACTGAACTTCATTAAAATTAAGAGTCCTCTGCAAAAGGTACTGTCAAGAGTATTTGAACACATGACACAGAATGGGAGAAAATGTTTGAAAATACAAATCTTTTAAAGGACTCTTATCCAAAATACAAAGTAAACTCTTGAAATTCAAAAATAGGAAAATAAACAATCTATTTTAAAAATTGGCAAAAATATTAAGTGATATCTCACCAAATAAGCATATGGAAAGATGCTCAATATTATGCATCATTACCAAATTACAAATTAAAACAATGAGATACCGTTACACACCAATTAGAATGGCTGAAATCCAAAACATTGACAACATTAAATGTTGGGGAGGATGTGCAACAACAGGAACTCTCATTCATTGTTGGAGAGAATGCAAAATGGTACAGACACTGTGTAAGACAATTTAGTGATTTCTTACAAAAGTAATATACCCTTACCTTACAATCTACCAGTCATGCTGCTTCGTCTTTACCCAAATGAGTTGAAAACTTTTGTCCACTTATATCCTGCATACAAATGTTTGTATCAACTTCATTTCTCATTGCTAAAACTTGGAACCAACAAATATATTCTTCAATAGGTAATGGATAAATGAACTATGATGAATCCATAGAATATTCAGTGCTAAAAATTCAATAGCTATCAAGCCACATACACACACACACACACACACACACACACACACACACACACACAAAAGACAAAAAATAAAAACTTAGAGGAACCTTAAATTCTATTTCTAAGTGAAAGAAGCCAATCTCATATTGTATAACTCCATCTATGTGACATTTTGGAAAGGCAAAATTGTGACAATAGTGAAAAGTTCAGTGTTTGCCCCAAATTTGTGGAGAGAGAAATGAATAAGTAAAGCACTAGGGATTTTTATGTCAGTGAAACTATTCTGCATCATACTATGATGGTAGATGGATGTTATTATACAATTGTCAAAATCCATAGAATGAACAAAACTAAGAGTTAACCCTCATGTAAACTGTTGAACTTTGGTTGATAATGATGTATCACTGTTGGTTCATTGGCTATAACAACTGGTTAATGTTTTAATTAAGAATTTTAAAACAAATATTTAGAAGAAAATATTTTAACGTGTTAAAAATATGTGTGTCAAATTCTTTAGCCCATAGAATAGGGACTGATTAAATGTATCATTAAGACAAAGAGAAAGTTGGTTTCCCAACCAGGTCATATTTAATTGTATAGTTAATGGACAGTGGCCTGAGTAAAATTAAACTCTGACAACATGTTTCTAGAAGCATTCAAATTTAGCATTAGAGAAAGCATCAATATATTATATTTTCCCTTATGAGAATTACAAACACAGTATTTTAAACCATTTTGACAACTTGAGAATATTTTTGTTGCATTTATAAAATGTATATTTTGGAGTTTGGAAAAGATAAAAATGTTATAAAATACCTTTTCTAAAATATCTCTGATTCTCAAAATTGTGTCCGAATGAACATAAACAATAACAGGTATTAGTAAGGCATTCACATATTAAATATTAAAAATGTATGCAATTCCTCAAAAATAACTTTAGGAATAATGCAGCATCACTATAAGAAACAATAGAGATGTTATCAATTTTAGCATTTTTGATACTGTGTGATGTACATTAATAGTCATATTCTGGGAACCTATCTGGTATCATTGAACTCATGGATAGAAGTATCCATATGATTCTTTAAAATTATTCTTTCCATCAAAAGAAAAATCCAAAGAGTTGATACTTTGATTTTATTCATCATGCTCATAAAAGATATCTCAAATCAGTAGGCATTTTGTATCTACAAAAGAGGTAAGGAAGAGTTTCTGACGTGATATTTCTGAGCACTTCAGTAGGGCTAGCTGGGTAAGAAAGGTTAAGCATTTTGAATTTGGTTCTTTACACAGCCAGGAGCCTGAATTGCCTGATGATTTTGTTAGGATCTTTTTAAACCTTGCTATTTCAGTTTCTTTTTTTCAATCTAGCTATACTTGACACTGACATCAAGCTAGGATGCTTCAACAGAAACATTTTTGTTAATATCCTAATGTCACTAATAATAAACTGATATTGAATTTGATCATTCATAACAATAAATAAATAATACCCAGATCAAATATATTATTCGTTACTATTTCCTCTAATCACATTGTTTGGGGTTCAAAATATTTATGTTTGTGCCAGGGAAGAACTCTAGTGTTTATTTCCTCTCTTACAACATTGTCCATTATTTCAGTCTTTTGTCTGTTTCATGGGCCTTTAAAAAAAAAATTGTTGTAGACGGAAATATTATTAAATATACATTCTACCTGCTACACACTAATGTTTGAACAAAAAAAACAACAACACTATTTTATATTTATTTTTCTTGATTAGATATATCCAGGCCCTTAAGAACGACAACAAAAAATTCCTGGATTTCTTGAAATTGAATATGTTTCTCTTAAAATGAATAATTTTATCTAGAAAATTATTTAAAATTTGACTTGTATAGCTATTTTGATAACTGTCTCTGTGTTCATTTTTCAATATTTGACAATAGCTAATCAAAATTCATAAAATTATTACTACCAATATATATTATATCAATACAGGAAAATTATATAAGATTGGATTTAAAACATGAAAGTAAAACATAATCCAAGAGACATGAGTATTTTTTTTTAATTTACATATATTATTAAGAAAACAGTATTTAATTTTCTGGTTTGTTTTGCCTTCATATACTTAGTTGAATAACTAAATCACGTCAATCTGTGTGAACAAAATAAATGAAATTTTGGGGGGCATTTAAGAAATCATGTTACTTGTTGTATTGATAGCGTCCATTTATAAATGAAACTACAGACTGCTTTTATTCTGCAACACTTGCATATAATCTGCATTCCACCTGTGTTTCCAACTACTCGCTAGACATTGCCTTTTTTTGTGTATCTTGTTGACATATTAATAGAAACAGAATACATTAAAAACAAATATCATATCTTCCTCGAAAGCCCTCTCTGTCCTACATTTCATATCTTACTTAATGGCAGATTATCATCCTGTAAACCAAGAAAGAACTCCAGATTGTTCTTTTTTAAATTCTATCCTCCACTATTTAAATGATCAGTTATATAATGTTAATGGAAAACTTGCATTGCACATGGTGTAGTATTTTGCTGTTTATTAACTGACTGCTTTACATACTGTTTCTGTATACAGACCACTCCAAAACTTAGTGGTATAAAATAACAACTGATTTTACTTTGCTCATGATTTAGAGAGTCAGAAATTCAGGAGAGATCAACCAGGTAGTTTTCACTTGGGTATCTCATGATTGCAGTCAGATATAGGCTTGGGTTATAGTCTCCTGAAGTAACCAAATCTTGGATGTCCAAAATGGCTCACCTACTTAAATGGCTAGCAGTTGATACTGGCTGTTGGCTGGGAGCTCAAGTTGACTGAACTTCCTATATGTACCCTCTGCTGCGTGGGGAGTCAGTTACAGTACCTACCTGGCAGCCAGTTTCCCCATAGTTAGGGTTCCTAGAGAAGCAGGTGGGAACTGCATGGCCATTCCTGATTTAACTTAGGAAGTCACACAGCATCACTCTTACTGTATTCTGTTGGTTTCAAGTGACTCACAAAGCCAAACCGGCAGACTACCCAGCCTAAGCCTCTCCATTCTCTCCTCTGTCCTTCTAAAATGTGTTTTCCTTTCCACACCATCTCTGTTGGTCTAATTCCTTTCCATCTTCCAAGGTCTGCTTTAGTATCACCCACCAAAGCCTTTCCTGATTCCATCATCCAGCTACCATAGCCACTCCCTCTGTGATTGAGTTCAGAGAGATATCAATGCAAATCCCAGGTCTCCTATTTAAAAGCTGTGTGACCTTGGAAAAGTTATTTAATTCCATATGAAAAGCAGGAATAATAATAGGGCCTACCTACCTTATAGAGTGTTGTGAATGTTGAATGACAAAAAAGTGGAGAGCATTCCTTGTGACACATAGTAAGTAAACAATGTTAACTATTATTGTTACCATATCTTCTTTCTCCAAATCCCATAGCATTTTATTTGTACCCTTTTTGTGTCTGTCATAATTTGCTCCTTATGATAACAATTAGTGGGGTTATTTTCTGTCTTCTACATATTTAGTTCACTGCCTTATAGACAACTTATCCCAGAATATAGGTATCTGTATTTTGAATATCAGCTCAGTCCATTTGATTTTTTAGGCTTCAGTAAACAAAATGCATCAAAAAAACTTGTCATTCTTATCTCTATTATTCCCTGTAACCTTTTCATTATTCTTTTTGCAGAAATTGTTAAAGAAAAATCTGGGAAGACTTCTTCAGTTCTGAAGGATAAAGGTAATAGAGTCAATGTAACATAACACTAGAAATTTACTACCCCAAATTATCTGAGTCCATAGTACATTGGAGCCATTGTCTTTGCAGATTTATGAGCCAAAATTACACAGGTCACTATCATATTTGTATTTATTTACCTGTGCCTCAAATACTATCTTTCAGTTCACCATAACCTAAAACGCACTCTGACTGCAATTTCAAAAAACAAAAAGAAAAAGATAGAGGAAACGATTTTCCTTAAGAAATAAAAGGGTTAAAAACAAAATTAGAATAAAGTAATACAGAATGGACTTATCTCCATGTGCTCTGGTTCTCTCCTTTCTGTCCATTCAGAAAATATATCCTTAGTACATACCGGTAATCCTTCCAAGCACTTGCTGATCGTTGGAGAAACAAAGCTAGGAACAGGGAGGAAGACGTGGAAATTGGAGTTCTGAATTCTGTTATTTTCAAAGACAGTTAGTCATGTTTTATATACTTTAGTCTTCTCAGTCTCCTTATTGCTATGAAAGGGCATGACATTCTTATTTAAATTTTGTGATTTCAATCTCCTGAACGGACTGACTTACTCTCTGCCCATCCAAATCTCAGGCCTCTTTCTGAGAATAATGTCTGTATAAATCATCAAGCTTTATCTACTTCAGCATTCACTGAAACACTCTCTTCTGAAATCATGCACTTATAATGTTTATAATCTTTATCTATCTAATTAATTGAAATGCCACCTATTTAAGAAACAAGTCCTAGTGTCATACACCTTTTTTTTTTTATGTGGACCGATCAATAGCACATTCAATAATTATTTTTTGTGCATGTAATGTACAGTACACATCAGAACACACACTCACTAGACACTGGAATACAAGAGAAGCGTAGTCTATGCCCTCCTGATATTGACATAATTAAAATTATAGGAATCACAAAGGAGATATGCAGGGTGTTATAAGAGAGCATAATCAGAGATTCAAATTAAGTCTAGGGAATCAAAGAATGCTTTCCTGAGAAGTTATATTAAATTCAAGTGAGAAAGATGAGCAGTAGGTCAGGCAGATATAGAATTGTTTGGGAAAAGTACAAAAGCAGGGCATCTGCTCTTTGCCAGGCACACTGATATCTACTTTACATATTTCTTCCAGCAAGTTGGACTTGATATCTCAATTTTTGCAATGAGGAAGCTGAAGTATAGATTATGTAAGTTACTCAATGTAACACTGTGGGTAAATTCAGAGGCAAGAATCACAGTCAAGTTTCTCAGACTTTAGAAGTCCATCTTTCCATTTTAACACAGATACTGCTTGCTCGCTCCGTCAATAGCATTCTTGTACTTGTATTCATCAAAGCACCCTTGTTGTGAGTGTAGAGTTCATTACATATGTTTGAAAGATCTGTTTTATATCAACACAACTGGCTATACAGTATGAAAATATAGTCTTAGTCCTTTTGCTATTGGGGTGACTCCCGTTAATTCCCACGGTGGAGTTTAGTCTGTTTTTCTCCAGTAGTTACCTGAACTTTGGGAGAGACTCCTTTTCATTCTCCACTCTCATTTTATTTGACAGTTACCAAAAACATTGTCCTTAATTGTGTGAGAACTAAAGGTGTCATTGAAATACACTACCAGGAATATGTATATGTATATGTATATGTATATGTATGTGTATGTGTATGTGTATGTGTATGTGTATGTGTATATGTATATATATATATATATGTATATATATTGCCAAAAACTGTATGTACATTTTAAGAAAGGAAAAAAACTATTAAAATTGTAATAATGTATACTAGTAACAGAAAGTTGAATACAAGTCACGTTTGACTTCTGCAATTACAAGAGGTGCTCAAAGTGGTTACCATCAGCGTCCAGACACTTCTGATTATGGTGAACTATTGCTTGAGCAATGTTGACCAAAGTGTCCATTTGTATACATTTTTTGGCACTATACACACACACACACACACACACACGTCTAATTTTCATTTTTTTTTTTTAGAGGATGACAATGGTTGTTTCAAGAGTCAGATCTAGAAGTGTCTTTTTATTTTTATTAAATTTGTTGGGGTGACATTTGTTCATAAAATTATATAGGTTTAGAGTATATAATTCTATAATACTTCATCTATATATTGCATTGCATATGCACCACCTAAAGTCAATTCTCCTTCCATCACAATATATTTGACCCCATTTTCCCTCTTCTACCACCATCCCTCTCCCCTTATTTTCTGGTAACCACTAAACTATTGTTTGTAACTATGCGTTTATTGTTTGTTTGTCTTGTTTGTTTGTTGCTTTCAGTTTTACTTGCAAAATATAAACTTTCCCTCCTTCCAATGTCACATATAAAATGCATTTATTTTGATTTGCACTTATGTTACAGTTATATTTGGACCATATATTATTGTTTAATATAAAAGCATCTCAAAAGAAATGTTGAGGTTTACTTCCAAAACTACCTTTCAGGCAATGATGATTATCGAAAATTTAAACTGCTACTTAAAGACTTCACTTGTGCCAAAGCCTAAATTTGTCAGAAATCGTAGTTGTAAAACTCTGTCCTGGAAAACCTTATTTGTGGGATTCTAATCCACACTGACCACTTCACTAAGTAGGCTCCTGTAATTTCTATCATTATTTTTATGTTATTAATGCACAATTGCAGGCAAGTTCCTAGTGAACACTTTTTTCTCAATGTTAAATCCTCTACTATTTGCAAGACAACTCCACAGTCACTCGAAAATCATGTATATGAAGGTTTATTGCATGTGATTATTGATTCAAAGCTATTTAAAATGCACCTGTTTTTTTACTCAAGCTGTGTTAATGCACTCAAATGTCTTTGTTATGTATTATGTAAGCAGGACGCTATCTTGAAATATTTTTTGCCCTGTTTCCTTTATTTTCTGAATGCAATTTATCATTACCAAAAAAATCAAAGAAAAATTGTCAGATTATCTATTAGATTTCAAGGCCTTTGAAAACCTCTGTAGTGTTATTGTTTCCAAAGCGGCTCTTTGAAGCCTGCTGCTGAACTGTGGCAGAATCACAATGTAGCAATTCTACCTGCTGAAAAGCCACTTACTGTGTTGGAATCATTGCATATTATGAGTCATTTATATTATTCAGCTAAGAGATTGTCTCTGTTTGCCAGTCTTTTATGGATTCCACTTTTCATGTACACATTAGAATCTACATTGAAATAATTCTACAATTCTAAAACCAGGATTAATATACAAAAATTATTTGGGGCCACATTTACCCAGGGTGTTATAACCATGAGTAAATTAGGCATTTAAGGAAACATCATTAGTCTTGTGTCTTAAAGTGGTGTAGAGAAGGCCTAGGGATGATTGTTCAAAGAAAAAGGGCAGGAGAAAGAAATGTCTTACTGGCTTTTGCTGCTGGCTTTTCTGGGCTAGTGGACTCACGCAAGTTCTCCCAACATGCTCACAAGGTCAGGGCCCTACTTATGTGGCTGTGCCCACCAGGAAACCAGACAGCCCTGCTAGTTAACCCTGTTATTGCTTATATTCCTTCTGGCATCCACCCCTAACCTATCACCACTTGCTTCTTAGCTGGTCTGACTTATTTGAGGATGCAGGATTCACCCACAGACAGGAACTGTAAACCAAACCCAAACAAGGCAACAAAGAGATTAATTCATTTCTCCTCTACCGATAATGCAGTATAGCACCTTTAAGTTTTCCTGGCATTGGATTAGTACAATGGACATTAGAACTATTAACTAGTTTTGTGACACAGGACTGTGTGTGTTTGGCTCTAATGCCAAAGGGTTCTCAGTAGAGCTTATCTTCTTTTATATTCTGGTGTTCAAGACTATGAACCTGATGATCCCCCAGCTTCTATTTGTCTTCACCATACTTTTACTTGGCCATTCCTACTAATCAAACAAAAGCTAGAGCTAAGGATGGGATTCACTGTCTGAGGACTATGAAACTGATCGCCAGCAATCTATACTTTATCATGGACACTCACCGTGGTTTGTTAGTACCTCTGTCATTGGGCAGTGTAGGAGAATTGAAAATCTGAAACCATCTTCCTATTCCTTTGTGAACTTTTTCTCCATCACAACCTCCTTGTCTGGATTATGTGAGAGTTCCAATGTCTATCCCAGAACCAATAAGTATGTTCCACATCCTGATAATCAAGATTCATATGCCTTCCTATAGGCTCTTAGACAAATTAAAAGAAATTACCATATTTGTAAAAACAACACACACATATACAGAAATGTGTTCTCTAATGTTTATCTCTTTACAAACAAGACAGATGAGTTGAAAAAATGCCTTAAGCTGACCCAAACCAATGATGTATCTATCCTTCTTAATACAGAAGTACATAATTTCCATATAACGCTTTCCACATTTTTTGTCAGATTTGATATCCCACCCACTTCCTTAGGTAGTTAGAGACTGCTCAGACTAGCCTGTGGACTTCCTAAATCAGGTCAAAAAAGACACAGAGGAAATGAGCTGCAGGAAAGTCAATGCACGAGGTGACCCAGGCTGAGAGCAGAAACCATCTTCCTATTAGCAAACATGGAAATAAAAAAAAAAATCACTTCTATTTTCTGAGAACTTTCTCCCAATTTACAGTGATGGGTTTATAGCCTTCAAATGCCCTATGAAAGGATAGCTGTTATTTCACCCTCTTCCTTCTTTCTCTACAATATCAAATCAGTCTTGTGGGTTTCTCTCCCAAGATCTTATGTTTTGTAACTACTTCCATCTCATATAAACATATACACTCATCCATTTAAATCAACATGCTAAATCTTGAATCCTGAAGTTCCAGGAATCGCACTTTCCCACCCCACTGGGAATCTGTCCCCACCACGACTTCTCATTTCACAATACATTAATTCTTTTGGTTTAACCAGGAAATGCAAAAGCAGTAAATTATGCCCATTAGTTTGAAAAAAAATAAAAAAGTGAATGAAGCTTCTCAATGTGTTCATTCAATCCATGGCTCTTCATTTTATCTTCTCATTCTAAAGTGTAGAAAAACATTTTAAAAATTGCCCCTATTTATACTTAGCAAAATAAATAGCAACACAGATATTTCTTTGCCATCAAAGCCATTTTAAAAAATTCTATAAGCATATGGATATTTAAGGGTATAGTTTATCTACCAAGAAAATCTTTCTTTGAGGGATGCAGCCTTTTCAGTAGAACCCCTAAATCCATATTCTTGACACCATCCAAAGGCACCTGGATTCAATTAGTTCTAAGTGATTGCTTGAGTGGCATATCTATTTACAAATGCTACTATCATGTTCTCCACAGTCCCACCCCAAACCATAAGGTGGGAATAGAAAAAAGGGTTGGAAGGATTGATTTCTTTCTTTCTTCTTTTCTCACTGAATTAAAAGTCAGTTTTGTCAGTAAAATGGGTACTGAGATTTAATGTTGCAGAAGAGGCAGAAAACTGGTTTATCTTTTTTTATATGGGTTGTAGAGGAAGTGTAATGTTGTTCAAAACATTGCCCACATATATGTCTGGAATCCATATGATCAGAATCATTTTGTATTTGAATCTGGTAGAATAAATGAAGTTTTACTTGGTTTACTTAAACCAAAGACCACATTTTTATGATGTTGGATATTCATAGAAGAAATGTCTCTCATATTATATTTTAGTCTTATTTTTGAAATTTGTTTGATTTGAGTCTGATGACTAAAACACCATATTTACATGATGTATGCAGGGTTTTTCCATCTGACAGTTTATTTTTTGAAGAAAACAAAGCCTGAAAAAAAGTAAACTAAGTTAGTGCTGATTATAATAGTTTGGGGAGACTTCTGAATGCTGCAGACATTGTTTTTATTATAAAAATTACAGATGATTAAATTCCTATCCATCCAAATATATCATAACTCATTCAACAATTTGCATTTATTTTAAATAAAAATAACCAGAGGATGGCTTGTTGTACTCTATACTCTTGTTTCTTTGTCTTTATATGAATAAAATAATTTTTGAAAGAAAATATCATATTATTTCCACACAAGTTCACTTTACTGATAGCTCACTGATTTCATTACATATGTGTTCTCTATTTTTTATCTTGGCTGCAAATAAATGTTCAATGTTTCTTTCCAGAGCCTATTAAGGGGAAAGAAGTGAAGTTGCCAACTTCCCTAAAGGAAAAAGGTAATACTGTATAATGAAATGTAAAAACACATTGATTTGTCTATTGAATATTCAGTTACTTAAAACAATATATCATTTTTTAAGGTTCTCAAATGATAACGTTCATATACCCTCATGTTTCTGAGGGGAAAAAAAGGACTAATTTTCTATCATAAAATTCTAAATTGTACCATGAAACAACATAAGGAAGAGTAACTATGTCAGAAATATTGAAAAAGCTTTTAAAAATGAGTATGCTATTCTGATTTTATGAGTCTATGGTGGGAAATCTACATTTTATAAATACTCCAACATGAATCTATTTTAGGAAAAACCATGGAAATAAAAGATTTAAGATAAAAGGTAATACTTAAAATTTCTCAGTGAAATCTTGCCATTCTGTAAGTTCAGATACAGTAAAATCTTAAATTTTGTGGCTAGGAAGAACTTAAAGATAAACTGTAGTCCAATACCCTCATCTTATAAATAAATAAAATGAATAGTAAAAACAAAACAACAAAAAAAAAAAACTTGTGAAGTTATAATTTGCAGTAAACATTAGAACTCTGATCTCCTAAATCAAACACTGTGCTCTTGCTAATACATCTTATTGTATCTCCAGCCCTCCCATTACACTAAGCTCTGAATAATGTGGAGTCTGTTATAACATACATCACATTATGCCCCCTAAAACATAAGTAAATATGTTAAGTCCAATGTAATACATTTAGTTTCTAATTAATCCTAGTACATTCTATGAGCATAGTACCGTACTCCTCAGAATTGTTTAATATTTCTTGTAGTCAAAATGAACATATTATCGAACCCATGAAACTATAAAAATATACCTGCTGTATTGAATGTTAGAAATAGAGATCTACATGAACTATTGACCAATTGTGGCTTCTCAAACCTGGCCAAAAGCTTCCTGAGTAAAATCTGAAATTGGCCCCCTGTACCTGGAGGGCCAGGAGAGACCAAAGAAAGGCAGACCACTCCAGATTGGTTGGTGGCAGGTTCAATAACCAAAGGAACTTAACTTAAAAGGCTTGTTTTGGGTAGCCACAAAACAAGTAGATTTCGACACCAGCCTGCCAGAATATTAAAAGTTATATAGAGACCTTAATAGGTTCAGTTACATATGAAGTAGACTTTAATAGGCTTCAGTCGTGTGCCCAGTCCAGATAGTCTCATCAACAAATTATTACCAGAAGGGCATGTCCTCAAGCAGGTACTAAGCTGAGGGAAGGCAAGTGAAGGAGCACACATTCAGAGCACAGGGGAGGGATTGTCAGGGTGAAATTTGTGGGTCAAACCAGTGGCCCTATCTTCTTAATGACCTTTCCCAACACCAATGTACTGTGTGGTAGTAAAAATTCCAACTTATTGGCATTATTTTATTAAAAAGAAACATATTTTTGGTGAATTTGTATGAATGTGTTGGAGTTATGAGAGAAATAGGAGAGCAGAGAGACGGGAAAGCTGACCGAAGAATCAGTCAGAGAAAAAGAGTTCTCGTTAGTCTGTGCAGCAATGCGTAAAAACCATACCCTTAAGTCATATTTTCTTAACTTTGCAGTTAATTTTAAATTGAACAAAATTGTTATTTAATGAAACATGAAAGAACAACATGATTTTTTTCCTCAGCCCACATATGTACTTGATTTTTTAAAAAGCAATATGGAGATATTTATATTTTACTTGAGAAATATAATATCTAAAACTTCACTTTTATAATTACCAATAATAGTAGTTATTGTTGATGCTCCAGGCAATTTTATGTTATTCTGGCATAATATGTAAATTAGGATACTTTATATTTTATTACCTTACATGTCATGCTAAATGTCCAATAGGCAGAGAAATGTTGCTATATTATGTTGTTCAAAGAATGAATTAATGGTGAAGACTAATGACATTCATCTGGATTTACCTAAACATGAATTGAGTTTAAGGAAACTCTAAATTTCTTTAACAGGATCTGATTGTTGATTGGAATGGATGTTTACATTCCAGTCTAAATGTAAATGATTTGATACCATTAGGTAATTTATTCACACGATGGTATTCTAATTCCTATGCCCATCTAAGATAGAAATATTTTTAAAATGAGCAACAGAGAAGATTATTTTAAATATCCACTTTTTCATTAAGAAAGTTCAGTTAAAAAATTTCCCCCCAGAGGAAATGCATATGGAATACATATAATTGAAAACAATTTGATCTTACACTGAAAACACTTTGTGTTTATTGTAGTCTTTGAGCACTGAAAATATCTACTTTAAAGTTTCCTCTCTGTTCTATCACCTCCCCATCACCCCACATCAGATGATCATTCTAGCATCAGCCAGTTCATGGTCACAGATAATGATGGTGGGGAAGAGAGCATTTTGGAAAAGATTTATTTTTTAAAGCTATATTCTACTTCACTCCTACTGAACTTTTTTTTGTTGTTATTGCACCATTTTCTTCCTAATTTTTAATAAGTATGAGTAGACAAGGGTTTGTATAAAAAAAACAGTTAAATGTAATCCCAGAACCATTTTTTTAAATGTTATTCTATTATTTCTTTTAGAAATTGAGACTTCAAATAACTGTATGAGGATATTTAATTAATCTTTTTTTTAAATTAACAACTGATGTCACAGAAATAAAAACAATCATAAGATCTTGACTACGGTGCCACAGATTTGATAACCTAGAAAAACAGATAAATTTCTAGAGACATATAACCTATCAAAATGAATAATAAAGAAATATGAAACCTGAATGGATCAATAATGACTAAGGAGATTGAATCTGTAATCAAAAACCTCCTAATGAAGAAAAGCCCAGAACCAGATTGCTTTACTGATGAATTCTACCAAACCTTTCAAGGAGAGTTAATGGCAATCCTACTCAAACTCTTCCAAAAATCAAAGAGGAGGGAACACTTTCAAACTTATTTTATGAGGCCATCAATACCTCAATGACAAAACCAGACAAAGACACTAAAACAAAATAAAACTACAGACCAATATCCATGATTAACATAGATACAATCCTCGACAAAGTAATAGTAGCTGAATTCAACAGCATATTAAAAGGATCATACAAGATGAGTGACCAAGTGGCATTTATCCCGAGGGGATGCAAAGATGGTTCAACATATGAACTTTAATATGTATAATACACCACATTAATAAGAAAGGGCAAAAATCAAATAATCATCTGAAAAGATACAGAAGAAACATTGACAAAATTCAATATTCTTTCATGATAAAAGCTCTCAAACTATGAGTAGAAAAAATTATCACAGCATAATGAAAGCTGTACATGAAAAGCTCACAGCTAGCATCATTCTCAACAGTGAACAACCAATATAATTCCTTCTAAAATCAAGAACAACACAAGAATGCCACTCTCACCACTTCTATTCAACTTAGTACTATAAGTCCTAGTCAAAGAAATTGGGAAGAAAAATATATAAAGGGCATCCAAATAAAATTTTAAAAAAAAGTAAAACTATCCCTGTTTGCAAAGATGACATAATCTCATATGTAGAAAACCTTAATGACTCCACGAAAAAAAAACCAGTTAGAATTAATAAATTCAGTGAAGTTCAAATCAGCATACAAAAAATCAGTGATTTTCCTAACCACTAACAATGAACAATTTGAAAAGAAAATTAAGAAAATGTCATTTACAGCAGTATTATAACTAATAAAATACTTAGGAATAAACTTAACCATGGAGACCAAAGACTTGTACACTGAAAACTATAAAATACTGATGAAAGAAATTTAAAAAGACACAAATACATAAAAGGACATCATATGTTAATGGACTGGAAGATCTAATGTTGCTAAAATGTCCATACTACCAAAAGTGACCTACATATTCAATGCAATCACTATCAAAATCCCAATGGCATTTTTTGCAGAAAGAGAAAATAATCATAAACATCAGAAGGAAGGAAGGAAGGAAGGAAGGAAGGAAGGAAGGAAGGAAGGAAGGAAGGAAGGAAGGGGGAGAGGGAGGAAATGAAGCAGCGAGAGGGAGAGAGGAAGGAAGAAAGGAAAACAACAGCAACAATCCCAATAATACAACTCTCACGTTGAATTATAACCCCAAATTCTAAATCATATGAAAAAAATTAAGTCTGAACTTAACCAATGTTCCTGTACTGCTACAACTAGTGATCACAAATATTCTGATGTCTAATGATTGACATAAAAAGAATCAAGTTTTCTTCAGAAAATTTCCAATTTTAATGTTATTTAGTGTTCTAATTCTCTAAACTGATATTATAGAGATTTATTTTATTTTTTGTAACTGATAATTCCAATAAACAAATCAATTAACTTATATATTGTATTCACCCTTCTGAATATTTTAAAATGTCCTAATGATATTGCAAATCACATACATCTTCTTTGTTTCTGACATGTCCTCCTCTAAGAAATATTAGAACTTGCTATAATGTTGTTTTTAAAATCTAATTCTTCATCTAAAGTATTTAATTTCATAATCAACATTAGTATTTTAAATTTGTGTAATTTTTTGTTTGTTTTCTATGTTCTGTTTCTGATTTAATTATTTGTTGACATGATTTAATTCTGCTTTGAGATATTTTAAGGAGAAAATATTATGACTATCATGTTAACAGGGAAGAAATTGAACCACAAAGATGACATGATTATCCAATGTTTCTATGCTGGATTAACTACTTAGTATCAGATCTAAAAGTACCAAATATAATCTTTCCTTTTTTTCTTTAGCATTGGAATACATTAGCAAAACTTACCCTAAAATCATGGGTTTTTTCATAATAATTTTATTGTATTTGGTAGGAATGAAGGAAACTTATAAATGATTTGTTAATTTAAAAATCAGTATTCAAAACCATACAATGTTAGCAGTTATTTTTACAATTCCATACTTACTCATTTCCTGAAGAATTGTCTAAATGAAAATTGTACCAATTACAGTAGCACTTTCACTCTAAACAGCAATTTACAGCCTAAAACTTTTCTTGTTGTAGCCATCATTTCAAAATGCAAAGTTGATAGAATAGAAGGGGATTATGTGTTGGTGAGAAAAGTAGTCGAGTCTGCCAGAATTTTCTCAATAGTCATTGGCTTTACCTAATTAATGTATCCAAGCACTGTGAATTTTCATTTTCTTTCTCCAAAAAATTAATGATAACATATGCACAACTATATGTGTGTGAAATATATGGACAATGATAAAAGTAAAGGCTCAATATTCCTTCCTTGGTCTTCTTCCTATTTTAAGCCCTCATTAAAAAAGGGAGAGGAGAGTGAGACAATGAGCCACTGTCACTCTGCATGTCCACTTTTCTTGTCACTCTGAGCTACCTTAGGCACATGTTCTAATATGCTTCTCTTCTTGCAGGGAATTTTTTAAAATGCCATTATAAACCTTTCCATTTTTCCTGATCACCTAAAAAAATGTAAATGTACTATTTTCATATAAAGTCATGTATTTTTTTTTTTACATTTTGAACCAGATATCGAATGATCTTTACTTAAACCAATGACCCTTTATTCATTTAATTGCTTATTCTCACTTCAAGTTAAAGAAAATGAATGCCTGTGCCCTGGAAAACAAGCAAGAGTTTAATTAAAGAGTGACTGTCCCTTTATAAGGAAAAACCAAAGAATATCTGCTTATTTACCTTGGCAAGTGATTTTTCCACAACTTCTTGAACCCATTGAATAATTTAAAGTCAACCGGCTCATTACCTGAAATATATCTAACCAGCTATTCTGCCATCTTCAAATGACATCACAGGACCTTGTTCTGACTGACTACTCTTTGTGCTACCTACAATTTGTGCAGCCTCCTCCAATTATCTCTTACTTATTTCAATGCGTACTAATGTTGGATGCTTCAGGGAAGGAAAGGATAATGAGGCACACATAGAGATTCATAAAAGAGTAGATAAAAGAGGAGTGACACTATCAGATTTGTGGTACATTGTGTTTAGCATATATAAAGGACAAATGATCACAAAAATGAAATGATGACAGAATGAGGCAAAATGTATGCATTTATTCTATGCTGCAGAGAGAGAATACCCACTGGCTCATTTTGTGTTTTTAGTGTCCACCTAGCAAACTTTCTCTGTGAGCATCAGATTCTTATGGGAATCTTGCCAAAGAAGAGCCACAGGACATAGGCATAAAGCACTGAGTCATGCATTAAGCACTTGAATTACGAACTAGAGCTATTTTAGAACATACCTGTAGAAGTTTATACAGCATACTTGTTGTTCCTTGTTGATGCAATGGGAATCAGAGATGAGAGAAACAAATATAGATACAAACCCAGAGAAAACGTGTGTGCGCATGTGTGTGTGTGTGTGTGTGTGTGTGTGTGTGTGTGCATGTGTGTATATGTGTTATGGAAAAAAGCACTTCACTTCAGCTTTGAAATAACCAGCTATCATCTGGTTAATTCACTTAGACCCTCTGCATAGTTATATCTGATTGTGACAAATAAGTATAAAAATCTGAAGATAACGTGTAGGAGTGTTGTATGTCTGGTGGGTCGATTCTAATGGGCTTTTCCACTTATGTAAGGTTTCAGTTAATGGGACAGGGATTCCACATTATATTTTGGTCTAAACCACCTAAAAGTGAAGCTTATAAATTTAATTTTCCTGGCATTTTTAAACCACATTTTAAATTGTTTTTTATCAGTAATAATGTTTGACAGTTGATGTTATTTTCTGGGGATATTTTGGGTACTGAGGCTCCAAAAATGAACAAAACAAAATCCTGTCCTCAAAAATCTCACAATACTTGAAAAAGAGAGCTGGGAAAGAGGAAAAATGAAGTGACTAACAATACTGGCTTAGACAGGAATACCAGACTTTCTTATCTAATCAATGGATATCTATTATTTAGATATTAGTATGCGAGTGCTCAGGAAATAGTTGTTAAGTTATTCAATCTAATCTTAGCCACAGATACATTAGATAATTATCAGTGTTTCCATTTCATAAGGTGAGAAAATAGAAATTTCGAGTTTCAAGTGCCTCAAGAACAGTTAGCTAATAAATAAAAGAAGTAAACTTTGAACTGAGGGATTTTTTGTTGGGTTGGTTTTGTCTGCTTGTTTTTCTCCAACTGCAGTACAAAAAAATGATCTCTGTACTTCCTTGATTTGGATGAGGTTGCTTAATTATCTGAGAACACCATCACCTTGCCCCTTTATTGTGCATGGAAGGATCCCTCGATTTATAAACAAAGATGATACTAATTTAGAAATTCAAGCAGGAAAGAAAGGAGCATAGAGAATGCATGACATTTCAAAACCATAAGGATATAGTTTAAAAAAGGAGAAGGAAAATATTAAAGAATTCATAGAATATTGAAGTAAAGAAATACTGATACAGATAAGATGAAAATTTGTGAAGTAGAGGTTGTGAAATCTTCTCATGTCATTAAATATTGAATACAGCTCTAGCTGTATGTGAGATAACTATCAATTTTCTATCAATGCTCAGTCTATTTATCTAGTTTAACCAGCTTAATTTAGGAAACTAATTTATGTAATTTATGACAATGACTGGCTGAAATAAACAGAAATGTAGTAGCCATATTGTTCATGCCAATTACAATCTTGATGACTCTGTTAGTAATTTGTCTAAGTGATGTAACCTGGGTAAATACAGCCTACCTATCATCTATAGAATGTGGCTTACCATATAGTTTTTAATATTAGAAATGATTAAAAGCTTTTAATTCTATCTGTAGCAACAGTAGTTATAACATGTGCTTAGGAATGTTTAAGGATTTGGATTTGGGGGGAAAAAATCAGTATTTAAATACCAGTTTTGCCACTTACCACTTACTAGGGAGTATGTACTTGGACAAATTATTAAGCATCAGCATTAGTATCTGTAAAGTGGATGTAATTAAATATTTACCTGATAGGAGTGGTATGTGAAGATTATATAAGTTGTCTGTGCAACAAATATTTATTGATAGCTATTCAGTGTGAAGCATTGATCTAGGCACTGTTATACAGCAAAGAATATAAAAATTCATCCCAGAACTCAGAACATGTATATTCTACTAGGGCTAGAGAGCTAATAGACAAATGAATGTTTAATATTATATAAATAAAACAAAGATAAATGCATATGATGCACTTGCTTGGTGAGGACCATGTAGCAAGTACAAAATATTCTTGGTTAAAATGATCACAATTATTATTATATTTTATTATACATGCAAGGTATCTCTGTGCTAGAAAAGCAAATGTGTTAATAATAAAGTGGGAAAACAAAATCGGTGCTATTCAGCCTTTAACTTGCAAAGTATTTAAAACAGAGGCGTTCTTCAAATAAGACAGATTTATAAATTCAATAAGTGAAAAGAATGGGATTTATAAATTGAGTACATTTCTTTCTTTTCACTTTACTAAGACAAAGCAGAAACTCCTAGACAGAGTTCATCTCCGCTGCTGTCCTACTCCTCCTCAAGCACACGCAGGCTGAAGTTATGGTCAGCCTGTTTTACGTGATAACATAGTGTTGATGACATTGAAAAATCATTGATGAAGCTCCCCTCCCCAGGCCCATCAGCAATTTACATTTCATAACTGAACTCAACAGCCTGGAAAAGTCAGTGCTGCATATAAAATGTCAGGCTGTCTGACTCAACAACTCAGCATGGGGATTTTTTGATTCCATGATTCTGCAATGCTTCTATCTGGAGCCCAAAATGAAGGCTTAAATGACAAATGTTTAAACCAGAGATTTTATTATTAAACATTTATAATCATGGTAAAAAGAATGAATAAACAGTAAAGATAGGGTGAATCTAAATGGTCCCATTGCCATTCTCTGGTCTCCAGCTCCCAATCTCCAGGATTAACCACTATTCTTAGTTTCCTCAAGTTTCTTAATGAAGCCTTTTGACTAAACTTGAAATGTATGTATGTGTGTATATGTATATTTATTTATACATATAGTTGTCAAATTATATGGAGAAGAGGAAAAGAGAGCGAGAGATGTAACTTTTTTTTATATGACTAGGAACAGGCATCCTATGTGACTCAAAAATTAAAGACTTAACCTTCACTAGAAATGTCATCTACAAAATGAGGGCACTGAGCTCTTAATGACCAAGTAGCTTAATAAAAGAGATGCTCACTTTAGAAATCTGTTGACAATTTCTCACATATCTATTCCTGCTTTGCATAATCAATGGTAAAGTTCCAATTCTGTAAGAAAAAAAGAAAATTACCTTGAGAGATCATGCAATTTAAGTTTATGAGCATAATTTTAAAATAACTAAGGTCTTTCCATACATCACATAATTCCCACATCAATTTACATTAGTTTCTCCATTTTAGCAATAAAAAAATTAAGACTTGAGGTTTTAAGTAGTAATGTTTAAGATATTAACTTTGCTTGCTTTTAAAGCCATATTATATGATCTAAAAGCCTCCTTTTCATACTTCCCAAGAGCTCACAACTTCTGATGTCCTCTTGTTAGTGCTATATACTTAACACCAAAAGTGAGTACATCCATCATACTAAGAGGGCCAACAGCCACCTTCATGTTGGATAGTGCATCGTCATAGAGTGGTTATAAAATTCTATGTACAGGCTAAAAGTTAGTTCTGGTTGTATTTTACATAAAGCTAGTAAAAATATTCTTTATCACTTTTATTTTTTTTCAAAAGATGTTTTGACAAACATTAAGACTGGGATGATTCCATTTCAAGAATGCAACAATGTGATTGATGGGAGAGAGCCATGTGTAGAGTGAATAGCAAGGCTCTTTCAAATAGTTACCTCTACTTGATGAACAAAATATCTATGAATCCCATCCTAGAATAATGCATTTTTATTTCTAGCTCTAGATGCACAAGATCAATCAATTTCTTCTATGACTGCAGATACACAAGAGGGAACATTTGGCTTTTCTATATTTACCATTTTCTTCATTTATTCATTCAACAACATTTATTGGTCACATACCACATGTCAGATATCTAACCAAATGCTAATGTTTGAATGGTAAACAAGACACACTTTTTGCCCTTTGGAACTTAAAATCTAAAGAGGGGCCATAGAAAATAAATTAAAAATTAAATAACAAAATTTTCCATAGCATTAAGGCACATAGAAAACATTAAAATAGCATACATCCTGAAGTGAATGAGTTAACACAACACAGAGAACTATGTGCTAGGGAGTGTTGAAATGCAATAATAGCACTGATATCACTTTTCACAGGATGTACATTCAAGTATTATAGGAAGTAGGGTGTGAATGGCTATATAATTCTCTATTATATAAAATTCTGCAGTTAAACAAATTAGTTGTGGTTTTTTTTGTAACTCCAGAAAATCAGACTGTATTAGGCTACAACCCAAATAAAGCTGGCTAGCATTGTCCCTGATACAGAGTCTGTACTCAGTAAGTATCCAAACCATGAGATCAGTTTTTCTGCCACTTGAAGGGAAGAAAAGTTATTATGTACCAGAACTGTTCTGTTAATCAAAGCAAAACTTTGTGTCAAGAGAGAATTATAACGCCTAGGCAAAGTTGTTTAAAAAAGAGGAAGCGCTATAAAATATGAAAATATAGTTAGCTATCACATTGATTGAGATGGTGCCATGAGTATCTCTGGATAGCTTATAAGATTATGTATTTATCTTATACTGATATTAAGTTAAAATGTAGGATTTCTAGATAAAAAACATTGTCTTAGCACAACAAGAGAAAAAATGCTTTATTCTACTAATTGTTCATGTTATTATAGTGAATTTAAGCCAATTTAATTTATTTTGTACAGTTAATAACAGAAATATTAATAGAAACCACAGTAACTATACCAGTTTGAAATTATTAAATTAACCACCAGGTGGAGCCCCATGAATTGAGCATATGTAATAAAAATAGAAAATTGCTTAAATTGGTCAAATTAGGAAAAATTACTTTTCTCCTGGACAGTTTTTATTAATTTTCTTATTTACAATACTTAGATAACTTCTGAATCATAAGAAACAGGCTCTTATTAACGACAGGATGCCAAATTACTTGATTAGTATGAAATATTTTTAGCAAACTAAATTTTTAAATCAAAGTCCTTTCCCTTAAGTTACTTTATGAATTTACAAGAATATATGTTCCATTGTGTATTGATAAAAGTATATAACCTTAATTGAAATTGAGTACTGATGAGAAAAATATATAAAATCTGCCTATTAAACTACTTAGTACTATTTTTATCAAATGATTATTTTCCCCCTTATTTGTTTATTTGAATATGTGTGTGCACATGTTTCACCCCAGAACTTGAAATTTAAAAGATGGAAAAAACATCCAAAGCAGGTAGGGACACTTTGTAATATTTACACAGTTATAAACACAGCTAGTTTTACAATTAAGGTTGGAGAAAGCCTTGAAATGGCCAAAACATTGAAAAAAATATAGGTGTACCGTCCCCATGTATTTTAAATGTAATCAGCAATAAACTTAAATGTATGCTAAAATAGATTCTGTGTTTTCTGGTAGCAGGTTTTGGATAAGTTCATCAAAGTGCTGGAATTGTTAGCATATGCTGCTTCTTATTTATCTATTGGACAATTGAATACTGTTTACAGAGTGCTAAGGGAACAATATGAATTTCAGAGGCTCCAGCAAGATCATGACAAATGCCTAAAACATATACTTATAATTGATTGAACCTTATGAAATCACCTATATTCAACCATTTTTACTACAAAAACAGTGGTTTTATATGGTTCAACCATTTTCTTTCCCGCTAATTAAATATGCAAGTTTGATTTTTGGAGAGGTGATCTAGTGCCTTATTATCCATTAATTTGAAAATTGGAATACTTTTAAAATAGGCTTTCTAAAATCAGGTTTTGTGATGGAGAAAGTCAAGAGATTAGCTGGGTACTCCTAATGCAGGTGTTAAAATTTAAAAGAAACAACATCATAGAAAGAAGAAAGTGTAGAAAAAAAGACTGAAAATTTTGACGAAAATACAGATTAAGTACAATCTGTTTAGGGATAATCCTATTCCAAATATCATACATCTTTATAAAGATATTTATATGTCTATATCTATATGTAAAAGATGATTATATCTATCTTTGTATACAGAAAAAGTGATTCTACATACAAATCTATCTTTGTATACAGAAAAAGTGATACTACATACATGTAGACATTCATTTCATTGGTCTTAAAATATTTGCATATACTCATTTTCACAAAATTTAACCTATATTTAAGTCATTTTTATGCATATGGTAAATATGAACCATAATTATTAACTTTCTTGAAAGTACTACCAATATATCAAAAGTAATTGTATTTTTATTTTTAATGAATGAACACAATCATTTTACATGACTTTATATAATCTGAAAGCTTGCATTTTCTGAAAGATAAGTAGGAAAGTTAGCAATTTTCAGCTTTAAGAAAAAAGCACAATAAATAAAAAATGGCATATTGAGTCTTTTCATCGAACATTATAATTGAGCTTTAGATATATTTGGAGTAAAGGAAAACCTACACTATTGTTGTCAGCACTCCTACTGGTTTCAGTGAAAGCTTGCTGATCAGATAAAAGGTGCATTTGCATTATGTTGCTCCTACTTGTAAACACGATATTGTGGTTTGTACTTTATTTTTCTATTGGTATAGAATGGAAAAATAATATATGCACTATAAATTTCCTATTATTCATTTACATTAAATATTTGTGCATATTTTTGGTATAATTATTTTTTAGCATCCTAAAAGGAAAAAAAATCAGCATTAATGGAATATTTTATTACAAAACACAACCAATCAGCAATTACCACTACCATATGTCCAGAATTGTGCTTGGTGGTACAAAATTTACAAACAATTGATAAGAGTTGTTTCTATTGTGAGAGAGTATAATCAAGGACATAGACATTGAACTATTGAAAGATGTCTACAAGAGAATTCATTATATTAGTGAAGAGTGCTTTAGGACTCGAGAGAGAGGAGGCATTCGTGAAATCGGTTGCAATCAGTGAAAAATTCAAGGAGATGATGGATTTAAGCTTGGGTTTTAGGAAGATGTAAGAGCGGCAAGTCATGGAGGTGATTATAAAGGATGGTGAAAGCAGTGCTAGATTGGTACTAGAAAAATATGAATTTGACTCTGTTTACCACTTGCTAGAAATATGACTTTCCTTAAATTACTTAGTTTCCAAGCTTTAACTTCATTATCTATTGAATGAAGATAATTATATCTGGCAGGGTTATTATAAGAAATAGACTTCATGCTTGCTATTTGGTTCACCATCAATAAATGGCAGCTCTAATTAGGAGTTAAACCAGAGGCAGGGATGAGCATTGTGTTAGTAGAGGGCAGTGAGGAGGGGACCAAGGGCCAAAAGAGATTACAGGGGCCACATGAGGAACAGACAATGGCAAAATTTCAGCAGTGCTATGTGGCCATATGAGGGTGGTTCTGGAAATCCAGGAAGGGGCTTAGAAAGCCAAGTGAAAAGTTTGGATTCTTAGGACACAAATGAGAAGAAAGTGGTACCGTAAGTCTTATAATGGCATATGGGGTGAAATGCTATAGAAATAATATTAAATAATGGATTTAAACCAATAGTCTTTTATAGTAATCTCAGTATTATAAAATAAAGGTGGGAGAAATCAGTACAAAGAGGAAGTAAATTTGTTTACTTAGAAGATTATTTGTAGTCATGACTAACATTCAGTGTAGAATTATTAGGAATTAAGTTGTTTTTTTTAAATCACAGAACCTAACAACCCATTGAAAAATATTAATATCATCTTGTTATATATTCTTTCAGTTATATGAATATATATGCTTTAAAAACATAATTATACTCTCTATACTGTGCTATCGGTGCTTTTGTAATTGTCATGCTGTTTCACAGGAAAAACAGTAGACATTGATGGCATTTAGCTTTACAAACTCCAAGGTCCGAAGCACAAGAGGATGGAGAAGGTGATTAAATGTAGAAGTTGAAAGGGAATGCAGGTAATATGGACATACTAGTGAGACATACACATAGAGATATCCTGATACTTGGAAATTGGGCACATTCACTTTGAATCCTCACACTAGGTTTTGTATCCATATGTTTAAAGGTTTCAAGTGGAAGCCAAGGGGGGAAAAAGAGTTCTTCAAGAAAAAGGAACACAGTATGGAGGTCCTCAAAATATTAAGAATAAAATTATCATACAACCCAGCATCCTCTCTTCTGGCTAGCTACCACAAAAATCTAAAATCATTTATCCATAAAGATATATGTACCCCATGTTCACTGTAGCATTATTCATGGAGGCCAAGATATGAAAACAATGAAAGTGTCTGATAGATGATTGGATAAAGAAGATGTAGTACATATACACAATGGGATATTGCTGGGCCATAAGAAAAATGAAATACTGCCATTTGCAACAGCATGGATGGATGTTGAGATTATCACGCTAAGTGAAATAAGTCAGACAGAAAAAGTCAAGAACCATATGACTTTACTGATATGTGGAATATAAAACTTAATGCAACAAAGGAACAAGACAAACAAAGGAAAAAAGAAAACAGCTCATAGACACAGACAATAGTTTAGTGGTTACCAGAGGTAAGGGGGATAAAGAGGTCATAGGACAGGGTAAAGGGGATCAAATATATGGTGATGGAAGGAGAACTGACTGGGTGTTGAACACACAATGTGATATGTAGATGATGTATTACACAATTGTACACTTGAAACCAATATAATTTTGCTAACTAATGCCATCCCAATACATTTAATAATTTTTTTTAAAAATTACTAAACATCAGAAAAAATATAAGAAACATGGAGAAAGAAAAGGAAATGAAGGGTAGATTTTTGGAAAAGATAAAGCACTGGTAAAGACAAGGAAAGTGTGTTACCTGAAAGATCAGGAGATATAGGGTATCAGCATCCCAAAGCCAGACACTTTCGAGAAGTGGGAAAATCAGCAGTAACATTGTCTCAGAAAGGTCAAGGGACATGATAATCGAGAAAAAGCCATTATATCTGACAAAAACCTGTCATTTTGTGACCTTTTGGAGAGCATTTTCAGTAGAGTGGTGGAAGTAGAAACCAGGTTGTAGAAATTAACAAAGGAATTTATCCATAATAAGTGAAGGCAAAGCACGAACTACATTTTTCAGTCGTTTGTTGTTAAAAGGATGCACATGTTATATCCCAGGTAGAGTAAAAGATGTTTGTTGTTTTCATGTTTGTGATAGGGTAGAGTACTCAAGGGAGAGAAAGAGCAAGAAATCAAGAGGGAGATGTTACCTAGGAGAGAACTGCCCCAAATATGAGAAGTGTTGTGATACACAATATAGATGAAGGGAATTAGCTTAATTATGAGGAAGAAAATATTTCCCTGAGCTCTGAGCGAATAATGAAAGGATAGATTAAATTAAAGCTGAATGTATAATAAATAAGACACTCCTGCTATGTGATCTTTTCTCCTAAAATCTTTCCTGTGAAGGTAACCACTAACATGCTTGTTGCCAGACTCAGGAGATACTTTTCTCCTTCATATTATGCTTACCTTCAATGATATTGGACCATATTCAGCATCTCTTATTTCTCAAAAATAAAAAAAGTCATTTTGTGGGGAAAAACTAAACCATTTAACACACACTGTTAAAAATAAAACAACAACATATGACTACATTTTTAAATACTGGAGTAACATTACAACAATTATTTATTTTTGACATAGCATGTTATTGGGTACTAACTTCCTTTGTTTTTACCCCCAGTGAAAATGATGACAAATAGGACATGAATTTCATTAGGTAATTGGAGAATAGCTAAGTGTTCTTTTCGGGAAGCAATGGACATTAATTATATGTAGTAATATAATTAAAAACAAACAAAAAAGACTTGTGTAAGTAATAAGCAATAATTTACCTTTTATCAAGAAAATTAATAATCTTAAACAAATTCTTCAGAGTTCTAGAACTGGATTTCTAACTGCCTAATCAACATCTTCACATGGTTATTCTTCCTGCATCTCATTTTATTTAAAATTGAACTCAGTATCTCTTCCATTGTCTTTTTCTTTTGTTCCTTATCTCAAGAAATGGAACTCATGACTCACCATTTAGTTACATTGACTTACTCTCCTGAGTCATTTACAGGTTCTCTTTCAGAACCCAATATCCAAGTAGGTGCCAATTTATGTCTCCCAAATTTGTTCTCTACTTTTTTTTTCTCTCCTAGTAAGATTCTAGTTCTAGTTCTCATCATCCCTTGCCTGAATAAATATACAAATCCATGACCTAATCAATCACCTTGTTTCCATCTCCTTTTCGAAGACCCACCACAAGCTTATGCTAATTATCTTTTCTGACTAGATATCTACAGGGCACAGTGCTAGGTTTGCCTCCACTGCACGACACTGCCCCCAGTATATTTCTTTGCGTGGTTTCCTTTTGTCAAATCCACCCCTGCCACCCCTCCCCCACACATACATAGACATTATAAGGTATTCAGTTTTAAGAATTCTTTGTATATTTGGTGTCTTTAGAATATTTTCCTTTTACTTTACGTCCAGATCAAAAGCATCTTACCTATTTACCTTGCCTCCAATCTTAGCAACTTACTTTCCCAAACACTCCGTGTTCTTTAGCTATAAACACACACTGTGAGTTCTCCAGCCTTGATTTCTACACATCTTTTTGTCTAGCATATCATGTGGCATTTATGTTTGTTGAATGGGTTTCTTCTAACTTTGTGTCTAAGTTCCTATATTATCTCTGCTGTGAGCTGTGTAGTCTTCTCTAATTTCTGAGGCAGAAAATCACTCAAAAGCCACCATAGCCACAACAGGTCAACAAAATTATCCTTATGAAAAAGAAAGCATTGGTTAATACTTTTTTAAATCTATTTTTGACACATATCTTGGTTTTGAGATATAGCACATACTAAGGCATATATATATTTTTTTTAATGTAGAAGATAAATGGAGGCAGTCTGGTATAGAGGGAGGAAATTTAGGACAATAGATATGGAGTGATTTACAACAAATTACTGAAGTTCTGAGTCTCTCTTTATCTATAAAATTGTTGACACCAATGCTCTCCATGCCAATCTAATAAGTTTGTGAGAATCATATGATATAATGTATGTCAAAGTGTTTTCAAGTATTATGAAAACAAACAAAAACAACATAAATGATTAGGATCTATACCCTTGCTATAGTCCAAGTGAGGTCCTCAATACAACAGCATCAGCATCACGTAGTTTCATGGTAGAAATGTATGATAGAATCTTAGGTCTCTTCTAGAACTGCTGAATAAGAATTTGGGTTTTAAAAGGATGACCAAGTAATTAGTTTACACACTCAAATTTAAGAAGTACTACTGTAGAATTCATAGACATCTATCTTGCTGTATGTATCTCCAGGAAAAGAAAACATCAAGCTTCTCTCTTACTACAAAGTTGGCTAATTTAAAGCAAACACATATTTTTGAATGGCTGCTTTCTAACTAGCAGTGAGGTCTTCACACCTACTGAGCACTGGTTGGCATTGCACTTCCACGGTCTTACTTGAAGAGTGATTTCTAGACATGGTTCATCCCAGAAATTACTGAGGAAACAATCATTCCTTTCTCCTGACAGCAGAGGCAAACGGGCACTGGTCTTACCAGTGCATTCATTTGAGCTTAAAAGAGAGAAAGAAGCCCATATTTTGCTAGAATATGTATGTCAAGGGTAAACTGTCTTTATATTTTTACCATTTGGCTAGGTATTGATACAATGGGTGAGTGACTTAGCCAAAAAAGGACAGTATGTACCCATACCTATCAATTATCTAAGTATCTTTGGCTCCTATTACTTAAGGAATTTGTTTTAATTGGTTACTTAATTCAGTTTATGTCTGTCATGTAGAATTAATACACTGCAATATCTATTTAAAAGTTACCGTAGTAATCTGCAAGAGAAATATGTATATAAACTGTATTAACTGGATCTTTTAACAGAATAGATAGATAAATAGGAGAGAGTATGTATTTTCTCTCTCTCTCTCTCTCTCTCTCTCTCTCTCTCTCTCTCTCCTTTTGCTCACACACACACACACACACACACACACACACAACCACTCACAAACTCTACCTAAATACTTTATATATATATATAAAATCTTTACATCAACCAGAATGCATTGAATATGCAAGGCTTCTATAAATTTCAAAAATAATTAAATCTCAATTTCATTAACCAGACTACATTACGGTCAAATCAATGACTAACTTCAATTCAATCAGTAATTATTGAATTCCTACCATATATTAAATACTTTCCAGATTTTAAGGACCATAAAGATAAATGACTTAAACTCTCCAGAAATATATTGTATCAAAACAGAGATCACTAGAAAAAGAGCTAATATCAACAAACAAGGAAAAAGTAATTAAAATCAAACAAAGAAAAGTTGTGCAGAGTGTGCTTTGTGAACACAGAGGAAAGTTATATTTCTCCAGAACTTTGGTTCAAGGAAAAACTTCCCAAGGAAGAAGACACAGGAGTAGTCTTAGAGGTTCGGTAAAGATTAGTTGGGTGAAGATTAGCCAATTGAAGAAAGTCTGGATGGGGGTTCCAGACAGACAGATAGCACAGCAGAAGCCGGCTGGTGGTGGGACACAGTGAGGAGCACTGAGGCTGCAAGGATTTCACCTTCACTTCAGCGCAGTGTGAGTAGAGGATAGGAGTAGGTAAGGCTAGAGGGCAACAGCAACAGAAAGCCATGGCTTCCCGAGAAAGGATCGTGTCCTTTTCCTAAAGGAAATTGGGAACAATTGAAAGTCTTTAAGCAAAATGAGATACATCTTAAATTAGAATTATAAATTGTTTATTCTGGCTAATCACAGAGATTGAAAATAAAGAGGATACTAATAGCTTCAGGAACTCAGTTCTGGGGCATTAGACTATTGCACTGAAACCTCTAGGGTTAGTAGAAGATCTTTAAGAGCATCAGTAGGAAGACAAGGAAGAGAGCTATTAGAGAAATATTTAGGAAGTAAAATTGCTGTAATTTGTGGAGAGGATCAGAAAAACCCAGGGTAACTCCCAGGTTTCTGTCTTGGAGTAGTATGGACAGTAGTGTCATATACTGTGGTTGAAATTGTCAAAAAAAAAAAAGGTGGCAGATTTAGAAAAAGGAAGCTAAATCGGTTATGTAAATTTTTGAGAATACACATTTTTACTGAGCACTTATAATATGCTAGGCAATATGCTAAGTGCAAACACACATTGGTAAACACAGTCAAGTTCCTATCCTAGAGTTTATCACCTAATTGGGATGTGGGGAGAGGGACGTTTTGCATTAGAGCTACCTGTGAGATGTTCATTTAGGAATGTTCATCAGGCACCTGGGGAGAATACGTAGTAGATTTGGGAGTTCCCAGCCAAGACGCGCTGGCTGAAATGATGAGAACTATTGACATCTACCAAGGGAAGTGTGACGAAGGAAAAGGCCAAGCAAGGACTGAGAAGCAAACCAAGAAGAACACTAATATTTAATGAGTCGATAGAGGAGAAGGAGACCCTGATAAATTAAGAAACAAACAAACAAAAACAAGGGGAAATTCTCGTAGAAGCTAGAGAAACCAGGGAGGAAAATATTCCAAGTAAGAGAAAGCTGTCAAAGTGCTAAATTGTAGCAGAAATGTACAGTAAAATAAAGACCAAAAAACACTTATTGGAATGTATAATGTGGAGCCATTGATGATCTTTTGAGCAGTTTCAGTGGAGCTAAGTTAGAGGAAGACCCATTTAGTTTTACTGTATTTACTAAAGTTTGAAGCATTTAGTTGGAGATCAGGAATCAGGGCCAGAAAACACGCTTTATATACTTTATATATGTTATAGGCTTTTATTTTAAAATCTTGTCTGAAAGGGAAGAGTGCATTTAGTTAGGAAAATAACAAGGCAAAATAAAAAGAGGGAGATGTGACTGACACCAGAGATTATAGGGCAAATGTTTCCTGATCTGTCAAACAGAAATATAATAACAACTGTCTTTACAAGTTTACAGTGTTGCAGTTTCTATAAAAGGCAATAAAACATGAAAAAATGCCAGAAATAAAGATCAAATGGATCCCAAGATTACAAAATTCACAGTATGACCTGACTTCTTTCAACATATCAATAATGTCACTCACATACTCAATTTGACTTGTAAGGCAGTGCGCAAAAGACTTACAATGTTGCAAATTGTTCTCTTCAACTTCAAAGTAACCTTAAATGTAGTGTACCTTCCTCTTGCCAGCTTATGCTGAATATAGTTTATTACCAAAGATAGATCCTCAAGTATATTATTACCATTCTATTCTCAGAATAAAAGATGGAGGGTTTCTTATTCTGTTAAATGAGGAAATTGGCCTTATGAGGGATACTGTAAGTGTTAAAATATTTCATTTAAAATGCTTATCATGGTTCTGGGCACAAAATACATATTTAACATGTTAGGTATAAAGGATACTAGTTAGTATATGAAATAACAACTTCACAGAATTAAAATATTGTGCAGTCTTTACAATCTGAAAGAGACCCACATTGGCAATTTGGCTTATGAAAATGGAAACAAATTTTATTTTGTGGGAAAAAAGATATAACCGTTTTTATTCTGAACTTTTGAATGTTAACCCCTTCTGTACTAAAATCTTCTCTTTTATATTTCTAATGGTGACTTCAGTACTGTAGTCTTGAAAATTTTTCAGAGATTGAGAAATGAAATATTTCTTAGCCCATTCAATCAGTCAATCACATCCAGTCCCATTAGTAGCTTTTGAATCAGTCTATGACAGGTACAATTTTTCTCAGCTGGTTGAAAATAGAGATATAGGCTCTGGAGATTCTAGGAAATTCCTCTTCATTAAGAGAAAAAAAGAAGAAGAAGGATAGCTTCATTTAAAATTACTAAACTCTACGCATGCATTAGTGTAAACAAAGTATTATTAGCCAATATATAGATAGTTCATCTTACTATTTCTTTAAAGGATCTATTTCAGACTCTGAAAAGTCATAATTTTTAGTTTTCATGCTTTCCTCAGAATGATTTTCTTCCTTCTGTAGTTTATGGGAATCAAACAAAAATGGTCTTTTGTGCCTTTTTAATACAATTTTCATTGAAAATCCCCCTTCCTAATTGTAACTCTATTTAAAAACTAATTGAGAAAGGTGGTAGTAATGAGATTTGAATTGAGATCTTTCAGGGTGGCAAAAGCAATGCACTAGAGAAGGCTTTATTATTTGCCACAGAGGAAGTTGATGGTCTGGCTTTTCTAAAATAAGAAAAACTCAGAAGCTTTTAAGACACTTGCCTGTGAAGAGGTCAACTAGTTTAGAGGTTTCTGTTTGCAGGCTAATTTGTGAGTTAACCGAATAGAATATTCCAAAATTTACAAGAAACTAGTTTTCCCATGTTTACATATTGCTACTTTATATCTTCTTTGCTATTCTAAAATATGCTAGTTTCACTAGTTGTTTGAATCTATTTTCAATCTCCATTTTTTTCTGGCTCTTATGACTAAACATGCTCTTATGTTATTGGAAACACTCAGTAGATCATCCAGTTTTTAAAATAATGCTCTTAGCTCAAGTATTCATTTTTCTTTTTCGACTTAGTGGATCAACACAATGATATTTATATTAATATATGGAAATATTTTACAAGCCTGTGATGAAGTCTTTCACATTTGTGATGCTTAAAAGAGGGTTGGTATTTAAAAATTAAGTCATATTCCACAGGGAAGTGTTTCAAATGCCTCTTTTGGACAAACATGAGAAATCTTCCCTTTTCTTTCATATGCTATTCAACTTTAGCTCTTAATAACATGAAACAGCTTAAGAAAGGAAAATGTGACCATTTATTTGGATGTAGTAGAAAAGAAAAATATTAACTACCATCTCTTCTATTTTCATATCCCTGGTTTCAGAACAAAACACTCTCAAGCTCAGGAATTGAGATTGATGTGGCCAAAAACAAACATGGCAGAAAAAGAGGTAGAGTTGGGGGCATCCGTACTGCCACTTTGGACAAGCTCATCAAGGTTCAAACATTTTACCTTGCTCTTCTCCTCAAAAACTCTCCTTCTTCACTCCATGCCCTAACCAATGCCTTAAACTTTAATTGGGCTTATATTATAGTAGGGCTCATTTTTTATTGCCTCATTTCTTTGCCCATTTAGAGGATCACAATGCGATGGAGAGCTGTTTAGGGTACTATAGTTTAGTATATCTTAATAATTAAGATATACTGTTTCAGGCGGTGCTAATCAATTGAAAATGATGTTCAATGAATTTTATATTCTTGACCAAAACTTTTTAATAGTCATACTTAAACATGGTATAATTTTCTCCCTTTCTTTGATGAAATAAACATACCAATATTAATGAGAAATCCCATATACAAACTTAGGCATGTTTTATTTTACATACATCAAAGCAAGGTGAACACAACACAATTTTCAAAATCCTCCTATGTAGAGGAAAAAAAGGAAGATTTCTGTCGATCTGTTTGAATGAAGGGCCACAGAGCTAAAATAACTCTTTTTTGCAACCCCTTCTTAAATATATTAGCAGCATCTTTGATGAGTAGTTAGTGGAAGTGTGTTTAGTGTATGCATGACTCAATAAAGGAACCCTCCATGTATATAGAGTTTCCACTTTTTCATTAAAGACAATTATTGTTGTCTATGTGTGAGACAATGAACAATGATTAGAATACTAAGATGACTGTTACAGTCCATGCCTAGTGAAATTCAGAACTTATGTAGAGAAGACAAATGAGTAAATAATTACAAAGTATTGCAAATAATTACAATGTACAGGGATAATGGCTTACATAGGAAGCTGAGAGTAGAGGCTGGAAGATTCTCAGGAAAGGCTTCCAGAGGAGACAACAGTTGAGCTGATCCACCCCCCTTGTTTTCCATTAAATTTATTGGGGTGAAATTGGTTAGTAAAATTATATAGGTTTCAAAAGTACAATTCTATAATACATCATCTACTTATTGCATTGTGTGTCTACTACCCAGTAAATGAGCATGGTATGGTAAAGAGTTGTAAGAACAGGAAAAAGATGTCAAGTGAGAGGAAATAGGGGAATAAAAATTATATACTTGAGGCTATAATGTAGGCAGAAACTGAGGAGGAAAATGAAATACAAGTGGGCAACTGGATGTACACTCAAGATATATTTAGGACATATAATCAACAGGACTCTGTGAACAATTGAATAGGGACAGCAAAGCATGGAGAATACTTTTAAATGACTTCCAGCCACCTGTTTAGAATTGTAGGCAGACTGTGATATTATTTACCAATATAGGGAATGTGTTTGGAGGAGAGAATGATAGTTCATGAGTTCAATTTTAGATTAAGTTTGAATTTCTTGTAGGGTATTTATTTATTTTTCTTTATGAAGTTAGATACAAGGGTCAATGATGAGATAAACTCATGTATCCTTTTATATTATGTTTTCCCCGTTTTTTTCAAAGGATATATGTGATATCTGAAATTGATATCCTTTTCTATGCCCTTTGAAGGAGATGCTCCTAGCATGGCATTTTAGCCAAATCTAATTTTTATGACTGTGACCAAAATTATATTTGTCCATAAGAATTAAGTTTCAATTAATAGGTAATTGAATTGAATTTTGATAACTAAAAGATTAGAAAAATGCATAAACATGTAGCTGAGTAATAATGGCATTTAGTAAAATGTAATAATATTTCTGATCTGATTCAAGCATCCCATAAAACTCTTTATGATATTTTCTTTCTTCCTCCAAATGGCTTGCTTCAGTATACATGACACAAAGTTTAGTTTTTAATCTTCAAGTTGATTTAAAAGGTAGAGTGCCTGTTAGATAGTTCTTTCTGGCTAAGATATATATCTACAGTAGACCTAACATCCGCTCCTTACTAAATAGCTGTATAAATAGATATATTATATTTGGAACAGACTCACTGGTCTTAAGAACAAGATTTGTTAATCTGCCCTTAGACTTAAATATGCTTCCACAACAGAAAATCTATCTGGAGTTGAGTAAAGAGACTTACTAAAGAGCAATAAAGCCAAAAAGAATTAATGCTGCAATATTTGAGGTTGATTTTTATCTAAACTTGTGTCTCCCTAATAAATTATTTATTATTTAGGTTTAAATTAATATTTGACACAAATTATATAATTTTAGACCTGGGCAAGATCTTAGAAATTATCTAACTTCCTCCATTTCTTTTCTTTTTGGAAAAGAAGAATCAAGCAAGTTTAATGGCTATGTCCAGGTTCCACAGCAAATGAATGTTCAAGTAAGAACCAGACCCAACCAAGATCTCTTATCTATTGCTTGTCCTCACATACTACGTAATAAATAACTTCTGATTATAGTAGGTCAAATTTTTCTTGTATTTTGCAATTTTCTTTCTATATAGATAGATAGGCAGATAGATAGATAGATAGATAGATAGATAGATAGATAGATAGATAGATAGATAGATAGATAGATAGATAGATATAGATATATACAGGATATTATTTTATATACACAATTTTAAACTATTATTTTTATCATTATATTTTAGAAGTTTTACTCTTAATTTCTTTTGTTTTACTTCCTTTTTTATTCATCAGATATGACCATGTTTAAAAGGCTATGAATTGTAGGGATAGAAATAGAAAATATGGTATTAACAGTTTGTTTTTTAATACAATTCAAGAAATTTTAAGCAAATACAAAAAAATATAAAAGCTATAACAAAAACATAGAAAAACTGTAATCCCTATAAGTAAATACATATATATATGTATGTATATATATATATATGTTTGGATATATGTATGGATATACATCATTGTTATATTTCTACTTACTATTTGAAACATATTCCATGATCTACAGACAATTACTACATCTATGAAAAGATCAAAATTACAATGATTTGGTTTCCTTTGTAGAAAGAAAGAAATTATTGTGTTATATGAATTTGATTTCACATCACACCCTTTATATATCTCAATACCAAACATTTGAAGAGAATATTACTGTCATCTATATTGAAAAGTTGATACACTATAATCAACACAAGCATATTCTATTTTTAGCTTTATCCATTTGTCTCAGTAAATTGAAAGCTAGCTTTCTGACTCTATGCCTTATTTGCTGAAATACAACATACACAATTAGCTGTAAAATAGCCATAGTTATTTTTTCTCTTTTTTTTTTTTTTTTTTTTTTTTTTTTTACGAATGGTAACAAATGTAGCCATGGTTATTAAATAGTGTTCTCAAAATTCAATATGTGTTAGATAGACCTGAAAGACTGGGCCCACTCCTAGAGTTTCCAACTGTGGAGATCTGAAATAAGGCTGAGAATTTACATTTCTGACAAGTTTCCAGATGACAACCACTGCCTTGCAGAAGTCTCCTCCAACGAACAATCTATACTTGTCCTTATTACTGACTAAATATGGACCTCAGGGAACTTAGACCATGCATAGACAGACATATGCATATGCTTCATTCATTCATATATCTGCAGATGCGTTTACCTGTGAAGTTTCATCAGAATTACCTGGATAAGGTACCAAAATATGAAAAGATGCATTGAGGTAATAATTCATATTACCACCATCACCCCAACCCAAGCCCAGGCATCCCAGCACAGAAAGAGACACCATCCCTGTGGGAGAAGGAGAGTGAAGTGTGTACCTCACTTCACCACAAATGCCAGTGCTCACCTGTCCCAGAACCAGGCCAATGCTTGAGTCCCTACGTGGATTCTGTGTCACGAGGATTCTGGAGAGCTCTCACAAACCCAGGCCATTGGCTCATCCTGGCATTGGGTGGCTCCCACAGACCCAACCTTTAGGCTGGCCCCCAAGACTCAAGCCTGTAGGCTGGCTCCTACAGACCCAGACTACTGGCCCACCCTAACATCTGGCTGCCCCCTGCAGCCCCAGCCTCTAGGTTGTCTCCTGTGGAACCAGCTTCCTAAACTATCCCAGTAATGGCCTGGCCCCTGTGACCTGGATGCCAAGCCCACCCCAGTGGTCTCCAGCACATGTTTCACCACTGTGGACAGAGGATCCAGGTCCACTCACATGGAGACAAGTTCCAGATTCATCACTGCAGACTTAAGTACTTGCTCTAGTGAACCCAGGCTCCAGATCCACCCCCACAGACCACACCAGGTCTACTTACCTCCTGATGCAGGCACAAGATCTCCCTGCCCAGGGATGCCAGCAGCAAACCACCCATGGATACCACTAGACAACCCTCTCAGAATCTCTGGATAGGTTGACTGATGAAGGGCTTTGACTGCCAAAGCCAGTCTATGGAGACTGTCAGAGTATTTATTTCCTCAAATATGCAGGCACCAGTACAGAGATATAGGTATCATGACACCACCATAGGAAACTAAGCTTCAGTGGTTGACCCTAAAGAAATGAAGATCTATGAACTGTCAAATAATTCAGAATAATCCTCTTAAAGAAATTGAGTGAACTACAAGAGAAGACAGAGAGAAATCTAAATAAAATTAGGAAAATTATGCATAAAAAATGATAATTTCAACAAAGAAATAGGAACCATTAACAAAAAAAGAAATTCTAGAGTTGAAGAATATGATGATTAAACTGAAGAATTTGATAGACTTTAACAGACTTGACCAAGCAAAAGAAAGAATTAATGAATTAGATTATAGGTCATTTGAAATCATCCAGTCCGAGGAGCAAAAAGAAAAAGAAAAAATTAAAGAAAGCCTATGTGAATTATGGAATACTATTTTTAAAAAAAAATTATACAGAAGGATAAGAGAGAAAGGGGAATAAACTTTTATAAAGTAGTAATGAGTGAGAACATCCCATTCTGAGGAGAGATTTGGATATCCAAGTTCATGAAGCTTATAGACCATATCAAAGTTTCACTCCATAACAAGCTTCCCCAAGGCACATTATAATTAAATGGTCTAAAGTCAAAGACAGATTTTTAAAAGCAGAAAGAGAAAAAAATTTACATATGAGAACCCCCGTAAGTCTGTAAGTGAATTTCTTAGTAGAAACCTCACAGACCAGAAGACATTGAGATGACATATTCAAAGTGCTGAAATAAGAAGTGCCAACTAAGAATACTTTACCCAGCAAAGTTATCTTTCAGAAATGAGGAGAGATACTTTCCCAAGCAAAAATTGAGAGAGTTATCACCATTAGACTTGCCTCACAACACTATCTTGTGAAGATATCTGTACATCCATGTTCATTTTAGCATTATTCATAAGAACCAAGATATTGAAACAACCTAAGTGTTCATCAGTGGATGAGTGGACAAAAAACGTGGTATGTATAGACAATGGGATATAATTAACCCATGAGAAAGAAGGAAATACTGACTTTTAGGACAACATGGATGGTCTTTGAAGGTATTATTCTAAGTGAAATAAACAAGAGAAAAGCAAATTCTGCATGTTCTCACATAGATGTGCAATCTGAAAAATCCAAGCTCATAGAAATAGAAACAGAATGGTGGTTGCCAGGGGCTGGGAAGTGTGGAAAATGGGTTGATATTGGTCAAAGGGTACAAACTCTCAGATATAAAATTAATACTTTCTGGGGATCTTATGAGCTGAATGGTGAGTTTAAAAAAAACAACTGTACTGCATACTTCAGTTACTAAGAGAGTAGATCTTAAATGTTACCAGTACAAAGAAATGCTACATATGTGAGGTAATGGATGTGTTAACTAACCTTATTGTAATCATTTTGCAATATATACATGTATGAAATCATCTCAAGATGTACACCTTAAACTTACATATGCCGTATGGTAGTTATATCTCAGTAAAACTGGGGGAAAAGAATATTTAGATTTTAGTGGTAAAATGTCACTATTGTGGACCTCTTAGCACTCCTCTTTATGTGCTTTTTATCCACTGATTGTTAATAAGGCATTACAAACTCTGCTTTACATGCACTGTATCATGCAAATGTTCATTTTATTCCTCTAGGACAATATTTTTCACACTTAAGTGGTCATCAGAAGTACCTAAGAAAGCTGTTAAAAAAAGAATTGCTAGACCTCACCCTCAAAGTTTCTGATTCAGTAGATATGGGGTAAAGGCCAAGAATTTGCATTTCTAACAACTTCCCAGGTGAAGCTGCTGCTGCTGCTGCTCTGGGAAACCTCAGTTTAGGACCTTAACTGACAAGAACATTTCAGAGGGAAAACATTTAAAGACATAATACACATACATACCCTGGGTGGTTTGTAAAGACTGCTGTCTTTATTTTGGAATATAAGGAACCATTCAGATGATTTCCAAAATCCCTTCAATTTAAAAATCTCCTCAATTATACAAATCCCCTGGATCCTTTAAGGTCTTACTGCTCCTGTATCAGATTCTTACCTTGTGTTAAAATTTAATAGATTTATCTAATGATACTCTGTATTAAATTACCTAAGTAAAATTTTTCCCAATGTCTTTATATGCATTATATGCCTAAAATAATGTGACACTTATGAATTTTACAAAATTCAAATTTATGATAATCATCTGAATTGTCTTGACAAGATTAAAGTATAACAAATCTTTATGGAGGGAACTGATTTGTTCATTAGATGCAATATGAAGCAGATTCTGTGATATAATGAACCATATTATGAATTTTTGAATACATTTCATGAAAGTTCAGTTTCCTACTCTACTTTTGTATTTTCTTTTCCTAGTGTTAAACTTCAAAGTCAAAATAACCTCATAATGAATATGTTTTAAGGAACTCTTGATTGGATTCTGGCACGTGTCTGTCATCTTGTAGAGGTAGTTAGAAAGTTTAAGACAAATACAGTAAACAGATAAGGTTACTTCATTAATAAATTAATATAGTAATTTTACAAATATTTATATATGTTTAAAACATGTTAAAGCTATCTGTGGGCATGCGGATCACCAAGATTATTAAATGAAATTATTCCACTATGATCAGTGTTAAACAATTAATCACTTTAGAAAGAAATTTGTTATGAAGCAGATTATTTTAATCCTTTCTTGACACCACTCTAACAATTCCTGGACCAAAATTATTACCAGGCTTAGCTGTGTAGATCTATGTTCAGCATAGACCTCTGGCTGTTGATACATGTATAAAATCTGAAATGTAATGTTACTTTGACAGTAAAAAATCTGTATAAATAACTTATTAGTAAATTAGATAATGTATTAGTGTATCTGAAATAATTTATTAGCAGATCAAATAATAATTTGATACATCAGAAAAATAAAATATCTAGTGGCATAACACAGAGAGGTGTATTGCTTTTTTTCTTTGTTTTTATTTGTATTTTTTGCCTGGAGCGTAGTGAGTTGATATCAGTTCAGTAAGACATACTTATTACTCACTGTAAAAATAAAGAGAAAACAAATGATAATAATGCAAGTGACATAGTTCCAGGGTCATGAACTCGAACTAAATGCCAGAGGTAATTGAGACAGTTGCCTAATTGTTGCAGGAATAAGTTAAGATTTATTATTCAAATCCAATTCAATGTTTAACAGGATTCCACTAAAAGCCTTCACTGCAACCACCTCAATAATTTAAAAATAACAAGTTAAACTTAGAAGAGAATATTAGAACAACATATACTTAAAGTTAACAATTCTGTTTACTAGGAATTTATATATCCACTTACTTTATTTTTCAAGTTTAAGGTATCTTGCTAAGATATATATATATCTTTGTTTCCTTAGTTATTAATTTACCCATGTACTGGAGCTGAATAACAGTCCTTCCTAACTTCAACATCTGCCCTATCAACAGCAAGGATCTCATGGCCTTAGAGTGAGGCATATACCCCAGCAAAATTCTAGTGAAAAGCTTCTAGTCCAAATTTGCACTCAATTGCTAACATACACTATTTGCATAGTAGGGATTTGTTTAATTCAGTCCACATATGTTGTTGATAAATTGTGATAAGCCAGGAGCCATGCTAAGCGTTGGAAACACCACAATCCCTGCTTATATGGAAGTTACAAGATATTAAAGGTGATAATAAAGCAAACAGATATTTAAAGAAAGTTTTTTTAGTTCTAAGGTAAAGATAAGGAAAGAATACTATGGGGCTATGAAAGGTGAACTGAGGGATTAAGAGAAAACTGTTTATTTGGCTGGGAAGATCTAAATAACAAATGGGATTTAGCCAGTTGAAGAAGGAGGAAGAATGTTCTATACATATAAGATAGCCCAAAGGCAAAAGAGACCATATGCTGGTTTTTACAAATATAATACTTCAGTATGGCTGGAATGTAGAATATAAAATGGTGAACAGAGAGAAGAAGGTGATGAGATAAGCAGCAATTATGTTCATCAATAACCTCATTGACTAGGCAGAGGCAGTTGGAGTTAATAATGAAGGTACATGCTTTAGGCTGAGATGTGATATGTGGAATGACTAGACAATATTTTCTAGAAAATCTTTCTGGCTACAGAGTTGAAAGAAAAGTGATGGGAGAAAGCATGTGTTTTCGTGATCAATTTGAATGTTCTTGGTAATTATGGCGACATGCAGTGGTGGACTGGCATAGTGTTTTAATTTCCTAGGTCTGTCTGTGGTAATAAGTGCCACAAACTGAGTGCTTTCAAACAATAAACATTTATTTTCTCGCAGTTTTACATACAAAAGTCTAAAATCAAGGTGTGGGCAGGACCCTGCTCTCTTTGAAGGTTCTAGAAGATAACCTGTTCCACGTCTTGCTCTTAGTTTCTTGTATCGCCAGCAATCCTTGGTGTTCCTTGGATTGTAAATGCATCATTCAATCTCTGCCTCTGTCATCACATGGTGTTCTCCCTTTGTTTCCTTACATAATTTTCCCTCTGTACATTCAATTTCTGTGTCTCTTCTCCTCTTTTAATGACACCAGTCACATTGGGGTAGGGCCCACACTAATGACCTTGTCTTAATTTATTTGCAAAGACCCTATTTCCAAATAAGTTCACATTTATAAAGTACTGAATGTGAGGACTTCAGCATATATTTTGGAAGAACACAATAAAAAACCCATTAACACAGAATATAAAGAGAACAGCAGAATAATTAGAGAGCTGTTATGGGACCACAGTTGAAATTGAATTTGGAAATAAGTAACTATGGGGTAGGGCATGTGAAGAACCAACTCTGAAACCTAGATATTAGAATTAGTAAGCTTCATGAAAATACATAGTTGTCGAGTATTTATCACAACTCAATGATAGAAATGTGTAGAACATTTAAGTCACGATTTTTTTTAACCAGACTGTGCTTCAAGAGCATAATTAAACACCCTTATATTTGCACACAACTTGTGTTGGTATGTTTGTGTGTTGTGTGTGTGTGTGTGTGTGTGTGTGTGTTGTACCTGTTTCTTAGGATTATGTCCATATATTTAATTAAATTCTGGAAAAGAAACACAATTGGTCAATCCTCCAAATATCACTGTATAGAGTTCCAATAACTGATTTTATACTTACATTTAGACAGAGTACATAACTATATAAAGTGCCACATTGATTGGACCCAAAGTAACATTTCTTTTATTGAACTTACTTGGTATGGTGTCATTGGTATATGTTGAGAGCAGTCGGTGGATTTCTGTGAAAACTATTACATATTTAGGGTAGGAATATTGTTCACGATGTTGTTTACTATATTATACAGTCTTTCCCCCTCCCCTGGAATCCATAAAAGATTTTCATCTCAGATATCATTACCAGCAATTGTTATGCTTCTCTTAAACAACTTATTTGTTTATATATTAAAACATTGAGAATTATATAACTGATTGCACTTTTTATCTTTGCCTGACTGGCAAATTGTTTTGCTAAGTCAAAGATAGTATGCAGTAATTTTAACATGCATTTTGTATTCAAATGTAATTCCTGAATTCCTATGTTTTCCTACCTTCATTTTTCATTGATCCATTTGTTTATTTATTTACTTTCTTTTGTTTTCATCAATTATTTTATTTATTTATCGAATGACCAAACAATAATTGAGTACCTACCATGTGACCATGTATTAGGCATTGTAGCAATTCTCTGGATTCAGTGATGGATACAAATGCTCTCTGTTCACAAATATCTCACAGTCTAGAAGAGGAAGCTTTCTCTTAAGTTAATATTTATGCTAGATTGTGATTAATATAATGATCAAGAGATCAAAAAAATAATGTTGTCACATAAAGGGAAAATCAATCCAACCAACATCAGATAAGGAAGAGCTACCTGTTCTAAAAAACAGGTAGCTGAGCTGAGCCCTAAGTAAAAATTAGCCAAATAAAAAGCAAAGAAAACGAAACTCAGATGAAAAAAATAAAAAATGTAAATAAATGGAGACAGAGTCCATTTTTGTAGATGCAATATTACTTAAGATGTCAGTTCTTCAAATTGACCTATAGATTCAATGAAATTCCCATCAAAATTCCTGCAAGTGATTTTGTGGATATTGACTGATTCTAAAGTTTATGTGGAATGGGAACAATCTAGAATAACCAACACAATACTGAACAAAAATAACAAAGTTGGAGAACTAACACTACCTAACTTCAACACCTACTATAAAGAGCTATAGTATTCTTTCCATTATTTCCTTCCCTGATCTCTGGCAGTTTTCTACCATGCATATACTTGTCAGTGTTCATCTGAAGACTTAAGGAGGTCTTCCAAAATTATCCAGGACTTTCTTTATCTCTCTTTTTCTTCTTAGTACAGCTCTCTACTTTACGTTACTCTGACTTATGTTCTCTAGTTGTCTTGGCCTTTCCATGTTCCTAGCTCCATCTAATCAACTCAGGTCTGTTCTCCATGTAACTTTCTCAAGGCATTAAGGTAGAACAGTAATGGGGCACACATCATTTGTTACCCATAATTTAAGGATCACTATTCTTTGTTGTATGATGTTCATATCTTTACAACCATTGTTTTATGTACTTTTGTCTGTTTTCTATAGTTTCAAATGAGAAGATTAATCAGGTCTATTCCACTAGAAGTAAAAGATGCCAGGACAGTTTTGAGAATAAAGAGGGAATATTAATATTTATTCTATTATAATAGAATTTTTATGTGCATTTGTATGAGAAGCCAAATGAACAGAGATTTAGAAAGGAGAAAGAGATCAGTATAGTTAGATATGTTCATTGGTCTTGGAAAGTAGGGGAGAATTGGTGATCAGAGTGGCCTGATGAATAGAATGGTGGGAATAGATTATGTAACTTTCTAGATTACATAATCTAGAAAGTTCTAGATTAGTGAATCGATGATTAAATGGGATTCAAGAAGTGAAAAAGGGCACATAAAGCTTACATTCTTAAGAAACTGAGTTGAGCAGTGAGGGAAGGGTATTGGATGGCATTCTAAGAGAATACAGAATCAAAGGAAGATTTTTTTTTAATTTTTATTTTTACTGTCAAAATCTTAGTTGAGATAAGAAAAGAAATAAAATTAAAACTGACTACAGATATGGCAGAGATTGGCAAACAATGGCCTATAGACTAGAAACCAGTTTCTGTAAACAAAGTTTTACAGGAACACAGCTATTCCCATTCATTGACTTACTGTTAATGGCTGCTTCTGTGCTACAACAATAAAGTTCAATAGTTGCAACAGAGATAATTATGACCCCAAATTCAAAAATATATACTATCTGATCTCTTACAGTGCATTTACCAACCTCTGCATTAGGGTCCCAGCATGCCATGAAAACTTGATATATTCCTAGTCATAAGGAACTTCAAATTCAGCAGCAGTCACTTTTAATATATTATACTGGGACAAATAGCATATTAATAATGTTAATGGAAAATAATAGTCTCACATTCTTTCATCTTGTGCAATGAAGGGTTAAAAATAATGTCTCCAAATAAAACCATGTGTCCTTTCTTAATATTAGATTAAAACGTTAACATTGCACACATGAACAAATTACGTTTAATGGTGTAATAAAATTAAACTTAGCTTTATTATTTAAAATAATTTTTCAATTAGTAACTTGGCATGGCCATTAATCATATATCTTGTAGAATTTCAATAAAGAATAATAGCTTCCGTGTTTCCCTGAAAATAAGACCTAGCTGGACAATCAGCTCTAATGCGTCTTTTAGAACAAAAATTAATATGACTTTGTATTATATATATTATATTATATTATATTATATTATATTATATTATATTATATTATATTATATTATATTATATACCCAGTCTTATAGTATAGTAAAAGAAGACCAGGTCTTATATTAATTTTTGCTCCAAAAGACTCATTAGAGCTGATTGTCCAGCTAGGTCTTATTTTCTGGGAAACACGGTAGGTTCTATATGGTTTGATTTTGATATTCAAATTTATAATGTTCTATCATATTCAATGTCAATTAAATAAGAATTGAATGACTAAGTCTTTAATAATTTTTTTTAACTTTGTCTAGGTAAGGAAGTCAAGCCTAAGCCTCCACGTATGTTGTGTGTATAAATAAATAAATAAATAAATAAATAAATAAATAAATAAATAAATAAAACAAATCTTAAATGCATGCTTTAATCATCCTATGATTCCATTGTTGAGTATTTTGCTTAAAGTTAGAGCTTCACTATTTTGTGTAGACAATGTACCTATTTCCTAAATGTATTTCTGAGAACCTACTATGCTAAAGTTTTCCTTCATCCTTTATTCACTGGAGGTACAAATGAGTACCTTCAATTAACTTTTCATTAAAAATCTTAGTTCACATTGTTACTTTTTTCTCCAAATTACTCCTATTGTGATTGATAATGAGGAACCATTATTTGTCTGTTTGTATTAATTTTCTGCAAGTATAAGAAGAAAATTAATATGGCTTATTAAAAAACAATGAATAATATGTAAATGAAATATGCATGAGTATGGGAAATATATCTTTATATAATCAACAGTATTATTATTTATCTGTATTTTTAGAGCCACAAGTAAAAAAGGAAGACAAGCCAGGTATGTGAATTTTATGTATAGATTCATACTTGTAATTCCATATTTATAATGAATAGCATAATATGAGTATATCTTTGCAAATGTTGGGTCCTAGTGTAAATATTATACCAAAATTTTATCCTTCATCACCTTTTTAAAATAAAGCAAACATGCTACATATTTTGTACTATGTGTTTCTAGGGGGAAAAAAAACAAACTACTTATATAGGTGAGACTGCTCAGAAATTTATATGGTTCAGAAAAAAACAATTGACTAATAGAGCTCAGTTTTACAAAAACACTACTTTTGCTGATTATATTTGCTGATTATAGGACATAAATATCGTCAAAAAAAACCCTGCTCTCACTTTTCTCCTTTTTGGGGGCTCCTGAGTGATTGAATATTTTTGAGGGCTGTAGTAGTCCGCAGAATCTTTTTTAAAAGAACAAAGAGCAATCAAATTCCCAAAACCCTTAAAATTTTGGTTCATGTTCCCTAACTGTATTAGGATTGTAAGGCTGCTGTAATAAAATATCATAAACTCAGTGACTGAAACACAGAGATTCATTATCTCATAGTTCTGGAAGCTAGACGTCCAAACTCGAGGTGTCAGTAGGGCCATGTGTCCCTTGAAACCTGTAGGGAAGAATCAATACATGCATCTTCTGGCTTCTGGTATTTGCCAGCAATCTTTGGTGTTCCTTGGATTATACAAGCATCACTCCAATTTCAGCCTCTGTTGTCACATGGACATCATATCTCTTTGTGTCTCTATCATCATACCTTTTCTCCTCTTCTTATATGGACAACAGTCATATTGGATTAAGGACCTACCCTACTCCCATATGACAAATTCTTAACTAATTCCATCTACAATGACCCTATTTCCAAATAAGGTGACATTCTGAGTTAGTGGGGGTTAGAACTTCAGCATGTCTTTTTGGAGAACACAATTCAATCCATAGAGGTCTGCTTTCTGCATCCTGCATCCCCCCCATTCATGTCCTTCGTATGGTGCAAAACATATTCACCCCATTCTACAGTCCTTAAGTCTCATCCAGTTTATCAACTCTCTATTCAAATTTTTTTCAATTCAAAAAGTCAAAAATCATTATATGTAAAAAAATTATGGGTGACTGAGAGGGTATAATTTTTCCTGCAAAAAAGTTCCCTCTGTGAAACTAAAAAACCAAAAAACAAATTACTGCTTCCAAAATAAAATAGTGAGATAGCCACAAGATAGACATTGCCATTCCTAAAGGGAGAAATTGGAAAGAAAAAAAAAAAGAGGTCACACGTTCCAAGTAAATCCACAACATAGCAGGGAAAATTCCATTAGATCTCAAATCCTGAGAAAATTCTCATTGGCTCAATTCTTGCCCTCTGGGCCCGATAGGGTGGTGGCTCTGCCCTCTTGACCCATGTAGGTGGCAGTCATGCCCTGTCTACCTGAGGAGGTCCTATTAGCTCAAGTTTGAATCCATGGTTCTGCCATCGACAGTGTTATTCCTTCATTGTATCCCATCTCTGTCCCTTTTTCCCAGGCTGGCATTGCTTCTATTTGTATAATATTCTCAAAAGCATGACCAGTCTTGCACTCAGTTAAAGGGTGTCCAAGCCATTGGACAAGAAGGCCCTCCACAGATCTTTACTGGATCAACACATCTCTATCCTGCCTTCTGCTGAGATGGTGGATTGGATCTATGAGTCACACAATTATTCTTTACTCACTTTACCAAAATTTGTCCAGCCATATCATTGACCCAGTCTCCAGGGCACTCTATCTAAACCATGTGCTGGTTCCTTTTGCTTAACAGTTCATTCTTCAATTTGTTTCCCCTTTCCCATTTTATTATAAGCAGCAAGGAGAAACCAGGCTGAATCTTTCACACTTTGCTTGGAAACTTCCTCAGCTAAATACTCATGTTTTTCACTTGTTAAGTTCTACCTTCCACCCAATAGAAGAATACAATTCAGCCAACACCTCTGCTCCTTCATAACAAAAATCACCCTTCATCTAGTATATAGTAACATGCTCCTTATTTCCTTCTGAGACCTCAGCAGAAACACATTTAACATTCTTATTTCTAACATTGTGTTCATGATGACACATGTATTCTCTAAGATGACAGAAGCTTTCTTTATAGCTCTCCTCAATTCTTTATGAATACTCATCAGAATAGCCTTTAATGTCAATATTTCTGCCAATCATCTTTTCAAGGCATGTAGTCTTTTTATATCAAGTGCCTCAAAAATCTTCGATCCTCAACCCATTACCTAATTCCAAAGACACTTCCACATTTATAGATATTTATTACAGCAGCATCCCACTTCCCAGTACCATTCCCAGGATGCCTGGAATAAAGTACCACAAAATGGGTAGGTTAAAACAACAAAAATTTATTCTTTCATGGTTCTAGAGGCTACAAGTCCAAAATTAGGATGTCATCAGAGCCACACTCTCTTTGAAGCCTATATAGGAGAACCTTTCCTTGCTTGTTGTAGCCTCAGGTGTTTGCCAGCAATCTTTGTGTCCCTTGGCTTGTAGAAGCATCACTCCAATCTCTGCTTCCATCATCACATAGTCATCTTCTTCCTGTGTGTCTCTACCCTTGTTTCTCTTTTCCTCTTTTTATAAGGATACCAGTCAGATTGGATTAAGGACCCACCCTACTCCAGTATGACCTCATCTTATCTTATCTAATCACATCTGCAACCATCCTATTTCCAAATAAGGTCACTGTGGGTTCAGTGAGCACTTGACCCCAGAGAGCAGTTTCCAGGCTCTGGGCCTCATGTGGAAAGGTGCTGGCTCCAGTAGTAGATGGCCATCAGCTGTGACTAGTTGGCCATCAGCTGTAACCAGTCAGCCATTAGCCACTGATATAACTGCCGTGGCTACGCTGGGGGTTTGGTTGGCAGAGAGAAGCGGACAGCAGGTTGCCGATCATGTGTCTCCCATCCAGCCGCCAGCGAGAATATAGTGGTATGACTCCCCTATCTATGGCTCTGTGGGTGTTTCTTTTTGGCCTCACCATGTCCTACGTTCTTATGTGGGGAGCAGGAGCTGAGTCCCTGCATTACAGTCACATTGTGGGGTACTGGGGGTTATGACTTGAGGATATATTTTTTGTGTGGGACACAATTCAAGCCAGAACTCTTCTACACAACAAACATCTTTGGAAAACATAAAATTCAGGTTGAAATCAATTAGCAGTAGCAACAACTTAATGACCGACAAGCATGTGGCATGATTCTAACCACTGTCTGTTTAATAGTCCAGCATTGACAAACCAGCATGAAACTGGAATAATTTTTAGTACAATTTTGCTTTTCAATGATGGTAAACAAAATAAAATAATTTCCAAAACTGAATTTGTGCTCTAGTTAATTGTTATTCAGATATTAAATTTTCTGCTTTGGGTTTTCCCTTCAGAGTGACAAGTTAAAAGGGAAACAAAATCAAATAACAATATTTTCATTCTTAAATTGATAGAGCTGACATTAACTTCATTTTAGAATTAAAAGAGGCTTACCACCCACCAGTGGAGATTTTACACAGAGCCACCCAGATCCTCATTATTTGGCTCTAAGTGGGCCTCAGCCCACCCCAGTTTTCAGGAGACATTTCTGGGGGATTTTGAAAACAAATGTGATCATGTTTAATTTGTCAGTTTCTTTCTGATCACGCACATGAGTCATAAAAGTCATATTTACTGAGATTAGAAGAAAAAGAGGACAAGAATTATGATTATATATAATTACATATAATTAATAATTACTTGGCATCTGCTATAAGTTAAAGAATAACATAAGATTTTTAGTTTCATATCACTATGAGAGACATGAAACATGACAATTATTAGTTATATTTAATATCTATGAAAATAATCCAATAGACCAGCTTCAGAAATTAAATTATTTTTCCAAGATTTTCAAGTTAAATATAGGAGGTAGGATTCTGCCTATGTCTGATTTACTCAAAATCCTGGGTTCTCTCACTAAGAGATTGTTTCAGACTAGCAATCATTTTATTAAGAGGAAACATTGACCTCAAGTCAGGATAAACTTTCCAAGTTTGTATTGCTATTTAGTGCTGATATCTTAGCTGTGGTACCAACTAGCTATTGACCTGAGGCAAGTGACAAAAACCCTTAGTTTTTGTGGAAACAATTACTTCATTATAAAAATTACTTATCAGGATTCTTCAATATCACCAAATTCAAGAATTGAAGTCTAGATGTATATACAATACTATATTATTCCTTTAATTCTCACCAGATCTTACCTAGCAACTAATCATAAGCTTGAGTTTAGTTGTTCTTATAAATAATATATTTTAATGTAACAAGGCTCATAGATGCCTATTATCTCATGATTTATTTATATTTATTTGCTGCAGATGAGTGTGTATTACTAGACATAAATACTTTGCATATCACCTACAATTTTTATTCTTCACCAGAAACCTAATACCATTTAAAACCTCTAGTTAGGCCTTGTATCATTTAAAACTTTTATTTATTATTGTTAAATAGTGTAGTTTTGTAGTGATTTAATTGAATGTTATTTATTTCTATAAATAAATATTTTTTAGCTTCATCCAAAAAAACTCAAATGCACAGAGTATATGTGAATTTTATCTATAATGTTATATAGAATTTTCACAAGAAAATTTTAAAATCTTTTCAATAATATAAATTTGCAATTTCTGTTTCAGTATTGATACTTCATTATAGCCTACTTTTTGGGTATTACAGGTGCTTAAATGTAAATAAGAATTCTTGGTATATTGTTTTCATGCAACCCAAACTTTTTTATATAAACTACGATGACATGAAAATTTTGGAATAGTTTTTTTTCTATGGGCACAATTGGTGAATCTATGTTATTTTCTACTGAACATTGGCCTAAGTCACAGAAGGAATTCACTGTGTCTTCATTTATAAAGCTAGACACCTGAAAAGATTTCATTTTTATTATTTTCAGAAGAAGACATAGTGAAACAAGAAAAGACTGTTTCTCAATGTAAACTAGGTTTTGTGTAGGCAGTATTTGTAGTATCAAATTATCTCTCAATTCTCTAGTTTTAGCAGGATGAAGAGCTTAGAGTCTATTCTAAAGTTCTTAGTTAGGATTCCTGTCTTAAGCCATCCAGGTTCTAGAACATCTCCAATGTTTGTCATCTTCACAGTGTTTTTTGTACTGATGACTTCACCAGTCCCATGTTACTATACAACTAGTCCTCCTTTCCCATCAGAGGCTTAGTTTAGCACAATCATCCCCAGCATTCAGATGAATGGGCTCTATATGTTATTTTGTTTTGTTCTGTTTGGGCAAGACAGCCTTAGAAAACATTTGTAATTTAGATTGGCTCATTCAAACGTGACCATTTTAGACTCCAAAACAAGAAAAAGCACATCCACATTTCTCTCTACTTTTCCTCCTTTCTTTTTTACTCCATCTTTGTCTTCCTTCCTTTCTTTTTATTCCTTGTCTTAAATTTAGGAAAAAGTCGAGGTAAGCCAATGTGTTCCACTAATAAAAAGAAACACAAAATTTACCAAGGTGAGCTTAATAATTGGTTTTTATTTAAGATGAGCAACTTTATTCAAGTTTCCGTTTAAACTAATTTAATAAGAATTTAATTTTGAGGCAGTCCCAAACCTCAACTATTCTGTAGAACTTTTTCCTTTATTCTAGGATAAATGATTTATCCAATGTTTTGAATATGGTTAGTCCAGAATCTTAAAAAAGTTAAAGCATACTTTCTTTAAACGTATCTTAGGAAACCTTTTGCTTACATTTTTTAAAGTTTTACTTTACAGAATCTGTGTACAATGGATTTGAGTCAGGTTGATTTTATTTGCCTATGCTTTCAAAAACATGAGAAATTAACAGCAGAAACCCTAGGAATAAAGAAAGCGGAGCTGGAGAATAGAGAATAGCTGTCTATATCGACATAAGCAGAACCTTAGAAACAATTTTTAGAACCGCCTAATTTAAAGAATAATGAAAACCTGTTATTTCTTCACTGTTCCAGATGTCAGTCATTTTGAGGTGAAATTACAGAAAGAATGAGAGATTTTAGTCTTTGAATATACAGCAAATATGTTCTCCTCTAGCTACACCTTTCTTTTATTTCAATAATAACATTCATTCTCTTTAAATTTGGTTTCCCAATAAAGCTTTTCCATTAGGAAGTTTGACCAGCTGATAGACTCCCATGCTGAATACTTGAAAACTTTAACTTTATATCGGATCATTATAATAATCTCCTTGACTCAAATCTTTAACTATGTCGATAAAAACATAGGGAACAGAAAGCATTCTGTATATATACCACTTTTGCCCTGCCCTAGCTTTACACCATAAAAAAACAAACAAAAAAAGCTTAGGTTTCCCTGCTAACCCTAGGTTCCCAGGGAGGTATCTTGCACAAGAAAGATAAAAAAAGTCTTCTTCCTATTCTAATTCAATAATGAAAAGGGGATACATGTTTTATAAAACAATACTCTGTGTAGAAAAATACAGGGAAATATAGTGAAGGCAAGGGATAGGGTGTGTTTTGGCAGGTTAGGGGATGATTTGAATTAGGAAAACTCTTATAGAAAGAAAACGTCAAAGGACATCTGCAGATGAACAAGTTTTCTTTGTGCTTCCATCCAATTTGAATAGAAGTCATCACTTGCTATTTTATTAAGGAAACAGCTGTGTTTATGTCAATATTGGTGTTATTTCTAAGTGAATGTAAAATATCAAGGTTGAAATATGTCATTGTTTTGTACCGACACATTTAAAATTTCTACTTGTGACTACATTTTTTTCCTATTACAGAAGATAAAGTTGTCAAGCAGGTAAAAGCTACCACAACAGAAAAAACAGGTTAGTAGATATTTCATATTTTTCTTCTATGTATCAGTTTTATGTTATGTGGGTACACACACACACACACATGCACACACACATCTTCACTGATGTTTGCATACTTTTAGTGCCATATATTCTAAGATTCTGAATTCTTATAAATGACTAAAAGATATACTCAATAAAAATTAACACTGGAAAATTAGAATGACATAACTTTAGTTTTTAAAAGTGTGATTGACCTAAGCTTACATATAATGCATGAGGAAATCCATATTATGCATTGATTACCATGTGCTATTAGGTGTTTAGTCTTATTCTCAAAGCATATTTTCTCAAATTTTAAAGTCACAAAAATCTGAAACTTTCTGTTATGTATGTATTCTATGGAATAATTTCCTCTCATGAGAGCTCCACAGACAGTTACGTGGAGCTGCCCCAGAGAAAGATCAACAGAATGTATAATATTAAAGCAAAACAGTCCATCCCTCATTGTTTCATGTGAGAAAAACAAGGGTGTACACACACTCTTGCAGTTCTAGAGCTCTTTTCTGTAAGGATGAACAAAACTGAGTCATCTCTGCTGACATCTGTAACCACTGAATCTCTTCCATTTGATTCCAAGACAGAAATCCTACCCACCTTAGTCATGAATAGTAAATCTCTTATTAAAAGTAAATCCAACAGAAAAAGTCTGAAAAGTAATTTCTTTCAACAGAGATAATCATGATAATGAGGATTTAAATACAGTTTCTCAGAGGAAAATATAATAAAATTCAGGAAAGAACTAATTATTTATAGAAATTATAGACTATTATTACATGAGGAAGAAAGAAACTCCATAAGGCCATTTCACATTATCTCTTATGACCATTTTACTCTATTCCAACCATTGCCTAAGCTCATAATTTTAGTTAATGTTCCTCTAATTTTCACCATAAGTTGTTAATATGATCCTCTGAATATCTCATTTAGTTATATAGGTATTTGGAGATTATGAAGAAACTAGCCCAATGTATCTGTGTTTCAAATATATACTAGTTTAAAATTTTGCATACATTTCATGTGTCTTAGTTTTTCTTTAGCAATGTGATTAATGTATTCACTGACAGTGAAATAATAGTGCTCAGAGAGAATGGATTATGCTTCTGATAAAAAGAGAATCTAAAACTAAGAAGGATAAGTATAAATGCTAAAGAGTTGTTTTTCCCCATGGTTTATATTCATCAATATGACATTTATTTTCCTCCACTCTCCACAGTCAAGCCCAAACCAGCAAGTAAGAGATGAAAATAATAAAATCTCAAAAGTATTGCTTGCTCATTTCAACTTTAACAATTTGCTTTTTTTTAAATTATTATTTTTAGTGTTGCCTAAGACTAAAATACCTATATAGGTGATAAATTAATGTTTTTGCTATGGCTTTGATTTAACATCCTTATCTTTCTCTACTAATTAATAGTTAACTATAATTATACAGAATAAATCTCTGGAAGTTATATCACTGTTCTCAATATTAAAAGAGTGAGGCCATATAGGCTATAAAATAACACTAAGAAGCTAGGGTGATGAGAATCTTTTAAACATTCATAATGAATAATGAAAAATAAGAAATGGTATACAATTACCGGCAATATGAACAACATATTATTTTTAATTTGTTTGCTTTAAGAAGTATTAATTATACTGTAGGTACTTGTTGGTATTTAGAAATCCATAAAATTATAAACATTTTGCCATTTGTTTATTAAAATCATGGAATTTTCTCATGAGTATGAACTTTAGAGACCAGCCATTTTATTGCTTAGGAGTGATACAGAGATTATTACAGTTGTAGAGTTTAAAAGGTGATTATTGGGCTCAGGAAGACATGAGCATTTGCCCATTATCACAAAGGTAGGAAATATATCCAAAATTGTGTCAAAATTGTTATGATGGTCCTTGAATGATCTGTATTTGTGAAATGGAAACCTAGGTGAAGTCATGAGTAGCTGTTGGTCAAATATTCTCTGGGTCTTTATGAAAATGGATTGACAAGGTCCAAAGATGAATTTGGTGAGTCCAGTTAGGAAGCTACATAAGTTGTTCAGGAGATATGGTGCAAATGTATGGGGCCTAAATAGAATATATATTCAAATCAAAGAACCTGTTGCATATATTTTGAATAAACATTTGCATAATATTATTATTGTTACTATAATTTATTATACTTTGGTATTGCTATGATTATGACAGTTTAATAACTTGAATATTAGCTACTTAATTTTTTTTATTTTGCATGCTTATTTAATATTAACATTTATGCAAATTAAGTTCATAAAAGTTCATTCTTGAATGCTGTCAATCCCTAATATACATATATCCAATTTAGTCTTATGACAACACGGGTCCTACATCTTCTCACCTACTTCACTGCTGGTGCACCATGTTGGGGAAAAATAGCAGTACTTAAGAGAATCTCCAAATTCAGGAGTGAGATAAGCAAAGGCCAGTTAAATATTAATTAAAGCTCAGGAGCACTAACCCTGGAAGTGATTAAAAAGAATTAATGCTTGACAGTGCTCTTCTCCATTTCAAAGTATTCTCAACTTCATTCAAAATATCCTACCCTATGTGGCTTCATTTGAAATTCCAATTTGATGAGAGAGAGAGAGAGATCCTATTTTTTGTTTTTTAATTAATATTTTTCAGAAGATTAACAGAGATATCAATTACAAATTTTGATTTCATTTGTAGTCTCCTATACTTAGTTTACATACATCTATGAGAAATCTAACTGGACCTGGAAAGAGAGGGTGGTTCAGTAAGATAAAAATACAAATGTGGTACTTTCTGGAATAAGGCAGGTCTGGGTTAAATTTTCAACAAGAAGCTAATGTCTAGCACCAAAATGCTTCAGACCCAGCATTAAAAGAACTAGAAAGAGTCAAAGAGGTAAAGAGAGAGCTTGTAAAATGCCAAAGGCAATTTGTCATCTGCTTTAAAATATCCCCAAGGGATGAGTCAACCTTTACCAAAGAGAAAAATCCTCTTCTTATTATTCCCCACTTTGTCATATTCTATTCTCTTTTATACCACATGGCCCCAAGAGGGCTAGTAGGTTTGTAACTGTCTTACAGGATGCCCTGAAAATGAACCTGACCTTGTTTTTACTGTGTTTCTATGACAATATGCTTTCTGTGTTCCAATTATATGCAAATGACTTTGGGGCCATGCTTCCCATGTAAATGATGGTAGCCTGTAAATATATAAATAAGAAATGCTTCCTACTCAAACAATCCACAGATTGTCAGTTAATTTTGATTTTTCTCTCTAGAAAAAGGTAAATATCAAGAAAAACATCTCCACCTATAAAAACAGGTGTTATTGCATTTTTGGCTTACATTATCTTAATTCACTACTTTTACTAAATTTGAAAATTAAAACAAAGCATAAAATGGCTTTTCATTTTATTTTCTGATAGTGTTTAGTCTTGTGGTTTTGTGGAAGATCTAGTTTATCTGATGTGGAACTGTGGTATTATTGACAATGAAACATTTTGCTAAATATTATAACCAATATATGTGGATTGCCAAAAATATTACTATAATGCAGCAGTATTAACAAAATAGCATTTTCTTTTATACTCACTTGAACCTTTCAAAATATTCAGTATTTCACTGTTGTCAGTATTAATATCATTTATCATACTGATGACATTGATTCACTATTGATAGTATTGTACAATATTCTATCAAATTGCACATACTACATTTTACTGAAAACTAATCCAAATTTCAACATAATATATTTTCTTGAAATATAAATTATCCCATTCTATTATAGTTTACTTCTTTTAAGGATATATCTCAATTTTTAAAATATATAATATTGTGCATGGTTCAAACACTAAGGCATATATGATGCTAACTGAAAAAATATCCCTCCTTTTCCTCTGTATTACCTATTCTATCAGTTGCCATTCCCAAAATATCTAATAGTATCTAATATATAAACATTTTTATTTCTTAATGTATCCTTCTACCAATATATATAAATGCATATACACATACATATATACAAATATATATATTCCCACTTTTTTTACACAAATCATGACATCGTATAAATAGCCCTTTCTCTATATTTTTCTATTCAACATTGTATTTTGAAGATTTTTTTATATCAGTAGATAAAACATTTCCTCATTAATAGTATTCTTATATACTTGTACACAATTAACTAGTCTTTGATTTACACATGATTAACAAGCTTTCTTTAATGATACACAATAATAAATAGATCTACCTGTCTAGTTTTGTGAATTTATCTTTGGGATAAAATTTATTAAAGCAATATTTTAATAAAATTGTATATGCAATGTAAGTTTATAGATATTCTTAATTGTTCTCTAAAAGAGTATTATTTTGTATTCCCCACTGTTAATGAATTAGTTAGTTGACATAATTTTGGATGATTCAAATTCTTCACAATCATGAACAAATGTTTCCTACTTTTTAATGAATAAATATACCTTGAGGTGTAAGACTGAATAATTAAAGTTTTAATTAATGACTTCAGAAGATAAGATATATTGGAGAAAGAGATCATTTCTTTAGATGGTATATTTTTGTATTTATCACCTACCACTCATTTATTCTTCCTGAGATTTTATAACGTCAGCTTCTTCATTCACAAACTAAATTGGGGGAGTTTGAATAGTTAATATTAATTAATAGTCATATGTATTCTAAAGGACAGTGGTAGTTTGTACAATATTTTATGCCATTCAGAAAAAGAAGTTCAGATTATTGTGAGCATTCGTAGTGCATCAAATGAAAAATGAGATTTTACAGGAATAAAGAGGAAACCAAGAAGAATCTATACTTTGAAGTTTTACAACTTCATCTTTCAGGACTACATTGGGAATATGACTTAAAAATTATTCAAAATGCATTGCCTATTGCTCATTTCAGTGTAAATTATCTTATTCCTAATTTAATTTGAACAAAAAGAAATAGGAAATATAAATAGCTAATATTTTACCTATAGGTAGAAAATTATCACTGATTTTTTTTTTCCTTTTTACTTTTTAGACCAACCAAAACCAGCTTCAAGTAAGTGTACCATTTTAGAATTTAAGAACTTGGTATTTAATTAATTTAATCTTATAATTTCTTTGAATTATACATGCAGAAAAAATGTACAGTATATTTATTAATGCAATAGCCATCATGCCATTAACTATATAAATGATTCAGATTGACAGAATATTCTATTTATTGAATTTATTAATCCTTGAACAAGTATTTATTGAGCATTTATTAGGTATATTACACTGTACCAGGATATATGAAGGAACACCTAAAATAATTTTTGTTGTCATAGCTGTGTAATTAACACATTTACCATGACAGCTAATACCTGTGGGTAAAAAAAGTGGTAGCATTTCTCATTTATGTACTTTTAGTTGTTTGTTAATTTGTATTGAGTAAACACAGTATGGAGATACTCAAATAATCACTACTAGGTCAAGAAAAATTCAGAACACATAATACCTGCCTTCAATTATTTAATTTTAACACATTAGCTTTTTGTTTTCTTATTTTTCAAAATTTGCAGGTAAGTTGTTCTTAGTATATCAGAATTACTGTTTTATTTTGATATTTCAAACAATATTAAAAAGGCAACCGTTTATGACATTTTGAAAATTTATGAAATTTTATAAAAATTAAATTACTTAATACTGTTAAATCATGACCCAGGCTTTACCCTGGGGTAAAATATGTGCATTTCAGTCAAGAATGTATCTAGAAATTATATCCAATGTTTTTAGATGACAAGGACTCACGTGGTTCCTTACGAATGTTATAACAGATTCTTACAAGTGCAGCTACAGTTTTCTTCTGAATGGATTCCATGCCAATGTTAAAACATTAAATGTTGTCTTTGGGTTGGAGAAAATCTCTAGTCCACTTAGTTTGTATTATTAGTACTAATGTGAAGAATATAATAAAAATTAAGTGTTGAAAATCAAAACTAGGATGATAGTATAAAATATAATCATTTGCAAATACTGTTTTGTTTATGAAACATTCATTTTTTATCTTCATTATAATAAAATATTTTAATCCAATTTTCTTGAATTTGAAAATAGTTTCCAAAAAAGTTATATAACACTGATAGTTAAATGTATCAGGTTTAGAGAAGATGTTATCACTTCAGCTGATTTGTGAGGAAATATATATTTTTAAAAACCTGGTATGTTATATTTTAAAATACTGTTAGTCTACAAATTTCTTTAAAGGACAAAACGAAAGACTGGTTCTGCATTATTATAGTCTATGGACAAATAACATTTTATAGCTTGTTTCACTACTCCAACTGTAGTCACAGTGAGTTGAGTTTATTTCAGTGATATTTTCAACTTCATCCCACAAACCCATCCTTTATATTTAGTGCATCTTATACATGAAGTTGCCTTATGAATATTCAATGAATGCATGCATGCCTGGATATATGAGAAATATGTTAAAAGTTTATGTAATGGAGATTTATAATTTGTAAATTATAATTAACAGAACAAACCAAAGAACTTAGAATTCATTAATTCTACCATGTTTGAAGAGAGTTTAAGATTAGTGGAAGAGGATAAATGGGGTTAAATATATGGTGATGGAAGGCGAATTGACTCTGGGTGGTGAATACACACTGTGATATATAGATGATGCATCACAGAATTGTACGCTTGAAATATGTAATTTTACTATTCATTGTCAATCTTATAAATTTTAATTAAAAAGAAGATTAGTCTCTAGATTGGTTCTATTTTCAAAACAGATTTCTAGTTACAGTTTTCAGAAATATTAGTTATCAGTATGTTTCTGTGGCATTTTATATACATGTGTCTACTGTTATTACTGCTGGAATTCAATAGGAAATATCTGCAGATGAAGCTCAATTTTCTGCTACTGAAATATAAAACTGTTCCTTCCTTTTATTTTTCTTTCTTTTTTTCCCTATTATATTCTTCTTTTCTAAAGAGGAAACATCAGAAATCAAAGAATCAGGTAAATATTTCCTTCCCCAGAAGAGGTAACAAAGATCTGTAGAAATAGTATATAAATGTGAACCTCTATCTAGCTGTGCAATATTTGGAGAAAACCCTTAACTGCTCAAATCCCCAGTTTCCTCACTTAAAGAACAGGCATAATAACTTCTCCAAAGGCTTGTTATAAGTATTAAATGAAATAATATACATAACCTCCCCCCCCACATACTTCTCTGTCACTCATTAAATATCAGTTTCCTTTTCACTGTTGTCTGATAAATATAGTTGAACAACATCATCAATCAACTAAAACTCTTGTTTCGAAAAGCAAGTGTCCACATTTTGCTTGGAGATATTTTGTGATGTTCATTAGTTTTATTCAATAGTTTATTTATTGAGCATCTATAACACCAGTCAAATTCTTATTTCCTAAAGACAAAAGCTGTGAATGTAGATTTTTTTCCCCTGGTTGTTACTAGTTTAAATATATTAATAATACATGGCTTACTATAGTTTTATTTCAAAGCATGTAAACACAAAAACAAAGCGATGGGGCTTTGCCATACTGGTGACTTAATGAATATAAGCCAAGTAACCAAGCATAAGAAAAATACCAAGGGTGCCAAAAAAATGTACACAAGAGGACACTTTGGTCAGCGTTGCTCAAGCAGTAGTCTGCCGTAATCAAAAGTGTCTGCACGCTGATGGTCACCATTTTGAGCACCTCTTGTAATTGCAGAAGTCAAATGTGACTTGTATTCATCTTTTGCTATCGGTATATATTGAGAATTACAATTTTAACAGTTTTTTTCCTTTCTTAAAATGTGTATACTTTTTTTGACACCCTCTGTATATATGTTCTCACAAGAGAGAGACTCTTCACATCTTGAAAAAGCAGATCCCTCCCCCTTCACTTATGGAATTAAGTCTCATTTCCAAATGCTTGTTCTGTGATTAAGTAAAAAAAAATTATGTTTTTTAAGACAATGACTTCTGTTGTTGTTGTTTTTCTTTCCCCTAGGGAAGAAGAAAATTGAAAAATCTGAAAAGGAAAGTAAAGGTAAGACATGAACATCAAATTAGTGATAAAAATACAGGGATAAAAATATATAATTATACAAATGTTATCACTTAAGAACAATTTATGATTTTAAAGCATGCATCAGAATTGCTGCTCATTGTAGGATTAGCCACACAAGAGGTGTAAGTATTGAATTATTATTAGATACCTAAAGAAAATAGGAATTTAGATCCTAAAGCAAACTCTACCTGTTACTGCTAAATTAACACCTCAGAGTTCTTTTTCATATAACACCTAAATTGTCAATATTGACCAAACAAAATGCAACTCCAAACCTTAGCAAGAGCTTTGAATAAATATAATACATGACTCTAATGACCATTTTTCTCTATAGAAACAGCAAAAATGAAGCATCTTAAGAAAAAAATAATTTTTAAAAGCTTAAAAGCCCTGAGCCAAAATATTTGAGTCCAATTTTATTTATATCATTTTTATATGTATAAAACTTTCATTTAGGTATGTGATGAGTGCTGGTTTTATTAAAAGAAGATATGTGGTAAATAATTATTGGATGTGTAGTAATGTCAAAGGAGCAATGGACAGCAGGCCAGTCCCCACAAGTATGCACCCATGTATTGTGCCACTGGTGAGCAGCAAGTGAAAAGCTGAATCACAGTGTTGCTTTTTCATTAACATTGGATTTATTTATTTAGTAAAGTACACAATGTCATGTGATAATCAACGTAGTTATCTGAGAAACTTATAAAGGTCTTAATCATCAAAGAAATATACTATTAGATCAGGAAGAAAGCATTCTTAGACATATCAAAAGATTATTAATAACAAAAGAAGACACATTCTTCTGGTTTACCCCCAAATACAGTTATATGAACAACACATTGTCCATGGATTCTAATTACTTTAAATCCCCTGTAATTGCCATATGCATATTATATCTGTTTTATGCAAATAAAAAATCTCTACTGCTAACATTTATGTTTGTTAAGTGTTAGTAGCAAATATTTTTTTAAATCACCCTGAAAAAATATTTACAACATTTTAATTATTCCCATGTTGATAAAACTTAGAGTTAAAGTGAGCTGAATTTTTTATGAAAATTGCTTTAAAAATTGACATTTTAGTTAATATTTTCTTTTTAAACATATTTTAATTACAGTTGGCATGCAATATTATATTAGTCTCAGGTGTGAAACATAGTGATTAGACATTTATATAACTTACAAGATGATTACCCCAATATCTAGTACCTATCTGACACCATACATAATTATTGCACGATTATTAACTATATTTCCTATTCTGTACTTTATATCCCTGTGACTGATTTGTAACTGGCAATTTCCACATATTACTATCTTCCCATTTTTCACCTATCTGCACACTCCTTTCCCATCTGGGAACCATCAAAATGTTCTTGTATCTATGAGTTTGTTTCTGTTTTGTTCATTTATTTTGTTTTCCAGATTTCATATGCAAGTGAAATCATATAGTATCTCTCTGCCTCTGCCTGATATATTTCACTTAGCATAATACTTTCTAAGTTCATCCATATCTTCACAAATGGCAAGATGTCATTCTTTTTTATGGCTGAGTAATATTCCATTGTATATTAATATATATGTACCACATCTTTATCCATTCGTCTATTTATGGACACTTAACTTGCTTTCAGATCTTGGCTATTGTAAATAATGTTGCAATTAACACAAAGATACACATGTCTCTCCAAGTTGTTTTGAGTTTCTTCATCTAAATACCCAGAAGTGGAATTACTGGGTCCTTTTTTGTCTCTTAATATAACCTTTTTTTCTAAAGTCTATTTTGTCTGATGTAAGTATCGCTACCCTAGATTTTTTTCATTTCTACTTGCATGAAATGTCTTTTTCCATCCCGTTACTTTCTCTGTGTGTCTTTCAATCTGAAGTGGGTCTCTTGTAAGCAGCATGTGTGTGGGGCTTGTTTTCTTATTCATTCAGCCACCCTATGTCTTTTGATTGGAGCATTTAATCCATTTACATCTAAAGTAAGTATTGATAAGTATGTAGTTCTTGCCATTTTGTTATTCATATTTTGTATCTTTTTAAAATGTTTCTTCTGAAAGAATGTCCTTTAACATTTCTTGTAAAACTGGTTTAGTAGTGGTGAACTCCTTTAGCTTTTTCTTGTCTGGGAAGCTCCACATCTGCCCTTCAATTCTAAATGTTAGCTTCGCTTGGTAGAGTAATTTTGGTTGTAGGTGCTTGCTTTTCATCACTTTAAATATTTTGTGCCAATGCCTTCTGGCCTGCAAAGTTCCTGTTGAAAAATCAGCTGACAATCTTATAGGAGTTCCCTTGTAGGTAACTAACTACTTTTCTCTTGCCGCTTTTCAGATTTTCTTTGTCTTTAACTAATTTGCATTATCTTTACAAACAGTCCCAACTAGAAAAGAAAGTCATCAGTCACACAATGTGACAAAAGATAATATTGAACTTTGATCAAATGCTATGTTGATATCGAGGTACTTGAATTATATTGGCACAATCTTAACACTAAATTCTTTGAAAGCAAGGATGTCTAGCAGGCATTCACTTCTGCTGATAGCAGAGGAAGTGGGCAGGTAGGATATCTAGCAAGAAGCTGAAATTTCAATGAAAAACTAGAAATGTGGAAAAATTGAAACTATGAACAGTATGAACATTCAATAAAATATTCCAGTACACATCAGAAGACAAAGTTCTGTATTTTAAAAGACTTTTGTATCATGAGTATAGTAAAAAATAACATAGTAGTAAAAACAGATAGAGATGAGATTTATTTTATCTATTGCTGCATAAAATATAGCTAATATCATGAATATATTTTTGATTATTTATAAATTGGTCCTTTAAATTAATTCAAGCCAGACACAAAGTGAATGGTAGACAGCAAATACTCACAGCAAACAGATGTGCTTTACCTAAAATGAGAATTACCTATTTTGGTGATATTGATTATCATAAAACTATAAGACTATCAATGAATTATGTAGTCTGGATAATACCCTTTTAGGTAAATCCAGTTAATTCAAAATATAATGGAATGTGGGTTGACACAGTGTGATGGATATAAATGATAAATGTCTAACTATTACTTTGTTTTGTGCACCTGAAACTAATAAAAAAAAGAATAATCACCCCCCAAAAAAATATATATATGAATGTAAATGCTTTAAATTCTAAGGAACCAAGTAAAAGTGCTATAATTGAGCAAGTATTTTCATTCATAGTACATACATAAACCTCCAATGTGTGTGTGTGTGTGTGTGTGTGTGTGTGTGTGTGTGTGTGTCTGTACGGGTGCTGGGTCAGGGGGTGAGGTATCTTGTTTTTCAGCCGTTCCCTCTTGCTGCTCACTGTAGTATGTACACCTGAAATGATGGGACATATTTAAAAATATAACAGACATAAAATTATTAGTGATTTAGACATAATTTTCAGTAATATTTAGGGGTACATTTTAGAATAAGAGAGCAAACCAAATTTGTAGAAAGCTAGATAAAGGAACACAACTTTTATATTGAAACTTTCTCCAAAATATTATTCAATATTTTCTAAGATAACCAGCCAGAAAAATAGAAGAAATCAATTACTTAGAAAATCCATAGTTATATCCTTTCCTACTATTAGTTTACTTAATCCTTAGTACAGGACCAGTTATTATGTCTAGTTTGAAGATGAGGTAAGTGTGATGAAGGAAAGTCTAACATCTCAGTGTGTTTACATGGTAGAGACAGGAAATCGACTCTAAGTCAGTATGATGCCAAAGACTTAACAGTTATGCTCATTCAATCACATTTTACTCTCCTATCACACTGTGGCATATATAAGGGAAATCTTTCTACCAATCTGAGCAGCCTAAAGATAAAATGTACCCCAGTCTGTTACCAAGGAGATGGTCTATTAAAGCTATGAGTAGAGAGCTGTACAAAGAATTCAGACATTAGATGGATACTCCCTTTTTACTTCATCCTGTGACTCCATCATTTCAAAGATCTTTATATTATGAATATACAGTAGGGAAGAATTGTTATATATAAAAGCATACAAGTAAATCCAACCCAGAGCCAGGTGAGAGTGTAGGCACATTTTCATTCATCATTCATTCAATAGATAGTTCACTATATTTCAGTAAATGTTTGATTCCTTTCTAATTTCCTGTCTTTTTAGACAATCCTAGGACTTTTAAAGGAAAAAATAATAATAATATATTAGACTTACTGAAGCATTTTTCTGAATTATTTTATTTGTTTTGCAATTTTATACATTAGGTGTGCTGCTGTAATATCACCAAAAACATAACTATCACAAATGAAAATGTTAGAAAAAAATTTTCAGTTGGCATTAACCTAATATTTGTATGTTTGTAATTCTTAGAAACTTCAGAATTAAGATTATAGTAGAAACTCTACAAGTCTCAAAGTAAATCATGTAATGCAGTTTCCTTAAAAAAATAACATTTTCAGGTCTAGCCCTCTGAATTAAGCTAATGTTGGTGGAATGTAAATGTTAACAATCGTCTTTTTCAAAAAGTTAGAATGTCTGTTATGGTATTTAAGACAATCATCTCATTTTTATATCTTTGTCCTACATACATAAAGTTTCATGGAAAAACATACTACTTTGAAGAATTATAATTGCTCATTGAAACAAATAATTATGAAAAATTAAACTGATTTTGTATGTTACTTCTTAAGATTTATATTTTTCAGTTCAGTTGGTAGTTGTTTTTATTCATCTTGGAAAAGAAAATAATTCTCATTGATATATTTTATGGAATTTGGAAACTGTAAAGCAAATATTTAGATTAATTATATTAGACAAAGTAAATTTATGCACATTGAGTATAATTACAGTTAAACCAAACACTTAACTTAAGAAAGATCCTGTTGATTTTGGTAAGAATGTTTAAAAAGCATAAATATATTGTGATACCTGAAATGATTAATAGCTTTTTTTGATGTCTCACATAAAAGCAATTAAGATATTCAAAGACCCATGTTTTCAGGCAATAGAGAGCTATGTTTTTTCATTAACTCTTAGACAATGAGAAAGTCAAAAGATATTAGAGAATTTTATATAGTCCGTTGGTGTATAATTTCTTTGCATTTTATCTGTGTTAAACACAACTTGTTTTCTTTTTTTCTTTGGTAGAGAAACCTGCAAGAGTATCAAGTAAGTACTGCTTGTTTTGATGATAAATTCTCTTTGGCACACAGTATGAATTTCAAGTTGAAATTCATAAAATATTTATATATTTAATGCTAAAAGAATGAGTAATTCCATACTAAGCCTTCTGACAGGAATTTGTTAACTTTTAATCTTACTTATGCTGAAAGTTAAAAAATAAAACTGCACTATTTGAAATGATAACTTGTAACAGAAATACCTTATCATCTTCTTGAGCCGAAAGATTCCAGTGACTTACATTCAAATACATAATTTTTTTCAGTGATTGAAGTAGAACGAAACAAAATAATCTTGTTTCTACTTTGAACTTTCAATCACTGAAAATTTGCTATAGAGCACATATGGTCTATTAATTATTTGTTGTTGTTTCCCAATGTTCATTAACTTAAATATAATTGTATATCTGAGAAGAATAACATAGTTAGGAATGGATCTAATTTTATATAGCATGACCAGATAAAGCTCTCAGAAAACACTCTTAAATATCAAGATCTAGGTACAGATAAGAGTTCTAACTATACATGGTGCAACTGTAAGTTTTCCTATAAGTTCCTAAAATTTGAGGAAATAGCAATTTTTCTTTCTATGTTTCCAAATTAAGAAAAACAAATCATTTTAAACCATTGTTGCCTAATGCAATATCATGTGAGACTCCCATGTAATTTTAAACTTTCTAGTTGACACATTAAAAGGGTAAAAATAAACAGGTAAAAATAATTTTAATAATGTTATTGAACTCTATACATAAAAATTATATGCCAATATATATTCAATATATAAATGTATCAATAGTTTACCTTATTATTTATATTGAGCCTTTGAAATTATATGTGTGTATTTTATACTTACAATATATTTCAGTTTGTACTAGTCACATTTCAATTCTCCAAAGCCATGTATCTCATTCAAAGTTCTTTGATTGCAAATAATGAAACCCCACATGGACTTGCTTTAGGAATTTTATTACACGGGCACAGAAATGCATCACTATTGCAAAGGCAAATCTTGGAGTTGATCCTCAGGAAAGCCCTGAGTCATTCCCACTCCTAACCCTTCCGTGACAGTCAAAGGTAGTTAGGGCAGATTTCATCAAGGAAGTAATTCCACGTACCTTGAAGAATGGTTAGGATTCGATAACTGGAAAAAGATAGAAGTGGATGTAAAAAAAAAAAATCTTACCCATGTGTGCTTCTCCTTTACTCTCACACTACTACCACACTCCCAACACTTCTGACACAGGATGTACGGATTTTTTTTCCACCTCAAGTAATTCTCTGTGACACTAGCTGGTTTTTCTACAATTCAATTCAATTCTGAAACTAACTAGATTTAGCGCAGACCCCATAGATTAAGGGCTCAATCCCTTGAGACTGTCCCCACTTCAGATACTAATTGCAAGTATTAGGTCCCAGGTTATCCAAAACTTCTGTCTGATTTGGCTACAAATCAGAGGTTTGAACCTTTTCCTTGAGTTCAAATATTTTCTAGAACAGCTCATAGAATTCAGAGAAACACTTACTTATGATTACTTGTTTATTGTATAATAAAGGATGTGATAAAATGATACAGAGGAAGAGCAATATTAAGAGATGCATAGGGCGAGGTCCAAAAGGATCCCAAGTTCAGGAGCTTCTGTGTCTGTGGAGTTGGGGTGCACACCCTCCTGCCATGTAGACGTGTTCACCAACCAAGAAGTTCCTTGACCCCCATGCTTTTGAGACATTTATGGAGGCTTCTTCACATAAGCATAATCAATTATTAACTCAGTCTCCAGCCCCTCGACCCTTCCTGAAAGATGGGTGGGAGGACTGAGTGTTCCAAGCTTCTAATCATGGCTTGGTCTTTTTGATGACAAGCCCTTATCCAGGAGTCCACCGAGCATTGTCTCATTAGAACAAAACACTCTCCTCTAATTCCCTTGGAAATTACAAGGGGTTTAAGAACTCTGCCAGAAACTGGGGGCAGAGATCGGTACATTATATTTTCCGTTATTTCACAGTGGGTGACCAAACAAGCCTAGTATATAGAGACAGTCAAAAGAAGAGTTGGCTGGAGTTGAGGATTAGTGTTAGAAAGCAGTGGGAGGTAAGGACACGTAGGGTGAAACGATAAGGCAGAGAACTTGTAGGCCAAAGGATTTAGACTTAACTGCCCTCAGAAAGTTATGGTTTACTTTCTTAAGGTAGTAAAATATAAAGGAATTGTTGGGAAGTCTAAATTCACAGGAACAGTAGTAGTGTAAGCAGTTAAGAGTAAGAGTAGTTAACAGAAAAATACGAGGGAAAATGCATACTGTATTGTTTCTTATGGATCATATGAAATAAATGTCCAGGGTCATCATGGAATAATGCATTTCATAAGTTGGTTTCTAAGTATATAAAGATTATATTCTCTATTGCACATTTTTTTTTAACAATGCCTTTTTAGATGCAATCTTCAAAGGCTACCTCATATATTTAGCAAATAGAACATACTAAAGATAATTTAAACTAAAGAACCACTGCTCTTTTTCTGAAAACTTTTCAACATTATATACATGTACAATTTGGGGTAGGGGTTAAACTTTTTTATTTTGTTTTTAGTCATTAATTGTCTTTTACAAAAGAAGGTTCTCAAAATACCTTCTGCTTTGAAGCCACTGATCTGCCAACATCCTCTAATTTCACTCTAGTGCCTGCATTTGTTGTGTTATGGATGGGACCAGGTTCTCTACCTCTGATAGGCCATTTTTTTGTGCTTTCGTGCTGGATGCACAGAGCCCATCCTTCATTCCAAAGTGTTTGGTTGGGAAGGGGGAATGTTAATATGTGGAATATGACTGGTCTAAAACGGAATGGATGTATCTCTTTCTGAATACGAATGGTTCACTCTGATTGAGTTTGAGTTTGTTGAAACCATTCCACTGTACTGGATTCTCAAATATCTGGGGTTTTATTGCAGGAATAAGGAAAGGTGCTGATAAGAATCAGCAATGCACTAATATGTCTCTATAACATCAGTGAAAGTAACATTGCAAAATCAAATTTTCCATGATTCACAAACAATTAAGGTTTAATCACTTCTTGTTTTGTGGACCTTTTTTTTTTTTTTTTTTTTTTAAAGGAGGTAGTTTTCCAATGTTTAAATAGTCATTTGATTTTGATTCTGTGTCTTTTTTCTTTGTATATATGGTAAATATCTAGTGAATAATTTACTTTCCATGGAGTTTGGAAAAACACATCAAGGAGTGTTAGATTTTATTACATTTCAGATCCATTAGTTTAAAAATTAAAAATAAATGCATTATTGGATTTCAAATAGAGCAACCATTTCTTCCTGATATTAATGTTTTAAGACTTTTGAAATCTTTTCCTCTGAAAAAACAAACAAACTGTACATCCTAAAACATTTCTCCCCAGGAACTTGCCCAAAAGCAAAATATGAAATAAAATAAATAAATTTTAAAAATACATTATTAAATGGCAAGTGGTGCCAAGGGAAGACCTGCACCTAGAGGAGTGGCAAGGCTCTTGACATAGCTGAGACATTGATAATATATGTAGAACAATGGATGTTGAGGTTTCAAGAAAAAATATTTTATAGAAACCTATAGTTCTTGCAAGTTCTTTTTACTGTCTAGTAGTCAATATTTAAGTAAAGCTTGTTTATCCTTCCCCTCAGAATGCATATTCTAAAATGGATTAATGCAGAACATTTCTTGAGATAATTCTTTGTGGAAATTTAACTTTGGCATCTTTCTCTGTAACATTTTTCTTGATCATGAATAGTGAGCATTTTGCCATTAGCACCTCACCAACATTAGCTACTTTAGACAGGTTGGGATCATTATAAAATCTATGAGATCTAATTTTGATATCAAAGATAATGAATTTAATTTTGTAAGATTATACTAATAAAACTCAATCTTTTGAGAAGTTAGTTACTTTTTAAACTTCAAACAAGCCCAGCAGAGGACTAGCCAGGATTTCCATTTTTTTATTAAATTTATTAGAGTGACATCGATTAGTAAAATTACATAGGTTTCAAGTGTACAATCTGTAATACATCATCTATATATTGCATTGTGTGTTCACCACCCAGTGTCAGTTCTCCTTCCATCACCCCCTTTACCCACTTCTACTGCCTCTGCCCTTACCCTCTGGTAACCACTAAACTATTTTCTGTGTCTGTGAGTTTTTGTTTGTTGGTTTGTCTTGTCCCTTTGTTGCTTTCAGTTTTTATAATACGAGTGAAACCATATGGTTCTACATTTTTTACACAACTTCCTGTATAGTTTAAAGCTTTCTAACTTTTAAACTACTCGTTTGTTTTTTTCGTTCCACATTATTTCTTCTTATATAAATATGGCAAATGAATAAGCAGTTTGCATCAATATTAAAGTGAATACTTTAGATATCAGAATTGAGCAACAGTCTATAAAATATAGAAGTTATTATGTAAAGACTATATATTCACGATTTCTTCAGCTCTATGTAATACGTTATTTGACTCATCCAATGAGATTTTATATATTTCTTTTTTATCATAATAGCTAATTTTCAAATCTTGTTGGTTATTTTTATAATCTCCTCCTGGTTTCCCTTATTTATGAATTCATATTGTATTTCTTAAAACATTTCACACACATTTAAAATTTTGAGTGTAAACATTTCAACATCAGGAGTACTTTGTGATATGAATTTGTTGTTTATTGTTTCTTCAGACTCAACACTCATGATGGCATTTTGCCTTCTGTGACTGAAACATTGATTGCGACCTCATTTTTTTTTCTTTCCCTCACTTTATCTGACCTTATCTTTCTTTGTCTCTACTGTCCCTGCTCTGCTCAAATTTTGTTTCACAGCTACCAGTTTCTTACCATCTGTGGAGCACTTTCTAGGAGTGAGTCTGGCTCATCAATTTCCTGAGGTCCTAGGGTAGCCACTGGTACCAGCACTCAGACGTTATGCTCAGACGGGCCCTGTACGCTCACCCGCTGTTGGACTGGGCAATGTCCCTTCCAGTCTCAGCTGATAATTTCAAGTTACCCTGACACACTTTTCAGAAAATACCTATTGGCTATTTAGGGTTCCCTGTTCTCCAGTCTCTCAGTCTCCCCATCGCTTCCTTCTCTGGAGACCTGCTATGTTTTTGACTCTTCGTTTATCTTAATCCATGTGTATTTTAGATTTAATTTCGTTTTGTTATAAAAATTATCCATAGGTTTTTCTACCTATTTTATGGGACATTTGGAGGATATTTACGTATTATTTTGCTACGATCTTCTCTGAGTCACCTAGCAGTTTTATTTTCATCCTACCAGCCCTGACATAACAAAGAATGTCTCCTCCCCAACTTTTCTCCTTGAACACTTAGTTTCTGAATTCCAGTTTTAAGATCATTACTTGTCCTCAGGGTAACCTCACCTTTCTTGTATCAAAAGGGTGTTTCCCCCCTCCCAAGCAGGAGGGAGAATTTTGAAGATTTCCTTTACCTCCTCTAAGCCCAGCACTGCTATAAAAAGTCTGATTTTGTAATTGTTGTTTATTACATTGTCAGAAGTATGAGTGTCCAATAGTTTTTAAAATATTATTCACAAATCTTGTTTTAACCAAGATGCATGCCTTATTCTTGTAAATTAAAAAGCAAACTATCTGTTGTCCTACTTCCAGGTAATTGTATCAAATTAAATGTGTTATTAAAACTTTAGACAGCTCTTCAGCATACAATTCTAAATTTAATCTTCTTTAGACAAAACAATTCTCAATTAATATATATATGAACAAACCTTTGAAGATACACCTTTTGTAGTACATAAATTAAATGTGATTTCAGAATTTTATATATATATATATATATATATATATATATATATATATATCCTAAAAACAGCAATTATTTGTTTTATAAAATGGCTGGTTTCTGTTTGTTTAGTTGGTTGGTTTTGTTAGAGGTTCCTTGCTGGATGGAATATTTTTACAGGTCACTTGCAGGAATAGAATGTGGATGAATACTAACATCAATGTAGTTTTTACTAAAAACAAATTAGCACCAAATTCATGGTAGAAATACAAACGCTGTCTTAAAGAAGTAGCTGATAGGGACACTGGCTTCAGATGGACGGGGTTCCAGTCATGACTTAAAAGTTGTGTAAAGTTTAGAAAATTGCTTAACATCAGTCTGCTTAGTAGCCTTATTTTTTAAATGTGGATTATAATAAGAAATTTGGGGCAGATTCAGTAAGATGAAATAGTAGGGTACGTAAGTAATGATTGGTGTATAATAAGTGATTATTAATTGGTACCATGAGGATGACGATGATGATGGTGGTGGTGATAATTGTGGCCTAATGCTGGGTTACTTCCTTAGCTTGGGACACATTTCACTCATTAAGCTTTTGTGTCAAAATGGATAGAACAATGAGATCAAATCATAATAAGAAAAAGCATCTCATTTATTTGGGGGATGGATTTTTTAAAATCCCACTTTTTTAGAGCAAGGGTGATTAAATTCATGGAGATTTTGCTCCAGGAGGAAAAAAAAAAAAAAAAAAGGAGCAGTTACTTTTGGCTGAGGTCTGCTAAGTAGGTACCAGCTGCCATGCTAACTCCCTCTGTTCACTTCTTTTGCTAGACTGCAGAGAAAACCTATGTAGAAGTCACATTTGGTGAAATGTTTGTCACCATTCATTATTAGTCTTTTGGTTCCAGCAATGTGGCCACATTCATTTATTGGTGATGTTAAGTTGTCCTGACATTGCCCTCAAGACAGTCGTATTTTATGCTCAGAGCACAGGACAGACACTCATAAAGGATTGCACACATTTATTGAATACACTTGGTTTCACTGTGTGCAAATTTCCAAATGTGAACTGTCTCTGCATACTTTATTGCCCCCTGGGGTCAATTTCAAGAATTCTGGCAATTTGGCTCAGTGTGATGGTTAATTTTCTTTAAAACAAATGCTCATATAAAATAATAACATGTATAGAACACTTTCACACCTGAGAGCAGAAATAAACTGGCTGTCAACTGTAGCTTTGAACTGCCATGGATTCTTAGGATTCCTTAGAAAAATGCACCCTTAAAATATAATATTCCATCAAACTATGTACACATAGTTCAGCAAATCAGTTGAAAAAAAATTAATTGAAGTTTTCAGTATTTTTGCAAAGACAAAGTGGTGCAGTGAATTAGATAAAGGAAAAGGATATAAGGATGAGACAAAAATCCATGCTAGGTTACCTTTGTGTCTGTGCAGGAGGACCCCAGATGTTTCCCTGTGAGTATTTCTTGAAACTGCACAAATCAGGATAGACTGCTAATATGAATAAACATGCAATAACTGCTGGTGCACACACATGCATTATTTAGGTAGTTTTTATTTATTTATCATGTTTGCTAAGAATATGCAGAACAGATTGGGCACTACACAGGATCTTTTATGTTACAAAATAAGAAAAATTAAATCAACAATCTATGCCACAATCCAATGTGGATAATTTAATTTTTTCCTTCTCTCCAAATTATAATTTCTTTTCATCTTTGCCATTATTTTACCCAACACTCTCCTCCCATTTTCAGATGAAGCATTGCTTCTCCAAAAATCATGTCCTCCTTGACTCCATCCCTTCTTGCCTTGCCTGATGCTTGCTCCTTAATGATGCGTCTTAAATTCCTACTCTAAGAAATCCTCCTCTCTTTGCCTACAAATATCTTCGGATGATTTTCTCATATATAATTCCCCTTACCTTTTGTGCTTCCTGAAGCTGTTGTGCTCTGCTTTCATTTACAGTCACATTTCTGAAATAAGCCTCCCACCAATTCTTCACCACCTTTACAGGTTTTAACTTTAGAAAGCTTGAATATTATGCCCTGACACTTGCCTCAAATAGTGTACTTAAAACTCCACTCAGACCTCCAAAGTGCAAAGCTTAATTACCTTTTCTCACTTCTCCATTCTCAGCCACTCTAGTGCACTCAGCATTGTTGGTCTCCCATCCTTTTTGAAGTGTTTCCTTCTATTGGCTTTAATATTATCTGACTTGTTTTTTTGTTTGTTTGTTTGTTTGTTTGTTTGTTTTTCCAATCTGAGTATGTTTTCTCACTATTTGGATTCTGCTGCTTTTTCCACAGGTTGAGTTCTTCCATTGTTTACCCTCACTTTTACTCTTCAGCACTCTTCCTCAGTGGGGTCATCCAAACTTACTATCTACCTCTTTGTGGATAAGACTCCAAATTTTTCAAAGCCTAACCTACCTTATCAGCTCTGGTCCCACATTTTTAACTCCCAATTTCACTTTTTGTTGGCACAAATTTATAACTGACTTTCCTATCTTGCCCCTCTTCTTTCACTTCTCTCTCTACCCTCTGTAAACCCCAAAGGGAAATTCTTCTATTTGGCACCTGATTTCCATTTCTTTTTAGGAACTTAAACATACAATTTCAAATTCTGCTTTGACAACTCACTATTCTTTGTCTCTGGCCCTAACCCAGTTGCCAAGTCATGTTGGCTTTTACTATTTCTCCTCTGAACCATTGTAGTCTCTCTTCAGTAGGCTTCATTCTGGTTTCTGTCATTCTTCCTTTCCATTTTTACTAGCATAAAGTTTTTTAATCTTTCAAATTGATTAGGCTGTTTATATAACAAATGTTCAATATCTTTTCATGGCAAATTTAAAATAAATCCTACATTTCTTCACTTGAGGGTCTAGAGCTTCTATGATCCAGGCTTAAACTACATTTTAAATATTTTTTCTCTAATCATTTTTTATACCTATCACATGTTCCAACCTACTTCAAATTTGTTTTCCTAATATTCCTGCATCCAAAACTTTGATCCTGTCATTTTCTTTTCCTGGAATATTCTTCCCACCTCTGACTATATGAACCTTCAAAGTCCATCTCTAATTCTTTATGATCCTTCAAAGTCTATCTCCAATGGATCCTTCAAAGTCTATCTTTAATTTCCATAAGAAGAAGTGACCATTCCATCCTTGAAAACATCTTGCACTTATCTTGACGATTGTCACATACTACCTTGAGGTCTATAGTATCTTATATTTGTTTGAAATATGTCCATTTTCTCTACTTGACTGCAATTACTTCCAAGTAGCATATATTTCCTTTTGGTTCTTCCAGGGCACATAGCAAAGTGCTTTGCAAGCAGAGATAGAATAATTTAGTTAAAATCATGAGGGTCTAGAAGTTGAAGAAAGTTGGCTTCAGACCCTCTTCTAGCACTTTATAGAATGTGTTGTTTGAGGGAAGTTCTTTTTTAAACTCGCTGAGTCTCAAGTCTCAATCTTCTCTTGTAAAACGGATATTGTTCTACCTATTATATAAGTCTATTGTGAGGCTTACATGAAAAGATATGTAAAGTACTTAGAAGAGTACATGGCATAAGAAGAGAACTCATTGTAATTATTATTATTGCTGAAAAAGGTAACTATATCTTAAATGAACAAATTACAGGAAAACTTCAAGTTAATCTTCACCTGGACTGTGAAACTAGGATTTGGGAAAGAGAAGAAGCTAAGGTTTTTATCTGTGCACATTTATTTCCCCAGGGGTTACAAATTGATTTAGAGAATAGGAGTCTTAGTTTCAAGTGTGCTATAATCTACAAAAATAAAATATGTATTACTTGAGTACAGGACCTTACATCATTTTAATTTTGTAAACATCTCCGATGGATATTAGCAGATTCTTATTACGTAATTAAAATTATTTGATTTATCTATAAGTCTGACATTATTTTTTAAATATAGGTATTAATTACTTCAAAATACATGTAACCATTTATACCATACCTTTATTTATAGCTGTTGATTTCTCAGTTGAAGACCGTGGTCACTTAACCCAGTATTTATTTGAGTTAAGATTGTATTTAAATCTTTTAAACACTAACCAGGTTAAAACTTTAACAATTTACTGTAAAAAAATACTAGTAATTTTGTTTCTTTTTCCGTTTTTTTTAACGTAATAACATCTCTTTCTAAAGGTCACATGTCTTTCCTATTCAAGAGAATTTGCATACTAAACTATTTTACCCCTTTTCTATGTATTTGTGAACAGCTGGTATGCAAAATCTGAATAAATAATACAAAACCTCTTTCACATCATTACAAGTGCTAAAAAGTTTAAATGAAAATTTAAAGATTAATTATATTGTGTTGGAATTACCCCTGAGTTAAAATCACTTCCCCATTCTCTTATTATGTGCCTTTAAATAGAATGCACAAAAGTCTAAGCAATATACATAATGCATTCTAAGAGTCATTGTTTATATATTTCAGCTTTAATTCAACTATTAATATCTTTTAATTGCCTTTACAATTGTCAGAAGTCAGTCTGCTAATAAAATATGTGAATGTATAGTTTCCTCTTGACCTACGTTGTGTATGTGAATCCATTTACCTCCAATTCTCTCAATTCCAAAGTGGTGGTGGTTTGGGAAAGAGTTTTAGCAGTCAGAGAAGGAAGGGCATGTTAGCGGGGGGGGGGGGGGGGGGGGTTGGATGGGGAAGGAGTTGATGCAGGCCCTCCTTGCTTCAGCCAGCCTTTGCTGCCCTGCTAACCCTAACCCTGCCATGGCATTCATTCCCTGCCCATGCTCTCTCCAAGTCCGAGAAGTCACCTTATTTGTTCTGAGGCTCTTGTTTATAGAGACTCTAGATGCTAAGTTAAGAGATTCTGTGACTCTTAAAACCCTTTAAATATAATATTTCTTCTTTGGGAAATCTGGAAAATAGACTGTCAATTAATGTGTCCTTTTTTACTCTCTAGGAGAAGATTTTGAAGAGGTACCAGCTTCAAAGAAACCTAAAGGTAAACTTATTATTTTAAGTTTACTTATGAGTTTTCTCTCAAGACTAATATTTTGACTGTCTGATTTATTTAACTATTCTTGATCTAGCCCTTATCTTTTCCTAAGCAATGTTTATACAGTAGACTTATTTTTAAACAGCTTTTTTACATCAATTGGAATATATGTGTGTATATATATATTTGAATGTATATATATATATATATGAATGTATATATACTCATATTATACATACACATATATATATATACATTCATATATATATTCATTCCAGCTAAAGTGATATATATATATGTATATGTGTGTATATATATATATAACTAGTTGGATACCAGTTTATTTATAAGCCATTATTAGATGCATTTATTTGTCAATCTGCTTATAGAGCAGTATTTCAAAATTATCATATCACCAAGGATCAGCGGGATGTTATTTGACAGCAGGAGGACCACACAAATGTTCAAATATATGGTGATGGAAGGAGAACTGTCTCTGTGTGGTGAACACACAATGTTATATATAGATGATGCATTACAGAATTGTACACTTGAGACCTGTATAACTTTACTAACCATTGTCACCCCAATAAATTTAATTTTAAAAATGTTCAAATATGATGTTGACATATTTTAATTAAGAAAAATTGAGAAAATTCACCTATACTAGTAACAATAGCATGAAGGTAGGAAGGAAGGAAGGAGGGAAGGAAGGAAGGAAGGAAGGAAGGAAGGAAGGAAGGAAGGAAAGAAGGAAGGAAGGAAGGAAGGAAGGTAGGGAGGCCTCAAACCTCAGAAAAATCTACTACAACCAGAGGCATGATCTTGAGCGAGTCTTTCCAGGACTAAATCTCTTCTGTATTTTAAGGGTTTCAACTAATTTGTTTTGCTTTTTGTTTTGTTTTGTTTTGTTTTCTTTTTCTCTGAAGGGTTTCCTGACTTCCTAATTTGGCTTGTTATATAATTAATATTTTGTATTCTACTTCCAAACTTACTTAGGGATAGTAAGAGTTTGCCTAAGAGTTGTTCTTACCATCAAAATATAAGTTTTGTGGCAGTGCCCAGAATTAATTAACAGTGTAGAAAATAGTGCTCTGAGAAAAGACACAAGAAAACAGGTACCTGAGTCTTATGAAAAATGATTTACCCTTGTCTTAAGATACATTTTTGAATACTGAATATTTAAATTATTTGAAAAAAAGTTAATTATTAAGAACAACTCTTAATACGTTTTTGACTTCTACACCACTGCTTCTCACACTGTTTTATACATGAATCACCTGGAGATCTTGTAAAATGAAATAAGTCTGGGTTGGTGCCTAAAAACTACATTTATATTAATTTTCCAAATAAAGGTGAAACTACTGGTACATGGATCACACCTTGAGGAGGAAGGTTCTTGATCTCATTTAGAATTTGATAAAATTGAAAACCTCACTTTTGATCAAACATGTACACACACACACACACACACACACTCATTCACACTCATTCACATCTTAACATTTCACAGTTTTACAGGAAACTCTCCAAAAGTCCATCTATAGAAACCAGTTAAGAACTTCTACCCAGGAGAAGAGTTCAAATGAATAGCTCCAAGTCATCCGTCATTAGATAAACACGTGGTGCATGTCACTACAGCAAAAGTCCTTGTGTCAGATGAACAAAGGAAAGGATCTAGGCGATCAGTCTGCTGGTATCCTTTCATGGAGAGGATGATCACTGAAAACTTATGACCGTCACTAATTTAGAATTATTTTGACTAAAATGGTCACCTAATAGCCAGATTCCACCCTTACCATATTATAACTTTAAGTATCCAAGTCCTCTTCTAAGAAATGTGTATCCGGTAGCCCTCATCCAACAACATCTAAGACATCAGTAACAGTTTCATGTTTGAACACTTGCCCATAGCATACCACTACATTCTTTCCTTTCATTGGCTCCTCTTCCCATCACTGGCTCTCACCTACTAAACTTTATAGAAAGAATCTGAATGAGAACCTAGAGTAAATTACAAGGAGGGCAAGTAGCCCCTGTTTCTTTCATACTTTGCACCTGTGTAGATATTTTCAGTCCCTGAAAGATTTGTTGTATAATAGCTGTGAACATACAAGTTATTTACTTTCATATTTTTGTATCCACTAGAAGAAGCTGAAGATGTGTCTTCCACAAAGAAGCAAAAAAGTAAGTTTATAATTAGATTAAAACTATTAAGTCATTCTATATTAGAGATGGTACATATAAATTGAAACTCTAAGCTCTCTTCAGATCAGCATTAGAAGAAAAAGATACTTAGCCAAGACATGAAGAATAACATCAAAGTAGGTCATTTATATTTCAAAGAGAAGTTCATCACTTTTTGTGTCAGGCGAGAGGCACGCCTTTAGAGGAATTACAAAGTAATGACTGAAGTGGCATTTATCGCAAGCCATTCTACACAGCTCTGGTTCTGAGCACTTCAACCGAATCTGTGCTGAAAAGTGTTACTGTCTGCTTTATAAAAAAACAGCTGAAGTGGTATGCTGAACTTTTTTATATCAAAAAGAAAAAAAATGTAGGTATAGGTTTCAGCAATTCAATTGCTTAGAAACTCACTTCTAAGATTGAAAGTTCCTTTTGATTTTTCTAGATATACGGCAGGCTCTTAATATTCAATTTTGAGGATCATTGATTTTAGAATGCAATCAATATTCATATGCAGTTAAAAATTCAATGTCCAGGGTTCTCGTTATTTCACTATTTCTAAATTAGACATTTTTCATCAGATGGTAAAGCATACCACCTGAATACCAATTTTGTATTCACATCCTTGTATGCCTCAAAGTCATTGCTGCACAGAATAAAGGAAGCGGTTTTTAAAACAGGTAGAACTATAGTTTGTGTCACATAATGATTTTAAAGTAAAGAACAAGCATTTATCTGAGGACATGCTGTCAATGATCTCTGGGTTCCACAATGCTTCTTCAATGTTTTTCTGCAGGAAATTACAAAAATGCCCTCTATAATAGCAAATGCCTCCTACTCTGTATTAGTACTTGACTCATTGAACAAATATTAAGTGCTTACTGTGTTTTAAGCCCTGTTTGGATATTAGAGGTACTCATTATAACCCTTCAAATTATCAGGTTGTGAGAATCATAGGGACATAAGCTGTCTTAACAATACTTTCAGATATTGTTGCAAAATCCAAAAAGTCAATTTAGGCATGTTTCTGACATATAGAGCAACACTTTTCCAATTTTTTACCCAGTAGTAACAATTTGTGGTTATATCACATAAACACTTGATGTCCTTTATTTTGTAAATAAATATTAAAACATAATTCAATAAGAGAGGTAGATTGTATCAATGCCAATATCCTACTCAAGATATTGTACTATAATTTTGCAAAGATATTAATTGGGGTAAACTGGATAAATGTACAAAGGATCTCTCTGCATTATTTCTTATAATTGTATGTAAAAACATCTGCAAAGACCTTAAAATAAAAAAGCTTAATTAAATATCAGTGAGTAAAACAATTCAATATTTTTAGTAAAAAGGTATCAAATATTTCAAAATTCATTTGGAAGACTTACTGTAGCAGAATAACATATCTTGTTGTCACCTTACTATGAAGTAGTTCTGTAGTCTGATATTCATATTTTAACTTTGCAGCTCTAAACTTTGCAGCTATAGTGATATTTTCATTAATAATCTATTCAATGTCAATTAAATAAATGTGTCAGAACAGAGTCTACATAGGACAAGGTTCAGCTGGAAGGTGATCTGTCTTCAATGGACTCTTTTAGTTTTAGAAGTGGTGCTACCATTCCTCTTTAATGCAGGTCCAGCTTTATCGCCAGCCGTCTCAGTAGCCTGTCTAACCCGCTAGTTGCGACAACCTTGGAGGTACCTGTGAGTTGTATTACTGCATCTTCTTGATGCTAGAACAAAATAGAAAATAATTCTGGATGAGATGAAGTGGAAAGAAAAAACAAAACAAAAAAACACTAAATTCAAGATTTCCCCAAAACTATTTTCATCATTGAAAATCCAGTCATTGAAATCAACTGATACCCAGGGTGATGAAATCAGCAGGATAATCTTTTATTGCTTCCCTTAGGTTCTCTCTAGCCAGGCTTTCCTTTATTCTACTTCATTAACCCTTAGGCTCATATGGATTGGTCCAGCTTCCCCATATTCCCCAGACTAAGTAGTAGGTTCATTGTCACTCTCTTTCCTGGCCCTCGGCAAAACGTCTGTGGTTGGTTGACAGACTGCAAATGAACAGGATGGAAAACACTAAAGAGTCAGCAGGTGCCCCTGACAGTGAAGAGAGGCTAAACTCACCATCTCTGAACAGAGCTGCTACATGGGAGCGCCAGCTTCCTGGGCCTAGAACTCATGCTTGTATCCACTGGATACACTGCCTCCCTTGGCATTAACTCCCTTCCTGTATTGCTTTCTGCTCTGACAACAGAGCTGCTAGCTGGAAGCATGGCCTGAATGAGTGACAATTCCACCTCAGGGGAGTCCTTGCCTCCAACATAAGGACAAGTGGAATGCTTCCAATCTTTAGGGACCACAAGGCTCTCTGTGGTATTATTAAAGTGCTAAAAAGAAAAAGAAGTTGGTTAGTTTACATATTGATAAACTCATGTGTGAACCTTGTTATGATATAACAGTTTTTCTGAAGTCTGTACACGTCGGTAGATTCTTATAAAGTGTGCACTTTGACTTTTTATACCAGATCATTTTCATTATCCTTTATTAAGGCTGTATTATGTGCCAGTTAGTATTTCAAGTGCTTCGTGTTTATTTACTTATTTAATTTCTGCACCATTTCTTCAAGGTTTTTGTTGATGTCTTGATTTTGCACTTGAGGAATCCAAAACACAACAAGGTTTAGTAACTTGCCAGTCATCGCCAAGGCTCTCTGGCTGCACAAACCATGTCCACATGCATTTGACTATACTGCCATGCTATGCTTCACCTCCGTTCTGGCTGGTATTCTGCTCGTTTTAACAAATTATCATGCTCTATTCCATAGGCCCCATCAGTTTCTTTCAATGTGTCTACCTGAATGGATACAATGGCTATGGATTTCAGTTTCCTTTCACTCCTGCACACCGCCCTGGAGAGAGCTCTGGCCCACCAGGTTCTCCAGGACAGAAGGAACAAGGACAGTAGACACACATGCATGTCATTATAAGTGCTTTAAGACTTCAAAAATAGGATCTGCCATTTATCCACAGTGGCACAGGCAATTGAAATCATGGAATTCAGAGAATTTCTGTGAAAATATTTTACTGTTCTGCCTGATGTAGAGAAAAAAGGTGGGCAAATAGATTGACTGCTAAGCAGACATGATGTAAGGTCTGGTGCTCAAGAATCTGTTATTTGTGTTTGTTGCTGAGCATAGTTGCTTATATATTTCGATTTCCACTCACTGTAGGGTTGTTCATAAATTAATTTAAAGTTTACTTAGTAATAGTCTTTTAAATGCAATAGACACAATTATAAAATGAATTCCTGATCAGTCAGACAGGCACTTATTATTAAATGAAAACACAGATTATGCTTTACGTTCAAAGGGTACAGGAACTTATATAAAAGCTACTCTTCTGCATCATGTGGGTATATAAACTCAATTTATGCAGCAAGTTGATGTATAATAGTTTGATTTTATTTATGTCTATTTCTATGCTCTATGGATGAGTTACAGTTGCACCAAAGAGTGCTATAAGTTTCTTGTGAGCTCTTTTAGAGCTCAAAATATCTCTGAATTTTAGACATGACAAGAAGGAATAGAAATGCTTGATGAATCTTATCTCTAAGATTTGTCTTGAATTACAATTAGGACATTCACTCTAGTGAAAATACACCATCCAATTAGGGAGGTCTGGTGAATCATTTGTTTAAAATATAAGCAAATGAGATGTAGAAATTTCAGATGTCTCTAGACTGCGCCCTGATGAAAATGTCACCTGGGTAAAATTTTAGATCAATCACTAAATTTGGGTGACACAGGCAAAAGTATTTTCAATTCACTTTAGTAGGATCCTTCTGTGGATATAATTAGGTATTCTTTTTCAACAAGGAAATACATGAAATATCATCAAAGTTGAAGGAATACATTTGAAACGTAAGTGCACCATGAGATGTCTTACTTGTTTTTTAGGCAATTGGTTATCAATGCCAATGAAATGAATGACAATCTTTAATAGGCACTTAGTTATCAGTGCCAGTAAAAGGAATGACAGAATGACAATCTTTAACTTACTTGACGATGCATCATTGGGAATGACTATTATGGTTTTGCCATTTTTTGGTCTCCTGGTGATATAAACTTGTGTTCTTTATCACATTTTTCTATCAATTCTAACAGCCATGCAACTGTGACATTTTCATGTTAACAGTTGCAACTCAACTTATGACAAATTAACTCAGGAAATAAAAAGTTATCTTTTCTAGCATTATAATTACCTTTTGGTGAGGTAACCAGAGCCGATACTAGCCAAGTGATTTATTTTCAAGTATTGAAACTAAGTTCTTAAGCCCAAGATTTAGAACACTGTTTTATTAAAATATCACTAAGCTAGGGTATAAGTAACACATTCATTATTAATAATGGATTTTCAGTGACTTTTGTGAAAGAAGTTGGTCTTGGCCACATGATGGTAGACCTAACTCACATCGCAAAAGCCAAGATTATAATGAACCAAGATCAATGATACTCCTCATGGGGGTTGGGGGCTTGGAAGTGTGTATTTTCAGTACTGAACAGATGGTACCATCTTGCAAAGCCCCTTCCTGTAGCAATGGAAACTGGTGGGTAGGAGAGTGTATAGATTTTATTGCTTAACTGTTCTTCTAGCTTGTCTAATTTAATAAATACAGGCATAGAGAGAAAACCTGATAGATTTTTTTAGATTTCATAGAACAGAATGGTTTATCTATTATTTCTTTCATTCGCTAGCTATAATTGAGCACTTAACTCTTTCTAGAGCACTGCGTTAGGCATGGGACAATATAAGAAAAATATCAGAGACAAATGCTGTTCCCAGTGTTATTCTGACACAATGTGTGGCCTTAGAAAATGTACTAAACATACTATGCTTGTTTCCCATGTAAAATAAGGATTTCAAGACAAAAAAACCTAATACACAGATATACTGTGAACACTGATAAAATCTCTTACTATGGATATGACATCAAAATTAATTTCTGAAGCAATACTTTTGGATGTCTTCCCTCTGAGTACTTTTCTACATTATATTGTTGTTTCTTTTACTCTCATGAAAACTATTTGATAAAAAGTAAAATATGACAACATATTGTAATTAGAATTTAGACAGATTATGATTACTTGTTAATAATAATAATTAATTGTTAATAATAATTGTTAAGGTTTATCTGCTTAAAGTTACAGTGATGGTAGCACTTGAAAAATATTAACTAAACTCTCATCTATTTGTATGTTTCCACCAAATAAAGTATTGCTGGTCCTTTCAAGTTTGTGCTTTCCATTGCAAACGGAAACAGTTGGTTAAAACTCTTTGTCTTATAGCTCACTTATAATTCATGTCATATTTGTCATAAATATGTAAGCATTTAATAATTGTGTTAGTTCTCCATTTTGTTCAATTGGTATGAATCACCCACCCCAACACTCTACTCTCTCCCATAATTCACCTCTTCTTAATAGAAGCAGGTCTGTAGAAAATAAATAACTACTTAAGGTTTTTGATTTATGTTTAGTTTTTATAAAATCTGACAAGTTATCATTCAAACAGGGCAAGACTTTTCCAGAATAATGGCCTTGAAAAGCACCTGTATATTGATACCTTCTGTTATATCCCTGTCAAAACTCCTCACAGAAATATTTTGGAAACTGAAACTGTGTATTTAGGGACTCAGATTATTTCCTTGAGTTATTTTATTGGGGGAAAAAAGATAATGAATATTTTTACTAATAGAAAACTCATGGACCATCTAACCCAACTGGCACATATAGAAAAATGAACATAATCCCTAGAGAAATGCATACATTTTCTGAAAGTTACTGAACGAGTCAAAGCCAGGCCTAGAATCTTGGTCTGCTAGCTCCCAAATACCCTTAACTATATTGTTAGGTGTTATTATAAGCCTTGGCTAATTTATCCAGTGTATCAAAATCCATTTGTTTCAATCATAATCAATGTCAGATATGTAGCCCTATGTAGAAAGATTTGATTTTGTTTCTGCATGAGAGCTGAAAAGGACCTTAAAAGTATGCCGTATTCACTTGCTTTCGAGATCAAGAAAATTAGAGAGGTTAGGTGACATGCTGAGGGTCACATTGCTAGTTAGTAACAAAAGTAGACTGAGAACTCAAATCTTCTGTTTTTACTCCACGGTATATTCCCAACCCTGAACAACTCTATATGATGTCTCCACCTTCATAAGCTTCTCTCTAATTTGCAAACTCATAAGGGCATGGCAACTCAGCACAACTTTCCAGGAACTGGCCTTCTGATGACACTCTTCGTTTTACTTTACTCCTTTCAGGCCTATACTACTGCTGCCCTGTATTTCTTTCCCCTCGTTAACCCTAAATATAAAACATGCAGATGCTTTCTTTTGTTATAAAAATAAATAACTTTATTTTCCCATATAATTTAACTGTAAAAATGGCATAAGTTACTGAAAGACTTCAGACATTTGCCCCAAATAAAACAAACAAACAAACAAACAAACAAAAAACGAAAACCAACTTTCTTTAAATTAATCACAAACCATCCAAAGACATAGTTTCATAAATTAAGTAAGAAAAACAAATGCTTATAAAAGCACATTTCGGTTCTAAAGGAAAGCTCAGAATAAACGATGAGGTGAATTAATGCATATTACTATTTAAGTCTCAGTGTAATTCCAGTAAGAAGCACATGTTTGCAAAGTGGTAATAGCAAAGAAATAAGTTTTTACACAGCCACATCCAGGTACCGGCCATGTGCCCTTTGCAAGATCGTCACTTCCTGTGTCTATGCTCCACGTTGGACTTTTAGCAAGAACTAACTGCTTGCATCAAGTCATCAGTGCTGTTTTACTTTTTCCCCTACCACATCCAAAGCTCTCTTCAGTGACTTAATAGGAAGTCAGGAATATACCCCATGCCTCTGAGTGGAGTTGCCAGGCCAGCTGTGTTTTCAGAACAAGTGTGCTGTGGTTAATAGCCCAGTGGACTAGGAGCCCTCAAACCCAAGATCAGACTCTAATTCTAGGAATCACTCTGGTTATTTAGCTTCTCTGTCCCTCAGTTCTTCATCTCTAAGTGAAAATAAAAGTTCTTACAGCAAAAAGACGTTCATCTTTGAGGAGGATGGTTATGAGAAAGTACCTTGTAAGGTGATGCTATTGCTGTGAGCTTTCAAATTCCCTTCTGGTTTTGTTATTAAATGTCTCGCTATGCCTTGCACTGAAGACCTAGTGTTGCTAAGTGGCATGAGCCAAAGCAGCAAATGAAAATCAGGTCTGCATGAGTCAAACACTGAAATGGGAATATTGCCACTGGCAAAAACAATTTTGCTTTAAAATAAAAAAATCCACAGCTTTGTGTCATTTTAATGGAGTTTCTATGAATCAATGACACAGAATATCCTTCAAACCACTGAATCAGAACACTCAAAGCTTGTAAGATGCCTGTGGAAAAGTGGCACTCTGAATGGAAAGCTAGGATGGAATGCCAAGTGACTCATGTACCCCAACACACTACCATAGAACAGAGCATTCATTAGAAGGTCTGAAAGTATTTCAGCAATGTTAGTGAAGATATTGTCAAAATAAATACCAACTAAAGCATAAGAAATATGTCTTTCTCTTTCTCTCTCTCTCTCTCTCTCTCTCTCTCTCTCTCTCTCTCTCTCTCACACACACACACACACACACACACACACACACACACAACACACACATTCAGAATGGAATGAAAATCATATTACATTTCTATACATTTGATACCATCATGAACAGAGTTTGGATAATCTAAACAAAAGATGCATTCCTTCCAAAAGAAACAATATTTTATAGAAAAAAAACATAACTAATCTCCAGCATTTTGAGGAAACAATACAGCAAATAAATGATTTTTATCTTTGGAACATTTAGGTACGAAAAATATTTTAAAAATTGAGTCCAATTATAAAATAAGTAAGTCATGGCGATATAATGTACAGCATGATGCCTATAGTTAATTATACTGCATTGCATATTTGAAAGTTGCTGAAAGAGTAGATGTTAAAGTTCTCACCACAAGAAAATAATTTTTGTAACTATGTTTGGTGACAGATGCTAATAAAACTTATTGTGGTGATCATTTTGCAACATTTACAATATTGAAGTATTATGTTGTACACATGAAGTTAATGTGATGTTAACGTTTTATGTCAATTATACTTTTAAAAATAGAAATAAAATCAGTAATGTTATAGAAAATCTGTCTTATTTCATTTGACATAATTTTTTATCATACTTGCAAAACTATGCACAAGGAGACTGGAGAACTCACAGGAGAATCACAGATTTAGATTTTTTGAGGGAAACATAGTGACATCTGAGAAAAGCTGTGTGGACTACTAGTTTGAAGTCATACACGATTTCAACATAAAATTGAGTTACATTCCTTTTGATGACACAAAATCTTTGTGAAGCTGGATTTTTAGCTGTGTTAAAAAAAAGTAAGTACTGCATGAAAATCAATGTGCAAGAGGAAATGAGGGTGGTGTTGTCCAGTCTGATTCTATCATGAAAAGTTATGTGGTGCCCAGCAGGTCCACAAATCCAATTAGTAAATAATTGTGTTTTTAAAGAGTGAAATAAAAATATGTATGCATATATATGTGTGTATACACACACACACACATATATGTATATATATATTCTTTAAATTAATGTATATTATTTTTCAGACACTAAACTTTTAATATATTAATATTTATGAATTGTTTCAACCTAAATACATAATCAAACTTTCGTGTATTTCTTTTGACCTAAGGGCCATGAAAAAAGTCACAGACACTACAGGCTCTGTGACATAAGAAAGTTTGGGAATGATCGCTTTTTACAGTTCTTTCATAATATTTTGTCAGCAGTCCATTTCTTTTTATTGTAATATTCCACTGTTTAACTATACTGCAATTTGTTTATCCATTCACCTTTGAGGTACATTTGGGTTGTTTAATGTTTGAGGCTATTTTGAATAAAGATGTTAAGAACATTCATAAGTAAGTCTTTGTGTGGACATGTTTTCATTTCTCTCGAGTAAACACCTAGTGGAATTTCTGGGTTATATGTAAAGTGACATTTATCTTTATAAAAATTATGAACAGTCAACAAGTTTCTGTTTCTTATTATTTTCCTCTGTCTGAAGAACTTTCAGCGTTGGTCTGCTGGCAACAAATTCTCTCAGGTTTCATTTGTTTTAAAAATTATTTGTTCTACTGTAATATGTGTTTAGTCACTAAATATAGAATTCTAGTTTGGCTTTTTTTCTTTAAATATGTCATTCCATTTTTTTTTGGCTTGTGTTATTTCTGATGAGAAATCTCCAGACTCACATCTTTGTTTTGTATATGCAATGTGTATTTTCTGGCTGGCTGTAAGATTCTTGCTATCATTGGTTTTAGAAATTTGATTTACACATACCTTGATATGGTGATCTTGTGTGTTTTTTTCAAATATTTTATTTAAAAATATAGCTACGTACAATATTACATTAGTTTCAGGGGTAAACCATAGTTATTCAACATTTATATACCTAAAGAAGTGATTATCATGATAATCCCAGCAACCACCTGACACCATAGTATGCTATCACAATATTATTGACAATATTCCCCATGTTGTACATGAGTTAGTTGTTTTATGCCCAAAAACTTGGACCTCTTTTTCCCCTTCCCCTTTCCCCACCTTTTTAAATCTATCAATTAGAGTTGACATTTACTATTATTGTATATTAATTCAGGTGTACAGCATAGTGGTTTGGTATTTATCTAATTTAAGAGAGTGATCTCCCGACTAGTCTAGTACCCACCTGGCACTATACATAGTTATTACCATAGCATTGACTATATTCCCTATGCTTTACTTTACATCCCCATGACTATTTTGCAACTACTAATTTGTACTTCTTAATCCCTGCACTTTATACACCCTGTCCCTCAATCCCCTCCCATCTATCACCCCAACAAATCTGGTATCCATCTGACCCCAGACATAGTTAATACAATATTAGTGACTATATTCCTTATGCCACGCCCTAGATCCCCATAACTACTTTGTAACAACCTATTTGTACATCTTAATCCCTTCCCCTTCTTTCACCCACACCCCAACCACCCTCCCATCTGGGAACCATCAAAATGTTTTCTGTATGAGTCTGTTTCTGTTTTCTTTGTTAATCTTGTTTATAGATTCCATATACGAACAAAATCACATTGCATCCATCTTTCTCTGCCTGACACTCCACTCAGCAAATGCCCTCCAGGTCCATCCATGCTACCTCAGATGGCAAGAACTCATTCCATTCCATGGCCGAGCAATATTCCATTGTATATATGTACCACCTCCTTTTTGCTCCTTCTTCCATCAACAGACACCCAGGCTGCCTCCACATTTTGGCCATTGTAAACAATGCTGCAATTAAAATATGGATGTACACATTCCCTCGAAGTAGCATTTGGGGTTTCTTCTGATAAATACCATGAAGTGGATTACTGGGTCCTTCATTATCTCATCTTATAGACTTTGTTTAAAGTTTATTTTGTCTGGTATCGTATGGCTACCCCAGCTTTTTTTGTTTTTTTCATTTCAATTTTCATGAAATATCTTTTTTCCATCCCTTTTCTTTCTGTCTGCATGTGTCTTTCAATATGAAGTTAGTCTGTTGTAGGTAGCATATGTAAGGGTTTTATTTTCTTATCCACTCAGCCCCCACTATGTCTTTTGATTGGAGCATTTAATCCATTTACCTTGAAAGTAATTGTTGATAGTTTTGTAGCTATTGCCATTTTATTATTCATTATTTTAATTTTTGCTTTCCCTCTTAAAGTCCCTCTAACATTCCTTGTAATATTGCTTTGGTGTTGATGAACTTCTTTAGCTTTTTCTTGTTTGGGAAGCTCTTTATCTGTCCTTCAATTTTAAATGATAGCCTTGCTGGGTAGAGTAGTATTGGTTGTAGGTCCTTGCTTTTCATCACATTGAATATTTTCTGCCAATCCCTTATGGCCTACAGAATTTCTGTTGAGAAATCAGCTTAGAATTTTATGTGAGCTCCCTTGTAAGGAATTATTTGCCTTTCTTTGCTGCTTTTATAATTTTCTTTGTCTTTAACATTTGTCATTCCAATTATAATGTGTCTTGTTGTGGGCCTATTTGCATTTATCTTGTTTGGGACTCTCTGTACTTCCTAGACTATGTCTATATTCTTTACCAGGTTAGGAAGGTTTTCAGTCATTATTTCTTCAAATAGGTTCTCAATCTCTTGATTTCTCTCTTCTCCTTCTGGTACCCCTATGACGTGAATATTGTTATGCTTGACGTTGTCCCAGAGGTCTTTTAAACTCTCCTCATTTTTTTGGATTTTTTCTTTTCTCTTTCAATTGGGTGTTTGCTGCTACTTTGTCTTCCAAATCACTGATTGGATCCTCTGTTTCATCTAGTCTGCTGGTGATTCCTTCTAATGCATTCTTTATTTAAGTTATTGTAGTCTTCACTTCTGACTTTTTTAAATGGTTTCTATGTCCTTTTTTTATGCTTGCAATCTCTTTGTTGAAGTTTTCACTAAGTTCCTTGAGCATCCTTATAACCACTGTTTTGAACTCTGTCTCTGATAGGACGCTGGCCCCTATTTCGTTTTGTTCTTTTTCTGGATTTTTCTCCTGAAATACATAGAATATATTTCTTTGTTTCCTTATTTTTGGCTGCTGCTCTATGTTTGTTTTTATGTATTAGGTAGATCTGCTATGTCTCTCAGTCATCTGCTATGCCTGGTCAGGTGCCCTTATGTAGTAGGTGTCCTTTGGGGCCCAGTGGTACAGTGTCCCTGGTCACCTGAGCTGGGTGCTCCAAGAGTGTCCCTTGTGTGGGTTGTGGGTCCTCTCCTGTTATAGTTGAGCCTTGATTGCTGTTGTTATCTCAGTGAGTGGGGTTGACCCTCAGGCTGACTGGCTGTGGAGTTTGGCCACATCCACAGCTTATGGGCTGCATGTGGGAGGCTTACCTCACTGTGTGAGATTTGCCCCAGTGGGTTCTGGTGCCTGTTGAGACCACCCTTTGTGTGTACCATTTATGAGACTAATTGGGCAGTGCTGTGCTGTGATCTGAAGCCAACCTCCAGGTATGTTGGTTATGGGGCCTCTTGGGAGGGGCTCCAGTACAGGCCCAGGTTGCCCACTGCTTGTGACTGTCCAGGGGCTACCTGGTAAAAGTCACAAAGTGATCTGCAGTTGTTCACTGTCTAAACCTCAAGGTGCATGGGGAAGGCCAGGCTGTAAACCAAGGATGGCTGCTACCAATACCAGGCCTCGGTTAACTCTGCACAAAGCCAGGACACCTGGATGCCAGCTGCCACCTGCTGGCTGCCCTAAGGTTCAACCACTGATAAAACCTCATATGATATTCAAGTTGGGTGAGGCAGGGTCTCATAGAGTGACTAGAGTGGGAAAAGTTGTGGTCACCAGGTTAATGTAGACTCTGGTTTGGTGCCAGTGCTGAGCCTGGAGCTACTCAGCAAAAGTCTCAGAGCACACCAAGGCCAGTTTCCTCCCACCTGGGGCTAATGGACTTCGATGGTTTTCTAAGAAAGAGTGCAATGCTGGAGGAGCTGGCTGCTCATAGAGAAAGTACCTCTGGCAGTTCCCAGCTGAGTCAGCTGTATGTAGTAGTGAAGCTCAACAGGCCAATCAGATTCAGATTTGGCCTATAGGGGCAGGCTCAACACAGAAAAATGGTGCTCACCTGCCGGCTGCAAAGAGTAGCCATGAGACCCCTCCCTGAGAAAATGTCGACTGTCGTCCTGTCCTGCCTCTGAAGCCGCACTCCTCAGTTTGCCTCCATATGTCCCTGAAGCCCTCTGAGTCGCCGTCCCTCTGCTAGAGCCCAAGGTGAGTACCTATGAATAAGTCTGTGTGTGGCCTGTTTAAAAGGATATCTGGGCAGCCTTCTGCCCCACCCAAATGGTTGGAATCCCCAGGTGTTGTGGGGCTCCTTTCCCTGGCACCAGTACTCCAGGGGGCTGGGGTCCCTCACTCCTCTGGGGGGAACCTCCACAGACAAAATATTCCTCTTGGTTCTCAATTGCCACAAGGAGGTTTGGGGCCCATTCCACATATCTGCCCCTCCCACCAGTCTCGATGTGGCTTCTTCTTTATATTTTTAATTATAAGATTTCTGTTCAGCTAGACTTCAGATGGTTCTCAAGGGTTATTGTTCCATAATTTAGTTGTAATTTTAATGTGGTTATGGAAGGACACAGACACAGTGTTTATATACTCTGCCATTTTGGATCTCTCCTCTTGATCTTTGTTTTTATCATGCTTCAGTTTTATTGAAGACATTTATCTGTGAGTTAATGGTTTTGATCAATTTTGAAAATTTTAGTCGTTGCTTCTTCAGATATTTTACTGCCCTTCGTCCTTCTGGGACCCCAATTATAGGTATGTTAGACCACTTTTTTTTTTTTTTTTTTTGGTCCCACACATAACTTTTAGGTCTTTTTTCTCACTGTGCCTCTTTTTGAAAATTTTCTATTGTTGTGCTTACAAGTTCACTGATCCTTCTTCTACAATATGCATTCTGCTGCTAAGCACACCCAGTGAATTTTTCATTTCAGATATTTTATAATTACTCTCTAACTTTACCCTTTTTGTTATTTTTTATCTTTCACATTTTCTTCCCCATTATGCTCATGACTTTTTAAAAATACTTTAGCATATTGATAATAGCTATTTTAAAGTCCTCTTCTGTTAGCTCATCTCTGTCATTTCTGGATCTGTTTCTATTGATTGATCTTCTGACATTGGCCACATTTTTCTGTTTTAGTATATATCTAGTAATATTTGATTAATGCTGAATAAATTTTACATTGTTGAGTGTCTTCCTATAAAGTGTTCAAGTTTTTTCTGGAAATCAATCAAGTTATTTATGAATCAGTTTTTTTTGTTTTGTTTTGTTTTTTTCCTTTAAGGCTTATCCTTAACCTTCATTACCCATACTTTAAATTTTTATCCTTTGTAATCTCCACTAAACGTCCTGATGTTCAATGAGGAGTCTCTTCTCTGGATGGTCAGAATCCACTGACAATGCTCAGGGAATTGCTCAGGTTACAATGCTCCAGTTGTTATTTTTCTTATGTCATGGATTCCCCTCTAGGTAAGCATAGATTAGTATTCAGCAACTGACTCCATGCATATTTATTGAAACTCCTTTTCTTTGTACCTCCTCCTCTCAGATGCTCTACTGTGCAAAGTTCTGTCATTTCAGTTTACCTGGACCTGCTCTCTTTTCCTTAATGCATCCTGACATTCTTCCTGTCCTCTCCCTCTATAAACCATTTTTTGAAAAATTCCTCCAGACAGAATGACATGGTGATCATTATTCTTATATGATTTGCTTTCTTTCTGTCATGAGTCATGTTCTGCTCAACTTGTTCTCCCATTTCCAAAGACAGTTATGCCATATTTTTTCCATCAGTTTTCTAGTTGCTTATGGTGCAAGAGCAAGTATGATACCAATTACTCCATTATGTTTAGAAGTCAAAATCTAAAAACCCATTCACATTTTTTACAGAATATCTACCGTGTTGCCCCAAAAATAAGACCTAGCTGGACTATCAGCTCTAATGCTTCTTTTGGAGCAAAAATTAATATAAGACCCAGTCTCATTTTAATATAATACAAGACCAGGTATAATATAATATAATATAATATAATATAATATAATATAATACAATATAGTATAATACCTGGTCTTATATAACATAATTATATTATATTATATAAGGCCAGGTCTTATACTAATTTTTGCTCCAAAACACGCATTAGTGCTGGTGGTTTGGCCAGGTTTTATTTTCAGTGAAACACAGTATCAGTACTGCCAGCCTCTTTAGGCCTAAATTTCTTTTGTCATAACCCTATGAAACCATATCAGGAGATAATGACTTGGTTAACAGAGACACAAAAAAAGGAAGTGGTATAAGAAGACATGAGGTCCAGGGAAGTAGTCAAGGTACCCTGTTTCTCAGTCTGAACCTTGTAAATTATTAAGGTATAAGAGTGAAACGAGGTAAAAAATGGATTCTCATTCATATAACACCCCAAAGTTTCAGTGTGTGGTAGGAGTGGGGCTAGAAGCAAAAATCAAAGTAAACATTTTAAAATACTTTTTATAGGAGAGAAAAAGGAAAGTTAGGTATAAAGTCACTCAGGGATAACTATCTGTACCCTGAGATGAATTTATTGTTTATTAAAAGTATATTCACTTAATGGGAATAGCCTAATTAGCAAGAGTTTATAGAGCTTAGAATGCTAAAGAAAAGTACATAATGTTTTTTTTATTATCATTTAATTTGTAATAGAAATTAAAAGTAATTTGTTTGAATATGAAATTTTGTGAAAAAAACTTCCTAATCGGTGCTATTTTTTCAATGTATTCACTGCAATTTTAACTCTGGAGTAATAAATTGAGTAATAAAATGCTTCTATGGTTGCACACAAGGCAGAAGGTGCCCAGGGGGGAAAATGATTTGATCAGCTATCCGGAATTGTTTGTTAAATCAGAATCCAAATACAACAATAGGCCAGCCTCTCCAGGCTGAAGAAGGCTGTGAGTCTAAGTGTTGCAGACCCTCCTTGGGTACATTTAGTGAAGAAAAGAGCTAGCATCACACTGGCTCATGCTGCAATGTGAAGTTCGGCTTTCTGAGGAAAAACATAGAGAGGTGATTCTTAGTTAATAAGAAAACAACTAAGGGCACTCCATCTGGACCCTCTCAGGTCCTGTCACTGTTTGTTTTGGGTTCAACTATCTATCAATTAACAAAGTCCTTTTTTATAAAATTTCACTTCCAGAAATCACAGAACACATTTTTATTCTAAATACATCCCTAATTTATTTTATTAAGTATACAATGCATAGCTTCCTGTATATAGATATATAGAGAGATAGAGAGATAGAGGTAGATAGAGACTGATACCGGGAAGAAGGCTATTCCTAATATTCCAATCACTTTTCAGAAAAAGTCAGCAGTTATTTCAATGTGTGTGTGTGTTTTATGTCTTCTCCATATCACTTTATCAACATCTTCATGCTCTTCTATCCTCTGCTAGTACCTGATCTAAACCCTGATATATCATTTATTCACAATGAGGGCATAATTGTTAAATCTACCCTGACTCAGTTTTTTTCCTTTTCCTTCAGTCAGATGTATCCATTTGCACTTGCAAGCCTGAGCTGGGTCATACCTCATCATTGGCTTTTTTCCCACTTAGAAATCTCTAATCCCAATGTACTTCAGAAAATATACTTCAGAAAAGTTTATCACAGAAATAACTTGGCTTTCAAGTCTGCAAATTTTGGATACTGGTTTTGAATCTTATTAACCTTTGACTTCAGCAAATTTACTTAATTTCTTTAAAAAATAGTTTTCTTACATAAAATAAGCATGTCAATAATATTTACATCCCATTGAGTTATGGGGAATATTATATGAGAAAACACATGTATGGCACATTATAGATATTTAATAAAGGCTAGTGTTCTGTATCCCTACCATTTATTTCCTCTTGTTGATCCTAATGCCCTGCCCACCCTGCTTTGTTCTTCAGTGTCTCAGTCCATTTATTGCTATTTGATCCACTGATGTTCTTTAGCCATATGATTCTCACAAGCACTCTGACTTTAGCCGGTCGTGAGACTCCCAACATCTAGTATCACCTTCCAGGTTTTTCTTTAGGACTCGCCAGTGCTTCTGCCTGCCCATTTCTCTACTCTCAGTGCCATTGTCATGCTCTACAGACCACCTTTGTTTCTTGACTCTGCCCTCGACAATTATTGTTTTGACTTTAGGGGACTTGAATGAGGAAAATTCCAGAGGTATTTGGTCTCAGAGATTATTTGTATTTGTTTTGCAGAGCTAAGGAATTAAGAACTCTGCTAAAACTCAAGCCCAGGAAGAATAATTCATTTTAATGAAGGCAATGTTCCAGTAATAGTGTAACCTAGGCAATCCCTACTCAACTTTCTCGTGAAGTGGCCTTGTTACTAGGAAGTATTCCTTGTTCCAAGGAAGCAGATCACAGAATCTAGAACCCTTTCCAAAACAATACCCAAAGGAACTTAAGCTTTGGTAATTGATAGTCTCCTGAGGTGAAAAACCAAAGGAATGTGGAGAAGGAGCAACAAAAATACATTCTTATTGGACCTTAAAAATTGTTTTCCAACAAATTAATTAGTCCAAAATATATCCCTCTAACTCTTTCCTACCTTGACTTTAACATTTATAGCAGTGTATAGTAATCAGCTTCAGGTTTAGGTTAGAAACAGTACCACTTCCAGTCAGCTCAAGAATTATGTGAATCAACCCATTCTTATCCATTTATAATTTCAACCTTAGAATCTGTTTTGTACCTTAACTTTCTTCTCCTTTTAACTTCCGGAGATGTTACATTCTCTTGTTTGTGCTGACCTTTCTAAGAAGCAGGTGCCAAGGTGAAGTATTTTCCTACTGATCTTTTTTTTAAAAGGAAATGTAATTTAATCAACATGTGTAATTTTTGGCTCCCTTGCAATTTATTGCCTCTGTTGACTCCTAAAAACACATTTCCCCCATTTAGTTCAATTTCTACAGAGCCGTAGGGAAACTCCATTACGCTAATGATGAGACAGATAAGTGGTTTACTCAAACTAATTTAGCAAACACATCCAATTACTCGGCAACCATTCTAAACTTAACAAGAAAAATCATTATCGACACAGAAGAGATATGCCTGTTTTTTGTTTTTTTAAAACCCTTCTTTGTAGAAAATTTCATCTGTTACAAAAGTTTCCATCAAAGGCATTAATGGTTGACCCGTTAAAGTCAACCTCCCTAAATTGAAAGCTGGCATAATAAGAGACTTTGTGATTCTGTCTGTGTCTCAGTTAGAGGGCTATAAAGTTATAACCCTTGCTGTTGGCTTTAACTATGAGAATTATGTCTCAAATAGCTACCTATGGCATTTATCTATAAAAGCCAAGCATTGTCCCTCTTTTTAAAAACACCATTACATATTTCCTATATTATTTTTAAGTTGCCCAGGGAATAAAATTCAGAGATGATACATTATAATGTTGTTCTTCCAATAAAAATCCTAGGAGACAAACTTGGTTCATTTTACAAACATTTGATGAAGTTGAGGGTTTCCCCGAAGATGAGAACTAGCCAGAACATCAGCTCTAATGTGTCTTTTGGAGCAAAAATTAATACAAGACCAGGTATATTATATTATATTATATTATATTATATTATATTATATTATATTATATTATATTATATTATATTATATTATATTAAACCCGGCCTTATATTATAGTAAAATGAGACTGGTTCTTATATTAATTTTTGCTCCAAAGGATGCATTAGATCTGATAGTCTGGTGAGGTCTTCTTTTTGGGGAAACATGGTTGTATGACAGACTAAAGCATGGTTGCTAGGGGCTGAGGATACCTCAATGAGTAAGCTGGGGTTCCTGCTTTCAAGCACCTGAAGTAAAGGATGAGAGACAGGTCTGTAAATAAATGTGAAACAATGATATGAAGTCTAAAAAATGGTCACACACACTCTGTTGTGTGAGCCTAAAGGAGGATATGCTAAATTCTGACCTTTTCAGTATAAGAAGAAGGATTGGAAACATTTAAAGAGAGACCTGATGGTGTTAATGTAGAAGACGAGGCAGTAGAAGGCAATTTAGTAAAAGGAAAAAGTATTGACAAACGTCCAGGGTTGTGAAAATGTGTAAGTTGATGACATTTTTAAGGATCAGCAAGAAGCACTGTGCAGAAGTAGAGGGTGAATGGTAAGGAAATGAGGAGCAGGAAGTCATCATTCAAAGAAACTACCAAGGTGTCTGCTTTGGAGACTGAGTGTGAAATTCATGATAGAGAAAATATTGATTGCCATCGAAATTTCAGAAAAATACTACTTAGTATCATTCAGAATGTTTAACCAAGGAACCAATTCTGTGATATCTATTGCCTCATTATCCAAACTGTGGACTTAAATTTATGAAATGCAAGCTAACATCACACACTTTGATGTACTGAAGCAAACACAAATTAGTTGCTTTTGATTCTAGATTATGTTTCCTTCCATATGACCTCATTATTGCAGATGACTTGTCTTCATTTATTTATTTCAAATGATATCTCATGGAAATTATTCCTGGGTATGCGGACATTCTCTTATCCTCACACCCAGAGCTGAACTGACTGGAAGAATGAGTCAAAGTAACCCCACTCAGGTGTAACTTACATAAACGCTAGCTTCTCAAACATATTTATGGATGCTACTAATTTGGAAATGATGTTATCTTACACCATTGGGCTATTTATTGTTTTTCAGCTGAATAGCCCAAAGCCTTCATTTTTTCATTATCTGGTTTAATAGTTTCAATGAAATCTTGAGTAGAAATCTGCACAGATATTGATTGTCAAGCCAGGAATCTGTCTGTGTCTACATGCTCTTTCTTACCACTTTTACCACTTTTTCTTTTCTCCTGATTCACTACTTCCCACACCACGTTGACAATTCGATCTTCCCAGTGGCCATCCACTTCTCTTTACCTCCACTTCTATTTCCTTAGCTTAAATTACCTACGTTCATCACATGGTAACCATAGTAGTGTTCTAAGTGATCTGTCTCCCTGCAGTCTCTCTCGTCATTTC